>NW_027191426.1:1200000-1800000 GCF_041260175.1 Vanrija albida | reverse complement strand
CTCGAGCGCGTCGCGCGACGCGGGCTCGGGCGGGCTGTTCGACGGGCTGCGGCGGCGCGAGGCAAGCGACGGCTCGCACGACGACGAGGGCCACCGCTTCTCCTTCGCGCGGAGCCGCAACGGCTCGCGCACGTCGCTCCCGCCGTCCTCGTTCCGCAGCCGCACGAGCGGCACCGGCTCGTTCTTCGACGGCCTGTTCCGGCGCGACAGAGAGCGCGACAAGGACAAGGGCGTCGCGGCGCTGCTCCACGCCGCTGGCGCAGCGGCGGCGGTCGGATCGGACGAGGCGGCCGAAGCGGGGGCCAGGCCAGTCGCGAGGAAGGGCAGCTTCGACCACCTCGGCCACTTGCTGGCGCTGGGCGACGGGCCGGGGGAGGGGGAGGGGGAGAGCACGCGGCCGCGCCTGGCACAAGACCGCCTGGCACCCGACCGCACCGACAGCATCGCGGCGACGCCGTTCGTCGGGGACACGCCGCGCCGCTTCAGCCTGCCCGGCGACGGCGTGCCCCTCCGCAGCATTGCCCTCGGCGTCGGGCTCGAGAGCGACCCGGCCGACACGGCGGTGGCGGTGAAACGGGATCCTGTGGGTTGCGGGTGGGGTGAGGGCTGACGCCAGCATCCGGTCATTCTCGCGCGCCAGCCCGTCGCGCCGGGGGGCAGCCCGCCGAGCGCATTCAACGTGGGTCGGGGGTGGCTCGCTGGCCTTATCGCTGACGCTCCCGCAGCGCTTCGACGCGCGCCGCCGCAGCTCCTGGACGTCGCAGTTCCCGTCCATCCCCGACCCGGCAGCACCCAACCCCGCCGCTGCGCGGCACGCGCACCTGCACACGCTCCTCCCGGCCACCTGGCGCTGGGTCGCCGCGGCCCCAGGCGCACACGGCAAGGCGCACCGGCTGCGGCTGGCGCTCGAGGCGCTGCGCGAGGGCGAGGCCGACGACGACGAGCTGCACTACGCGCCGATGCGGGGCACCGGGCGCGTGCGCGGCTTCCCCGAGTGGCAGACGACGGTGCTCTTCCACGCCGAGGTTGGCCGGTGTGACCAGTGTTTCGAGTGGTACGAGGACGCGGCAGGCGCAGAAGAGAGCGACGGGACCGACGACGACGAGCACGCGGCGTGGGTCCGCCGCCTGAAAGCCGCGGGCGAGGACGGCGCGTGTGCCTTCCGCGCGACTGAGGCCGCGCTGGCGAGGGACAGGGACGCGCTCATGGCCGCGTGGGCCGCCGCGAGGGGCGAGAAGGGACGGCGCCGCCCCGTGCCGAGAGAACAGATGAACGCCGCGCTGCGTTGGCTCAAGCGCTACCACGCCCTCGTGCTCGCCAGCGGCAGGGCGCCGGGGTACGACGCCGTGCTCAGGCTGTACCCCGACGAGGGGGGTGGTGAGGAGCCACCGCCGGCCGAGGAGGCGCCGGCGCTCAGCTTCCCCACGCCCAGGCCCTACCGCTCGCCGAGGAGGCCGAGCGCCGGCGCGACGGCGACGCGCGCGTGGCGCGTGCACAACCCCGACGCGGTGCGTGTGGCGAGCAGCCGGGTGGCGAGGGTCGCGTTTCCGGTGCCGCGGGTGCGGGGGGCGGCGGCGGGGGCGACGCCGACGACGATGCCGATGCCAACCCCGGCCGCGACACTGACCCCGACGCCGACGCCGATGCCCACGCCGACGCCGACCCCAACACCAACACCAATGCCCACACCCACACCCGCCCCCGCCCCCACACCCGCCCCCGAGCCCGCGCCAAGCATCCTCAGCGACATAAGCGACGACGAGGTCCGCAGCGCCGTGTACGTCCGCCCAGCGCGCGCCGAGCTGCGGCGGCTCGCGCGCGCCCCCACCGCCCCCGCGGCGCCCGCGCCGCCCCCGCCGCCGCAGCTGCCCGCGAGCGTCGCCGCCTCCGAGCCCGAGCCCGGGCCGCGCCGCACCGCGTCCCCCGACGAGCTGAGCGCCCACTCCCCCGCGTCGCCCCGCCCGCGCCTCAGCGTCGAGCTCCCCCGGCCGCCGCTGCCGCCCGTCCACCTCATCCCCGCGACGCCCCAGACGCCGGGGGAGGGCGTCGTGCCCGCGATAACGAGCGGGGGCCTCCGGCCGCCGCCGCCAAAGCCGACGCGGGCTCTGCCCCCGCCGCCGCCAGCGACGTCCCCCAGTCCGCCGGTGCGCGCTGACACGACCCCGCCACCCACGCCGCCCACACTGCCGCCTGCCCCTCCCCCACCTCCGCCTCCCCCTCCCACACCCCCCGCCCCCAGCCCGAAACCCCGGCCCGCGAGCCAGCCCCCGCCCCGCCGCTCGCCCGAGCCCTACCCGCCCCACCCAGCCGCGACCCACATCGACGCGCAGCAGCCCCTCCCGTGGGGGACGTACGCCGCCGGCCCGGCCTGGAGCGGCGGGGGTCAGCGCGCCCCGGCCGCAGACTGGCGGCACCTGCCCATGCCCGAGGCGTTTGCGCCGAGCGCGTACCACCAACCTGCGGCGCCCTGGGCTCACCGCCGCGTGCCGAGCGCCGGCTGGCTGCCGGCCAGCGCTTGGGACGACGAGCCGCCTGCCGCGCCCGCACCCCCCGCCCCGCCAGCGCCCCGCACGTACGCGCTCGCCCGCCGCCCGCTCACGCCGCATCCCACTGTGCCGCCCAACCCGCCCCCGCCGGCCCCGGTCCGCCGCTCGGCCCGGGTCCGGCGCGCTGCCGCGCCCCACGACGACGGCGACGACAGCGCGTCCGACGACGACGACGAGTATCCCTCGGCCAGTGTCGCCCCCCGCCCGTACCTCGTCCGCAGGTCCTCCTCCGGCTCGCAGGCGCAGCCCCGCCGGCCCCTCTCGCGCGCACTCAACCCGCCTGCGCCGCCCCCGCCCCCCCCACCCCCGCCCCAGCCGCAGCCCCCGCCCCCGCCCGCATACGTCCGCCGCAGCGACTGGCGCGGCCGCACCGCTCACCGCGACGACTGGGGCGACCCCTACGCCGACCCCTACGGCTACAGGTCGTCCTGGGCCTGACCCCAACCCTATGCATAGTGAATATGGCGTGCGCAACAATGTATAATGGTACTGTACATGAACTTGTGTGTGTGTGAGTGTCCAAAGAATCAAATGTCTGGTGGCGGCGGCGGGGTCGAGGTCGGCGGGGTCGGGGCCGGCGGGGTCGACGATGTCGCCGGCGGCGACGCACTGCGCCGCGCGTCCTCGGCCCGCTCGCGCATCCGCGCCCGCGCCGCCTCGATCATCTCGAGAATGTTCGCCTGGTGCACAGGCTTCGGCAGCAGGTCGTCCGCCCCGGCAGCGAGGTACTCGTCCTGGTCCTCCCGCAGCGCGTTGCCCGTGCACCCGACAATGAACAGCGGCAGCCCGAGGCGGCGCACCTCGGCCGCCACCTCGACGCCCGTCATCTTGGGCATCTGGTTGTCGAGGAAGACAATGTCGTAGCGCGTCGTTGCGTCGGGCTCAAAGCTCGCCTTGATCATCTCGAGCGCCATCAGGCCGTTGTCCGCCGTCGTGACCTCGTGCCCGAGGCGGCGCAGCATGCGCGACATCAGCTTGCGAGTAAGCACGTCGTCGTCGACCACGAGCGCAGACAGCGGCACCTGGCCGTCGGGTAGCAGGGCCGACGCTGGCGGCGACGACAATTGCTGCGTGTCGAGCGGCATGTCGGGGCTCGGGCGAGGCTGGCCCTCGGGCGTCTCGTGGATCGTAGACACGGGCGGCAGGTGGAAGTGCTGCAGTCGCGACGCGTTGTCGGCCATGTGTCCAGAGCTCGAATGCAGCGGCGACGGTGACGATGGCAGGTAGTTCCAGTCGACAGGTCTGAACGACACTGTCGTCGACTCTGGAGCCATCGTCATGGCTGGCACCCCGGGTGTGTCGAGGGGCGGCGAGGGCGCTGGCGACGAGGAAGAGAGCGGCACGGCTCCGGCCGACAGGCTGCGCCTCGGTGTCGAGCTGGGCGGGACTTCGGGGCCCGATCGCCTCAGTGGGCTCGGCCCATGAGCCGAATCATTCGTTGTAGAGGACGACGACGGGTTGGACGAGTCCTCCGTGGCGCTCGATTCCGAACCACGCTTGCGGATGGCGCGCAGGTAGGCCGCTTCCTCGGACGCGGTCGACGGGCGTCGCGCCTCGGTCCACGCCGAGGCAGGGACTCGCCCCATCCCTGGCTTACTCGACATGCGACTCGTCGTTGGTGAGGCTTGGGCTGATGGCGACGCTGATGCCGGGGCCGAGGTCGAGCCGTGCGGGAACTGAGCCTCAGGCGAGCCCGAGCCCTTCAACAAATCGTCGCCCTTTGACCCGCCGTCTCCAGGTGCGCCACCAGCGTCGGCGGCTGCAGGCGGGTTCACCAGCACGGCGTAGGGTAGCTCGAACCAGAACACGCTCCCCACACCCGTCTGCGAGTCGACACCCAGCCGGCCACCGCTCAGCTTGACAATCTGGCGCACTAAGGCTAATCCCAGGCCGGAGCCCTTGCCGCCCTGGCGGCGGCCGATCTCAGTCTGGACGTAGGGCGAGAACAGGCGGTTATCCGAGACATCCTCCGGACGGAGACCGACACCAGTGTCGTGAACCTCGACGCGGACGACGACCTTGGGCACCGACACGCCGTCCAAGGGATAGGTCCCGTAAGAGAAGTTGCGCTGGAGCTCGGGCGGAATGGCGTGGGATGCAGTGCTCCTCAGTCGGGGTGACTGCTTGGCGTATGGTGATCTCGATCGAGAGGCTGGCTCGCTAGCTCTGCGGATGAGAGACTGTCGTCTCGACTCCATCGACAAGCTGCCGCGCTCGGGATCGTCCTTGGCAACATGCTCTTCGTCGAATGCGGCACCAAGCGGGCTCGTTACCTTTGAGTTCTCTCCGCTTGGGACGACAGTGCTCGAGTCGGTTCTTCGTCGAGGGAGTGCCGGCAGGGTGAAGGTAGGGAACTTGAGCTTGGTAACGACGCGAACAGAGCCCGAGTGAGTCTGCCCAGTCAGCGCTGACACTCTCTTCCCGCCCACTCACAAACTTGAGAGCGTTTGAAACCAGGTTGGAGGTAATCTGCCTCAGGCGCATCTCGTCGCCAATGAACAGGCCACCGCACATGTCAATCCTGGGATCAAGCTCGACCTTGAACTCGACATTGTTGAGCTCGGCCTGGACCTGGTGGCTCAGCGCTACGAGCTGGATCGACTTGTGGAAATCGAAGGGCTTGCGGGCCTGAACGAAGCGGCCGGATTCCATGCGGTTGAATGACAGCACATCGTTGAGCACCTGGTGGGTCAGCGCGAACCTAGAGGCTTTACCCACCTTCTCCATCATGGCAAGACTGCCCATGAGACCATGGACCATGTCGGACTGCCCCTCGCCAAGCTGTCTGAAGACTCCTTCCCCTTCGAGGTTCTGCACAGCAAGCAGCGCAGTGTTGAGTGGCACTCGTACTTCGTGGAAGACTGCACGGGTGAGTACAGGCCAGTGGCATGTCACCCACTGTACGACACGAAGCGCTTCTTCGACTCTTCAGCCTTACGCTCCATGACTTGAGCAGCCTGGACGGCGCGGTACTGCATCTTGAGCTGCTGACGGAGCTGAAACAACTGGCGATCGTTCCGCTCGCGGACATACGAGGTGCCAACGAGGAAGGCGTGGTAGAGGCCGACTGCTGGGTCAGCACTGCCCTCCCAAGCCACTTACACATCGCTGGGTTGCGGTAGAACAAGCGAGGCACACTAGGCTGGTTGAAAAGAAGGCAGCCAGCCGCGATGAAGTAGCTGACCACGCCCAAGAGGTGGAAGAGGCGGTTCTGCCTCATGGCCATGATGGCGATACTTGGGAAGCCCATGAGGATTCCCATGTAGTAGAGAAACAGCTTCTGTCCACAACCTGGCACGCCCTGGAAGTACTGTACTCGTCAGCAGTTGCGCAAACCAGGCGCGTTCGACGTACACCACAGTTGTGCTGGGGTTGTCAGCATGGTTCAACTCGTAGTCCAGTGTCCCACTCACCATCTCGACAGAAATCAGGATCTACGACCGTCAGCCTCTGCCAGCCAAGAAAGACTCAAACTCACCCCCCAAGGCCACACTGCTCCCCAAACGATGACCTGGTACAGCCAGGGAAACCTTAACGGCCCGTCCAATGCCACTGCGAAAGGTAGCGCGACTGTGAAGGCGCCCGCCAATCCGACATAGGCCCAGAGCTGAAACTTGTCCAGTGGTAGCTGCAGCGTGTTGGACAGGATCCACGAGATGATGAAGAACATCGAACAAAGAAGCGCCCCTTGCTTCTCCGAGTACCACGCCTGGGCACCATCAGCTCAGTCACGATACCCCACTCACCTCTCTCAAGTACAACCGCTCCTTCGCTGCCTCAGGAAAGCTTTGGCTCATAAAATGAGTGATAGCCGGCACCATGCGGTGCCTAACAAAGTCGCTCAGCCCCTCGGGCGTGCAAGCTGACCTCTGCTGGCGCTTGAAGCTCGAAGACTCGGACACTGATCGGCTTGGGTGCGTCCCCGTGTTGGCCTGCGAGCCGTCGTTCTTGTGCCACAGCCCTGTCGTCGGCCGTGACGGTTCATGTTCCTCACTGTCAGCCTCGTGGGACGAGTGCTGATCGGCATCGATGCCGGCGCCGACTTCGACCTTGAGCTGCTCAAAGTCGTTGTCAACGACGACAAAGTGCACCGGGCCGGGCGGGGGAGCGTCCGCTTTTGGGTCATCGGTCTCAATCTGGGGCGTCGTCCTTGACCCTCTCGAGCTGCGCGTCATGCCTGTCGACGCCCGCCGAATCTTGGGTCTGCCGCCAGCTGCCCCTCTGCGCGGCGCCTCGTCGGACGCGCCCTCGGAGCCAGACATCCCAAGGGGGTCGGACGGGGTGGAGGCCTGGGACGGTGACCCCTCGCGTGGTGCTGCAGCCGTCTCGGACGACCCAGACGAGGTCGGCAAAGGCGCCGTAACGAAACTGTGGAGGAAGTCTGAGACACTGCTCGCAACATGTCGAAGGCGGTGGGCCGCGAGCGAGCGACCGTGGAACCGGATGTTGCCTGGCGCGACGGCAGGCATCGGTAGGACGGGCTCGGTGCTCGCCGCCGTCTCACTCGGTCTCACTCTGTCGCCGTCGGCTCTTGGCGACAGAGGCTCGTGCGTCTGGGCTGGCGGCGGCGGCGGTGGCTGATGGGAGGATCTCCGCTCGCGGGTGTCGGTGGGCAAGCGCGCCATGGCTGAGACGGTCAGAATTTGTCCGCGCACGTTTGCAGCCAACGCGTACCGGGTGACAATGATCGCGAGGCGCGGTCTGGTAAGGTGGCCGATGACTTGCGCGTGTGCTTGTCTATCAAGGTCCGTTCTGTGCCGGCGGGCGAAGGCGACGTCGAGTCGGGCAACACCGACGCTGGCGATGACGACCTTGTCCCTTGTTGCCCCAAGGCTGTGTGTCTTGCGCGCTTGGATTGGATGATGCCAATGTGTGGCCTCATGGGAGACCGTGGCGTGCTGGTCACTGGTGTTGTGGATGAAGACGCGGCGGTCATGTTGATCTAACAGCGACTGGCAGGAACCAACTTATACGGCGAGGGAGGTGCGGGCGCGCGTGCCGTGTCGCACGGGGACGAGACGTGCGCTGTTTCGTCGGTGCGGCTGCACGCGGACGACGTGAGCGACGGGCTTCCACTGTCGTTGGGATTTTCTTCGAGGCGATGCTGCGAGGGGTGCGACAGCTGTGTGTCGGCTTCGGAGCGAGTGTGGTGTGTATGACGCGGTTGTCGGTGTCGAGGGTCGGTGCGCTGTCGAGTTGAACGACGGGCGGAGATGCGAGAGAGCGAGAGAAGATGGACAAGTGCTGGGGTGAGTGCAAGGCGAAGCAACAAGTCCTGCTTGCCATCGATGTCGCCGTCGGCAACCGCTAGTACTGTTGCATTATTGAAGCACTCGGGTGGAGGAATGGAGTCAGACGCCGGCCGTAGCATGCCGGCAAGGCCTGACAGGGCAGGGCGGGGGCCAAGAGGCGCCGGCGCCTCGTATGCACAGCAGGCTCCAGGCCCATCGTCAGCGTGTGTCTGTCAGTCTGAGCGCGTCAGGCCAGAGTCAGCGCCGTCGTCGTCGTTTATCGTGGCGTCGACAAAGGATTGTGGCGTCAAAGGGATTGTGTAAAAACAAAAACAACCGAGAGCTGGGCGGCGCAGTCTCACTCTGCTCGTCCTCGCCCATTCCTCGCCATGCCCTGTCTCATTCCCCCTGACAAAGATTCAATCGCCAGGCATTCAATCTCAGTTTACCCGCCCTTCAATCTCACCCATCCCGCTATCAGACATGCAGCGGAGTGCGGTGGGCAACGACGCCGTCGTTATCAGCCGAGCCGAACGGGGTGCGGAGGCTGTGGGCCGGCCAGCACCATCGGCCTGTGCCAAGGACAGTGGTGCTCCGCGACGCCGGCTGCGCACCTCGGCGTCTGTGGCGATCATCGCCGCGATCTACAGCCGCAGCCGCAGCATCTGTCTGCTGCTGCCGCTGCCGCCAGCGATCGCTCACAGCGCGGCGGTATGTGCTGCTGCTCCCGCCGCCGCGCTTCGCACCGCCCGCGAGCACGCTGTCGGAGAAACCACAGCCGGAACGCATTCCGCTATGGTGTAAGTGGCTGCAGCATTGGAGGACTGCAAGGACTGAGAGAACCGCCACGTGCGGTGAACGCATTGTACCCGGAAAGAGACCTTGCTCGGGCGTCATGGTGCGTTTCGCAAACGCATTATGCTTCGCGGTTCATATTACACTGGCCTCATAGTGCGTTTCGTGCCACTCGTCATAACCCACTGTCGCTCAGCCATTCGTCCCCACATAACAGTGCATGCTACAACCGTGCCCAAGGCAGAGTGACTACCTTGGCACCGCGCCCGCTGCCCACCACGCCGCCTTCTACTTGGACTCCTCCTGCAGCGCCTGCTTGAAGTCGCCCACGGCGTCGGCAAAGCCCGTCTTGGCGTCGTCGACCTCGAAGCCCGAGGCGAGCGCCTCCGAGTTGTCGTACGAGCCGGCCCACGTCAAGCAGATGTTGATGACGGCCGGGTCCTTCTCGTACTTGATGAGCTTGAGCGCCTCGTCGCCGCCGTGCTCCTTGAGCGCGGCGATAATCTGGCGCGGCGTGATCGTGATGCCGGGGATGTTGATCGAGCGGTGCCCGTACTTGAAGTTGGACTCGGGCATGGCCATGCCCCAGACAATGTTGCGGAACACGGTCTTGGCGCGGCTGAGGTAGTGTGGGATCTCGTCGAGCATCGGGTCGTCGGGGCCCGACGCGACGGGGCAGATGGCCTCGAGGCCCTGCAGCGGCTCACGGATGAGGCCCGAGAAGAATGACGAGGCGGCGGTCGAGGGCTGGGGTGTCAGTGGTGTCACTAACCTCCGGCACCACTCACAGCTCCGGTGCGGATGGCAACAGTGGGCAAGCGGAGCGAACGCGTGTCGAGGTATCCCTTGCGTCCGTAGTCGTAGGCGTACAGCTCTCCGATCTGCTTCTGGACGCCGTACGACGTTCCAGCGATGAGGGGGGTGTCGCTTGCGGGGTCAGCCACCGCCCTCACCCCCACCGGCGCACTCACCTCGGGATGACATGGTCCTTGGGGCCGGCCTTGGGACCGCCGTACACCGCAAGCGACGAGATGAAGACGTGCACGATGCGGGGGTTGGAGCCGTCGGGCTTGCCAAAGATCTCGTCGTTGTGCTTCCTCACGGCCTTGAGGAGCGCGACGTGCGAGTCGACGTTGACGGCCCACCCGAGCTCAAAGTTGGCCTCGGAGCCGCCCGACATGATGCCGCTGGGCGTGTGAGCGTCGCCTCGCCGTCTCGCCCGACCCCACTCACTGGAGCGCGAACACTCCGCCAATCTTCTCGCCCTCGAACAGCTTGGCGAGCTCGTCGGGCTTGCCGAGGTCGGCCTGGACGACGCGCAGGCGCTTCTCGTCATCAACGTAGCGCGGGGGCTCGACGATATCGGTCGTGATGACCCGGAGCGAGGGGTACAGCTCGAGCAGGAGCTTTGTGACCTCGCGGCCGACGAAGCCTGGGGCAGGTGTGAGCTCGAGCTACGTGCGATCGCAGAGCTAACCCACCGTTCGCGCCGGTCAGGAGCACGGTCTGGACGTGGGCAGGAAGCTGGAAGTCGTAGGTAGGGCCGGCCATTGTGAGTGTGTGAATGATGCAGATGCAAGACGCGATTGCGATGGAGCTGGCCTTAAGTGTACGTGAGGTGAGCGAGCCGGCCCAATGACCCCCTGGCCGCCAGTTGCCGGCGCCCCAGTCGGCCCGGCATATCGGCACCATATCGGTCCGGCATTGGTCCGGGTGGCACCAGGCGCGAGTTGGCATGGCATGACCGCCGGCGCGGTGGTCATCCAAGTGCGCTTCGGAGGCGACGTACGCAGGGTAGCAGGGTACATCGTGCATAGGCTGGAGCAATGGTGCTGCTCCTGGAGCCAGATGCATGGGGGCCGAGACGCGTGCCGAGTGAGCGGGCGACAGGCCGCCAGCCTCGCGCCCAGCTCCGCCGCGCGCCTCGACCGACTAATCGGGTGTACCTCGACTTGGAGGCCTACATGCGCCTAGGATCTACCCGGGACATAGCCATCCGAGTGTGGTGTTATGCAGTGCAGGGCCAGTGTGGCAGAAGGACCGCTCGTGGCGAGTTGGGGTATCATGGATATCCCTGCGGCCACCAACATCCAGCGGCGCGCAGGCATAGCACGCCAGATTACACGCAGCTTGCAGTGAGCACCTAGGTCGAGAACAAGCCGACCCCGCACCTCGCACCAAAGCACACACGCCATCTACACACCACGCCACCTCCCCCATCGCCGCGCGCCGTCTCGTCCAACCCCCGCCGCCTGGGAGCAGACACAAGCCGTAGCCAAGTGGGCAGGTTCCCCTCCTCGCAAAGGTACGCACGCCGTCGCTTGCGCACCATGATTCGACCCCGCCGCACGCCAGCGATGTCAGTGAAGGGGGCAATACCCCGGTCCTCTGCTCGCACTAGCCTGAGCCTGGCCCGCGCCGACGCTGCAGAGTCGGCGGTGGGTAGGGCGCTGATGGATCCCCCCCCCCCCCCCCGCGCGTATGATCGAAGAGAGGGCTTACTTTTTGCGTGCATGGGGTGGTGGTGAGGCAGGGAGTGCAGTCGCATCGTGAGCAGTGGCAGCGCACCCCGCCCTGCCCCTCACCACACCCCCGGCCGTGCCCAGATCTATGCATCACCTAAAGACGGTCGCCCGCCATATCTTACAAACCTATCCGACAACCTAAGCAGGGGAGAGCTTGGCGGCGGCCTCCTTGGCCTGCTTGGCCCGCTCCTCGGCGGCGTACGCCTCGGGGTTCTTCCTGCGCCAGTCCCAGATGCGATACAGCTGGGTCACGCCGGTCGTGCCGACAAAGAAGTTGACGGCGGCGAGCGAGTAGTTGACTGGCGTGATGACCAGCGAGTAGCGGACCTGCTGGGGTTAGTGCTGGGCTGGGGGCACGGGTCGGGCGGGGAGAAGGGTGGAAGAGCCGTGGGTTGCCGCGCGTTACCTGGTGACAGACTCTGCGGCAGTTGCAATGTAGCAGGCGACCGCTATCTTAGTTCCGGCGCGAGGCGCGAGCACCGGCAGCCAGCTAAGGCAATAACCCGACGCCTCCGACTCAAGCACCTTGTCCAGCGTCTGCTGTGATGCGCCCTACGCCATACACAACCCCCCTCTGCACCACGCCCACACCAACTCACCCAAATGAAGCCCGTAGCGGCAAGCGCGACGTTCTGGCTGACCGAGAGCTTGTCGGCCGGGCGCGAGAGGTCCTTGATGCCGGCGGCGACGAGCGCCCACTTGGCGAGGGGAGCCCAGAAGAAGATGGTCCTGTGGTGGGGTGGCCAGGGTGTTGGAGGTAGCGCAGGTGAGAGTGCAGGGGGCGGGTCATGCAGGGGCCATGACGCGTGAGGTGAGATGAGATGAGACGCGATGGCCGGGAGACGAGACGAGACGAGCCGAGTCGAGTCGAGATGAGATGAGTCACGCGGCGAGCAGAGGCACAGCGGGTAGCAGAGAAGACCGGGTCAGCACAGCACACTCCCCTCCCTCCCCATCACGCAACGCACTTGGGGCCAGCGGGGTGGTTGACAAACGCCTGCCACTTGGAGGCGGTCTGCGTAGCGGCGGCGTTGGCAGCAGGGCCGGACATTGTGCTTTTTGAGTGGGGCGGGGTGGTGGGGCTGTCGGGCGGGGCTCGGTCGTGCGCGGGTGTAGGCACAAGGTCTAGGTGATGCTTGACGGCGTCGTTGTTATCGTCGTTGTCGCTGTTGGCGTCGGCGCTCCTTCAGGCGGCAGTTGGACTTCATTGCCGCCTCCGCACCGCGAGACTCTGGGGCAAGCACGCTCGCAGAACGACTCACTACGGCGTACGGCGTTTTGGCCCAAGTGGCACGGCCCACATGGTTGCCACGTGGAGGGGCCCCGGATTATGTAAGCGCGCAACATCAACAACAATGTCGAAACCAGTATGCGGTCATTGGCGACGAGCAGCGAGCGACACTCGTTCAACCTCACCCACCCACGCTCCCGCCATGAGCTCGAGCAACACGCGCCCCCTGCCCGTGCTGATAACTTCGCGCCGCGTGCCGGGCCGCGTGGCCTCGCTCTCGCGGCGCAACGTCAGCTGGAGCGCGGACGGGCAGTGCCTCCTGGTGTCACGGCACGGCGTGTCGATCACGGTGAGCGGCCTTGGAGTTTGGTGGCTTGGCCGGCGTGCTGGCGCGCTGACAGGGCACAGACACCGCACCTAATCTCGACGTTACCTGCGCCGAGCGTGCCGCTCAACTCGAGCATCTACGACGCGTTCGCGCCCAAGTCGATGCTCGAGGACGGCGACGACGAGCCCGACGTCAAGGACGAGATCGACGTCGACGGGGACGACGCCGCCGCGCCCCCGCCGAAGATCCCGCGGCCGGGCGGCGGCGAGGTGAGATGGTGGATGACGAGCGTGCAGTTCGACAGCAATCGCCAGCGCGAGGACGTGTACGAGTGGGCCGATGTCGGGGGTAGGTGTGGTGTACTACCTGCACATTGCTCACCACGCCGCAGACGAGTACAGCGCCGTGCTGACCGACAACAACCGGCACATCCGTGGTGCGGCGTGGTCTCCGTCGTGCCTCAGCCGGATAGGCAGCGCCGTCGTCGCCGTGCTCACCAACTCGCTGAGCGTGTCGATGTACGAGCCGGCCGGCGACCCGCACCTGCGCCCGTTTGGCGAGGCGACCGACCTGAGCATCACGATGATGGGCCTCCTCGGTCCCGAGGTGCCCGACGGCAAGCCGACCACGCGCGGCATGCTCCGCATGCGCTTCACGTGCTTGGAGTGGTCCGAGGCCCTGCCGCTGCAGAGCATGATCGGGCTGGACGGGAGCCTGCTGGCGCTGGGGAATCGCGCGGGCGGGATCGCGTTCTGGAGGTGAGCGGGCGGGGGTGTGGCGAGGATGCTGACGGCGGAAGGTATGCCAATGCTGTCGCGACGCTGGTCGCCGAGGTGCCCGTCATCCCGGCCTCGCCGTGGGTCGTCGACCTGACATGGGGCAAGTGGCAAGTGGTGGACGACACGACTTGTAGGTGACGCACGATGTTGGCACCTATTGACCTCAGGTGTGTCGACGCTAGCACTGGCAGGTACGGACGGCTCGGTGCGCACGCTCGTGGTTAGGCGGACAGCGCTCCACGTCGGCGCTCCAGATGTGGCGTGGGGGCTGGAGCTCGGCGAGCCGGCGGTGATTGCCGCGGCCGACCGGCGCGCAATCACGGGTCTCAAGTGGCTCACTGTGAGTGCTGTAACACTGCCCCACTGACGGTAGGACGACCTCGTCATGTGGACCAAGGCCGGCACCGTGCACTTCTGGCAGGCGGCGTGGGGCGGCGTCAAGAGCCTCCGCCTGCAGCCCGTCGGTAACTGGGCCGGCTCGACTCCACTCGCAGCCTGTGCTGGTGCGTAGTGAGTCTCGGCCGTACTGACGCCGCAGGCATCCACTTCCTCGCTCCATCGACCGTCCTCCTCGTCCTCGGCACTCTGACGCACCATGTGATTCTCGACGTGACGACCGAACCGAAGCTCGCCCCGGTCGAAGAGTCGCTCCGGCTATCGCTCGCGGCACGCGACGCGTTCCTCGACGTGTCGCGTAACACCGCCCTGCGCAACCTCTACCTCACAACGGACCTCGAGTTGACGGCTTCGACCGCCGGATACGTGACCCTTGGGTCCTCGTTTGACATTGCGACCTGGTTGACAGAGTAGGTGGTGGCGCTGGATTACAGCTGACTCCAGACCCTTGACACTGCACAACCTCGACAGCCTGACCGAGGTCCACCGCATCGACGACTTTATCGTCGCTGACCTCAAGCACACGCACACGACGCCAGAGTCCATCGCCCACGAGTTGCAAGCCGTGCTGGCGGACCCACCACGATGTGAGAATTGCGGTGAGACAAAGCTGACACCAGTGTATGATGTCGCGCCGCTTGTGCCACTCCTGTCACCAGTGCTCCGCACTCTCACGAGCGATGACACGACGAACCGCGAGCTGCTGCTCCCCATCATCTCTGATTTCAACCCTGACGCCGCGGCCCCATCACTGGAATCATCGGCAGCATCCCCACTGCAGGCCCTGATTCAGGCGCTATGGGCCCACCGACCACTCGATCAGCTGCGCCTCCGACTCATCCTGGCATATTGGGGACAGGTAAGCGCCGCATCGTCAGATCTGCGTCTAATCCGCAGCGCACATTCCCCGGTGCATATGAGGAGTTTACCGCCACGGCGCGAGCCCTCGAGTCGACGCTGAGACGCACGGTGGCGACGGTGACACTGGAATGGGCCGTGCGGTATACCTCGGCATCGCTCGGGGCCACGGACAGCCTGTACCTCCACCACCTGATTGCACTCAGTGGCGGATCTGGGTACCTCGGCGCTCGTCTCGTCAATTCTGCGACAAGCGCGGATGGCACAGACTCGTGCCCTGCATGCAAGAGCGAGATCCCGTTCGTGGTGGACAGCAGCGCGCGCTGCGTCAAGGGACACGAGTGGGGTGAGTCGAGTGGCGATGGGACGAGTGGCTTGGTGCTGACCCGCGTCAGAACGCTGCTCTGTGACTCACTTCCCCATCACGACGCCAGAGTACCGCCTGTGCCCGGTGTGTCCCGCCGTGTCGCTCATCCCCAGGAGCCAGACGGGCGGCGGGGGAGAAGCGGCAGTGGCCAACGGCGCCGGTGCGGGTCCGGGTGCGGATGCTGGCGACGCGGTTGTGCAGCTTGCGCTCGAGGCGGCAGTCCACTGTGTCATGTGTGGCGGGCGGTGGTCTACCGCGTTATGACGTGAGCAGGGGCGCAGGTGAGAGCTGGATACGTAGACTGGCATTGTGCGGCAAAAGGGCGCCCGTCCAATGTCATGGGCTGTATTAATGGCGCTGTTGCGCGCAATGTATGATATGCCGCGACCAGCGAGCGAGCGCAGCGGCTCCATGCCGAGCTGACGCGCTCATCTGCCGAGGGGCGAGCCCGTGCGGTGCGGCAGTGGCGCATCCCTGGGCGCTGATAACGCTGCGTGCCGAGGCCCAGCGCAAGCGTCCGTCGGCGCGATGGAGCCGCCGCCGCAGCAAACACGTTCGAAACGAGCACATGTCAGCGCTGCCTGCCAGTGCTGCCCGGGACGCTCCGAGCGTTTGGTATCTGATAGCTTGCGACTCGTAGTAGTCATTTGGCATGGTAAACCAAATGAGTAGGACGTCGGTGTCAAGCCGCGGCGTGGTCCGGATCATCCCGGCGGTGACAGACTGCCTTGGCGCGATTCGCCCCGAGCCTCGGCACCGAGTGGCGATGCGTTTGCAGGTCGCCACGGTGCTGGAGGGTACAGAGAGCTTGCATGCTTGGGTGCAGCTGACCTGCATGTACATCCTCGGTGCATGTATACATGTATGCAAGCGATGTGGTGTCGCAGAGCGGCGTGGGACCACCCGCGACCCAGCCACCCACAGCCGCGCGATTACAAGATTATCTGGGGCGGGGCGGGCGTGCGCCACGAATCAAGGCTCGACTCGACGTCATTGCGGCGCTGGTGCTCCGGCGGCAACTGCGTTTGGTTTTCCCATGTCCGATGTTTGCCTCGGGGTCTGGTGCGGTGAGATGCAGCAGCTTGTGCAGATGCAGGTGCAGGTGCATGACTGATGACTACACTCCGCTCCCGGAATATCAGTTGATGCGACGGGCGCGGCGGGGCGAGGGGCACGAGTCAGGCAGGCAGTCTGGCCTCGCCGGGCAGGTTTGATCGGAACGCGCATATATTATCGGGTTCCTCGGTAGTCACTGGAGACACAAGCTCTTCACCCGATAGCACCACTACATCACACTCCACTCCACAGACAACCGCCCCCCCTCCCCACCCATGTCCTCCCTCATCGCCATGCCACTCCGCGCCGGCGGGCCGAGCGTGCTCCGCCTCGCTGCCGCCAGCACGTCGCGGCGCGTCACTGCCGCCGGGCTGTACCCCCTCATGACGGCGTCCCTGCACACGGGCGCGGTCGCGCGCAACGCACCCGCTCCGACCCCGAGCCCCAAGACCGCCGCCGCTGCCGCCGCTGACACGACGACGCGCGCGCTCTCCCAAGAGGGGCCTAGGAGCGAGGGCGCACACTACAATGGTGAGTTGACGCCCCCGCAACGCGCTCACACCCCCAGACAAGACCGAGGCCGACATCTCCGCCCTCATCGACGTCGACAAGCCCGGAGGCTGGACGCTCATGAACCCCATCTACACCGAGTCCGACCTCGACAGCGTCAAGGTCGTGTACCGCAAGCCCGAGAACATTGCCGACCGCGCGATCCGCGGCAGCGTCCTGCTCACGCGCTGGGCATTCGACAAGTTCACAGGCTACAAGGGCACGCACATCACGCCCGAGCACCTCAAGACAAAGACGATCGAGCAGCTGCGCGAGACGGGCGACCTGCTCAGCGACAAGGCGTGGCTCAAGCGCATCATCTTCCTCGAGTCGATCGCCGGCGTGCCCGGCATGGTGGGCGGCACCCTGCGCCACCTGCGCAGTCTGCGCCTCCTGCGCCGTGACGGCGGCTGGATCCACACGCTGCTCGAGGAGGCCGAGAACGAGCGCATGCACCTTCTGTGAGTGGCGCGGCGAGTGGCACCCGCTGACAGCCAGCACGTTCATGACGGTCGCCCGCCCGTCGTGGATGACGCGCGCCCTCGTCCTCGCGGGCCAGGGCGTCTTCTACAACCTCTTCTTCCTGACCTACCTCATCACGCCCAAGACGGCGCACCGCTTCGTGGCCGCGCTCGAGGAGGAGGCCGTGCGCACGTACACGCACTGCATCGAGGACATTGAGAACGGGCTGGTGCCCGAGTGGAACGACAAGCCCGCGCCGCAGATCGCCATCGACTACTGGCGCATGCCAGAGGACGCGTCGCTGCTCGACGTGATCAAGGCGGTGAGGGCGGATGAGGCGACGCATCGCTTCGTCAACCACTCGCTGGCGAATCTCGACCAGAAGCACGACTTCAACCCGTTTGCGCTGGGCGAGCCGGCGCCCGAGATCCGCGGGTCGATCCCCGGCTTTACGCGGGAAGAGAGCGCAAAGTATGCGAATGAAACGCAGCAGAAGCTGCTGGGCGCGGCGAAGGAGCAGGAGAAGCAGTCGTGAGCACCCGAGCCGCAGGCGAGGGTGCGGGGGTGCGGGCTGCGGCTCCACCCCGCCCCGGCTCCGCCCCCATTGTTAGATTAAAAATAATGCCATGTTCATGTATTATGTGTCGTGTAGTGCCAGTGGGGCGTGAGGTGGGGAGTGGGGCGAGGTGGGCCAGACCAAGTCGTGCCAGCCGGGCACCCGCGCGTCGTGTGCCGAGCGACTGGAGCGACGGCGCGGCGAGCGGTTCCGCCGAGAGTCGAGCAGTCTTTGCCGAGTCAGACGCCGGGTCCGGGAGCGACGTCGGCCCTGCCCAAGCGCAAGGCAGTAATGCACTGGGAGTGAGCAAAGTCCGACATCGGGACGCACAGTGAGAATGTCGTCCGCTCGCCCCTCATCCCGAGCTCCCCCCACCCCTCCACGCCCGCCTGCGGCGGCCGCCGGCGCCTAGTTCATGCCCTCCACCGGCCCCTTCTTGACCGGCATATCCACCTTCGGCGCATTCAGCGGCGGCAACTTGGGCCCGTGGAACTCGCGGCGCTTGTGCGCGGGGTCGTCGTTGCGCCTGTTTGCGAGGATGAGGAACGTGCTGGATGCTGCGGCTAGGATGCCGAGCAGGAGGAGGGGGTTGGGGCCGCGTGGGGCGGCGGGTTTCTTTGGGGGTGGGGTTGTCATGGCGAGGCGGAGTGGAGGAGACACAACGGAGGGAGAGAAACAGTTGTGAAGCGCGGCGGTGGATCAACGGCGGATCGGTGGAGGTCGCGCGTTGTGGTTTTTTCGCGCCCCTGCTTTACTGCCACTCCGACGCGCCACTCCGACACGCCAGAGCGGCGCGGCGAGCTCGTGCTCCGTTGGCTGTGGCGACACTGCCTGGGAGGCGGGAGACTGCTGGAGACTGAGGTACATGCTCTGCGCTGGGCCAGCCTGGGCACCTGGGCCGAGACACGACCACACGGCCACACGGCCACATCATGACCACCCGTGGACTCCCGGCAACCCTGCCCCTGCCACAACCACTATGCATAACTACTACGACTGTTCTACAGTTCACGCCACTACCATCCGCATGAGCCCTGCTCCGCCTACCTACGACCCGCAGGACGGGGACGCGCAAAGCCACCGCCCCCACCCGGCGAGTTGATTCTCGGGCCAAACGCATTGAACGCGTTCTGGATTCTATCCTTGCTGTCGCCATCCTCCTCGACCGCCGAGGTCGGCGCCGAAGCGTGTGCGCCCGCGCCCGCGCCGCCGCCGGAAACCGGGCTAGACGAGCTCGCAGGCGGCGTGTGCGACGCCGTGCGGATGGGCATCGGGCGGCCGAACGCCGCACCAACAGGCGCCGGCGCACCAAACACTGGCCGCGTGGCCGGCGTGGCAAAGCTGCGCGTCGGGTTGCTGCTCGGAGGCGGGGCAGCGGCGACACCAAAGCCGCTCGGCGCGGGCGCGCCAAACACGGCCGGCTTGCCCGGGTTCGGCAGCGACGACGCGTGTTTTGGCTTGGCCGGGAGAGCGTCGCGCAGGTGCGACTCGTTGACGTCGTTCCGGTCCGACGTCTCAATCTTGCCGTGGATCTCGACGCCCGCCTTGTCGATGGCGTCCTGCTGAACACCGCGCACCGATGTCGAGTAGATCATGCGGAACTTGACGGGGCTGCCAGACGGGCACCAGTAGATGAAGACGACGCGGCCCTTGGACTCGACCTCGGGCTCCGGTTCAGGCTCGGCGGCCGCAACGGGCTCGGGCGACGCGGGCTTGGACTCGACCTTGAGCGCTGCGACACCTTCCTCTGCCGCCTCTTCCCTGTCACCACCTGTATCCTCAGCCTCCTCCTTCGCGGCACCCTCCTCTCCCTCGGCCCCCTCCTCCTTCTCCTCACCCTCGGCAGCATTTTCAGCCTGGGCTGTTGAGGCCGACACGTAGCGAACACCACCAGCCGTCGCCTGGAATGTGTTGCGCGGCGCCGATGGGGCAGCGGCAGCAGGGGCCGGCTTTGGTGCCGGCTTGGGGGGCGGGGGCGTGGGGAACGAGTAGAAGACGTAGGCGGGGGCCTTGTCGGGCAGCTTGGACGCGAGCTCTGACGGCTTGCACGCCTCCGAGGCACGGAGCTGGAGCACCGACGTGTCGGATGGCGAGATGTCCTGCATGTGTTAGCTAGGAAATGGCACGGGATCCCGCTAGCTCACCAAGGACACAACCCAGCCGTCGTCAGACCTCGCAGCCGCCTTGGTCAGCGCCTCCTGCACCTCTGCGTTCCACTTCATGCGGCCGCCGAGGCCGACAACAGCCTTGCGGCGCGCCGCCTGCGTCTCCGTGTCCAGGGCGAGCGACTTGGCCTCCTCAGCCTCGGCCGCCTTGATCTCGGCGAGCGCCGCCTCGGACGCAGTGAGCGGCGGGGGCGAGAGGATGTGGTCGAGGTGGGACGTGAGCGACCTTGGGGTGAGGTCGCCCTGGGCGTCAGCACGGGCGACAACACGACACTCACGATCGAGGTAGCAAACCAGTCATGCTTAAAGTTGCCAGCGCCCAGTGCCTTCATGAGCCCGCCGCGCGAGCTCGCCTGGAGCATCTTGGCGCGCACGCCCGCGTCATCCGGCACAAACGTCACCATCATCCACTCGTACGCGCCGCCCGACTTGGAGTCGAGGCGGTACGCAAACGACGCGGGCGTCTGCTTGCTCGGGAGCGTCGGGGCGAGGAGCTCAATGTCCTCGGCGTACGAGCCCTTTGGCTTGACGGTGGTGAGGTGGGAGAAGGATTCTGCTTGTCAGCGGGGGGGCTTGGGGGAAGGACACCAGGTGCGAGCTGGGGCGCGGCAGCGACGGGCGGGAGATCACCGCAGCTAGGCATCTGCACAGCCGTGCAAGCCATCGCCGCCATCTCCCACCTGCGCGCACCACGCCCGCCCATCACGTCGACTCACCGCCCTCAATGGTGAAGACGAGCGCGCGGACATCGTCGGCGCTCGACTTTGCTGCGCCGAACGCAGCGGAAATCGCAGGCGGGACCTTGATCCCGGAAGGCGCAGACATTGGCGTCTAGAGCAGTGGGTGAAGTTGGAGGAGTGAGAGTTGGACGGATGCCAAGATGGTCGAGTGAATTGGGTGCAGGCAGAGATGGAGTGACGAGGTGGACGTGGCTGCGGGGGCGCGGGCTGAATGAACCTTGCCGGCTGGGCTCTCAGGACATCCATGGCGCACAGTGACGTCGGTCTCGCCCACGAACCAAATCCTGCCTGGCTGGTCGGTGCACACACTCTCGCGCTGTATCCAATGCATACACACGCCGATGCACCATGCACAAGTAAACCCCAAACACCCCATCCGCATGCTATATGTACTCCTGTCTCCTCCCTATGCGCTAAGCTTGCTCTTCTTGTTCGCGGCTCCAGCGTCGGCCGCCGCGCGCTTGGCACCCGTCTTCGCACCGTCAACCTCCATGGCATCGTCTTCGTCCGCCGCAGCCGCTCCACCTGGAGGTGGGACGAGGCGTGGGGCCGAGGTGACGGCCTTGTGCGTCCTGCGAGCCTCTGGCAGGTTAGCTAACCTTCGTTTGCTTGTAACCCACGAGCTCGGAGCAACACCTTCTTCGGTGTCAACGACAGGGCCTCCTTGGCAAGGTTGGCGGGAACGCCGAGGATCGTTGCACTGAGGCGTCAGCTGATAAAGGAGAGCCAAGTCCTCAGCTCACAGGTTCACCACGTCCAGCGGCCCACGGAGGCTTGAGCTGCTTCCATCTGGTCCGGAGGACAGGATGATACCCTTGCCCTCCGTCACGCGCACGAGCTCGCGCGCGTTGGCGAGGAAGTTCTGGCGGTATCTCCGTGCCGACTCCTGCGGCACAGATGCCGGGGGGTAGAGGCCAGCCGCGTAGGGGATCTCAAACTGGCGGTGTCAGTGGTAGACTGAGGCAGCACTCGTTCAAGCACCACTCACCACGACACCCATGCGCAGCGCCTGGCGGACCTGCTTGCGGTTCAGGCGGAAGTTGAAAGGGCGCTCGTGCAGTGGAATGGTGATGATGGAGAGCTGGGTTGTGAGCGGGTTGCAAGTGTCGCGGCAAGGAACCCACCTGGTTGGGCCCGGGGTTGGACAGCTCGACACACGCCACCTGGAAGGCCTTCTCCGAACCGACGTACGCGCTGAGGATGTCGTAGTCGTGCAGCGCGTTGGTGTTCGCCGCCGTCTGCAGCTGTCAGCTACGCCAGCGGCACCAGCACCTTCCCTCCAACTCACGATAGGGTGCACCTTGCCGTCGTCGAGGCGCATGTGGTAGCGCGTGACCTGCACCAGTGTGGGCTGTGATGGTCCAGCATCGCTGCTCTTGGCGAACCGCGGGTCGAGGTTGGGGTATGGGAGCACGCGCGCATCTGCCGTGCCGAAGGGGCACGGCGTGACAGCGTTCGACTGCTCCGCCGAGACGGTATACGCGACGACGTTGTATCCGACTGGCGCTGTCAGCGCCATACGCGGGTTCTTGCACTCACCATGACCTGCGAGTGCGACGTCGCGCGCCACCTTGGCGCGCTCGCCCGCGTCCAGCCCAGTCCAGCAGTCGGCCGGAGCAGGTGTTGACGTCTTGGAACGGTCCTCGGCCGCCGTCGCCTTGTTCTTGCCCTTGTTCTCCTTCTTCTTCTTGGCCGGGCCAGCACCCTCCGGAGTGGGGAACGGCACGAACAGGTCGTAGTACATGCCGCGCAGTCGAGTTGGGTGTGGTGTGCGAGTGGAGAGCTGAAGAGTTGATAGATGCACGAAGTCAAGCTCTTTGGACTGAAATTGTGGTTGGTGGATGTCATCGCGTGAAGACCACGTGGTATTTGTTCCGCTGAAAAGGGACCGGTGCACTTGGAGAACAGGGAGTCATCCCCAAGATCGCTATGGCTTAGTGGAAAAGCGCCAGGCTCATACTTTGTGTGACACCTGGAGGTCCCTGGATCGAGACCAGGTGGCGATACGAAAGCTTTGCTTTTTGCATTCTTCCAGCTCTCAGTTGCTTGTTGCTGGTGAATCGCGTCCCAGCTCAAATAAGTTGATATCAGTTTGTCGACTGCAGATGGGAATGATCGGCGTGTGTGCATAGGGGCACAGAACATGGCGCTGCGCCCTGCATGATCTGCGTGGTGCGTGGAGCACACCCGCCGGTGCAAGGTGTGGGTGGATGTGTAGTCGCGGCGTGTCGTGGGCAATGCAGCCGGTTGAGCAAACTGTGGTCAGAGAAAACGACTCATGCATGCAGAATGAACACGACTGAGCCATGGTGCATGGTATCTGGTGAGCACGCCGTAGACACCCACCTTCCTCATCTTCCTCGACGAGGTCCGTGCGCGCTGACCGCCAACACGAGGCAGTTTCCCTCAACCCCCCAGTCCAGAGCCCGCCATTTCCTCCCACTCTTTCAACCCCCAGCTCTCTACATTCTCTCTCCTCCTCTCCATCCTGTCATCACTACTGCGAACCATCCCAAGTATCATGCTCCACCCACCACCCCCCTCTCCATCCTCCTCGAGGTCAAGCAGCAGCGCCACTGACCCGCCCTCGTCATCGCCACCATCAGCGCCACACCTTCCCCCCGCGCCTTCCCTTCCGACTCCCCCGCCTCTCACCCTTCCCTCAGTGGCAAACGCCATGGCGGGCACCTCGATGATCAAGGACATGCCAACAGCTGTCACGGTCTCGACGCTTACCGCAAACCGCACGACACCGCAAGACCTCGAGGTCGCGGCCGAGCTGGCTTCTCCGTCAGCCCTCGAGTTGCCTTCCCCGCCGAGGGTGACCCCCCCACCGGACGATCCACTCTCCGAGGGTAGTCAGCGCCTGTCGTTTGGCAGCAAGTCTCCCGCCTCCTCCAAGGGCGACCGCGTTTCGCCGGTCCCTGAGGACACGACGGCGGTACCAAGTGTCTCCAACGAATCGGCCGCGCTAACCTCGGTCCCACCTTCCGCCGCGGAAGAAGGACCAGCACAGTCTGCCGTTACCGATACGTCGTCCACAGAAGTCGCCCTCGACTTGAACACAGAACAGGAAGTGGGCAAGCCGGTCGACGACCCGCCCGCGTCGAACGAGAAGAAAGTCACAGCTACATCTGAAGCCCTGTTGCCGACCGAGGACAAGATCAGCAAGGAGATCACCAATGGCACTGGCGGCGGTGCCGAGGAAGACGACTGGGTGAGTGAAAAAGGCCGACTCCTTTGTTCTCAGCTGATGGCAAGATCACGTCAAACATCCGTTCATCTCAGGCGGTCAAGGAGGAGGATCTGGGTGACTCCATGCACGTCGAGCTTCGCGAAGACGACGCCGCCAGTAAACCCTCGAGTGGCTCGTCCGCAACAACTCAGCCTCCAGTGTCGGACGTCCTGCCGCCCCTCACTAGTACCCCACCCTTCCCCACCCTTCCGGCAACCGTCAACCCTGTTGATCTCCACCCGGGAAGGGTCAAGACGGAACGAGCATCGTCGCCTTCAACGTCGAGTCAGGAGGAGGAGACCGCATCGGATAAGACCCGCGCCGATCAAACCCTGCATCAAATCGGAGAGCCACTCCCAGGTCGGCTCCAATCACTTGCCAACGACCACGAGAGTGATGCCGAAGGCGAATGGGAGCCTGATCCGCTTGAGGAGGCATTCAAGGGGCATGAACAGCATCAGGACATGCTGGCCACGTCCAAGGAGATCACCAATGTACTGGACACCGACGAGGCGATAGAGGAGGCGCGGATGGGCCTGAACCCCGCGCCGCTGGACGACGACGGGACTGTGGTGCTATTGGATGACGAGGACGACGAGGGCGACGAGCACACCCCGAGGCCACGGCGCCGTATGAGCCGTAACCCCCGTCGTTTTGCGGATATCGCGCGCGGCTCTAGTCCCGACATTGTCTTCACGGGCGCGTCACCCACCCCCAGCACCCCAACCCCTCCGCACGGCGGCCGGGTGAAGGAGATGACAGCCGCAGGGGGTGGCAAGACAACATTTCGTCAACCCCGCATCGCAAAGCCCAAGTTCGCTGCTCCTCGCCGCAAGAGCGATAGAATCCTCGTCAAAAGCAGCCCAGCTCCCGCCAGCAGCACTGCCCCCAGCCCCAGCTCTTCCACTTCCCAGCTCCCAACTCCACAACTTGCCCAGGGACGTGCTGTGCAGAAGCCCCCTTGGGAGTCGGAGTCGGACGATGAAGAAGCCCCTCCGACCAAGAGGGCTCGAACGAGCACTCCGGCTTCGCAAGGTTCTCGCAAGCGCCAGTCCACATTGGGGTCCCAAGACCCCCGCAAGGTCAAGCGACCCCGGAAGGGCGAGGACCGATCTCGGTCCGAGGAGCATGGGTATCAACAGCCAGCCAAGATGCTCGCTAAGAGTGACGGGTCGCGTCGCGGGACGGGGACGTGGCCGAAGTTACCCAAGGAAGCAACCCAGTCGTCAATGATGGTGAGTGTTAGGGCATTCTCTAGTGCTGACCGCACAGCAAGAGATTGTCTGCAATACTGTGAGTGTGCCATTCGGTCAGGGGGGCGAGCTAACACCAACTCGGGCAGTGTGGCGGTCGGTGAGTAGGAGGAGCCTCGCCGGTTACAACTCACATCCGCAGTGCCCACTGGTTGTGCGCGAGTGGAGAAGACGACCTCGACTTGTCACGGGTGTGGTGCTGCCCTGACTGCGACGACCTCCGCAGAAGTGGGTGTGACAGGTGCCGGAGCCGGGCTAACACCATGTAGGCAAAACCCTCGACTTGGTGCTACCCGCACCCAAGGACCGCTGCATCCGGAGGGATTGTTGGCGCAGGTCGGTACCGGCTCTCAAGCCGAAGGATGAGCCAAGCAGGGAGGTGAAGGTGGTGTTCCAAGCTGACTTCTGCGTAGGCGCAATAAGAAGATGACGCAGGATGTCGAGTACGATACCGAGGCGTGGTATTGCGAGCGAGTGATTGGGTGGGTTATGCGGCGATGAGGTGGCTGACCGTAGGCGCCGCGCAATTGGGCGCGAGGAGGGCGAGGACACGCGTGTTCGAGTATCTCGTCAAGTGGGAGGACTGGGGAGTGTCCGACTCGACGTGGTGGGTGCCCTCTCGAGCTCGAAACCCGCTCACGCCCAGGGAGCCAGAGGCACACCTCCCCCACACCGGCAGCGGGCGTTGTCCCATGATCGACGAGTTCAAAGTCAAGGCGCGCGAGGAGGACGAGTCGCTCAAACATCGCACAGCGCTGCTAAGCGAGGCGATCGGGTGGTTCCACCGTGGCACGGGTGAGCCGCTCGTCGCGCCCACGGGCAAGCCGCTGCCGAAGGGCGGGGAGGAGGGTGCGGTGGAGGGTGGAGTGAAGGGTGGGGTGAAGGGCGCCCCAAAGGCCAAGGCGAAGGGCAAGGCGAAGGGCAAGGCGAAGCCCAAGTCCAAGTCGAAGATCAAGTAGATATCAGTAGAGTAAGGGGGCGCTCGCACGAGGCGCCGCCCGGCGTCAGTCGACCCGCCTCGCAGGCGCAGGCACAGACAGATGCATACCAGCCTCGCCGCCTCGAGCCAAGCCTCATTCGCTGCACTTTCTACTTCTTGCCGCGGTCGGCGCGCACGTCGGCCTCGCTCTCAGTCTGCGGGTCGGCCTTGATCTCGTCCTTCTCGTGCTGGAGCTCACGGGCGCGGGTGAGCTCTGGGGCGTGGTCAGCGCGAGGCCCCTTCCTTCCCATCTCGAACCCCCCACGGCGTCCCTCGGCCCGGCGCGTAGCGCCGGCCCTCGGCGGACTCAGACTCACCCCAAGCAGTCTCAGCCTGCAGCGCGGCGTCCGGCTTGGCCGGGAGCGCGGGGTCGTTGTCGGCCTTGACGTCGGCCTCGGACGCCGTCGCGTCCTTGCGGTCCCATCCGGGGTCGACCTCGTACTTGCGCTTGTACGTCTCTCCGGCTGCGGGCTGAGCGAGGGTCAGTGAGCGTGCGGGGGGGCAGGCTAGGGGGCACCCACAGCGCTGGTGGTGAGCGCGCGGCGCGCCGTGATGGGCGCGAGCGTGAGCGCGCGCGAGAGCTGGGCGACGGTCCTCATGGTGTTTGATGGGTCGATGGTGGTTGGTTGAATTGCAAGTGCTAGCTTGTGACCGGCCGGGTGGGAAAGCGGAAGCGGCCTTCACGCTGGGCCACGCTGGTTGGTGCTCGAGTCGTTACGGCATGGCACGAAAGACTATTGACCGCACGTCGCGCACCCAACATGTCCGCAGCCCGGGCATGACGGCCACAATGACGTCATCCAAGGCATGAGACGGCAACCGAAACAACCGCTGCGCCTCTCCGACTCGGAACACCACCTACTCCTACGGCCGTTCACGCATCTTTGCATGATACGAGGTATGGTACAGACAACTAACAGACACGGGCTGGCAACGCTGGGCAACGCTTGGCTGGTCGCCACTCGCCACTGGCCCACATGATTGCAGAAAAAGTTCGGCAGCAGGGGAGAGAGATGAGACAACCATGACAAAGGGACGGATGAGGGCAAATGAAGATGATGTAGGGCGAGCTGCGCCGCAAGGGCAATGACGGTGGCCAAGCAGAAGGCAGATGACGGCGTGGCAGAATCGTTGACTCTCTTAGTCTTTCGTTGACTCGGTTGCTGTAGTCGCCGTGACGCCGTCGGCGCCCGCGCCCGCGCCGGCGTCAACGTCCTCCGTGTGCGACGTCAAGGCCGCAGCCTTCGACGCCCCCGTCACCGACAGGGGATCCTCCGCTACTGGGCTCTGCGCCGCGGGGCTCTCGGTGAGCACCTCACGCAGCGACTGGTGCATGAAGTCGGTAGGCGTCTGGACGCTCGGTGCAGTCGACGCCGTGTCGAGTGGCGACTCGGGCGACGGCGAGTGCGAAGCCGAGTCGGCATTGGCGGCTAGAGCCGGCGACGCGGCGGGCTTGGCGCCGTCCTCACCCTTCGGGGCCTCCACCGCCACTGTTGGCACGGCAGCATCCGAACCGTTGGGCTCTGCCTTGCCCTTGCCCTTGTCTTGCGCCGCTGCGCCTCCTTCCGTCGACGACGCCTCGGCGGCTGGGAGAGAGAGCCCACTCGCGGGCACATGTACGTCGAGGCTGTGCCGTGACTGGGCGGGCGCAGCGAGGGGGGATGAGGGATGAGAATCGGCCGTGACGAGTCGCGGACTTGGGCTCGGCGATGAGCTCGACCGCGCGCGGTTGCTGACACCAAGGCTACCTGAAGGGCCCGCAGGCGACGGTGCTCTAGGCGTGCCATCACCCGGACCGAGGGTCGTGGGCGAGGGGGCAAAGTGAACACTGCTCTTCGAGTTGGCGCGGCTGCGGTTACCCGAAATCTTGGACAGGAGCTTGGAAGCGTTGCCGTTCGAGTTGTTCTTCCACGACGCAAATGTCCCGGTCGCAGACGACGACCGCCGAGACGAAGACTCGCCAACCGGAGTCGTCGAGCCGCTCGGTGGCTTGTTATCGGCGGCAGATTTCCGCTGGTGCTCCTCGTGATCGAGGAGCGACAGCCTCATGGCCTCCATAATCATCATCTGCTGCGCGTCAGCGTACCATTCCAGTTGCTCCGTCACGAACCTCCTCCATCTCGCGCTCCCGGTCGCGGTTGCGGCGCGATCTACGACCGCTACCACCCTCCTCCTGCGGAATCGACATGCTGAAGTCGGCCTGGCCCGTCGCCCGCGCCGAGGTGTATCCGATGGGAATAAGGCGGTCGCCGACCTGGCGCATGACGATGCGCCTGGCGGCGCGACGTGCAGCCGCAGCCTTGACCGCGTTAAGCTTGGCTTCCCAGTCGGGCCGGATCTGGTCGATAGTAATGACCTCCTTGGCCTTGGACGACACGCTCTTGCGGCGGGTTCCCTCCGGCTTCGTGAGGCCGGGAGATGGCGCAGGCGAGCTGCTCAGCGGAGTGTCCTCCGATAGCGACAGAGCCTGCGAGAAACCGCTCGTGCCAGCATCTGGCGAAGTCGACAAGGCGTGGGCAGCGGCACTGATAAGCACGCCACCAGTGGGACCAGCTGCGGGTGACGCTCGTGGAGGCGACGGCCGTTCATAGATGACGCCAAAGTCGGGCTCCATGCAGTACGGGCAGCACGCCGAGTCCGACTCGAGATGCGTCACCGTCGCCTCGCTGCGCTTCATCTGCACAAAACATTCCGTACACAACGGCTGCTCGCAGCATCGCGACGTGTTGATGTTGGGCGGGTAGCTCTGAGACAGCGTTAGCCAGTGGCAAATGGACGTGTAACGCAGTGCGCCAATCAATCTCGGCGCACCGCAAGGACGCCGCCGACTCCACACTCACAAGGAAACAAATGGGACATTCCACAGCGCCGAGATACGCTTTGACCTCGCGACGGTCATGCTCGTCCTTGTCGGCGGGTGTTTCCTTGGGGAACGGGTTGCCGCCCTCGCGCAAGACCTTGAGTCGGTGCGTGTACGAGTTGTTGACGTCTTCCTGGAAGTCCTTTTCGCGCGCCTCGTCGAGAGCGTGCTTGATGGCATCCTCCTCCCAGTCCTCTTCAAAGTCGTCGAGGCCACGGTAGAATGGTGCGAGCTGAGCCTCGAGGATCAGCTCGGTCACCACCAGCTTGGAGTAGTCGTGTGTCTGTGGCAAACCGAGCGCATGCGGGTTCTGGGGCGATAGGTGACCCGCAAACGGCAGTAGTAGTGGGGTCTGCGGAGGTGCAGGGGAAGGCGGCTTGGGAGGCGGCACCGGCCCCGTACTTGATGCAGCAGCGGCGGCGGCGGCGGCAGCTCCTGGCGGCGCGGACGAGTCTCGACCGTTTGCAGAGGCCCCGCGACCGCTCGAGGCCGGTGCGGGTTGGGATGAAGTGTTTCCCATGGTGCTTGGGTGAGGGGCCGTCGACGGCGAGTCGGAGAGGGGAGAGTGTTGCTGGGTGGTGGTGGGTAGTGAGAGTTGTCAAAGGAAGATGGAATGTGTCGGGTGTATCGGGTGCGTGTTTTGTGCTTGTCCTAGGGGGGTGGGACGTCGACTCGACGCGCGCCGATGTGCTCGTCACGGGCTGGGGGTCACCTGCTGTGCTCTGCGTCTATGCACGAGGTGATGTTTGTCGTCACGATGCGTGATGGTGGGTTGTATGAATGCGAGGTGCGAAGAGATGTGGTGCGCAGCGTGTGATGATGATGCGGTGAGCGGCGGCGGCGGCGGTAGCAGATTGGGGTACACCCAGGGTGGGAGGGGGGAGGCCGAGGGGGGGAGGAGGGGTCGGTTCCTGGGCGTGGGAGCAGTGTAGGTGGTTTGGGTGGACGGCGATGTGGGCGGGCGCAGCAGCAACAGCGACCACTACTCCTCGCAATCCTTATAGCTCGTTCGACAAGCAAGCAGCAACAGCAACAGCTAGCGGCGACAGTGGCGAGCTGTAGCGCGTGATGGTCTCTGGCTGATGCGTGATGGTGGAGCGCAAGCCGCGACAATAACAATCAAAGCGTCGGCCGTCGTCGTGATGATGTCGTGCTGCCAATAGTGACGCTTGACGCTGCTTTGTGGCTGGCGCTGACGTCGATTTTAGGCTAGCAACAAGGTTTTGATGTTGCTTTCGCGAGCCTGTCGCTTACACAGTTGACAAATGTGCGATAAGCAAGAGTGCAACGACGACAAGTGCAAGCATGAGCAAGCCAAAGATCAGACGAGCGAGGCCTGCTTACTTGGTTATCTTTGACCATCCCCGGATGCGGTGTCACTACTGCGCACAATGGCAGAGCCTGGCCGGCCTCGAATCCGCCCACCAAACGGCGCAGCGCCAAGGGCGGGCCCCAGTTGCTGTTCCCTTTGTTCATGACTCAGGAACCTCACGAGGACGAGTGCACTCAAGACAACCCTCGGCAACTTCGGCCCGGCAACAGCACAGAGCCAGGAGGGAGGCCAAGCAAGCACGCAGTGTACGTACCCTCTGCGCGCAGCAATGTGCACGCGCGGGGGGGTGACTTACGCCGCTCAAGACTGCAGTCACGTCGACGACCGAGGATGCATGCGAGCGAGGCAGCGCGTCCAGAACCGGCACGGGGTGCAACTGCCCGCATGCGGCCATTGTGCGGGTGGCGCTCGCCGTGCACGTCAACACAATGACCTCAGATTGCCCGCTTGCAACAGCACTCTTGACTTCTGCCTTCGCAACGCTCACCTCCTCACGCGACTGTTCTTCACGACGCGCCGGCGACTACATCCCAACTTACTCGCGACCGGGCAACTTACCGCTGGGCAGAGCACCTCGCCGAAAGCCTTCCCGCTCGGTCGATCGCGACGCGCCGTGCCTGTGCCATGCGGACGAGGGGCGATGGCCGCGGACTCCCCTCCAGCGTGCCCCTTAGAGCGACGTACGACAACAGACATTCCGTTGAGGATGGGACATCTGTCTGCCCCGGCTTTCAGTTGGGCTGATGGACCCGGCGATGGGGAACGCGTCGAGCCCTTCAGAGGCGTCGACCCCACGGGCGCGCGCGCCAGCGCGCCGCAACATCGCCCCTCAGGCTGTCCTCGGCACTCACTGCGAGTCGTCATGCTGTTGCGGATGGCGGACACCCAAAGCGCGCGGCTGCTGGCGAGCGAGGGGGGAGACGTGCATCAAGAATGGTGTGAACAGCGCGAGAGGGGTCACGATCAATGGACGGGAGTGGGAGAAGCTGCATGAGCCCACTTCGAGGGGCTCCGGGGGTACATTCGCGAGGCGTGTCTCGCGAGGCGTGTCAAGAAGGCTACCCACTGTCCGGCTGGCACGACCCTTTCCTGGACCTGAGAGCCGCTGTTAACGGAGCTGACAGACGGAAGGGACATTCACACCCCGCACTATGTTCTAACACATGCCCGTGACTCGTCTCATCGCCCTCCTCGCTAATGTGTATCAAGGCTCCGCGGTCCGAGTCCTCCTCCGCAAGAGGGGAGCCGAGTCCAACATGCCGGTGTCATCTCTTCACCGCCTTCCTCGCCAGCAGGCACTGGTCCTGTCTGCCGAGGCTCCGCGGCCAGTGCACTTCATCGCAGGCTTGAGGTGATCCGACTGATACTCGACGCGTACCCCGTGACTCGCTCACAGCCGTCCCCACCTCCCAATACTAGACCTGTGTATCGCGACGGCTACTAATGTACACTGCCTTCAAGCCAACCTTACCGGGAAGCATCGCTCTGGACGAGCAGAGCAGCAGGTACGCGGTGAGTCCCGCCTTACGCGACTCCGTCTGCCACGGTGTTGCGACGACAACGACCGGTCAAACGTGCTCGAGCGAGTCACCAGGCAATCGTCCTTGGATCTGTCCGCCTTCCCACACTTGCCGTCCTGGTCCATACATAGCACCGAGGCCCGCTCTCGACCGCCGCGCCCTCCCGCTCCAGGCTACCCCTATGCCCCGGAAGCATGAAACACCCCGAGGGGCACGGAGGGGATTAGGTTGGCGTTCCGCTGCCGCGTTCCTGGTGTTTGCGTCCAGGTACACCGCTGCCATCCGTCTCGTGATCCTCCTCACAGCGCGACGCGTTGCCAGGCTATACATAAAGCGCATGTTAACCCGCACCCCCCACAGACCCCAGGCCTAACTAAATACAGCCTACATACATCGATAGCGACCCCATCACCACCGTGCTTCGACAACCACCGTGCTTCGACAACCACCCCCGCCGTCTCAAATTGAGCTCGTCAACTTGCGCAAACCACTCCAGCATGAACGGCTGTGGCTATCCAAAGCGACTTGGCCATCAAGTGTTCGCCGATTACCGGGGCGTCGTCTACGACTTTAGTAAAGTAAAAACGAATCTTTCGCCAAGTGATATGAGTGTATTCGATATCACACCACCTATTGTACGAGTCTGGTATAGTGATGACAGCGACACTGCCGTCGCTCTCGAGAGCGAGCTTGAAAGCCTCTATTTCGAGAGGAAGTTCGCCTTCTCGACATGGAGAGACGAACGATTCGTGAGTCATGCGGTCTTAAGCTAGCGTGATTAACAGCCATAGGAATGCCCTAATATCGGAACCTGCAGATGCTTGGGAGATGAGTACTTTTGCAAGTACGACACCGAGGACGACAGGGCACTCGAGGAGTGGCAGACGGACGTCGAAGATCAGCCAAAACACCAAAAGAAGCTTTTCGATCGCACGAGTCGGGAAAGCTTTGTTGAATACCCTCCAATCACCTGGGTCACCATTCTGTTCATCTGGCTTAACATTTGCGGTGATCGCACGGGCATGGCCATCATTTTCTTCCGCTACCACGAGAGAATCTCGCGCGAAATCAGGAAAGCCCGCATTTATCTCGTGTTTGATGAGTACTTCTTCGACTTCGACTTGATCCTGGGAGTATTTCAACAACATCTTTTCGACACTGCCATCACCACCGGTCCCCTCCTACGTGCCATCACCGACCTCCGGATCGCCACCATCTGGAACCCAGAAATCACGCCAGAAGTCATCGATGACAAAATCCGATGGTTATTCCGTTACCTGCCTCGTGTCCAGCTGCGCAATATCCACTTCTATGGATTCCGATGCGGCCTTGTGTTCGGATGCTTGGCCTCTTACGAGTCTGAAATGCGTGACAGACGATCTCGACGGCTCGAGCGCGGATCCGCAGCCGTCTCGGCTGCGAGCACTACAATCGCAAATATCCCATCGATCAATGGGGTACCCGTAGGCAGCCTTGTCGAGCCGGTCACGACAGGCATCCGAGGCCTCATCCTTGGCTCGCTTAGCCGCAGACGACAACTTCTGGCTTCCGGCGTAGGCCGCGTCGAGTACCTTTTCCTCACTCACATTTTCGAAGAGGCCGACGAGGGGCTCCTTGCCAGTTACACGAATGATCGTGCACCACGCGATGACTCGGGTAGCCCGGTCCCTGCCTACACCCCAAAGGAACTGGCATGCTTCAAGGAGTCTGCCTGGAGGGCCTTCAAGCTTGTCATGAATGATGAAGGCCACACCATCGGGTTCCAGCTTCCTCCAGAGGTGTTCGAGATCAGGCCAGGCGAAGAGCGCCAAGCCGACAAAACAAGCGACAAGTTTCCGCGCATATCGGTCGACAACTGGAACGACATTCCCTACTTCGACGACGACGATGATGGCTCCGACGCCGATGACCCTGACTGTATCCAATCTGGTGTACAGACGGACTCAGACTCGGGCTTGAACTCCAACCGCCGCGTGAAGAACGCAAGCGATCCCAACGGCCATGCGGATGATATCGACCAGGCTGGGTCCGGCGAAACAGCTGGCACCTCCCCTTCCAGTCCCCCCACGCCGGCGTCTTTACCATCGGCGTCGCCGTCGCTGTCGCTGTCGTCGTCGTCGTCGTCCACCCCACCGCCGACAACTCCTTCCACTGAGGCCGGGTCCACATCAACGCCCAAGCTCAATCCCGCCTCTCCAACCATGTCACCGTTTGGCCCTCCGGCCGCCGAGAGTGGCGACAAGCAACAAGCAGCTATCGGTAGCGCGGGTAAAGGGTCTGGAAAGGAGAAGAGAAGGCAGTCAATGTGAATGTAAAGGAGGATAAAGGACACTATCGGGCGATTCTCGCCCGACGATGAATACCCTGTGCAAGTTGCAACCTCCACACAGACCAGATCCGTGGCGGCCGCCACACAGGCACCCGCCTCGTGGCCGTGGCGCCACATCGTAGCGCGGCGTGATGTCGTCCGCTCTCTTTGTCCGCTTGCTTCTGTTCGTTTCCTCCGGATGGGGAAGCGTTACGCCTTCATCAAGATCCCCACCCCCTGGCTGCATGCAGCACTGTACATACTGCCAGGTTGGGACAGGTCGGACCGGATAATCGTCCACTTCTCCCATTGTTCAAGGCTTCTCGAGATTCACTGCGCCGTCTCCAGTCATCGCGTGCACCCCTCCTTTCGGGCTTTCTCCGCTTCATTCAGTCTCCCAGCCGCCAGCCAGGTCGGACGGTTGGGGCAAGCGGAGCGCAGTACGTCTTCCCTTCAGCGCCAAAACGGCACGAGCCGATAGCGCCGCCGCGATGGAAACGTGCTGTTGCGCACCAATCCATCACACCACTTGAATCGGCCTGCCCATCAGTGCCCTTCCCAACGCCAACTCATCCTCGTCTCACTGCTCTGACCCTCCTCCTCCAGCGAGTTCATGACCGTATCGAGAGAGACTAACTCTACAGTTCGCGTTAGGTCTCCCGTCCTCAACATGCCTCCCCCAGCCAATCCCCCGCCCGCGACCCTCTACACGAATGACTGCGGATTCCCAAGAAAATTGGGCGCCAGATTTTCGTCGACCACAACGGCTGGGTATTTGACTTTAGCGAAGTGAAAGGATACCACCCAGTGGATTTATTCCAGGAGCAACTTGGTCCCCCGCCACTCAACCCCCCCCATGTTATCTGTGTTCGACATTCTGCCTCTGCACGTGTGGCGTTGGACCGAAAACGAACTGGCAAATGCAAAGGTATCTCTGGTGAGGTCGGAAGTCCGTTTCTCAACTTGGGCTGATCCCAGTCAGGTGAGATTCAGAGCCGGAGATACTACATACACATGATTGGGAGAGCTAATGAACATGCAGGCCTGTGATCTCGGGCCTCGCTGTCAATCGGTTGACTTGGGTGTCTACATTCCTCAGGTACCGTCTCAAGACACCGAAACTTTGAGCAAGTGGGAACACATTCCCCTCCAGAAGAGATCTGCTTCGCAAGTCATCAACGAACATTATCTCGAATGTAAATCGCGCGTGTCCGCCTCCATCGGCTTCGGTCGGCCGCCACACTTCATTCACCAACCTCCTGTCACTCTTTACACCATCCTGTTTCTTTGGCTGCACTTGTGTGGCCATCGGAGCGGTATGATGAAGCTCTGCACATATTCGGAAACGGTGCCGCAGGACTTGAGTCGGAGCAACGTGTACCAGCTTATCTCGCGATGGTTTTTCTGGTTGGCCCTTCGGCGCGTGCAGGAAGACCTCTTCTTGGTCGACTCCATCACCTCCACCAGTTGGCACATCCGCTCAGTCTGCAAGCTTCTGAGCCTTTCTTTGCAGCCGGCACTTGGAGAAGTCCCTCATGTCAACACGGCCGGCGAGATCGACAGAAAGCTTTTGGACCTCTTCGAACGCCTTCCTCGAGAGCAACCGTCCAACATCAGGGCCTACGGCTTTCGATGCGGCATCGTCTTCGGAGTACTGGCTTCCTACGAATCAGCTGCTCGCGGCCGCCGTTCCCGCAAGTACCTTCTCGGCTCGGCCGCTGTCACCGGTGCCAGCAGCGCGATTGAAAATCTCCCCAATGTGAACGGCGTTGATGTCGGCAAAGTGATGGAGCCAGCAGCCACTGGGGTACGAGGTGTCCTCCTCGAAATCCTCGGGTGGAGGCGGCAGCGTCTGGGAGCAGGCGTCAGTCTCGTCGAGTACATGTTCTTGACTCACGTCATCGGCCAGGCGAATGAAGGCCTCCCCGGGTCCTATGATCGGAACAAGGCTATCCGTGACGCCGAAGGAAATATCCTTCCTGCATTCACCGGAGAGCAGATGCGACTGTTCAAGGAGACTGCTTGGACCGTCTTCCAGATCGTGATGAACGACGAAGGGCACCAGATTGGGTTCACTCTTCCCCCCGAGGCACTCGAGGCACCTCAATTTGCCCAGTCACTCAGCTCGAAGAAGAGAAGAAAAATGGGGCTGTCGCCGCGACTCTTCGTTGACCACATCGAAGAATTTGCCACTCGGAGGTAGCTGAACACCACCACAATCTCTTGTAGCAGGCAGCACCGCAATGGTAGTGGATGCCGAAGTTTGGGGGCCTGCATTTCGGGCATCGTAAGCTTGATCCGGTGAAGTTGTTTTTGTATGTACTGCATGCATCCAGTCTGTATTTTGAGGGACAAGTCACCAGTCTCGTCTGACTGCACGACATGCCGAGACATCTGAGCCTGCAACCAGGATGCCAAACAAACTGCCACAACAAAGTGCCACACTCCCCACAAACTCTGCCGCGGCGTGCCTCACGCGGCCATTCCTGCACGCTTCCCAGGCAGACCACGCACAGCCACGCACTGTCGAACCGGCTCACGGCACGGCACAGCAAGCCCACCCCCGTGACCTCGCCGACGGCGCGCTCGTCCTCGTCTGAACCTCGCCGGTCGTGCTGAAACACTAGCGTGGCGACACCCGCACACCGCCCGCAACTGCCCTATCCCGCCCCGGGGGCAAACCTTCCCCTCTTACCCCGGAATGCAGGAGGCGTTTCGCCGCTTCCGCACTCTGCGACCCGCGGCGGCTCCTGTGCAAGATCAGGAACCCGCCGACTCGTGGCGATAGCTACATACCGTATGAGGACGCGTCTGTGGTGTTTATAAACGGGCGGATGGCGTCGTGCAAGCCGAGTCTAGCACTCAGTACATGCTCGAACTCTAGCCGACGTGAGCACCCCGCGAATCACCCCACTCGACATGAAGGACAACACCGATGCCGGAGTGGCCCCTGCCCTCCCCAAGCAGCCAGCCGCCACCCCGGTCACCAAGCCACTGGCGAAGCCGGCCGCCAACCCGGCCACCAAGCCAGAGGCGAAGCCAAAGCCAGCCGTCCCGAAGCCGGCAGCGACGCCACAGGCCACCACGCAGCCGGCGCCAGTTGCCGCGAAGCCAAAGGTCATCAAGCCAAAGGTCGAGCAGCCGGCCGCCGAAGCGCCGCGCAAGCGCGACATGGCCGCGCGCCACATCCTAAGCCTCTTCGGGGCCTCCGAGTAAGCTGTCGCCCGGGCGCGCTGACCAACCCAAAGGTACTCGTACGACGCGTCGGGTCGCGAGTTCACGGGGCACAGCGTCCAGGTCGGCGGCCGGCTCGCGTCGGGGCTGACGGTGCCCAAGGTGTCTATTAAGAACATGGGCAGCTTTGCCGGTGGTGGCGGCCGCGGCGGTGGGGCGAGCGCGCGATACGCCGACGGCTATGGGGACCAAGGTGATGCGGACCTGGCCGCGGGGTATGAGGCGCTGGCGATCAACAATCGCCTTGCGGTGCAGGAGGGCGAGAACGAGGAGGATGAGGTCGGGGTCGAGGACGAGGACGAGGAGGATGAGGTCGAGGTCGAGGACGAGGATGAGGATGGCGAGGGGGAGGGTGAGGTTGAGGGTGAGGCTGAGGCTGAGGCTGGGGGTGAGGCTGAGGGTGGGGGCGAGGCTGAGGGTGAGGGTGAGGGCGAGGATGAGAATGGGGATGGCGAGGGTGAAGGTGAGGGTGCCGATGAGGAGGATGAGAATGGGGATGAGTATGAGGACGACGAATACCCTGAGGACGACGACGACAATGGCGAGCAGGTACACCGCCGTTTCTAAGTCAGTATTGGATGTGATGCCCGTGCCCGCTCTGGGATTCAGTTGCATGTGTGTCTACGCAGCACCAACAACCTTGCGCCCATCAAGGCCAATGTTCTTGTTCTTTGCCTTGCTGCGCCGGCCACTACCCTCCCGACCCACAACCTCGAGGAGCGGAGGCTCGACGTAGACCCAGGCGTCGCCGCGACGCTCGGCCTTGGGGTCACCCCACGGCCTGTCGTTCTCGTCACGCCAAGAGAGGATCTTGCTGAGCTCCTTGGCTGCTCGTGCGGTGTCGAGCGGGGGCGACCGGGGCCGAGGGATGACATCCGTTGGCTTTGCTGGCGCCTCCTCCTTGGGCTTCGATGAGCTCGCAACAGGAACAGACGTGTACGTCGTCGTCGTGATGGTCGCGCGCCCTTTGCCCTTTGCGTTCTTGCCGCCGATAGTAAGCACCTTGCGCGCCGCCTCGGCCGTGCTTGGTTTGCCCTTTGGTCCGTTGCCTTGAAGCGAGGGGAACGCACCGCCGCCCGTCTCGGCGATCCACTTCTCCTTACGCAGGCGGTCCTCCTCGTCACGCTCGGCCTGCTCCCGAGCCTCCTGTGCGACAATCTCGTCCTGGATACGGAGGATGAGACGCGACAATGCCGGAGGGGTGAGCGTCGGGCGAGAGCATGATGGGCACGGCGCGTGAGGAGGCTGAAGCTTGCACAAGATCAGCCCGCAGGCTCCGCATTGCGGTGTGTACGGTGCAATTGGGTGAACGCGAGCTGAACATCAGCGCCCGTCACCTCACCCACCCACCTTGACAGAAGCACGGCACATAGTCGTCACTCAATGCCACCTTGCCCATGCCCGCCTGCAGGCCCTTGAGGTTGGCAATCTGGCCCTCGAGGCGGAGGACAGCCTTGCTCTTAGGCAAGTCCCAGATCTTCTCCTCCTTGTCCTTGCCCTTGCCCTTGGGTGCGGGCTTGGACTTGGCCTCGTGGATGGTGATCGCACTGCCAACGAGACCAGCGCGTGGAGTGTGCGCCCCGCTGCCGGGCGTGGAGCGGTGCGCACCCTTGCCGGACCCGCCTCGGCCAGGGAAGAGGTCGTTGTCCTGATGCTTCTGGTACACTTTGCCGCCAGGCCCGAAGGCGGCTTCGAGCGCATCGGCGACGTTGGTCGATGAGGATGATGCTGCCGGCGTTGCGCGGCCGCTGCCAGTCGCAGACTTGGTACCCTTGGCCTTGGGCTTCTTGACGAGGTCCGGGTCGGGAGTCAGGATCTGCGGCCTGCTGCTCGCGGCGATCGAGGGGAAGCGGTACTGCGTGTACTTGTCCGCGAAGGCACGGGCGGGGGCGGAGGATCCGAGGAAATCCTGGTACTGTCAGCGGCAGTCTTGGGCTGGAGGAGGAGGAGGTGGACGTGGAGGGGGCATCAAATCGTCGAGATAGGGGATGGTGCAGCGGTGGGGCGGTCCGAAACCGCTCCCACAAGTGCACCTCGCTGGTTTGAACAAGACACAGGATGGGATGCGAAGTCACTCCATTGCATACCGCACTCACCTGCAAGTGTGACCTCAGCCGCACCTCGCTGGAGTAGGACGACTCGAGGTCCGGGACGATGACCTGCTCAATGGTCTCGGCATCTGTCGTGGATCAGCTGGCTTGTCGCGCGCTTGGCTCTCCGAGCTCACCCAAGCCGAGAACGTCTTGCAGACCCTTCACTACCCAAGCTGGAGTCGGTGCCATTGTGTACTGGGTGTCGTTGTTCAAAGTAGAGGATGAATGATGTTGACTTGTCAAAGTCGAAACTGGCTCGAGGTCAATCTCCATCATTGACAACGTCATGAAATTTCGGATCCGAACGTCTTGTCACACATTGTCATCACTTGCACCGGCACACAACAGCAACTGCCCTACAAGCGCCCTCGCACCTCGTCGTACTGAATACATGCATAGGACTATTGTGACGTGATCTCGCCTCGTCTCTGCTTCCCGCCCTCCCTTAAACCGCATACCGTCCACCAGCCGCCGCCGCACGGTCAGTGTTGTTGAGCGCCTGCACCGACGCCTCGACAAGGTTGCGGCGCAGCTCGTCGACGGCCGCGCGCACGCGCATCTCGTCGTTCGACTCGATAAGGAGGTGAAGCTTGGGCTCTTGGCCGATCGCAGGCTCTTCGCCAGGCGGGTAGTAGACACCACGCATGGTGACCGACGCGCCCGAGATTTCGGACAGCAGCAACATCTGCTCCTTGTTGGTCGCCTTCCAACGAGCCTTTTGCGGGTAATCGTTGATCGGGAAGATGGCGTGCCAGTCGGTTGCGTCTGGGTCCTTGGTGCGGCGGTGCGGGTCGGGCGCCTGGGCTGCTCCAAGAGCGGCAGCCTTAGAGTGCTCGAGCGTCTGCTCGAGCTTGGCGGCAATCTTGGCCAGGTTGGCGGCGTCGATGTGTCGTCCTTCCTTGCGCGCCTGGTCGATCATCGCGAGGGTTTGCGCCGGCAGCGACGCTGCCTCCGCCTTGGTACCACGGGCCGCAGGGCCAGACGGCAGCTTGTCGGGGGCCGGGCCATGCACAACCTCGACGTTGATTTCGGTGAAGGTGTAGTCGGACTCGCCCTTCATGGAGTTCTCGCCCGGCTTGGTGTCGTTGCCCTTGGGCTTGTAGGGGATGACGGCACCCTCGCGAGAGGACAATGACACGGCCTCGGAAGTGTCACCGTACGTGTGCTTCTCGGCGCGGTCCTTCTCCTCGCGCCTGCGCTCAATGCGCTCGAGACCCTTGCCTGCGAACCCACTGCCAGCGGCACGAGCCTTGCCCGACTTGATCTTCTTGAGGAAGCCGTCAGACATTTCCTTGAGCTTGTCGGGGATGAACGCATTGGAAGCTTCGAGAGCGCGCACAATGTCGACCGAGAACTTCTCCTGCTCAGGGGTGACGAATGTGATGCAGGTACCAGTGTTCCCTGCGCGTCCAGTACGACCAGCGCGGTGGACGTAGTCCTCCATGTGGTTAGGCGCATCGTAGTTGATGACCAACTTGAGCTCCTTGACATCTAGACCACGTGCAGCGACCGATGTGGCAACCATGGTAGGGACATCGCCGTTCTTGAAGTTCTTGATGGCCTCCTCGCGATCGACTTGGTCCTTGCCTCCGTGGAGGGAAGAGGCGATGTATCCACGTTGCAAGAGCTCGCGGAACAGGTCGTCAGCGGACTCTTGACGGTCGACGAAGATGAGGGTGCGGAAGTCTGTCTCGTCGGGGTGTTCGTTGCTCATCTCGCCAAGAATCTCAAGCAGGCGGTTGAACTTGGTGTCGCCATCACGGACCTCGACACGCTGATCAATCTCAGGGGCAACGACCGAGCGGCCTCCAACGGTAATCTCCAGTGGCTTGATCAGGATTTTGCGGGCAAGTGCCTCCATGGTCTTGGGGAAGGTGGCCGAGAACAAGACCTTCTGGGCGTCGGGACGGGTGTTGTTGATGATCTTCATGACCTGAGGCTCAAAGCCCATGTCGAACATGCGATCAGCCTCGTCCATGACAAGCATCGTGGTGCGGCGAAGGTTGGTCACACGACCGTTGTTGGCAGTCAACAGGTCGATCATGCGACCGGGAGTGCACACAACAATCTCGGCACCCTTCTTCATGGCGGCAATGTCGTCACTGATCGACTGGCCACCGACGGTGCACGACACGCGTAGGTTCATGACCTTGGCGAACGGCTTGGCCTCCTTGTAGATCTGGGTCGCAAGCTCTCGGGTGGGGGAAAGGATGACGGCAATTGGGCCATCGAGACCACTGACCGGCCGCTGGTCCTTGACATGGCGGAGCATCGGCAGCAGGAAAGCGATGGTCTTGCCTGATCCAGTCTTGGCAATGCCAATGACATCGCGGCCCGACATAATGGACGGGATCGACTGAGCCTGGATGGGAGACGGCTTCTCCCACTCCTTGGCGCGGATGACGTCCAGCGCGGCCACTGGGAGACCGAACGCACCCCAGTTCTGAACTGGGCGGGGAGCGTCGACACCGCGAACTTTGATGCCGTCCAACTCGAGTCGCAGCAGTTCGGCGTCTTCCTCGTCCATGTCGGCGACTTCGACTGGAGGAGTGTAGAAGTTCTTACGGAACGGCTCGTAGTCGATGAGCGAGTGATCGGGGGTCGGAAGGTCCTTTTTCCTCGACTTGCTCGCAGCGGCTTGCAGCAGAGCCTCGGCCTTCGCCAAACCCTCCTCCGCCGTGTTGCGAATCTCGACCTCGTCGTCGCTGTCGTCCCCGCCGATAAGCCCTTGCCGTTGGCGGTCCTCCTGCGTCACTCGCTTGACCTCTGCGGTGTTGGACTTCATGAAGGCATCAAGAGGATCTTCTTCTTCTTCCTCGTCGACCTCCATTTTGGAGTCTGCCCCGTTTGTCCCATTCTCGTGCTTGACGGCAGTCGAGTCGTCTTCGTTCTCGTCTCCCTCAACAGCAGCCATGTCTTCAGTGACAGCTTCAACATTGGCTGCTGTTCCGCTCTGCACTTCGGGGTCGAACGAAGGCAGGTCAAGCTTGAGAAGCTTGCGGTCGCCTTCGTCGTCATCGTCGTCGAGTCCAAGCGAGCGCTTCAGAGGTGTCGGTTTCAAAGACACCCCAATGCGTGAGAGCGACTGCGAGCTGAACGACAGATTGGACTTGCCTACCGGCGCTACGCATGTCAGACCACGCCCACTCTTTGCACGACTCGACTCACCCTTGGTGAAACCAGGCTTCACAGGCGACTTGGGCTCGGGTGTCGATGCCGCCGAATTGCCAGCGCTCGCCGTCTTGGCCAGTTCGCGGCTCTTCTTCCAAGCTTCCAGGCGCTCCCGGGCGATGCGCTTCTTCTCCTCCTCGGACACGGGGGCCGGCGAGTCGGAGTGCGGGCGGCGGGGTTCTGGTGAACGGCCGGAGCGCCTCGAGGACTCACCGTTGACACGGTCGCGACCAGAGTCGCGATCACGGTCATCGCTGCGGCGTCCATCGCGGTCCCGATCATCCCGTCGACGGTCGCGGTCGTCGTAGCGGTCATAGTCGTCTCGTCGGCGGTCACGATCCCGGTCGCGGCGGTCGTCCCGGTCGTCCCTGCGCCGGTCGTAGCGGTCGCGATCACGGTCACCGCCGCGGTCACGGTCACGGTCTCGCTCACGCTCACGGTCCCTCACGTAACGGTCGTCATCGCGCGAGCGACGGTCGCGGTCGTAGTCCCTGTCGCGGTCGTCTCGACGGCGAGAGTCACGGTCGTCTCGGCGGTCGCGGCCATACTTTGATGAAGACGGCGAGGGGCTTCGATGCGAACTCCGGTGTGAGGAGCGGTGCTGCTCGGGAGAGCGGGACCTACGAGGGGAGCGAGGCATCCTGTGTTCGCCTCGCCACGGAAGCGTTGAGCGATACGAAAGAGAGGGAAGGAGGAGGAGCGGATGTGGGGTTGGTTGATTGTTCAAGTCGTCTCGTGATCTCGGCGGTGCTCATTCCAATTCAACCTTGAGGAGAGTCAGTCCGAGTTGCCACCGACCGAAAATGTTAGGTGTAATAAACTATTGGAGGCCTAAAAGTAACCGCTAAATAGGCGCGCCATTGATCACCCGAGGCCACCTCCACCTTTGGCATCCCCCCCTACCCCCTGTTGCACGAGATAGCCTCGACGCGTGAGAGACACAACAACATCTCACCCCACATCGCCGCTGCACAGCGACATACTCCAAACCTCGCAAGTATGCCTTCGACGGGATTCCCCATGCTCTCGCCAGAGATATTGGCACACCACCCAGCGACAGAGGAAGTCGACCTCCCCACCCTCATCGAGGAGCAGGACCGCCTCGCCGAGGAAGCACGCGAGGTCCTTCCTTACTCCTTTGACGAGTGCACCTACTCTAAGGGCTACTTGCGACAGTCCATATTTTCGTGTATCGGTGGGTACAGCTCAGAAGAGCCAAACGTAGCTGACATGTACCAGACTGCGGAGAGAAGGGCGTGTGTTATGGCTGCTCGATTTCCTGCCACGCTGGTGAGCAGCTGCCATGTCGGAGCAATGACCCGCAGCTGACAGTCAGAACACCGTTTGGTCGAGCTGTGGACGAAACGCTCATTCAAGTGTGACTGCCCCACCTCGTCGATGACCCCAGCCGAAGCTGGCCCATCCAAGTCCAAACGACACTGCACTCTCAACCCCCCACATCAGCAACCGCAGGCACCCAACGACAAGAATCGTTACACCAAGAACTTCTCAGGCAAGTTTTGTCGCTGCGGACGGGATTATGATCCCTTGACGGAGACCGAAGCGATGGTGAACTGCCTTGCCTGTGAAGTGAGCAGCTGGACGACTTTCACCTAGCTGACAACCAGGACTGGTTCCACGAATCGTGCCTCAACCTCCAGCCACGGCGGGAAGCACCACTAGACGACGAAGAGGACGAAGAGGCCAATTGCCTTATTCCGTCGGACACGTACGATGCCCTCATCTGCGCCGACTGCGTGCGACCGCATTCCCTGCTTTCTGAGCGTGCGGGGACGAGCGGGTGGATGGTGATTGTCCCGAGCGAAAAGGAAGGCGAATGGGCCGTCGCTGGGAGAGCAGAGTCTGTCACCAACGGGTCCAAGCGCTCTCTGGAGGAAACCGATCTTCCTGACGCGAAGAAGACGCGTGTGGAGGGATCACCCGCAGAAGATTCGACGCCCGGAGTGGCGGGCGCGGTGGCCGACGCGACTGCGAAGACCGTGGACGGTGTGTCTCCTGCTGAGAGGAAGGGCGCGGGGGACCTCTTCCTTGCGCACGGCATCCGCGAACGACTGGAGCGCGAGCTTGACGTGAGTGCCGTACTGACCTGGCTAACCTGCCAGGAAAAGGCGATTGCCTCTCTGCCCTTCCCACTGGTCGACGAGGAGATCTACGAGCCACCAGCGGACGACGAGGAACCCGAGACCCTGGATGCAGTGACAGAACGCGTCGTCGGCTCATTGCCCCGTGTGCAGGCTATCGAAGCGCTGCACGGATTCCACGCCATGAAGTGGGTGCCGCGCGGTCTGGGTGTTACTAACCCGCCACAGGGACAAGCTCAAGGCCATGCTCGCTGGCCATGCTCAATCCGGGCAAAGCGTGAGCCGCGAGGACATTGAGACGTTCTTCCAGGACCTCAGGCAGAACAAGTAGTTGTAAAGCAGAACAAGCATGCGTCGATGACGACATGTACCCCCAGTTGTAACAAGTCAAATGGACACTTCTAATACATTTGCTTTTGTTTGTAATCAGTGGCAAGTCGATTGTGTGATAAGAAAATTTACACGTCAGGGACCGTCAAAAGTTGAAGATGACTTCCTCCACTTTTGGTCCAGCGACAACTGGAGACTGCATCTCAACCCTCTCACCCACCCCATCACACCAACAACATGGGACGCAAGGCCAGGAACAAGCAGGCGCCGCCTACCCCCTTGCCCGGATCGGACCTCGACAAGTCGAAGAAGTCCAAGGGCAAGAAGAAGGCGCCGTCGACCGCCAACCCGGCCAAGGCTGTCAAGGCCACTGCTCTCCCCACGCCCGGCAAGGCCCGCAAGCAGCGTGTCAAGGCTGTGGACCGTGTCGACGACGACAGTGATGCCGAGGAGGCTCTCCAGCAGGGGTGGGTGCTGCCGACCTCGTGGCAAGGATAGCACTAACCACGGAACAGCGACTGGTCTGACGAGGAGGAGGTGCCAGTGAAGAAGGCCAAGAAGCAGCCCAAGGAGAAGAAGGGCAAGAAGGCCGCCAAGGCTGCTGACTCGTGAGTAGAATCTTGTGGGTATGACTAACGACCAGCGACGACGAGGACGACTTTGGAAACGGCCCAGCCAAGGAGCTTGTGTTCACCGACTCGGAGGACGAGGCCGACTTGAACGGCGGCAAGGAGAGCCTTCCCGCTGGTCTGCACGACTTCGACCTCGACGAGGCGCCCGAGGAGGGCGATGATGACGAGGACGATGAGGAGCTCGGCGACGAGTTCCCCGAGTTTGACGGCGACGACGACGAGTTCATGGACGAGGACGACGAGGTGGACAGCGCATTCGCCTCGGACGAGGAGGACGCCGACGGAGACGCGGCCATGGCCGAGGACGACGACGAGGATGACGAGGACGGAGCAATCCAGACCAACCTCGAGGACGACCTCGAGGAGAGCTACACGCTGCCTGCTGTCGACGGCATCGAGGAGGAGCACGAGCACGGCGTGTCTCTGCGCGACGTCGAGAACCGTATGCGCTGGCTCGTCGGCGTCTGCAGCGCCAAGGACGACAAGACGTCGCTCGGCGTGCCCGGCAAGTCGCGTTCCGACCACCTCGTCCAGCTCGAGCACGACATTGCGACGTACTTTGGCTACAACCACTTCCTGGTCAACAAGCTCATGCGCCTGTTTACCGCCGACGAGGCGCTCGCGTTCTTCGAGTCCAACGAGTCGCCCCGCCCTGTTACCATCCGCGCCAACACGCTGAGGACACGCCGACGCGACCTCGCCCAGGCGCTCATCAACCGCGGTGCCAACCTCGAGCCCATCGGCAAGTGGTCCAAGGTCGGTCTGCAGGTGTTCGAGTCGCCCGTGCCCATCGGTGCGACGCCAGAGTACCTCGCTGGTCACTACATGCTCCAAGCTGCGTCTTCGTTCCTGCCGGTTATCGCGCTCGCTCCCCAGCCTGGAGAGCGTGTCCTCGACATGGCGTCGGCCCCCGGTGGCAAGACGACCTACATCTCGGCCCTGTTGCAAAACACCGGTGTCGTGTTTGCCAACGACAGCAACAAGGCGCGCACAAAGTCGCTGACTGCCAACGTCCACCGCATGGGCTGCAAGAACGTCGTCGTGTGCAACTATGACGCGCGCGAGTTCCCAAGAGTCATGGGCGGCTTTGACCGTGTGCTTCTTGACGCGCCATGCTCGGGCACTGGTGTCATCAGCAAGGACGCCAGTGTCAAGGTGAACAAGAGCGAGCGCGACTTCCAGCTGCTCGCGCACCTGCAGAAGCAGCTCATCCTCTGTGCGCTCGACTCGGTCAACGCCAACTCTGCGACGGGCGGCTACGTCGTCTACTCTACCTGCTCGGTGACGGTCGACGAGAACGAGAGCGTTGTCGACTACGCGCTGCGCAAGCGCCCACACTGCAAGCTTGTGTCGACCGGGCTCGAGTTTGGTGTCGAGGGTTTCACGTCGTTTGAGGGCAAGCACTTCAACCCGACGGTCAACCTCACGCGCAGGTACTACCCGCACAAGCACAACATGGACGGTTTCTTTGTCGCCAAGTTCAAGGTCGGCAAGCGCGGCAAGAAGGCGGCCGAGGCGGACGAGGAGGAGGAGGTGACGGGTGACATTGTGCCCGAGGGCCAGGAGGAGCCCAAGAAGGCGGTCTTCGACTCTGCCGAGGACGACGCGATCATCCGGGGTGGGTAGAGGGCGAGCGGGTTGGAGGCTGTACTGACGCTATCGCAGAGGGCAAGCGCGTGCACCTGCTCAAGACCAAGGGCATCAAGCTTGCCAAGGACAAGAGTGCCGCGGCGCCCAAGGCCGCGCCCGCCGCCAGCGGCCAGATCAAGACGGCCAAGAGCAAAAAGGTGACGGAGAAGAGGCGGCAAAAGTAAGGTGCTCGCGAGCACCTGACGTGGCTGGTTGGTGGACATGGCATGGCATACCCTGCTCTATATCTAGATGCACTCTTACTTGTGCCGGTGGGCCTACTTGTGCTCGGCGAGGTACTCTGGCCACCACTGGGCAAAGGGCTTTGCCTCGGCCGTGCTGACGCCGAGCTCCTCGAGGGCGGCGACGCTGAGCTCAGTGTTCCACGGGCGCTCGGTCTGGCCGGGCTTTGTCTCTGGCTTTGCCGAGACGGGCGTGACGTGGTCGAGGGGGAGGTTGAGGGCGTTTGCGATGACCTGGGTCATCTCCCACTTTGTCATCTGGGGGCCGGTGGAGCGGAAGTGGAGGATGGGGGGAGGGGGCGTGTGAGGTCTGGGCGAGCGAGCGAGCGTCAGCGAGCCGCGGGTCGCGAGCCGAGCCACCCCCGACACCACTCACGCGCAAGATCATACAGCACACGCGCGACGTCGTCCACGTTGGTGGGGTTGCGGATCTGATAATGGTCCATAGTGTACGCCTTGCCGCTCTGGTCCTTGACCACATCAACGAGTACGTTGACCGCGCTCTCGGCATTGTACTCCGCCCGCCCGAAGAGCACGGGCACACGCACGCTCGCGGCGTTCGCGCCCGCGCCCCGCGCAGCGACGACGGCCTCCTCGCCCGCGAGCTTCTGCCGCCCGTACATCTGCAGCGGGTCGGGGCGATCCTGCACGTGGTACGGCGGCGCGCGGCCGTTGAACACGTAGTCGGTGGAGATGTAGAGCAGCGTGAAGCCGTGGGTCGTGGCCAGGCGGCCGAGGTGCGCCGACGTGCCGACGTTGATGCGCTCAGCGGCGGCGGGGTTGGCCTCGGCGACGTCGGGGCGCCGCTCGGCCGCGGCGTGGACTACCACGTCGACGGGCGTGCTCTCGAAGAAGGCGTCGACCGCCGCCGCGTCGGTCAGGTCGAGCTTCGTGTACCTGCTGTCCTTGTCCGCGCGGGTGTACGCCAGCGGGATGACCGTGTCCCCGCGCTTGCGGAAGGCGGCGGTGACAGCGCGCCCGAGCAGGCCAGATGCGCCGGTCACCACGACGGTTTTGGGGGCTGCGGCTTCGGCGCTGGCGCTCATGGTTGTGTGGATGGTGAGAGAGTCGGTGAAGCTGCGACGAGGATCGCAGCGTCAACAAGTAGTCGGCATCCTGCCACGTGGTGGGAATCCGCGCGCGGTGGAGGTCGACGCGATCGGCGAGGGACGAGCGTCGACGAGCTCGACCACGCTCGACTGCTGACTCTCGACTGTTGCTCACATCTCCACTCCCCCCACCACCACCATGCCCCTCACGTCCTTCTTCATCTCGTCGCCCGACACGCACAGCGAGCGCCGGCTCGACGCCGACCTCACGGTCGCCGCGCTCAAGGACAAGCTCGTGCCCATCACTGGCATCGCGCAGCAGTGGCAAGCGCTGAGCCTGCACGCGAGTGATGACGGGCCGGTGCTGGCCGCGCTGGTGGACGATGGGGCCACGCTCGCGAGCTATGGCCTGAGGGAGTTTTACGTGGTGAAGGTGGGCCTCTCCACTCCTCCCCCCCCCCCCTCCCCTCCTCCCCACCTCCCCTCCCCCCGCCCCGCCCCCCCGCCAGCCCACTAACGCCCCCGCCAGGTCGCCAACACCGACCCCAACGCCCGGCCGGGCGAGTACACCGACACCACGGGCGTCGACAAGTTCGAGCTCACGCCCGCCGAGTACGAGGCGCGCAATGGTGAGCCACCGCCCCGCACCCGCTGACATCACGCCAGACACCGTCCTCTCCCACCTCAAGGCGCACAAGCTGGGCCGCTTCGCCGACGTGCCCGAGCCGCTGGCGCACGCGCCGCCCGCCGCCGTGCCGGCCAACCTCGTGCCCGGGGCACGCGTCGAGATTGCGCCCGAGGGCGGGCTCGCCAAGCGCGGGACCGTGCGCTTTGTCGGCTCGGCCGACATTGGCAAGGGCGGCGTGTGGGTCGGCGTCGAGCTCGACGAGCCTACCGGAAAGGGAGACGGAGCGTGGGTTCGAGGGCTGGGGATAGGCTGACGCCAGCGTCGACGGGCAGCGATACTTCACGACCGGGGCGAAGCGCGCCGCGTTCGTGCGCCCCGACAGGGTCACGGTCGGCGACTTTCCCGAGGAGGACCTGCTCGCGTCCGACGACGAGATTTGAGGACTTGGGAGTCATGCATTAATGTACAGTGATCTACAGGCGCGTTGGGATTTGGGCTGTGCGGCTGTGTGGGTCATGGAAACGGGTCAGGGGGAGTGGCGCTGAAGCGTGGAAATGGTCTGAGGCTCTGGCGAGGAGACTGCACGGCTGTGAGTCTCCTGTGAACGCAGTAGCCTCACCTTCGAGCTCCCTACGCGCTGCACGGCCCACAGGTCTCCTCGCCGTCCTTGACGGGGCTCAGGCAGACCTCACACAGCGAGCGCTTGCCCCGCGAGCTGAGGCTGATCTTCTTGCGAGAGGCGGCACCTTCAAAGCTCCCTGCAGCCTTGCGCTTGGTGCCGGAGGACTTGGCGGCGGGCGGCTTGGTGGCGGCGGGCTTCTTAGACGCCTTGGTGGCGGCCGACTTGGTGGCAGAGACCCTCGTGGCGGCCCGAGCCGGCATCTTGCGCTTGCTGCCGCCCGCCTTGCTCTTGCACTTGTAGTCTGCGTCCGCGTCCTTGCAGTCGACATCCGAGTCAGAGTCCGAGTCGCTGGCATCGTCGTCGTCCGAGACCTCGTACTTGACGTCAGGCTTAGGCTTCACGTCGCGCTTGGGCTTGACTTCGCCGTCCGAGGCCAGTGCCTCGACCTCGGGCTTGTCGTCCTGCGCGTCGTCCTCAGGCTCGTCCTCCTCCTGCTCCTCGGCGTTGGCCTCATCGATGTCGTCCTCCGGCTCAGTCTCGACCCCGCACGGGCAGGGCAGGAGCTTGACCTGGCTTTCTTCAAAGTACTCCTCGGGCGCCTCCGCCTCGTCCTCGTCCGCCTCGTCCTCGCACTTGATTTCGTCGGTGTCGATGTTCTCGGCCTTGGTCTCTTCCTCGTCGTCTTCCTCCGGGCCATGACAAGGCGACGGCACCTCGGGCATGTCCCCCGTCTCATCTTCGTCCTCGAGCGTGTCGCTCGCCTGCGCGCCATCGTCGCCACCTTCTTCGGCCTCCTCCATCTCCACGTCGTGTCCCTCGTACACCCCTTCCTCCTTCTCCTCTTCTTCCTCCTCAGCTTCCTCTTCCTCGCCTTCCTCGCCCTCTTCCTCGAGCTTGACGAGATCCTCGTCAGTCGGCTCGTCGACCCACAGCGCACGCCCGCTCTTGAGCGCGGGGAGGATGACCTGAGGGTTAGCTCTCGTCTCGCGTCGTAACCCACATTGTGGTACATGGCATGAATCTGGGTCCCCGTCAACTCGTTGGCTGACGGCGTCGCCTTCTTCCTCGCGCCTTTGGCCCTGTTTCCCGAGCCCATGGCGAGGCGCTCAGCCAGCGCGTGCCAGTCGGCCGTCTTTGACGCCTCGAGCTTGGCGACGACAATGTTGAGGACGAGGGCCTTGTCGAGCTGGGGCGGGCCCGCGGGGGATATGGCGCGGGGCTCGACCTTGACCTTGGGAGCCGGCTTGGGCTTGCGCTTGGGGGGTTTGGTTGCTGCCTTGCGGGATTTAGTGGCGGGAGGCATTGTGGTGAGACGATGAGGAGAGTGGAAGTGAGTTTGTGAGGTGAGGACGGTGATGAAAGTAGGTGAGGTGATGCGACCAGAGGGGGGGAGTGAGTGATGGACTCTGGACGCGACGAGGGAAGACGAGGAAGACGAGACGAGGGAAGGTGGGTGTGTTGCGGATCACCACATGCGCAATGCGCCCCGCCCGGCTCGCCACCCCCGCGACACACACCCCGCCGCCTCCAACACACACCCATCCCACCTCATCCCGTCATCTCCCCCGTCCCCCCCAGTCCAGGTCCCAGACTCGCGACGCCCACCAGCATTCCACTCCGCACGCCCACTTCCCATGACATCCTCACTCGTCTCTTCTCTTCCTCCCACCACACACCATGCCCAAAGTCAAGAGCGAGCTCTCCGCGCCGAGCCGCGCTCACCCGTACGAGCCCCTCGGCGACGTCAAACCCAAGGCCGACGCCAGCTCCGGGCTGACCGAGCGCAACCTCAAGGCGTTCCAGGCGCAGCTGCTCAACGCGAGCTCGGTCGCGGCGCCGTCGACCGCGTGTCTCGAGTCCGAGGGCTCGGTCGCTACCCCGTCGCCGCCGCCGAGGAAGGCAAAGCCAGTGTCCAAGGCGGCCAAGGCGGTCAAGACTGTCAAGGAGGCCAAGCCCAAGGTCAAGACGGAGAAGGGCGCGGCGGCCAAGATCAAGAATGAGAAGGGCGCGGCGGCCAAGATCAAGAATGAGAAGGGCGCGCCGGCGCCGGCGGCGAAGGGCGGGTACGACCGTGCCCTGCTCGTGAGCGAGGTCAGCAAGGTTAGCTTCTGACTTCGGGACTGCCAGAGCTGACGCCAGGCGACCAACGCAAACTACACCAAGCTCGCACTCGGGGTCGGCAAGACGGCAACGCGTGGGTCAACCCCCACCCCCGGCGCTGACACCAGAATGCAAGGACACGTGGCGCAAGACCGTGTTCCCCGCGCTGCTCGCGGGGCGCGACTGGGCGACCGACGGCGCGGGGTGGAGCCGCGTGATGAAGATCAAGCTCGTGTGCGAGGTGCTTGCTGTGGGTGCTGGTGTGCTGGCGCCGCGTCGCTAACAGCAGACGGCCAAGCCGGACTGGGAGGACGTGGCCGAGCACTTCCCGAGCCGCACGAAGACGCGTGAGTCGCCCCCGCCACGCCGCTGACACCCAGAGGTGACCGACATCTGGCGCAAGGTCGTGCTGCCGCGCCTCGTCAAGGGGCAGGCGCTGGCGTAGGTCGCGTAGGGTTCATCGTAGTACAACATGCAGTGTCGTTACAGTCTGCTCGGCGCGCTGGGATCAGCCAGGCCAGCACACTCCTCACTCATCGTCAATCCACGCGCCGACCGCAGCCTTCAGCGCGCGCGCGTCCTGCGGCCGGGCGTAAAAGTGTCCGCACCCCTCAATCTCGGTGCGCACGATCCGCTCCTTATCCTCGCCGCCAAGGCCGCGCAGCGTGTCCGCGCCGGTAAAGTCGTCGGCGGTGCCGTAGGTGAGCCAGAGGGTGCGCGGCGTCGCATCCCCCAGCGCGGCCGCGAGCCCCTGCGCGAACGTCGGCCCAGAGAGCAGGGTGAGCGCCTTGAACAGCGTCGGCGCGGGGGACACCAGCATCGTGCGCGCCACCCCCCTCGGCGGCCGGGGCGCGTTGAGCGCCAGCAGCGTGCCGTACGAGTATCCGAGGCGGTAGACCCTCGCCCTGGGCGCGAGCGCCGCGAGCGCGCCCTCGACGGCCGCAAAGTCGTCGGCGTCGGGCCCGATCCCAAAGCCCAGCCAGGCCCCCGAGCCCCCGCTCGCGCCGACCCCTCGCACGTTGAACGTCGCGACGAGGGCCGTCGGGCCAGCGCTGCCCTCCAACACGGCGTCGGGGACGTGCTGGGCCACGACGCTGCCGAGTCAGCAGTGCCAATCATGATGCTGGCAACACCCACGGGAAGAGCTGGTTCCCGCCCAGCTTGGCCCAGGGGTGCGCGGCGACCACGAGCCGCTGTGCCTCGGAGAGCGCGGCGCGCGCGCCCGCCGCGAGCTCGGCGATCGGCGTCGGCCGCGAGCCCGCGCTCTCGGACAGCGCGGCGAACGCGCCGACGGTTGGGACGAGCGCTGGCGGGAGGTAGAGGCGGGCTTCGAGGGCCACCGAGGCCGTGGAGGAGGGCACGAGGAGGTGCAGGTGTGGGCGGAGGGCCATTGTGCGATGGGCGATGACGCACGGCGAATGCTTTCGGGTTGGGTTTCACGCGTTCCCAGTAACCTCCACTTCGCTCCTCCACGTCTCGGTCGCATACATCTCGGTCGCCAACACGGTCAACTGTCGACATTCGCTCGGCACACAACGGATATGACAGCGGATACACCGGCGCCGCCCGCGGCATCCCCCACGGCCCTGGCCCGCGCCCTCATCCTCCTCCAGCTCCTGTCCCGCCTGCTCACCTTCGGGCTCAACCAGGTGCTGGTGCGCCTCGCCCCGCCGAGCGTGTTCGGCACCGCCGCGATCCAGTTCGACCTGGTGGCTGCGACGGTGCTGTTTCTGTCGCGCGAGGGGGTGCGGAATGCACTCCTGCGCGGCGGGCAGCCCGCAGCCAGCGATGACAAGACTGGAAAGGCAGCAGGCACCCTCAGCCCGCCCGACGCCGCCCTCGCCGCCCTCCCCCTCCGCCTCGGCGCGCTGGTCGCCGCCGCCGCCGTCTCGCTCTACCTCTACACCGCGCCGGCGAGCACCACCTCCCAGGCGGGCTTCTACCCCGCGCTTTCGCTGTACGTCGCCGCCGCGCTGGCCGAGCTGCTCGTCGAGCCGGCCTACGTCCGCGCCCTGCGCGCCGGCGACATCCGCACGCGCGTGCAGGCCGAGGGCGGGATGGCGATCGTGCGCGCCGTCGTCGCGTGCGCCTGCCTCGTCGCGGATAGGAGTGGGACGCACGCGCTGCTCGGGTTCGCGGCCGGCCACTTTGCCGGCGCGGCGTGGCTCGCCGCGCGCTACCTCTGGGCGTATGGCGCGCCGACGCTGCTCCCTTCTTCGAGGTGGGTACTGTGCTGAGCGGGCTGACGGAAGCTACGACCCCGCTACGTACGCCCTCGCGCTCGCCAACACGCGCCAGAGCGTCGTCAAGCACGTGCTTACTGAGGCCGACCGCATTGCGGTCGGATACATCTCGCCGCTCGGCGACCAGGGCGGGTACGCCGTCGCGATGAACTATGGTGCGTAGGGTGGCGGCGGCCGCGCTAACCCCCAGGCTCGCTCGTCGCGCGCATCATCTTCCAGCCGCTCGAAGAAACCCTCCTGCTCCACTGGTCGCGCTCGCTCGACGCCCCCGCCACAGTGCCACTCCTCACCCTCGCCCTCCGGCTCTCGTCCCACCTCGCCCTCCTGCTGCCCGTCTTCGTGCCACCCCTCCTCCCCCTCCTCCTCCCCTTCCTCCTCCCGCGGCGGTACACCGCCGAGACGAGCGCGGCGCTGACCCTCCAAACCTACCTCGCCTGCTACCTCCCGCTGCTGAGCCTCAACGGCATCCTCGAGGCGTTCCACGCCGCCAGCGCCACGCCGGCCCAGGTCGCGCGCCAGGCCAAGGTCATGGTCGCGAGCTCGGGCGTGTTCGCGCTCAGCCTGTGGGCGCTGGCGCGGGGGACAATAGCAACAGTGACGACCGAGCAGGCGCTCATCTACGCGTCGTGCACCGCCATGCTGGTGCGCATCGGCTATGCGCTGGTGCACGCGCGCAGTGTCGTGAGGCAACGGCAGCCGGCGTCGGCATTCCTCAGGATCGGCAGCGTGCTGCCAAAGTGGCCCATACGCATCGCCGTCGCCGTGCTCGGTGGCGTCGTGTGGGCTGCGAGTGCGCGCCTTGGCGGCAACGATGACAATGCCGGGCCGTCATTACGCAACCAGGTACTCTTGCTCGCGCTCGGCGCTGGAGCCGGCGCCATTGTGCTCGGACTAATGTGAGTGATCGTCGCTGCTGCGTGGGAGCGAGACACTGACGTGCGTGCAGCTTTGTGATGGAAAAGGCCGCTATCGCAGCTGTTGGCCGGGCACTCAAGGGCAAGGCCGACTAGAGGGACAATAGAATTCAATCATGTTGCATCAGTCACCCGTGATGGTCCCGCGTGTCGTGGTTGTCGTGGGCAGGCAGGCACTGATGAGGGTGAGCAGGTAGGTGAGCAAGTCACCTCAGTCTGATAAGCACGCTGGGCTTGGCCGTGTGCCATTGTAGGCTGGACTAGGTCGGCCGGTGGGCAGCGAGAGAGACTGTGTGGGCGGCAGCGGCAGCACCAAGCCATGCATGCAGGCAACAAAGGCAACAAATTACAGTTGACCCGAGCCGGACGTCGCAAGCGCGGCGTGAGTAATGCCCACACTGTTCCCCTTCTAGATCTCGAATCAGTCAGGAGCGTCAACGGCAGCGACGAGCAGGCGACGTACAACAAGCATCCAGCTGCATGCCGGCGTGGCTCGGGGCAAACAAACGAGACTGAGCGGAGGAGAATAACAGTAAGGGGCGAGCAAGGCAAAGCAGCCAGATGGACGAGGCACGGCGCACTCCTCCCCTCCCTCTCCCCTAAGCCTCCCTAGCACCCCCCCCTCGTCCCTCTAGCTGGCCCGCCCACCCACCCTGCCTCGCCCAATTAGCCCGCCCACGCCCCAGGGAACAATCGGGCCCGGCACGCGGCATGCAGGCTGCCTCTGCCTGCTTGAGCTAGAGCCTAGAGCCTATCGTCAGAGGAGCGTGCATGCTCGCGGTGCATTGTCCGACGAGCACGACGACTGTTGCGGATCGCGGATCGCCCGACCCGGCGAGCACGTACGTCCCGGGCCGCTGGTCGGCGGGTGGGTGTCGCCGCCTGCCATGTTGGTTGTGCCGCTCGCTGCTGCCCCTCGCCGATCTGAGCTGCCTGCAGGAGGAGGGGTAGAGACAATGGCGTCAGAGGAGGAGAGGACGAGGAGGACGAGACGAAGGAGCTGCTGCCGCTGCTAGGGCCGCTACGTAATTTTTGGAACGTCCTTCACCCTAAACGACGGTACCGTGCTGTCATGGCCACGGTTGGCGCTCGACCGCCGAGCCGACGAGCGAGGAGCAGTCACAATGCACTAGTACAGGCGAGGCGAGGCGGGGCGGGGCGGGGCAGGACGAGACGACGAGCATGAGCCATGGCCCACCCCCACCCCGCATACCATACTCAGGCAGAGAGGAAAAACTAGGGGAACGGGCTGCCTCGCTGCTGCAGTGTTTACGACGTGCCACGCTACTCTACTGTGCGCACTTGCACTTTTGAAATCTCTAAACATTGTCGGGCCTGTCGTAAACATCACAGTGCTTGTCGCCTCGACTGATCTCATCACGACAACCACCACAACTCGCGAGGCGAGCAGGCAAGCACGCACAAACGCACCGCACGGCCAGACGACGACGACAAAGCCCAAACGACGTCAGTGATTGTGCGCCCAAGCCACTAGATAGCCCGTGAGTACATTGATCGTGCACGGCCGCGGGTCGTCGACCTCGGCACCCCCCTCGTCGCCCGTCTGCATCACCTCGTCGTCGTCTGCAAATCTTTGGCCATTCAGTCGTCGGTTTGCCCAGTGCCGTGGCGTGCGCCGCCGCAATGACTACAGGCAGGCGACCTCGCTCGGCGCCTCGGCGCCTCGACGCCTCGACTGCATACCTTCCCCGCCCGCAAGCCACGGGCCCGCACCAATTTACCCTCTCGGCGCGGGCGGGGGCGGCGGCGACCCAACCCCTCGGGCCTTCGCCTGTCGTCTGCACCTCCGGCCTCTGCTGCTGCTGCTGCTGCTCGCTCGCATGCCGCGGCGCACCCGCCAACGCCCATGCATCATCGTCGCGATCACCGACGACGGCGGCACAAGTCAGACGCCAGTTGGCGTGAAACAAGGCCCACCAAAAGTCACGCTCACTGCTACCCCCCGAACTAATAACCATTCCTCGTCCCCCCGTCCCTCCTTCCCCCCTCCCTCCTTATCCTCTCGAGCATGGCAAGTGCTGACCACTGCAATGCTCGCCCTCATCGTAACCCCCAAACCCCTCCCGCCAATACCCTCGTCGCCCCCGTCGCCGCCTCCCACGCCGCCCTCGTCCCAATCGACCACGACGACGTTCGACCTCATCTCCCCGCACAGCAGCCACCCTGCGCTCGACTTGACAGAGGACGAATCGTCAGACCTCGAACACGAGGCTGACGTCGACCTCGTCCCCCGCCAAAAGGGCCACATGCCCTCGGTCGCTGGCGCCAGCGGCAGCGGCAGCGGAAGCGGCGCCGGTAGCCGTGGTGCCGCTGCTGCTGCTGCCCCCGAACCTCATCGCCATCGCCCATGGTTTGGTAACGCGTCAAGGACACACCTGCCGCGCAACAGCCGTCCTAGCACCGGCTCGAGTCGCGTGACAGCCGCAGCGACGAGCACAACGGCAGTCGACAGCGATGGGTTCGTGCCATACCGCCCACCGTTCGCCTCGACGTCGGCCGTCAGCCTGTCCCCGCAGATGCAGCCGTCTGGCGCAACGGGGATTGGAATGGCGCCGGCCCCTCCACCTGCCCGGACGCCGAAGCGCTCGCTGTTTAGCAATTGGTCGTGGGGAGCAAGACGAAAGCAAAAGCAAAAGCTCACGTCTGCGAGCACGCCAGTCTTGATCAACCAGCCACCACAACCCCTCGGCGGCACAAAAGTGGGCGCGTCCGTCCCATACGGCACGACCCATCTGGGGGCAAAGGCCACACAAGGATCCACACTGAGCAATGCCCAGTACGAGCTGTACGCGCCCTACAATGCGTATGCGCCCCGTGGCCAGCAGTGGGGCCCGCAGGGGGTCGAACATTACCAGGGCGTCAACCACTCGTCGTCCGTCCTGACCGGTCTGGTCGCCCCCAAGATGCTCTTTTCACCGATCGCCCGTGACCTCCGAACGGACAATGGTCGCTCTAGCCCATACAGCAGCTCGACGCCCCACCTCCTCAGCATGGGCACCCAGCCATTGTCCGAGCCCCACTCCGCCGAGGCTGGCCCCTCAAACACACGCCCATACCCCCGCGTCGGCGAGAACGTCTCCACCGGCAACCTCCACGGACAGCAACGCTGGTCGTCGCGATGGCAAGGGTCGACGTACACGCTTCACAGCGAGGGCTCTCGATCCCGTCTCGCCGTTTCGACCGTATGCGACGCTCTCACGTTCCCGAAGCCGCGGATGAACGCCCACGACATCACTCCTCCAGAAAGCCCCCAAAACCGCAACACTGTCGACGATGACAGCATTGTCGACTTTGGATCGGCGGTCGCTCTCAGTGACGCCCGCGACCAGGAGCGTGAGGAGTGGGCCGAGGTCGCGAGCCGTGGAAGACGGAGCAGGAGTCTGCGCCGGTCGTCGGACGGTTGGAATTCGGACAGAGGAGGCAGCACCGACATCCGCCCACGGCCAAGTAACGCGTCGAGGCACAGCTTGCCGACTCAGCGCCGGAGTCGCTCCGCGTCTGGGTCGATCCGCGGGCTATTTGGCCGTGAGCGCCGGAAGCGTGGTGACGACTCGGACGCCAATGGCAGCGACAGTGACGCATTCACCGCACCTGGCCAGCCGCCTCGCGTCCCCAGGATATCAGCGACGGCTCCGGCATCGCGTGCGGCCAGCATTCAGACCGAGCGGAGTGGTTCTCACCGCTCGTCGCGCAGGCACCGCAACTTTGGCCCTCACCGCTTGCCAAAGAGCACGTCGAGCCCCGCCCTCTCGTCCGAGGATGACCACCACGCGACGCCCAGGCGGAGTCTGTCGTTTCGTCACCACCACACCAGGAGCAATCCCGACCTTCTCGTTGTTCCCAACTCGCCGCACCAGCTCCGTCGCAGGCCAACAGGCCCGCCTCGCGCGCTGCAGCTGCGCCAGGGAACCAACTCACGCCCCGGCACTGCGCCGACCGTCGTCGTCGGATCCAGCTCGGCAGACTACAGGCCCAACTCGCGTCCTAGCACTGCTCCACAGGCTGGTGCTGTTCCAGCTTTCGGCGCGTCTGGTTCCTACCCCTCGTATGCCAAGCACGTCAACCGCACCATCGACTTTGCAGAGCCGCATATTGCTGGGCGCAGCCACCCCTCGTCGCCGCCTATGTCGCCTCTGGAACCCCCGCACATTCCCACTCCGGAGCGCAACTCGCCCTTCAACGCAGAGTTCAACGAGGAGGAGATTGGCCTGGCGATTACAACCTCTGGTGACATTGCGAGATCGCCACCCCGTAGTGCCAACACGCGCCTGCCTTTCGATACCCCGCCGTCGCCCACTGGCCGCCCGTTCAACGAGGACCCGAGCTCGGCCCACGCCCGATACCTGCTCGCCAGACAGCACCGTCGGGATATGACCATTCGCGCGTTCCAGTCGCCGCCTCTGTCGCCCCGACGTGCCCCCGGCAGCCCGCCGATCGTTCCCGTGGTCCCCCACTCTGCGCCGATCCCGCAGGGCTCGTGGGCTGCGTCGCCGACTCGCTCGCCCACAGGCAGCATCATCCAGAGACCGTCCTACCCCACCCCGCGCAGGCAAGCTTCCAAGGACCGGGATGCCAAGGCCCTTCCTCCCAGCTCGAGAAGACCTGCCACCGCGCCCGACGCGTCCAACGGCACGCCCGCGTTTGGCGAGGATGCCCCGCCTGTGCCTGCGCACGGCATCTTGCTCAAGCGTGGCGCCAGCGGTCGTCGTCCCGCCACCGCACCACAGCCGTCGACCGAGCCTCCCGTGCCATTCGGCGACGTCAGATACATGCCCGGCGTGGCTGCTGGGTCCACCGCCACTGCCCTCCTTGTTGCCGCGGCGGAGCTCACAAACTCGCCGCCGTCCACTGGCCGTAGCTCGACCCGCAGAACACCACTGGGAACGCCACCCCTTCAGTCGCTCTTCGCCACACTCCCCATTACCCCCACTGTCGACGAGCCGGTGCCACCGCTCCCGCCACCTGCTACTGCTCCTGCTCGCATCCCGCCCCCACGTGCTCCTCCTCCTGGTCCGCCTCCTGCTGTCCCACCCTTCCCGCCTTCGCGCGGCTCGTCGTGGGAGTCACCATCACAGTCGCGCCAAGGATCGTTGCAGTCGCGAACCGGGTCGTCGCACTCGCGACACGGCTCATCTCACTCTCGCGCGGGGTCAACCCATTCGCGCCAAGGATCCTCCCACTCTCGCCAGGGGTCATTTGGCAGACCCGCGATTCCTCCTCTCGCAGTGTTTACCGCACCTTCTCCTCCCCCGGTCGTGCGGACTGCTACACCCCCCGCGATGGAAGATCTTGCCGATCATGGTGGCTCCCCTACACCTCTTCGCCACGGGTCAGCTCCCCTCGCTGCGCCGTTCGCTCCCGCTCGTCCCAGCACGCCGCCACCGTCGTCTACTCGCCCGATTGTCATGGACGAGTCGCCGACGCCTATTCGCCAGACCAACGTGTTTGTGCTGGCACCGGAGAAGTCGCCCGAGACGCCTGCACCTACTGCCGCCGTGCCCGGCGCCGGGGCTCTGATCGGCACCCCGTCGCCCCTGACACGCTCGCCGCTTACTGCGCTCTTCCAGCGCCAGCTCTCGACAAGCTCCCTTTCGCCCTCGGCAGGTGTTACTGGAGCCGCTGCCGCCGCCGCCATGTTGACGACGGAGAGCCGCGAAGCCAGCTTCAGGAGTGTGCGTTCGCAGCGGAGCGTCCCCACGGCTGCTGGCATCTTTGGTCCCGAACTCCGTCCCGTTGTCTCGACCACCTCGAGTGCTTCAATGTACGAGGATGCCAGCTCTGGCACTGGCACGGAGACTTGGGAGTCGGCTACCCAGCGCGCTGCCAGCAGTCCTGATCGCCGCAGCATCCACTCGGACCACTCGGGCCGGTCAGAGATGACCCTTCCAGACCTGTACCCTGCTTCGTCGGCCAGCGCATCTGCCAGCGCCCTGTCGCACTACACTGATGCCAGAGAAGACCTCGAGTCTACCGAGGCGGGCAGCTCGCAGGAGTCGTCGATCCTCATCGACGAATCTCAGATGACGCAGCACTCGCACGACGACGAGCACGCTGCGGACCGCTCGACGATTCTTGCCAGCGATGCGCAGCGACGTAGCCTGCTCAACTGGATCGACGTCACGCCTCGTGGAAGTGGCCTGGCTACCGCGCATCGCCAGACCGAGCCGGTCGATGAGGCCTGCAACGAGACGATCGACTTTAGAACCTCTCCCGCCTCTTCTGCCAACTCTTCGCCCCGCCACAGCGTCGACGAGAGTTTCAGGGGCCTCTTCTTCCGTACCCCGCAGATCGCGTCACCCGCAAGAGTTCCCGCCCGGCGCTCGCGTGGTCGTCTTGCCGACTCGTTCCTCTTCCAGCCTCCGCAGACTGGCGGTCTGCAACAGCCGATCGGCCTCGGCTTTCAGAGCTCGCCACGGGAAGGACCCAGCGACGACACGTTCGAGATCCGCATGCCACCGCCGGCGGGCGAACGCATCCCCATCCCCTTCCCGCCGCTCGAGTCGGCCGAGCCTTCCCCGACTGTGGCGACGGCCGCTCAGGCCGCTCAAGCCTCGGGCCTGCAGAGGTCGCCGTCAATCATCACTCAGGGACTGGGTATGACGCTCAACGCGAGCAGCAGCCCGACCCTTTCATTCTCCCCCAGTGCGTCGACGTCCTCGCCCATCTCTCGGAACGGCTCTTGGATCACCGAGTGTGAGTTGGCCCATGCATGCATGCATCGTGACTGACCAAAACAGCCTACAGGAGTGCCCAAGCTGCTGGCACTGCCACACCCCCCCAATCTCGGCATGGCCATAAACGCCGGGCGACTGCTGAAAATGCTTCCGACAACGTGGTCTCGATGCGTCCTCTGGCTACTACATCATTCTCGCCGGCAACCTTTGGTGTGTCAACATTCGGTACCGCGCCAGAGGCAACAACAATCACCACGCCAAAGCCGGATCAGAAGAGCATTGGGTCTTCGGGAACATCGTCTGCTGGCGTCCTCACGCCCAACCAAGACATTGTGGAGCAGTTCCCCCTCGCGGCAGCCATCCCGCAGCCCCAGCACTTCTAAGCCATCAACTCGGCATCCACCATGACTGATATTGTTGAAGAACAGTGGCTCGCTCAGCCTACCGAGCAGCACCTGTCGGCGTTTGGACAGCTTGTCACTGGCCCTCCTGGCGCCGGCAAGTCGACCTACTGCCACGGGATGCACCAGTTTCTCACGGCGCTGGGACGACCGGTCAGCGTCATCAACCTGGACCCGGCTGTCACCAACCCGCCTTACCCCTGCGCCATCTCAATATGCGACCTCATCACGCTCGACTCGGTGATGGAAGAGTTTGGCCTCGGGCCCAACGGCGCCATGCTCTACTGCATCGAGTACCTCGAAGCCAACTTTGACTGGCTGCTGGAACAGCTCGACGCGCTGCTCGAGACGCAAGGAGGCAACGGCTACATTGTCATCGACACGCCAGGCCAGGCCGAACTGTGGACCAACCACAACAGCTTGCGACACATGGTGGAGCGGTTGACAAAGCTCGACTACCGGCTTGCCGCGGTCCAGCTCACCGACGCACACGCTATCACCGACGCGTCCAAGTACATTGCGGCCGTGTTGCTCGCGCTCCGTGCGATGCTCCAGCTCGAGATGCCCCACATCAACGTGCTGAGCAAAATCGACATGCTCAACAGCTTTGACAACTTGCGTGAGTGCAGAGTGCGGGGCCCAAGTCGTGCACCCTGCTGACCAAGCAGCGTTCAATCTCGACTACTACACCGAGGTGCAGGACTTGTCCTACCTCCTGCGAACGCTCGAGGACGAGCCGCGCGCCAAGCGGTTCGCCAAGCTCAACGCTGCGATGGTCGAGTTGATCGAGGACTTTAGTCTGGTCGGGTTCGAGACGTTGGCCGTCGAGGTGAGCTCGCAACAAATTGCACACGAGCTGACGTTGCAGGACAAGGACTCGATGATGCACCTCGTGCGCCTGATCGACAAGGTGACGGGCTACGTCTTCATGCCGGGCGAGGACAACTCTACGACGGCCGAGAATGCGCACGCACTGTTCTCGTCTGCGTCGGGGCTGATCCCCGGCAAGTATCAAGACATTTCCGACGTCCAGGAGCGCTGGGGCGACCGGCGCGAGGAGTTTGACGACGCGCAGATGAACGACTGGGAGCAGGAGTGGGCCCATCGGCACCGACAGGAGGCGATCAAGGCGGCGGCGGCGCAGGGGGGTGGCGGTAGTGGAAGCGGCGGCGACAACGACGACGGGCTCAAGGCAGACGACGTGGAGTAGCCCCCCACGGCCCCAAACAGCATACATTCTCTCTATATCTCTACCACACACACTTGTCGCGATAATTCCATGTTGTACGTTTTCGTGGGCCTTGCATGTGTCCTCATAGCATCGATGCACATTTCACTGGGTGCGGGGGGGGCGTGGGTGCCTAGCGGCATTATCAGGCGTCTGGCGTCATGGGCCGCGGGGTATTTGAGTTTATGCGCAGGACCCATGTTGTGGAATGCGACGAAGTGGACGGGAAGGAGGCGGCAGTGGGTCGTGGGTCTGATCAATAACAAGAGGGCTGGGTGGCGAGGGCTTGACGTCAAGGCCAAGGACGAGGTCGCTGTAGTGATTGGGCAGCGTCATGGATGCATGCACACCCATTGAGCCGCCCATGTGGTGCCGAGCAAGAGTGACGCCGCCGCCGCCGCAGTCTGCCGTCCTTGGCAGCGCCGGCGGCCGCCGCTGGCGTTTCAGGTTGTGTCCGTCTGCGGCGGGCGGCGACGGCACGAGCAATTAAATCATCCCGCGTCGACTCTGCGCACTCGTCTGTCGTGGCTTCTCGTCTTGTCTTGTCGCTCCTCTCTCCTACCTCTACCCCATCGCCCTCAATGGTCTGAGCGAGCACGCCCAGCCCACCCCCACCCCCACGACCACGACAATGGCCGCCCCCACCCCCGACACGACGCCGCCCACCACCTCGCCACCCATCCTCGTGCACACGGCGTCCCCGAGCCCCGGGCCAGAGGCCCAGCTTCCCCAGCAGCAGCACTACCGCTCGCTCGGGCACCGCGCGCGCGCGTCAGGCGGCGGGGGCGGCGTGCCGACGCACGCGCAGCTCCACCTCCCGGAGAGCGGGCTCCCGCCGTCACAACAGCAGACCCCGCAGCCGCAGCCGCACTCGCAACAACACCATGCCCACCCCCCACCTCAGCCGCAGCACGCGCCCCAGCACCACCTGGGCCACCGGCGCGGAGGGCAGGCCAAGCCGCTCTTCGACTGGATCAGCCGCAAGCTCGGCGCGCGGCGCGCGTCCGACGCCGAGCCGCGCGACGCCGTGCCGAGCAGCTCTGGCTCGGGGTCGGGCAGCGCCTCGGGATACTACTGGGGCAGCCGGCCCACGCCGCCCGCGCCGGCGCCAGAACGCCCGCCACCCGCGTCGCGCGCAGAGGCGCGCACGGCGCGCCGCGAGCTCCAGCGCCACCAGTCCCCCGCCGACATGTTCCGCCAGTCGAGCTACGACTCGTCGGCGTACCGCGCCGAGTCGCTGTCCCTGCACAGCTACGCGGTGAGCGAGCGCCGGCGCGAGGCCAACAACCCCTACCCGTCCCTCCCGATCCCGCTCGTGCGCAGAAGCTACCCGGCGTCGACGATCGACGACTCTGGCTCGATGGCGCCGAGCGCGAGCCTGCTCTCGCGCTCACGCACGCCCAGCATCGCGAGCCTCGACGGCCCGCGCCACCGCACCAGCGCCGACGGGGGCGCGAGCTTCTCGAGCAGCTTCCGCCTGGCCGGCCGCGTGGCAGACGAGGACGCGAGCGTGCGCCCCCTCCCGCCGAGCCTGGCCACCTCGCCCGCTCGGTCCATCTCGATCCTCTCACGCTCGGGCTCGGTGCCGTTAATGCGCTCCGACTCGGCCCCGCAGCCGCTGCCGCCGCAGCCCAGCGAGCTGGATAGGCGGAACACGTTCTCGTCGAGCGTTGGGCCAGACGCCCCGTCGTTTGTCTCGTCGGATGTGTCGGGCGACATCCTCTCGCGTGTGTCGCGCGAGGACTCGCTCGCGAGCACGAAACCCGCGACGACGGTTATCAGTTTTGAATCGGGCAACGCGCCCGTCGCGCACATTGCTGTGGCGCCCTCGCCGTCGTCGACGTCGTCCCCGCCTGTGGTACGCAGTGCGTCGAGCCCGGCCGGCATGTCGATCGCCCACAGCGCCGGCCCGACCGCCCTCCCCTCGCCCATCTCGCCGACGTTCCTCCCGGGGTCCGTCGTCAGCGAGGACGTGCAGCACACGGTGCCCAGACACACGCGCTACCACCCACGCAACAACCCACACCCGTCGGCGCCGCCCGGCCCCGACGCGAGCACGCTCACGCTGGCGAGCAGCACGTTTGGGTTTGTCTCGCCACAGGCGATCGGCGCGCGGCCCGGGTCCCTGCGGCTGCGCGACGGCGCATCGCCGTCGGCGTACCACGCACCGGTCGTCTCCCCGTCGGTCGCGTTCGCCGACAGACCGGGCTCGACGCACGAGGGCGGCCGCCCGCTGTCAAACTACGACGGCCTGAGCTCGCACGCCATGAGCTTGAGCACCCGGAACCGCAACTATGGCCGGGCCGACGACGACGCGAGCATGCGCGCGATCCGCCGCAGAGGCAGCTGGGAGAGCGGCGAGAGCAGGTGGTCGTGGCGCCCTGGGGCCGAGACGGCGGCCAGTGGCGTGTTTGGGTTCGGCCGCCGCGGCACGGGCGAGCTGCCCGACGACGACGCGAACAGAAGCTCGGTGTACACGCACAACAGCTACAGAACGCCGCTGCCGGGGATTGGCGGGGTCGAGGAGGGTGAGGGGATGACGGCGATTACGAGTGAGTCGGGGTTGGTGAGCCACCGGCCGGTGAGTGTGGTGGTGTAGGCGGCGCGAGCCGCGAGCGCAGCGAGCGGCGAGGAGTGGGCGGGCGAGCGCAGCGAGCCGGCCAGGGGCAGGAGCATTAGTATAGTTTATCGAGAGGACTCGAGCGGCGCATTCGCGCCGCACGCGCGGGCGGCAGCCGCTTTGTAACCAGCACGAACCAACGCAGGTTGTAGATTTATGCATTGTACAGTCGCCGTCGCGTTCGCCGTCGCCGTCGCTCTATCTACTCCACACCCCACCACAGCTGCCCCACGCCCTTGGCGTATCCGACAATCTCATTCCCGCTAAGCTTGCTCTCGCCATAGATGCGGTCGACGAAAGTAATAGGCACCTCGCCAATACTGTACCCGAGGCTGCGGGCGCGCACGACAATCTCCATCTGGAAGACGTACCCCTTGCTCGTGCAGCGCGCGATGATGTCCTTGATCGCGTGGAGGCGGTACAGGCGGAAGCTGCCGGTCAGGTCGGTGATGCCCGGCTGGAGCACCGTGTCGGCGAGGAAGTTGGCGCCGCGGGATACGAGCTTGCGCTTCAGGTCCCACCCGTACACGCCGCCCGGGCCGAGGCCGATCGACACCCCCGGCGCGGGGGGGGGCGACGGGGACGAGGCGTACCGCGTGCCCGTGACGATGTCGAGGTTGTGTGCGCGCTGCTGCTTGATGAGCTCGGGGATGAATTTGGGCTGGGGGCGTCAGCGAGCGAGCGAAGCGAGCGCGCGGGGGAGAGATGGGGCCAGCCCAGCGCCGAGGCCGAGCACCCCCCCCCCCCCCTCCCCAAACACCTACGTGGTGCGAGAAGTCCGCGTCCATGATGATGACGAAATTGCCCGTCGCAAAGTTGAGGCCGTGGACGTAGGCGGTTCTGGAGTGGTGTCAGCTTGGTCGGCGGGCTGCACAGCGTCGGCGTCGACGCACCCAAGACCCAGCTTGCCCGCGCGCGGCTTGAGCACCTGGAGAGTCAGCGGTCGTCACTCCGTCCAACGGCCTCGCGCTGCGCGCTCGGCGACGAACGCACAATCTTGTCGTCCCCGTAGATCTTGGCCAGCTGCCGCGCAACGTCCTGCGTGCCGTCCGGGCTCGCGTCGTCGACGACAATCACCTCCCAGTTGAGTCCACTGCGGGCGTCAGCCTGCCCCCGTTCCTTCATCCCCCACGCCGACGCACTTCTCCTCAAACGTCTTGGCCAGGAGCCACACAATCACCGGCAGGTTCTTGCGCTCGTTGTACGTCGGCAGGATGACCGAGTACTTGTCTGATTCTGCGCGTCAGCCCCACCCTACCCGCCAGCCCGACCCACCAGATGTCTGCGCCATGTCGATGATGGTGTGCTGGTGCTGGGACATCGAAGCTGTGGCTTGTTGTTGTGAGGGTGACGGACGGCCTCCACGTCTGACGGAAACGGCGTGGGAGCGGCCCGTGAGGCACGTCACTGGACCTGAAGCGGGAGCAAATCGAAACAGACACCTCAAGTAGCACCGGCGGGACCAAATTCCAGACCGGCCCGCCAAACATCGCTATGGCTTAGTGGAAAAGCGCCAGGCTCATACGAAGTGTGACACCTGGAGATCCCTGGATCGAGACCAGGTGGCGATACGAAGGGTTGGTCTTTTGCTGTCGTGAGCGCAGAGCGCTTTTTTGCGTTTGGTGTGAAACCCGCGTTTTGCGTCGGCGAGTGATGAAGACGTGACGTGGTTGATGATACGCGGTGATCAAGCAGATCGGTGACTAGCGTGATCGCGCTAGTGGTGATCGGCAGCGTGTGTGGCGCGGTCGTGTGGGCGGGTCGTGTGAGGCGGTAAACACGCAGTGCCCCGTTGGGTGTCGGGCGGCGTGTCAGGCTCTGGGTGTGAGCTCAGGTCGGAAGGCTGGAGCTCACTGCTCACTGCTCCCGCGGTCCGGTCGACTCTGGCGCACAGGTCCAGGAGTGAGGGCGTGTAGGCAGGACGAGGTACGGCGGGGAGCGATTGGTGGGGTGAGGTGACGGCCCTAGCCGACTCGTGTCAGTTCGGCATGCCCGAGGCAGTGTGTGGTGAGTTCAGTGAGGGTCGGGAGGTGGACTGGTAGAGGTGGGGGGCAGGGACGGCGGTGGACGTGTCGAGGACTGAGAAGATGTGGGAGATGACAGAACCGAGCACTGGATGGAGGAGTCCGGAGGAAGTGAAGTGGGAAGCAGGGGGAAAAGAGTCGAGGGATGTCATGGCCTGCGCGTCGTCGCCTCTCAGTGCGGGTGTGGCACCGGAGCACTAAGGGTACAGATGACAATGGCAGTCGAGGTGCGTCTAGAGCACACAACGTACCCCTGCCACCATCCGCACACGTCGAGCCAGACCCGGCGCGAGTGCACAGACCTCGCACGATACCGCCCCGTATTCGGGACGCACTCTTATCTCTTCTTCCCCGCTTGCCCGAATGCCACACTCGACACGCACGCGACCTGCGAGCACAGAGCGGCGGGGAAAGCGAGGCCTGCGGACCCCCCTAGCAGCGGGCTAGTCATCCTGTCCACCAAGCGCAACCCCTGCCCCCCCCCCCCCCTCCTCTCCTTCAGAAGCACCAACCCATCGCTCCCGGGCGTACACGAAGCACGACTACTCACCGCACGGAACGAAAGACGCCCCGCTCATCACATGTCGCCGGGCCAGACCCTCGCCCGAGCACGCAGCAGCCGCACCCGCCGCCGACCGCGTCTTAGCAACGGGGCCCGCCAGCGCCAGCCCCCAGCCCTCTCAAACGGCCCAAACCACCTCCTCTCCCCCTCCTCGACCGAACCCGGCCCCACGCTGCACCCCGGACCCAACGTACACCGTGTTGACGAGTGCCGCGTACGGTGGCAACAACGAGCTTGGTGGCGCCACGCGGCATCCCGAAAGATTGACCCTGGTGACTAGCGACCGCCGCTTGGCCGCGGCACTCGCCCGCCGCTCACCCGCCGCCGCACCTGGCCGGCGAGGCGGCCAAGTCCGTCCCGCTCGGTACGGCGCATCATTGTTGCGGCTGACGTGAATGAGGTGGTGGCGTGGTGGTGGCGAGTGGGTGGTGGGGAGCAGGTTTGCGCAGGTCACGACTGCTGCATTGCGAGCGGCGACAACATTGCAGCCATTGCATCGACGAACGACGACCGACCCGCACAAACCAAGTCTTATCGGCATCTTGTTGCCTCGGCCCCACATTCGGATCTTGGCACGCGGAGCGAAAACATTTTCGGCGTGAGAGTGAAGTGGCCAAGCGAGCTCAACGACACGTTGCGACCCGACTTGTATCATTGCATCTAGCGACACGATGAGCGCCGGACCGAGCTCGACGCCAAGCGGCCCGCCGCCAGCACCAGCAGCAGGCGGCAGTAGCCCACCCCCACAACAAGCCACAGTTGCGGCCTCCGCCGCCGCCTCGCCGCCCGCGTCCCGGCCCCACACGCCAGACGACACCGAGCTCCCGCCGCTCCCAACGATCCGGGGCAACACCAAGGCGGGGGCGAAGCGCGGCTCGTCCTTCTCCGGGCCGGGCGCGCGCCCGCGCGCGCTCTCCGCCAGCCGGGTCCCGCCTGGAGCCGAGTCGGCGCTGGCAGACGACGACGACGACGATGACGAGGGGCACGAGATCGCGCCGCTGCCCGACGTGCACCGCTCGCGGTCGATGCGCACGTCGTTCGGCGCGGGGGCCAAGGCTGCCGCGCGACCGCGCGCCTTCTCCTCCGGCGCGGCTGCCTCGGCGACGACGGTGCGGAAACGCGCGGCGAGCGCGGCCACCCCGGACGGCAAGGACGGCATCCCTCCCGCCGGCGCGTCGTCGCCCCCGCCGGCGTTCGTCTCGCTCGGTCCGACAGTCTCGCGCATGTCGTCGATGAGCGCGCGGACGTTCGTCGACCCCGTCGCGCTGGTCTCGATGCCGACGCTGACGCGCGAGGAGACGCGCACGATGCGCAGGGCAAGAGCCCGCGCCGGCACCGTCACGACCATGGCGAGCCTCGCGCGCATGGTGAGCCCGAGCGGCACGTTTGAGGAGAAGCCGGCCGGCGAGGACGAGGAGGGGGTGGAAGAGCTCGTCGCGGTGCAGATTACAGACGACGGCGAGGAGATTGTGTATCCCGACGGCGGGGTCGAGGTGGGTCGTCGACGACGCAAGGAGAGAGGGCTGACCCGCATCCAGGCCTGGTCGTGCCTCTTTGGCGGGGTGTGCGCGGCGCTGTGCGCGTTCGGGCTCGCGGCGAGCGTCGGCGCATTCCAGTCGTACTACCGCGAAAACTTGTTGGAAGAGTACCCCGCGTAAGTGGGACGCGGAGACGACGCCAGCGCGCTGACGCACGCCCAGCTCGACGATCGCGTGGATAGGCTCGGCCCAAGCCGCCATCTGCTTCGGCATGTGCATCTTCACCGGGCCCCTCTTCGACCGGTACGGGTGCCGGCCTCTCCTGGCGACTGGCACGCTGCTGCTCGTGCTCGCGTTCTGCATGCTCTCCCTCAGCACAAAGTACTACCAGATCTTCCTGTGCCACGCGACGCTGATGGCGCTGGGCGCGGATCTCATGTTTGTGCGTGCCAACCCCCCTCCCTCGCCACCGAGCTAACCCCCCCAGATCGTGCCCATGGGCGCAGTGGGCCAGTGGTTCTTCCTCAAGCGAGGCCTCGCGTTCGGCATCCTCATGACGGGCAGCTCGGCCGGCGCCATCATCTGGCCGGCAATCATCGCAAACCTCCCCCAACGCATCGGCTGGGGCTGGACGATGCGGCTCATCGCGCTGCTGATGGGCATCCTCGGCGTGCTGGCCACCCTCTTCGTCAAGACGCGCCTGCCCCCGCGCCCGCCGGGCCCCTTCTTCCACCTCAGCGAGTTCCGCAACCCGGCCTACGCTTTCGTGGCCGCCTCCTTCCCCTTCCTCGTGTTCGGCTTCTTCTCCTTCCTCACCTTTATCGGGACGTACGGCTCGCTCGCGGGCCTCGGCGACTTTAGCCCGTACCTCCTGTGAGTGGCGCCGCTGGGGCCCGAGGCACAACTGACCGCCGCCCAGTATGATCACAAACGGCTCGTCGGGCGTCGGACGCCTCGTCTTTGGCTGTAAGTCCCCGTCGCCCGTGCTGTCCACTCACGCCCAGTCTCGGCCGACCTCGTCGGCACGTTCAACGTCGCCATCGTCGGCATCTACTCCATGGCCATCCTCACCTTCGGCTGGCTCGGCATGAAGACGGCGCCCCCGCTCATCGCCCTCTGCGTCCTCTACGGCTTCATGAGCGGCGCGCCCGTCTCGGTCCAGGGCCCGATGGTCACGGCCGCCGCGACAGACCCCCGCCTGGCCGGCACGCTCATCGGCCAGGCCCTCATGGTGCAGAGCATTGCCCAGCTCTCCGGCCCGCCCATCTTCGGCGCCATCGTCGGCGCCGGATCACCCGCGCAGCAGTTTGCAAACTTCCCCAAGGCCATCGCGTTCGGCGGCTGCATGCTGTTTATCTCTGGCACGCTCGTGCTCGCCGCGCGGCTGTCCAAGACCAAGAAACTCTTTGCCATCATTTAATAGACGGGCGTGTGGACGTGTACGAGGGGCGAGGGACACTCTTACTATCTTGTTATGCATACAACAGTGCTAATCTCTAATCGTCGTCGCGCCGCTCGTAGCCTCGCCACTCAGAAGTCGTACACATCCGCGTTGCCCGCGTCGCGCACAGGCCCGCCCACCACCGTGTTGCCGCCGCCAAAGCCGTCGCCGTATGGGTCGTAGCCGCCGGCGCCGCCCTGCGTGCCGGGCATGGCCGCCGCCTCGGGGCCCATGCCCATCTCAATGTTGCGCGCCTGGTCGTCAAACTGCTTCTTGACCAGGACCGTCTGGTTGATGAGCTGGTTGCAGGCCGTTTTGAGCGCCTCGGCGGGGTTGGAGCGCTCGTCGGTCTGGATCTTGATCGTGATCACGTTCTCGAGGGGGTGAGGGAGCTTGTAGCCCGCAAACATGACCGTCGGGTCGAGGAGGAGCTGGCTGGGGAGGGGTCAGTGGCTAGAAGCCGTGAAACAGGGCAGCCACTCACGCCCGCAGCATGTTGCCCAGCGTGTGGTCCTGCGCGCGGATGACGACCGTCGCCGCGTTGGGGATCTTGGGGTCCTCGGTGATTGTCAACCTGATGTCAGCTGTGTGAGCGGTGCTACCAGCTCACCTCTTCTCGTCCTCCTGCAACAACCACGACTCGATACGGTTAGGCTGGTTGATACGTCCCGACATGGTGTGTGCCGGTGCTCGCTATGTGTGTCTTTGTTGTCAGTATGGTCAACCAACGGCGAGATGTGGAGGAAGGAAGGCGGTATCATTGTTTAAACAATCGTTCTCGGCAGAGGCTGTCGACCCGGAGGAAGCGTCTTTTACGTGGATTGACAGATATAGATATGGTGTATAATCATGCGTGGGGCGGGTGGGGGTGGGGGTGGGGCAGAGGCTGGGGACTCACTGGTTGCTGGTGCGAGGTGGTCAATGTCGAGTGAGATGGTCGTTGTGCTCGATCGACAATAGCAACAAGCACTTGGGCTGGTGGAGAACACGAGAACGGTGGAACAGTTTTGATCCCGCCGGTCTCGCGTGGCAAGATGACCGATTTTACACGTACAAATCCGCTAGAAGTTGATAAGCCTATCCCCGCTCCGTAAAGCTCGGCCTCGCCACGTGGGTTTGCCCCCGCCCGACGAGTGTGGCTGAACCCGCGAGGCCTGGGCCGGTCGGCAAGGAGCGGAAGGGGTGCCACCCTCGTTTTTGCCCCCGCGCCGCCCTGCCTGGCAGCTCGCTAGGCCAGCCCTAATCCAGCGCGCCAGCGCTCCACTATTGAATTACAAGCGGCGTATTTGCCGTCCAAATCTCACGACACGGCTAGCCCTATTGGGTCTGCTCCCCGCGCCATGCCGGCACAAAGGTAAACACTGCGGCATGTGGTAAGTTGATGGTAGTGTCGATGTATTGTCGACGACGAGTAGGTCGCTGCTTGTCGTATGGGCGAGGGAAACGTCCCTACGACGTTGTGGCTTGGGCGCACGGCGCTCTCGTCGGCGCCTTGCGCGGAGGGCTGGCGGGGCTGGCGGGCGTTACACGCCGGCCCGGGCGCCCGTATCCGAGAATACACCTTGCCGCCACGGGCGTGGATTGCGGGGCCGGGCGTGCTCCATTCTCCCCAACGGGGAGTGGAGTGAGTACCGTGGTACTTACTCCCCGCCGCATCATGCCCGGCGATGAGCGGTGAGCCCCACGACGTGGAACAAGCTCAAGCTGCTGCTGTCATGGCTGTGCTGACGACGACGACGAGCATGCGACTCTTGGCTGCCAAGAGGAGCCACGGCAATCATCCAAGACCAAGGTGTATCCCTAGAAAATGAATAACGAAGAGGTTTGTTGCTTCTTGGAGCAGGCCGGTGGTCGCCGTTGTCGCTTGTGGCCGTCCATCACTGGATCCCCCTGTCCTGCCCTCGTTCCTCGCTTCCTTTGAGGGTTGGAGCGGAATGGGCAAGAGGGCAGTCGGCAGTGGCTCTTTACTGGTGCGCTGGTCGAGTAGAATGAATCCGGTACCTCTGCTAAACGCCCTACCACCCTGCACCCTGCTTTTCCTTGCTTTTGCGCGCCGGAACCTGCGGCGGCAGCGGGAGGAAACCCGCGACGCGAACAGATCGTCCAGGGCGGTATAAAGCCGCCAGGGGCATGGCGTGGGAGGGCGGGCGACCCGAGGGCTTGGGCCATGCGGTCAGGTCCAGGCCGACGACGGCAAACGCCCTGGCGCGTCTCGTGTGCCCTGAAACCCGACAACCAGACACGAGAAACAACGAGGCGCCTTCACCACGCGGCGGCTGCGGCTGCCTGCACCCACCCAGGCCACACACCCCCACCCAGCGTCAACAACAACGCTTGCACCCTCTTTTCCATTCTCCATCCATCAAGCTCTGACCACCCCGAATCCTCGTCTCCTCCTCGCCTCCGCCTCCGCTGCCACTCTCTCTTCTAGAACGGCAGCACAGACTCTCTTTTAACAATACGCCAAACCCACTCGCCATCGCCGCATTGTCTCTCCCTCGCCCTCTCTCTTAACAACCCACACCTCGACAGAGTCAACAGTCTTTTCGACACTCACCCACACTCACCGGATATCAGCGTCACTCGCCCTCCACCGGTTTCCCACTGAACGCTTCCGAGTTGCGTTCACGTCCCCCGCCTACCCTTTGGCACCTCCCTCTCAGCACAAACCCACTACGTCGTGAGTAGCCCGCACCTAGTGACGGCTCTTGGGCCGCCGCCGCCGAACCGCTCGCTAGTAGCCCGCTCCCCCATCGCTGACACGCTTCCTAGGTTGACACCGACACCTCTTCCCCCTCGACCTCTTCCACACAAAAGAACAAAAGACATCATGTTCGCGACCCTCATCACTACCCTCCTCGCTGCCCAGGCCGTGCTCGCCGCGCCCGTCAACATCCAGAAGCGCTTCTCGGGTGATGCCACCTACTACGAGGTCGGCCTCGGCGCCTGCGGTCACACCAACTCGGGAACCGAGTATGTCGTGGCTATGAACGCTGCCCAGTATGCCGGTGGCTCCCTCTGTGGCCAGACGGTCACGATCAGCGCCAACGGCAGGTCGGCCCAGGCTACTGTCGTCGACCTGTGCCCTGGCTGCGCCTTCGGTGCTCTCGACCTGTCAGAGTCGCTCTTCACCTTCTTCAACCCCACGTCGGTCGGCCGCTTCACCATTGACTGGACCCTTGGCGGTGGTGGTGGTGGCGGCGGCGGCGGTGAGCAGAAGCCTTCGCCTTCCCCCGAGCCCCAGCCCCAGCCTACCTCGACCTACACTCCTCCTCCCCCCGAGTCGACCACGTCGTCGACTCCTCCTCCCCCTCCCCCCTCGTCTTCGACGACGACGACGACCACCGACGCCGCGTCGTCGACCACCACTTCGCTTGTTCCCTCTTCATCTTCCAGCATTGTCTCGTCGTCGACGATTTCGCTTAATGTCACTTCAACGCTCAACTCGACGGCTGTGGCTGCGCCAACCGTCTCGCTCAACTCGACCACCATCAGCAACACGAACCCCGATGCTTCGGTCATCAACCACGACGGTGACTCGTCGGGCAACCTTGCCGGCGTGAGCAACCTCGTTGCCTCGCTCGGCAGACTGGTTGTCCTCGCCGCTTCGTCATAATCGGGTTTTTCTGTTGTCATTCCCCGCCACCCTCGAACCGCCACCCTGGCGGCACCAAGGACATTTTCTCTTCCTGTATCGATTACATGGGTTTTATAATCCGCGCCCGGTAGCGCTCGCTAGCTCGAGCCACAGCGCGGTGGGTATCATCATCTTGCCTTTGCGGCAGTCTGCGCGCGGCCGCCACCGCCGCCACATTCCCCTCAGGATTCTCTCCAGCCATCTCCCTGCTGCTCCCGATTGATTGCTTCGGTAGAGCCATCTCCTCCATCTACTCCTCCCTTGCAGACACGCCATTGCACGCATGTCACTGTAGATTATCCCACTGGCAATGATGCATGACATCAACATATGGAACGTATATTATTCTGCAGTGCCTGTGGTATCACCAGGCGGGGCAGTATATGGTAGTGACGAAGCTTAAAGTTTTGTTAGGGTAGGGGGGTTTCAGCCGTCAGATCTGGGGTCGTCGCGTGACCGGGCGACTGGGGGTGGCATTCGTCGTGGCGACGGCGTGGCCAGGGTGGGTGAGGGGGATGTGAGGGAAAGCATGCGCGTCGAGGGTAAAGTGGCATAGTGTACACGGCGTCTGGTGTTTCTACATTACGAAGTTAGGCGGTTGGCGGGGGGCGTCGGGGAGCGTCGGCGCCAGGTGCGGGGGCGTCGGGGTCGCGGCGGCGTCAGGAGTGTGGCCTCGGCCGGGCCCGCCAGGCGACGGCGTCAGGAGCGCCGCCTCGCCCCAGGCCGGGGCTTATGGCCGGTGCAGCGGGCGCAGGCGGACCAAGACGTCGGCAATGAGTCCGGCCGCGTCGTTGTTCTCCACCGCCGCGGCGGCGATGGGCGTGACGTCGACGTCGGAGCCGGCCAGCTGCATGGTCAGCCCGTGTGCGAGTGGCAGTAGCTGCGATGGCTGCCAGCCCACCTTTGCGTCCTCGAGCCTGCCGCCGTCGTCAAACGTGAGCGTGAGGCTCGCCGTCTCCTTTGCCCCAACGTCGTACTCGAGCACGAGCTCAGCCTCGGACTGGGCGCGCACGGCGCGGATGCCCAGCAGGGCGCGGTAGGTCGACAGCGAGGCGGCGTACCTGGGCTGCGTGAGCTGCGCGGCAGCGCGCCGAGGCAGTACCGCCAACTTACCATCCACACAGGTCGTGCACCCGCGTCCCACCGTTCTCGCGCCCGCGCGCGACCTGCGCAGCGCGCACCTCCTCCCGCTCGCGGTCGCGCGCGAGGCGGAGCACCTCCTTCGCGGCGCGGGCGACGAGGTCGCGCAGCTCCTCCGTCCTGCGGCCCGTTGCGCCGATCGCCTCGGTGAGCTGCTCGAGCGCGTCCGTCTGCTCGTCGAGCTTTGCGTTGGCCTCGTCGACCGTCATGCGCTCGCTCGGCGGGTGCGCGGCCTTGATGCGCGCGAGCTCGAGCTCCATGTCCTGGATCTGCTTGCGCAGGCTCGCTGCCTCTGCTGCGTCGCGCGCGTTCTGCGCGTGTGCTGCGGCGTCAGACTTTCCTCCCGCCCACACCGGCTCCAACACCCACCCTCGCCGTTCGTCTTGCTTAAAGCGAGCGACTCGAGCCGCATGCCCTCGATCTCGTCTTTCGTCGCCTTGAGCTTGGCCTTCTTCGCCGCGTTGCTCTGCTCTGGGTCGTTAGTCTCGCCCAGGCAGCACACCCACCCAGCTCGTCGTTCTCCCCCGGCATGACTCGCTGCGGCTCGTCGCCCGTAATGCTGAACAGGAATGACCGCTTGGCCTCCTGCTCGAGATACTTGAACTTTAGGCGGCGGAAGTAGTCCTTGCGACGTCAGCTCCGCCCCGCGCCCCGGCCCACCTTCTGCGCCTCCTTCTCGTCGCGCACGAGCAGCGGGTTCGTCGGGTCCAGCAGCGCATACTCGCTGCTCGTGTTGATCGTCACGTCCCGCAGCGCGCGCTCGCGAAACCGTGTGCGATGCTGCTCGAGGTACGTCGGGTTCGCAGACGTCGACACGAACCTGCGCGTCAGCAAGGCCCAGAGCCCACACTCACTCGGCCGCCGCCGCGTACAGCTCCTCGTGGGCCGGCGCAAGCGTGCTGGATGCTGATAGTCTCGACATTGTGCGTGTTGCAGATGATTCAAGTCGAAAGTGACGCCCCTTGTCAGGTTTGTTGTTGACATCGACACCCGACGGAAGCAAATTCCATTGTTTTGATCATTTGTTGTAACATGCATTTGTTGAGGTGACGACTACGACGACTCTAATCTCACAAAATCCTTTCCAAATCTACCCTACAGCCATTACCGCAGCACCGCCTGCACTTTGGTGTCCTTCTCGTACTGACCAGTCGTCCGCATCAGGTCGCGCGCCTCACGGGCAGGGCGGGCGATGACACCGATGTCAGACGACACGGAAGCCTGGACCTTGCGCACAATGTCCTCCACCACGTCGAGCTCGTAGAACGCGTCGGGAGCGTTCTCAATCAGCGACGCGATACACGTGCTGACAAGCGGGGCGGGAGGCGTAGGCGCGGCCAGGTACGTATCGACAACGGGCCTGATCGCCTCAACGTCGAACTTGGCAAGGCCAGAGAGCACCGAGGCAATCGCGTTGTTGTACGAGTCACCGGCACCGAGCATGAACGCGTCCTCGACAAGCTCAATGATGGAAGTCTTGGCAGCGGGGCCAATGTTCTTGCCGGCGCTGTTGCACACGGCGGCAAGAGCAGCAACGACCGAAGGAGCAACCTCCTTGTCGGCAGAAGCCACACCGCCGATAAGCTCGGTGATGAGCGGGTCGACACGGGGCTGGTGCTTCATGAGCTCGCCAAGACCGGCGGCGGCACGGTTGCGGACCGAAAGAGCCGCAGGGTCCGAAGCCGACTTGACAAACGTGCGAGTAAGCTGGGGGTGGAAGGGGCGAACAAGCAGCGGCACCTGCTCCAGGAGCACCGTGAGGGTCTGCAGGATAGCACCCTTGATCTGGGGCGCGATCGACTGGCCAGAAATGACACGGATGAGGGGACCGGTGAGCTGGATGATGTAGGGCTTGATCGCCGCCTCCGAGGTACGCTGGACGAGGTCGCCAATACCGTAGGCGGCCTGCTCGCGCTGCTCCTGGGTACCGCTGAGGATACCAGCGAGCAAGATCGGCACGACCGACTGGGCACCCTTGGTGCGCGAGAAACCGGGGACGGTGCGGCCGGGAGCGCCCGTAGCCTCGATGGCACGGCGGAGGGGAACAACGAGGCTCTGGAGCTCGTCCTTGTCGATGGTCTTGACAAAGTGCTCCAGGGCCTCCCAAGCCGCAGTGACAACCTCCTCGACCGGGTCGTCGAACAGCGAGATGAGGATGCGGACCCAGTCGACACGGTAGTCTTCCGTGTCGGCCTCGGTAACCTGGCACATGGTGCCAAAGATGTTGCACGCAGTGGCGCGGCGGACGGGGTTGACGTCCTTGGCCCAGCCAATGAGAAGCATCTCCAGGAGGTGGACACCGTCCGAGTCCTCGACCGAGGCGACGAGCGACTCGATGGCCTCGAGAAGCGCCTCGCGGGCCTCCTCCTCGGGGTCGGCCTCGAGCGACTTGACGAGCGAGGTGAGAAGCGTGTCGATGCGGCGGTTGAGTGCCGAGCCAGCGACGCGGACAAGGGCGCCAATGGCACGGGCGTTGAACGCGCTGATGGGCTGGGCGGTAAGAGTGGGCAGGAGGACAGGGAACACGCTGTTGGCGCGGACGTTCATGACCTCCTTGAGGGCCTGGAGAGCAGTCTCCGAGCTCTCGCCGGGGTTGCGCATGGCCTCGAGCAGCGTGGGGATGGTCTGGTCGATAGCCTTGGCACCCATCTGCTGCTGCATCGTGTCGAAAGTGCGCGCCGCGGCGGCACGAACGCGAGGAGAGGGGTCGACAAGCGCGCCACGGATGGACGAGATGATGACGTCCTCGTGCGACTCGATCGCGTCCCTGGAAGCAGCGTCCATGACGTCGGCGAAGGCGAGACACGCGCCCTCCTTGGTGCGGGGGTCGTTCGAGCTGATGGCAGTCTTGAGGACGGGCATGAGCTCGGCAACAATACGCTCGCCGTTCTTGCGGCACAGCTCGCCAATGGTGCGCGAGGCAGTCTCCTGCTGGTCCACAGAGGTGCTGCCGAGGAGCTGGATAAGCAGCTGCATGAGAACAGGGAGGATCTCGCGAGTGGTGCGCGGCGTGTTCTGGACAAGCGCCTTCCAGATGTGAATCGACGACTGGCGAACGGTCGAGACAGTGTCCTGGCGGACAATGTACAGGGTGGCGAGAACACGGTCCCTGCGGTCGGCACCGAGGGCCTCGAGCAGAGCCTTGCGGGTCTGGTCGGCACCACGGGCAGTCTCGTCCTCCTCGAGCTCGACCTTGCCGCTGATACCAGTGACACGATAGAGAAGCTCTCCAGTGAGCGAGATGGACGACTGGCGGATACGCCAAGAGCTGTCGAGCATGCCCTTCTCGAGCTCGGGAAGGAGTAGGTCGATGGCCTTGGACGAGTAGTTGGCGATGATCATCTTGCCTGCACGCATCGAGGCGTCGCGCACGTACTCCGAGTCGTCGGCCAGGCCCTTGAGGATAGGCGGGATGATACGCGCAAGGTGGGGCGAGAAGCGGTTGCCAAACGTCGCGGGGAGGTAGATGAGGAGCGAGATGAAACCTTCGCGAACGTAGGGGCGGGGGCTGGATGTGCTGTTGATAATGTCCGGGAGGAGGCCCTCGAGGCGGTCCATACCGAGACCCGAGAGCACCTCGGAGAGACCCTGGGCGGCACCCTGGCGGTCGACACCGCTCGTGTCGGAACGGAGAGTCTGCAGGAGCTGGTCGACGAGCTCGGGGAAGTTCTTCTCACCGAGACGCTCAACAAGAGTACCGAGCGACTTGGCAGCCGTGGCACGGGCCTCGGGAACGGGGTCGACGAGGACGTCGTGGATGAGAGGCATGAGCTCGGTGAGGTAGGGAACGAGGTCGCGAGACTCGGTGAGCGCGGCCATGTTGCCGATGATCTGGACCGACTTGCGCTTGGTCTCGGAGCTACGGTTCCTCAGACCGCGGTCAATGATGGGCATGACCAGGGCAAGCGAAGGAGCGTCCAGGTAGTGGTGGAAGGTGGTCTTGAGGAGCGCCGACAGAGCGGTGTTTGTCTTGGCCGTGGGGTCGGCGAGCGCCTTCATTAGGGTGCTCTGCATGCCCTTGATCTCGGGGTTGTTGAGCACCTCACCGAAGCGCTTCAGACTGGCGTTGGCGGCAGACTTGACCTGTGCGTGCGAGTCGTTGATGACGCCGGTAAGGTGAGGGATGATGGTGGGGAGCGAGAGCGACAGCTGGCGAGGAGCACAGTACGCCATGGAACCGAGCAGCTCGATTGAGCCCTTCTTGGTACGCCACTGCTTCTCGTCGAGACCGCTCAGAAGAGTAGGCAGGATGAGCTTGACACAGTGGCCCGAGATGTTGGACATGATGACCTTGGCAGCGTAGCCAGCGGCCTCACGGACGTAAGTGTTGGTATCGCCGAAGAGCGTGAGCATGAGAGGGATGATCTGCACAATGTAGGGCTCGAACACCTTGCCCAGGGTAGCGGACAGCGTCTCGAAGGCGAGGAGAGCACCCTCACGGCCCTCAAACGATCCCTTGTCCTCGGCAGCCTCGGTGAGCTTGTCCAGGACCTCGTACTCCTTGAGGGACTGAAGGCCACGGCCCTTGACAACGCCAGCAAGACCGTAGGCGGCACCACGGCGAGCGGCGTAGGTCTTGCCGGTGGTAAGGGTCGAGAAGAGGCGGTCGACGAGGTACTCGACCTCGTCCGACATGCCCACAACAAGGGCGGGGAGACACTCGGCGACAGCCGACTGCACAAGCTCCGACGGCGTGTTGAGGGCCTCGACCAGACGGTCGACAACCTTGGGGATACGCTCGTCCGAGGCGTCGAGATGACCGGCCAGACGGCCAAAGAGAATGACGAGAGCCTCCTTGATGTAGTCGGAGGTCTGCGACGTCGACTTCTGGCCAAGGTGACCCTCGAACATGGCCATGAGGCCCGAGACGTCTTGTCCGCCGTGGGTCTCGACAAGAGCAACAGCCGCGTTGAGCATGTTGCGACGAACCTCCTCATGGCGGTCTCCAAGGGCCTCCTTCTTGATAAGGAAGTCGAGAATGGCGACAACGTCCGACTCGGGGATGAGAGGAACGAGCTTCTCAAAGGTCGACGCGATGGCCACGCGCGACTCCCAGGGGTCGGGGCGGTCAAGCGTCTCGGGGATGATCATACCGAAGCGGTCGAACTCGGGCTGCAGGAGCTTGGCCTTCTCGACGTACAGGTCCTCAAGGCCCTTGACAGTGGGCTGGACTTGGACAGGGAACTGCTGGGCGGCGTCGGCAAGAGCAGCCGAAGCACCAACACGGACAGCCGCGCTGGAGTGGGCGAGGTAGCGGATGAGCGAGTCGAGGTAGGTCTCGGGGACGTCAAGGCCGTTGTCCTCCCACAAGTGGTCGGCGAGCTCTGCGTTCTGTTCATCGGCGTCGTGCGAGGCGATGAAGAGCTCCTCCGAGTAGTTGAGCTCCGTCAGGTCGACGGGCTGGAGAGCCTGAAGGACAGAGTTGCGGACATTGGACTCGGCAGAGAGCGTGCCAGCAATCATCTCCTTGATCTCCTGCTCGGTAGCGACGTCACGGATGGCGTCACCGACGTCGACGAGGGCAGCCGAAGCGTCCTTGGCGAGCTTCGAGTGGTTGCCGATGATGTGGATGAGGTCGCGAATGGTCTGAAGGCGTGGGTAGGCCTCGTTTTGGAACTCGCCTGCCGTCGACGCAATAATCGACACGACGAGGGTAAGCTGCTCCTGCGCCTCGTCGCTCTGCGGCGACTCGGTACCAACACCGCCCTCCTTGACAATGCGGCTAAGGAGCATGGAGACGAGTGTGAATGTTGTGCTGTCGAGCGGGCTCTGCGCGGCAACAAAGTTGACCTGGTGGAGGATACGGGTGGTGAGGTCGTTGACCGACTCGTTGAGGTAGTCCTCGGGGACAAAGGGCGCGTCGTAGCTGCGGAGGATGGCAGCGGCAATCATGCGGCGGTAGTCGCCCAGCCTGTCGGAGGCCAGAGTGCTGAGCTTGATGAAGACGTCGAATGCACGCGAGTTGACGAGGAACGCAGCAGGGCCGAACACGCTCGAGATGAGAAGGTGGGCGAGGGTGCCAAGCTGGTTCTCGACGGCAGTGATCTGCGACTCGGCGAGCGCAGCGACAAGCTCGAGTCCACGGAAGAGACGAGCCTGAAGGCTGCTGATCTGCTGGCGGATACCAGCCTCCTTGGCAAGCTGGGCGTTGACGGCAGCGCGGTCCTGCTTGGAGAGGTTGGCGCCGATCGTAGTCGTCTTCTTCTTGGCGAGCTGCTCGCGGACCTCTTGCTCCCACTTCTCGTCGGCGTAGTTCTTGCGGTTCTTGTTCTCAGCAACGTCCTTCTTGGGAGAGAGGACGTCGACAAAGATCTGGTCCGCAGGAGTCTGCCAGATACCACGCTCCTCGATGCCAATAAAGTCGAGGGCGGCAGGGTCGAGGTCGGCCTTGAGCTGGGTAAGGACATCGCGGACAAACTCCTCGGGGTCGATGAAGGAGAGGGTGGCGATGGCGCGGTACGCAGCCTCGGCGAAGCGCGAGTCCTTGGGCGGAGCCGAAGCGGCATCCCACAGGAGGTCGAGGATGTGCTGGCGCTGCATGGAGACGACCTCCAGGGGGTCGAGGTTGAGCGTCTGAACGAGGGAGATCCAGGAAACCTGCGAGTCCTCGCCAATCTCGGGGTGGTGAGCAATGACGACGAGGTCGGCGGCAATCTCTTCCAGCGCAACCTTGTCGGCGGTGGTGGAGCGGGAGATGGACGCGGTGAGGAGACGCCCAATCTCGCGCGAGTGCGGCTTGATAAACTCCTCGTCCTCGCCAACGGCACGCTTGGCACGGGCAGCAGCGCGGCGCTCGTCCTGGATCTTGAGCCAGGCAGCGAGCGCCTCACGGATGATCTGAGCGATGAGCTTGGGCTGAACGGCGGACAGCTCGGCGACAGAGGTGTAGGTCTCACGGCGGACGTCAGAGTGCTTCGAGTCGAAGGCGAGGTGAATGAGGCCGAGGCCGAGAGCGACACGGACATCGGCTTCAATCTTGTCGTTGGTCGAGATGAGTGCGCGGAGGGAGCGCAGGAGCCAGATCTCGTCATCATGTGTGCTCAGCTTAGTGTACACCTTGTCGTTGAGGACAAATGATGGCTTGGGCGCAACAGTCAGCAGGCCCTTGATCAGCGGGCTAGACGCAAGCTTCGAGGTCGAGCTGAGCGACTTGAAGGGTCCAAGGGCAAGGGCGATGGCAACGAAGCCCTCGAGGAAGCCAGCGGCGTTCGAAGGGAGGTTGGCCGACGCCGTCTTGAGGTTGGCCTCGAGAGGGGCGACAAGCGAGCCGAGGACCTTTTCACCCTCTGGCGAGAACTGACCCTGCTTGGTGTAGACAGACCAGGCAGCAGTGCCGACGGCGCTGGACACGGCTCTACGGGCTGACAGCTTGGTCGAGGCAAGCTCCTTGGCGATCGCCGTGGCCGAGGCCGCAGCAACGGCGTTGCCCGAAGTTAGAGGCTCGGGGAGGTGGGTACCGAGCGCGACGGCAAGGGCGGTAAGGGCAGCCTCGTTGGCCTCCTTGCCGATGAGAGGGGGCAGGGTGTCGACCACGACGGCCGAAGCAGCGCCGACGGGGATGGCCGTGACCATGGTGTAGAGGGCCACGCGCTGCTCAGCGCTGGCCGACTTGCCAGTCTTGGGAAGGGCAAGGAGCTCGGTCGTGAGCTTGGAGAGGGACTCTGGGTTGGAGGTGTGGCGGGCGACAGCCTTGAGAAGGTGGACCGACTTGGCGCGGGTGTCGGCGTTGGACGACTTGGACGCGGATACGATCGCACCCGAGAGCTTGCCGGGGACAGTCGCCGAGATGTCGACATTGGCGCTGTCCAGCAAGTCAGCAGTGATGGGCAGGGCGATCTCGGCAGAGCGGAGCAGCATCTTCTCCGCGGTGGGCAGGAGCTTGCCAACGAGGACATCCTCTCCCACAAAGTTGCCCAGGAACTCGTGGAGCGCCGACTACAGGTCAGTCACCGGTCACACAGCACACAACTCACAGGCACATGTGGCGGGAGGGCCGTCTTGGCCGACAGAATCGTCGTAGAGTAGTACGTGATGATGGCCTCCTTCGAGTCGTCAGGACCCTGATACCTCGGAACCGAGAAATCACAACATACCTTGTTCGCCTCGATGACACTCTTTCCATCAGGCTTGCTCTTCGCAGGCTTGATTCTCAGGGCAACACCGACGACGTGACCGAGGAGCACAGCCGAACGAACGGGAGTTGGGTTCTTCGTGACGAGGAGGGTGATGATCTGGGGGAAGGCGTCGTAGAGCTGGCGGAGGACGCGCCAGATGCGAACGTTGACCTTGTGACGGATACGGTCCATGCGGTGCTTTTTTGTCGGCGCGGAGCGCGCCTCGGTCGTGTCTGTGACGGTCGCGAGGGCCAGGATGAGGTCATTGAACTGGGCCGACGAGGCAAACTTGTCGCCGCGCGACTTGTGCAATGTGCTCAGGAGTGAGAGCACGAGGGTGAGCTGGGGAACAAGGGAGAGGGCGGTGGTGCTGGTGCATGGTCAGCTACGCTCCGCACGCAGGTGTGCTCTCTCCACGTACGACTTCGGAGCCGCAGCCTTCTCGACCTCGGCGACGGCCCACTTGACGAGCTTGTCGCCGAGCTTGAGCGCCGCCTGCTGGCTCTCGTCACGCGCAACAAGCGCCATGAGCACACTCGCATTCAGCTCCACCGCCTGGAGGTCACCGCTCGCCGTCAATGACGACAGCAGCTCCTTGAGCAGACCGGGGATCTGTGCCGGGGCCGGAGCTGAGCGTATCAGCACCGCCGCGTGCCCGAGCTCAACCTACACTCATCGCTGACGTAGAGGAAGCGCGCGACAAAATCTTCTCTCCGCTTCCTGCTCTTGTCGAGGAGGGCGGGGCGGACCTTGGGGAGCACGACCTCCCAGTCAATGTTGAGCTCGCGAGCGGCCTCGGCGTCCGCCGGTGTGATGGCACCGTCGTCGTCGTCGTCGTCCTCATCGTCGTCATCGGCCTGACGAGCAGGAGGGGCAGCGTCCCCAGCCTCGGACGGCGCCGTAATGTCCGACGCCTCCGAGTCCGAGTCGTTCGCGTCGCCCTTGGCCTCGGCGCTGCCCTTGCCGAGCCAGGAGCCGACCTTTGCCTTTGTCGACATGCCCCGTTGGGCTTGTAGCTTGCGGAAAGGTTTAGGAGTTGAAATGGTGAAGGAGATGGGGGTGGAGGGCGTTCTCGGTTGTGATAGAACGCCCCTTTTGGATAAAGATAAGAGGGACGAGAAGGACGAGATGTGGGATTCCACTTGCACTCGACAAGGAGCGCTTTTTTGGATTCCAGTTGTGCAAACGACATGAGCGCTGGCTGGCAAAGTCACAATTCAGTCACGTGATTTGCTTGGTATCAAGGTGGCGGCCATGTCACTTCAGCCTCCTTCTCGGTCTGCAGATTGCTTAGAACTGCAGAGGAAGGTTTAGGAAGTGCATGACAAAGGTACTACCCATGTTCTCATGATATCATGCATTTGTATCTGATATTGTCATGTGGAGGGGAGCGGTGGCACGGCATGCGACTGCCATGCGCCGTCGTTCTCACTCTCCTTACATCACCCTGCTATTCCCCTTCCACGGAAAGGGCCATGGAGATGTCGCCCCTATTGACAGCGCGGTTGAGTTCGTCGATCCTGCGCAGGAATCTGTTGCCGGCAATCACATCGTCCATTCCACGATCAAGTCGATCGAGGTTCTCTGACGACATTAAATATCCTCCGTCTTTGAGCTTATTGTTGAACTCGGCAAGAAGCTTGGCCCCCTCAGGATTGTGCTCTGCGACCGCCGAAATCTTTGCGGTGTCCATGAAGCCAGCCTCCTTGACAGCGAGGATCTTCAGCAATGCTCGAGGAACTGCAAAAATGCCTATGGCATCAGACGTCAGCGTGGTGCCACACACCTTGGGTGTTCACGTACTCGTTTCGTCATCATTCTCATCTAGGGCGTGGGTGGCCACTAGCACATCTTGATATCTGTACATCCGAGAAGGTTGGGCGACACCGCGATAGATGGCGCGTGTACGGAGCGCCTCAAAGTTGTCGCGGTGCGCAGAAGCCATGTTGGAAGCCAGAGTATGTCTCTTGCTTCCCTCCCCTGTTGGGGGCGACGGGTCGGGGACGTTCCTCAGAACGTGGTGGACGTCGCTTGCGCTGATGGTCATGAGGGGGTGATGGCGAGCAGGCCCCGCCAGTTCAGATGGCTCGCCTTCCAGGAACGCTCGGAGGTCCATCCGCAAATTCACCATCGACTCTGGATGGTTTGCTCGATCTGGGCGGTATGGGTAATGAGCCATGATGCGCATCTGCTCGAGGAGGTACACGCCGCTGTTTACATCTGTGTCTTCGAACTGGGTGCACTATGTACACTGAGTCAGTGGCTGACAACAAACGTTACGGTAAGGCACTCACGTCGTAATGCACGGCAGTCCACTCTCCTGGCTTCTTCTTGTCCCTCGGCGTGAACTTTTTCCATCCAGTAGGCTCGGGAAGACTGGATAACCAGCGGAGCAAGCAGGCCTAAGGTTGTCAGCGGTGGATCAACAGCGATGGCGAGCTCACATCCTCCAGTTGACAAGCGAGCTCATCATCGACAGGACGCCACTGGAAGTGCAAAATGAACCTGAAGTTGATCAGGAGGACGATGAGACTCCATTCGCTCGTGTCGTGGAGAATGGGGAAGAACACCGCCGTGGCATCTAAAGGGGAGGCACCGGTCCTTGATGTGCGTTGAAAGACGGTACACGTCTGCTTCTCGAGAACGAGGCGGTCAACGAAGGAAGACACAATGGGCTCCTCAAGACGGAATTTCTCTTTGTTCTTCGTGTAAGTTGTCCTGTAGGAGAAGGCGTACAACTGGTTGAGGACTTTGGCGGGTGGCTTCTTGAGTCGGGACATTGTTGTTGACAATGGATGAGGGATGAGGAGGTGAAGGAGAGTAGTTGTAGGTGGAGAAGGAATGTCCAAGTTGAGGGCCTGGGGGTTGTTTATGTACCAACACTGTCGACCACGAACGCCGCGTCACCTGGGGGCCAAGGCGTGCAGGGCGTGCGTGCGTGTGTACTGGCGTTCTGCTCGCTTCCCAATAATCCAAGTGATCGGCGGCAGACTTGGCAGCGCCAGACCGAGTAGGCGTGCGTGGGGTGCGCACGGGCCGCCTTCCTTTGGCCCACGGCTTGCCACTCCCGCCAGTTACTGGTTCTACGAGTAAGGAGAACTGAAGGACCATTCCTAGAGGAACTATGCATGTATGATATAGTAACTTCAGAGGTCAAGTATGCTGTTAGTGTGTATGAAGCACAATAATACACATGAAAAGAGGTGTGGCAGATGCCTGTGTCGAATGACGACCCCTCCCCTCGTCAAACCTTTCATCCCATGACCAGGGGAAGTGGCCCTCCTGTTGAACTTGGTGAACGAGCTAAAAGAAATTGGACGAATATATCGATCCGATGATAGACGGGATAGAGTTCGGACAATAGGGGGCTGGAGGTGAGAGTTGTGAGGAGAATTCCCCTGGTGGCGGTAGTGGCGGGCGTGCATGGCCGTCACGCTCCGTCCCACGGCTCCCCTCCACGTACTAACAATAGATGCATCTGCGTAAAAACACGACACCAGACAAGTGGTCAAGGTTGCACGGCGTGTGCAGGCCGGCGGTCACGAGGGTGTCCAGGAGAGCGGACAGCGGGGCAGCGACACCGCGCAAGAAGCAGACGAGGGAGGAGTATGTACCTCCAGCTCAGTCGAAGCAGATTGGAGGCCCATAGTTCGGCCTCGGTGTCGAAGCCGACCGAGCCCGGGAGTCCATGTTTCCCGTGCAACAGCAGGGTTGGACGGCCGGGAGGGCCCAGGAAGCCGGAGAACGTGCAAGGCAGGCCCGATGCGAGGTCCAGCAGCCCGACTCCAAGGCTACCGCCATTGGCACTGCTGCCATAGTTGTAGCCCTTGCGGGGAAACTCTCCAACGGGGTAGAGATAGCGGTCTCCGATTGTGAGTGCCGCGTCGGGAGGATAGTTGCGGTCGCAGTCGTCCTGCCAGCGAGTGCGCATACACCACACCAATTGGGCAATGTCATCCGTAGCCGTTCCTGGTGGGAGCGCCAACGTACACACGCCCTCGGCATTGAAGAGGAGCTGGTGTGGCGCGCAGAGCTTTCCGCCGGCAGAGGCGGAGCTGATCGGCAGCGGACTTTGTTTCGTCCTTGCGGGGACGGCGATGGTACGGGCGGAGCAAGCACTCCATGGATGGCCTGTCGAGTGGCGTGCGCGAGGCAGCAGCCAGGTCGACTAAGGTGTCCTTGCCTCTGAGGGCGCTCCGCAGAGTCGCCACTTCCTCGATCCCCCGCGTGGAGTTGGCCGGTGATACCAATTTACGCCGCACAGAGCTCTCACAGGGCTGCGTCAGGTAGCTGAGAAGGCCCGCTATGGCGCCAACCTGGTGCTGCTGCTGGTTGCCCGGGATGGCCGGCAGGTGCAGCCTGCTGGCCTCGTCCAGCCCTCCTTGCTTCCCATATTGTATATCACGGGGACAACTTGTATGTTACCCCGTGTGTGCAAGGGAGCCGGGGAGACTTCGCCATTTGGGAGGCGATGGACTTGATCCAGCAAGTCGATGCTGGGGCTCATGACGCTTGCCCTCTCCCTCAGATTGGCGAGCTTCTGGATGGCGGGGGGGATGCGGCTCGTGTCGTCGACCAAGTCGTCGGTTGACACGAGGGATCGGCTTTTGCCGTCCAGCCAATCTTGGACGTAGCGCTTAAGCCCTGGCGCAGTCCATTGGGACATGTCCATCAGATGGGGCCGAGTGGGGATTGCTTCAGTCCGATGACCTCGTCAATCGTGGCGAAGGCAATGGTTTTGACCTTGAAGAAGTGACAGAGGTTGCGCCATCGAGGTCATGAGGGAAAGGAGAGCGGGGTAGCCCCAAGAGCTGCGCAAGGTGTTGGTGTACCACATCTCAACTTGCGCGCCCACGCCGTCCTCGCCGGGTATCCCATGCGCTTGATGTAGGGCGAAGCTGACCCGACCTGGGTGCCCCAGCACCCCCGAGTGGTTGCAGGGCAAGCCTGAGGCTTTGTCCACCATGCCAACACCTGTCGGGGCGTCGGTGTGGATGGAACCGGGCCAAGCGTACCCTTTAGACACGAGCTCGCGGACAAGATGTACGTAGAAATCGCCGACAGAGAGTTGGGAGCTTGGGGGCCACATGGCGTCGCAATCTTTGTTCCAGCGGGCTTTGATGCACCAATTCAGGCTGGCGAGGTCGTTGGTGGACGTATCCTTGTCTAAGTACAGCGTGCAAACTCCTCATTGAAGAAGAGACGGAGGTCCGCGTTCTTCACCAAGCCAACAACCTCCTCACGCTTGGAGCGGATGGAATTGGCAGCGGTGTCAAGTTTGACGCCCCGCGGCCGGCGGTTGTAGTGGCGGAGCAGACGAGCTATGCTCGGTGGCTCCATTGCCGTGTGGGATGCGTCTGCCAGGTTGATCTCCGCACTTGGGCTCCCTTGAATGGCGCGTCGAAAGTCTCCGACAACTCGGATCCAGCGGAGTCGGTTGGCAATGGGGACCATGGCTCGTTGCTCGGATCCCTCGCTCAACTCCCCAATGTAGCTAAGAAGACTAGCGATCTCCGCGACGCTGTGCCCCTACTGGTGCCTCAGGATGGCCAACAGATGCATCTGGCACACCTCGTTGAGGGCGCCTTTCTTCGCAAGGTTGTCGGCCAGGGGAACGACTTGGACATTTCCCGCTGTGTGAAGCGGGATGGGCGAGGGTTCGCCGTTTGGGAGCAGGTGGATCTGGTCAAGGAGGTCCACACTGGCACCAAGGGCGCTCGCCCAGTCGTGGATGTTCCACAGCTTCTGGACGGGAGGTGGCACCGAACTCTTCGGGTCGACGATGTCGTCGGTGGGGTCGAGCGGACCCGTCTCGTCCGCCCGTCACGAAGTCAAGAAGGCCATAAACTCCGGCCTGGTGAACCGGGATGTGATGTTATGGCAGATGGCGCCCATTGGCTTCCGAGCCATCTCGTAGACCTGTGGCCAAGGTCAGCATACTGTTGGGGGGCAAATGGCTGTCTACTCACCTCGTCTACTGTCTCAAACTGAAAGCAGGGCTGCTCGGGGTCAAAGCCGAGCGCCTTCAACCTCTTCTTGTCTGTTTTTACAGAATCATCGAGCCTCGTCTCAAGGTTTGCCTTGCGGAAGATGAGAATGGCCGTCCTCTTGACCAGCCGGGCGACCCCCTTGTCCAGTGCCGTCTGAACTTCCTGGGCAGTCGGTGCCCTGTTGCTGCCGCGTATCTGAGCAACGTGGGGCTTGATGCTCTGTGCGCTCTTCTAGGACGTCAGCCACAAGGTGGCTGCGGCAAATGCGGCTCGCTCACCGTTGACTGGAGCGGGGTTGGCACCTTGGTCCTGCCCAACCCGGGCATACCCAGTGGGGGCCGCGCCCGCCGTGCCGTCCGGGGGGGCAGTGGATCGGGCGCAATGGGCCCGCCAACGGCCACGTCGGTGAGCCAAGGCGGCAAGTCCAACTGCGGCGATGGCTTGCTGCTTATGGTGGCCGCGGTGCTCGGCCTCGCATCCCCGACCTTGTACGTCAGCAAGAAGTAGGTATATCAGGTGAGGCATGCTTACCTCTCCATCCTCCTGCGGAGGCTTTCCCCAGCCCTCCGGGGTTAGCCAACACAATAGGTTCGACCGGCCGCGGGCGTTGCGCCCATCGCCGGGCGCGGGCTTGGAGCTAGATGCCCCGCTCACGGCCTAGGACATTAGCCACAGATCTAGCTACAGCAGCTTCGAGCCACTTACCTTGGGCTTGGGCAGCCCGTTCACCATGCCGAGGGGCGGCGGTGCGTTTCCCGAGCCTATTTTGCGCACCGGGTTGGTGCTGGACGCTGAAGCAGCATCCTCGGGGCGCGGCACGGTGTTGAGGTCCTTGAACGTCAGCACCCGATGCAGCTGCAGCAGGAGTCGACTTACCTTGGGCTGGAGCGGGGCTGGAGCTGCTCCCCAGCCAGACATTGTACATACTAAAGACGTGCCCAGATAGTCGATCCGCCGCGGCCCATGACGTTCGTCCAACTCCTAATCCTGGCGGGTGCCACTCGCCACTTTCGAAGCAAGACCAGCTGTTGTTCCTGGAATGTGGGGCTCCTAAAGAGCCTGGAAGTGCCACGTGAAAAGAACCACGTGGTGTTACGTAACATAACACCCTGAAAAACCGCGTTGGAAAATGCGTCGTGCAGTCTCGCTTTGCTTCCAAAATGTCGCCAAATCGTGAGTTTCGGGGATAGGGAGAAAATAAGCGACGAGAGGCCGGTGGCACCGTTTGTGGCAGAAGGGCGGCCCAGATGCATCCGTCGAGAAGCGCAGAGCGCGGAAGGATTGCGCCCACCCAGCGCCTGGCGGCCAGTCCCACCCACCGACCGACCGCCCGCCTGCCCGCCCAGCGTCCGTCCCTCGACGACTCCAAGTTCTCAACAGTCACAGAGTCAGTCTCTTCATCCATCAAGGGTTCTAAAGTGAGCAGCGACGACCTCAACTCGACCTCGACACTCCTCCTAACACCAGCAGAATGCCGACTCGCTTCTCCAACACCCGCAAGCACCGTGGTCACGTCTCGGCCGGTCACGGACGTGTCGGCAAGCACCGCAAGCATCCCGGTGGTCGTGGTCTCGCCGGTGGTCAGCACCACCACCGTACCAACTTCGACAAGGTACGTAGCGCGCGCACACACTACGACAGCGAGGACGAGCCAGAGACAGAATCGGTTGGGAAGGGAGCTGGAACGGGACGGAGGGATGCCTGGCTGGGCACTTGGCACTTTTGGAGGTCGTCTTCGGACATGTCACCGGACATGTCTTGCCAATGCCAAACGCACAGCCAGCATACCCCCGTCACGGACAGCAGCGCAGATGGAGAGCACGATCACCCGAAGACGGGAGAGCGATCGTAGACCGCTGTGGCATGCCGCCGGTCCTCCGCCACCAACCTACCCAACCTCCCTCTGTCTCTTAGCTGGCCTTCGATGTCTTCATCTATCCCCTTGTGCATTGCGCTGACATCCCCGCAGTACCACCCTGGATACTTCGGAAAGGGTAGGTTTTGCACTGGTCTCGCCGTCGTCGAAGTGTCATAGTCGCCTCGACCTTTCGCGACCTCGACCTTCGACGACGCCGAGACACCCAAAGACCCTCAGAGACAGCAGCTTACGCCCCCACTGTCGGCCAGCGCCACTACCACCTCCTCCGCAACCACTACTACCGCCCCACCATCAACCTCGACAAGGTAGGACTTGGCGGCACAAGCCCCACCCTCGGCCGCTAACCCCTCCAGCTTATCTCGCTCCCCGAGGCTCAGGTTGAGGCCCCCGCCGGCTCGGTCCCCGTTGTCGACCTTGTCCACCTCGGCCACTTCAAGCTCCTTGGCAAGGGCCGCATCGAGAAGCCCCTCATCGTCAAGACCCGCTTCGTCTCGGCCCTCGCCGAGAAGAAGATCAAGGAGGCCGGCGGTGTCGTCAAGCTCGTCGCTTAAGCGAGTTGTTCGGCATAGCTAGTTGACAGGGAGGGCTTGCCCTCGCACTTTGGCATGTGGGGGACGGTTGCAAGAGAATGCAACGTGTACACGACCCGGGCGCTGGGAGCGGGGACGAGGGGCGGCAAGGGGGGCTGATGACTGACCAAGGGGGCCCTATCAGTGTCTCAAGGAGGCTCAAACGCTCGTCACGTCTCGTGCGCTTCAACGTCCTGATGCTCGTCGCAGGCCGGATGCGCCGTCTGGATGCGCTGTCCGGATGCACACGACGTCGGAGGTGATGTTTGAGGAGACGAGCGCTGCAGAATCTTCACCGCTCAGGGACAGCCCACGTGGCGGTGACAGGTCAGCCTGAAGGATCAAAGTCATGGATACAGTTGAGCGCCTGCGTACAGTCTGCGCGTGCTGGGCGTCCATGAGTCCGGGGGACATGGTCGCGTGCGGTGGTTGATGAGATGGGCAAGTGCCACTCCGAAGTGCCACTCGCCGTGGTAGTGGCATATTCGTGTCGCTGCGTTGTTGTCTGCATCCACCCGCCCAGTGACGGCGGTACGCGTGCAGCTTGTGCGCGGCGGCGCCGTCCAGGCGGCCGATAGGCAGAGTAGCGGGGGACCCCACCGTGCCGCGGGGTATCACCGGTTGTCGCAGCTGCTCGCGCAGCATGCCACTCGGGTCGAGGTGCAGTATGCCAATGCCACTCAGGTCTACGCCGTCCGTGTCCTCCAGCATCGGCAGAGGCTCTGGCCCAGGCCAAGCTGCCTGTACCTCCGCGCTCGTCACCCTCCCGTGCCGCAGAGTCTCCAGTGTCAGCTTGCTGCACATTCGCAGCGGCCTCTAGTCGTAAACCGCCGCGGGTATCCTCCCCCACTGACGGCGAGCACTCTCCGCCCAGCACCCGCGCTTCCGTTATCGTTGCATTCAATCGTCCTACTGTGGACACGCTCTCCCCGCCTACACGGGAGCCGCGTTCAGCTACCTGGCAAAAAGCGCCAGTTCTTGGCCGTCGCGAGCCTGCTTACTCGAGGCCCGCACGCTCGCTGCTCGCTTCGCTCGCGCTCGCGCTCGCTCCGCCTACGCCCCGCCCAGCGAGCGGTTCATGAAGCGGCGCTTCTGGAACGACATCCACCACTTGCTCGGCTTGGTGGTGCGCGGGCCCTGCTGGCCCGTCGGCTGGCCGTCGGCGCCGAGCACCTGCTCGTAAGGGTAGAGCCTGTCTGCGAGGCGGAGGGCGAGCTCGGAGCGGGTCTGGGTGAGGTACGAGCGGAGTGCGTCTGGGTGGGGGTGAGCACGGCTACCACGCCGAGGCGAGGCCCCCGCGACGCGGGCACACACGCCACACCCGCTACGCGGGCGCGCACCACTCACCAGCCTCGGTGCGGTTCGCAGGCGGGTGGTACATCGAGTTGAGGGGGAAGCCCGGCTCGCCGGGGAGGGCAAAGTTGTCGACGGCCAGCGTGGACAGCTGCTTGGTCGCTTCTGTAAACCCTGGGCTCGGGCGGCCGGCCGTCGGGGCGAGCTTGGTCAGACACTCGGAGATGAAGAGGATGAGGTAGATGAGCAGGCGGTCGGCGGGGCCTGCGGGCGGGCGGGCGTTAGCGAGCCTCCTCCCCTCTTCCACTCCCCCACCCACCCTTGATCTCAAAGTTGCGGAAGAGGCAGTTGGCGCGGAAGAGGTCGAGCGCCTCCTCGATAATGTCGGGCTGGGACGGGTCGGCTGGGGGTCAGCGATGCCAGACGCCTCACCCACAAGCAACGGGAGCAGGGCCACGGATCTTGGTGTTGATCGGCAGGATGGCCGTGTTGCCCGCCGTGCGGACCGATGGGTCGTCGTTAAAGGCCGAGTGGTACGCCTGCGGTCAGCGGCGCCTCTGGGCCAGCACTCACGGGCATGGTGGTGGGATGGATGGACGAGCGACGACGGTGACGACGAAGATGGACGTGAGTGAGCGGCTCGGTGTCGTCGGCGTCAGGGGTGGTGATGACGCACCGCCCCCGCTTATCCCGCCCCCCACTTTGTCCGCCTTCACTTCAGACGCGTCGCCGGTTCACGCGTTCACACTGCACCCAACCCACTCCATGCCACCACCACGCAGCATCACCGCAGTCGTCGCCGCCACGCTCGATAATGGCATCGGGCGCGACGGTGGCCTGCCGTGGCGCCTGCCCGGCGAGATGAAGTATTTTGCGAGAGGTGAGTGCCACTCAAGCTCGCTGCGCTCGCTCTAACGCCCCAGTGACCACCGGCGAGGCCCTGCCGCCCAACACGCACAACGCAGTCATCATGGGCCGCAAGACGTGGGACGGCATCCCCTCAAAATTCCGCCCCCTCAAAGACCGCCACAACCTCGTCGTGTCCCGCGCCGGCGTCGACGTCGGAGACGCCCACCTCACGACCCCGCACAACTCTCTCGAATCTGCCATCAGTGCCGTGCCCTCCACCGCCCACCGCACATTCCTCATCGGCGGCGCGCAGCTCTACAACCAGTCCCTTCCAGACCACGTCGACCGCGTTCTCCTCACTCGCGTCCTAGAATCTCTGCCATGCGATGCTTTCCTCGACGATTTTACGGCCGACAAGCGGTGGCGCCGGGCGCCACACGCCGAACTGCGCGAGTGGGTGGGATGGGATGTGCCCGAGGGCGATGTGGAGGAAAAGGGGATACGGTACAGGTTTGAGATGTGGGTCAAGGATCTATAGCATTTGTCCATCACATGAGACTACACGCCGTTGTAAATCTGAAAGTCAGCGAAAGCCACACCCCCGTACTCACGTTCCAAGAGCGACGCCACTGCCAGCCCTTGTGCTCGTTGACAGGGCCGTGGATACCCAGGGCGAGGTCCTTGAACCACCAAAAGTTGATCACAACGGCGGCAGTCCACAGAACAAACCAGGCCAGCCTGGTCGTGGGCGAGAGCTTGGGGTTGTTGAAGAACCACGTGTCGAGGACGTGACCCGCGATGAGCACGGCAAACCACAGGGTCGGGAGGTAGTGGTGCAAGTACGTCACACGACCCATGATCATGAACGGAACTGCGGTCAGCACTGCACACCCACACCCACTCACGATAGTGGAAGGCCCAGCCGTAGAACGCCACCTTGGCCACATACACCCAGTGGTCAAACTCTCCAGGAGCCCAGTCCTTGTAGTGGCGCTGCTGGCGGAGAATGTACCACGCACCGAGGAGGCCGGAAAGCAGCAGCGACGCCGTGCTGAACCACCAGATAATCGGCGTACCAAGCAGGTAGAACTTGATCTGCGAGTCGCCCCAGCCGCACATACGCAGACCGAGGTGGAGCAGGGGCCAGTCGGAAGGCTTGGACGCCAGCACGTCCTCCTTGTCCGGGTCGGGCACCAGCGCATTGTTCGACGTCCACATGGCGACGTTGAGGTGCGAAAAGTCGCGCCAGAAGGGCGACTTGTACAGCTTGACGTTGCCCGGAGGGAGCTGCTCGTTCCAGTGAGACTCGACGTTCCAGTACGTGTGAATGTCCTTGGCGTCCGAGTTCTGGCAGTACACCTCGATCTGCTTGAAGCCCCACTGCGGAAGCACCGAGTTGGCGGCACGGAGGTAGCAGCCAATCGTCTTGTGCTTGAGACGCAGACGCGTGGTAAGAGTGTGCACGATGCCGTCCTTGGACTTTTTGCGGCTGACCGTGTCATCGACAATCTCGACAACCCAGTGGTCGTGGTCGTCACCAATGGTGGCGTTGCCGTAGCCCGAGACCTCCCACCACTCCTTGGTAACAGGCGCGTGGACGTAGTGCGAGTGGAGGTTGCGGCTGGTCTGCTCGTGAACAAGACGAATCGTGTCGCCATCCTTGAGGTACTGGATCTCGTCGGGGTGCGGGTTGGCGTCGCGGGGGTGCGACACGAACCAGTTGTTGTTGCTGTCCTTGTAGTGGTAGCACGTAACCTGCTGCTGCTGGGACCCAACAGGGTAGGTCTGGACGTGCGAGTGGAGCAGACCACCACCGTAGCCATAGTTCTTGAGCGTCACCTTGGAGCCATAAGCAACCTCAAGAGGCGATTCTGAAAAGTCGTTGCCAATCAGGTGCGACTGGAACAACGAGCTCATCTGCGCATCACCAGGACCCGACCTGTTGAGGATCAAAAAGTGAATCTTGAAGCACGCCGCGTAGATGACGAAAGGCAAGACGATCAAAGCGCCGATGCGCGCGACCCAGTGCTTGATGTACGTGCGGATCGGCATCGACAGGTCGCCAAACTTGTCCCACAGGTCCTCGATGGTGTAGAGGCCGACGACGGCCGTCACAAACATGCCGACCCACTTGACGCTGCAGACGCAGCCGATCGACCAGCCAGTGAAGATGAGCCAGATCCACCAGTCGTCACCAAACGCGTTGTGACGCTGATTGTGGAACTTGACGAGGCCGAGGAAGGTCGTGAACGTGAAGAACAGGAGCATCGAGTCGAGCAGGATGAAGCGCGAGATGCAGAGCCATCCGACGTCGCACAGGACACAGATTGTCACCCAGTGGCGCGTGAAGCGGGACCAGCCCAGCTCGCCCGCAGTCCACCACGCGAGGGGAACCAGCGCGACACCAAACGACGCGAGGAGCACGCGCATGGCGACGTACGGCACCTCGTCGGGGTACTCGACGCCCGACTTGAACTCGAAGCCGCCGTTGTAGCCCGAGAGCACACCGGCCAAACCGACGAGCATCTTGCCGAGCGGGGGGTGGACGTCAAAGTAGAAGTCGCGGTTGATGTAGTGGGAGCCAAACTTGCCAAAGTGGGCTTCGTCCCAGACAACAAAGTTGGCCGCGCCGATGCGCCAGAAGCGGGTGAGCATGGACAGGACGGTGTAGATGCCAGCCCAGATCCAGTCCTCGTACTCTGCGTAGAATCCCCGCTGCGCGTGTCAGCTGCTGCTGCTGCCACGCACGCGCGCGCCCGATAGACGCGTCTCGCGTCTGCTGTCTACTCACTGGCCCCTCGACTCGCTGCCTTGGGGGAAGGCCGCGCTTGCCACCTACGCCTGGCCCAGCGCCGTGGCCCTTGTCCCACTTGCCCTGGTCATCGGGCTGGAGCTTGTGCTTCTCGTCCTCCATGCTGTAGAGGGGGAGGTCTGGGTGCTCTTGTTGTGATGAGCCGTACTTTGAAGGCGGAACACGTGTCTCCCACGGCCGGGGGTCGGCTAGATCGTCCTCGTCGTGGTAATGTGTTCGGCGGTGCGTTGTCGACCGCATAAGGTGGAGTGCACGCAAAGCTCTCTTTCGAGAGTTCAAGTATGCGAGGCGCCTGGTGGTGGGGGTGTGCGTTGGGGTGTGTGGGTTGAGCAAGGCGAAAGATGGCTGGTGGCTGCAAGGTGAGGCTGGCGGAACGGGAACGAGCAAGGTGTCCAGGTTACAATGACACGTCGTGGCGTAGTGGGCGGGCCAGGTGGGCGCGGAGGGAAGGCGGTGTGGCCGAGTTGCGAGCGACACCCGCGCCGCGCCGCGCAGGGGGAATTGTCGCAAGTCACCTAGGAACTGGATACGCGCAGCCACAATGGCAACGGGCTGGGAAGGGGTATTAGGCGCGAGAAGACATCTCCCACGCCTACTCAACACGTGTACCCCACGTGCAAGCCGCTTTCATCCGGCTTCAACATTTCAAGATGGCCATGGCAATGAAAGTCGACCAACTCGAGCTCGCTCGCTTCGACACGTCCAGCACCAACCCACCCACCATGCTCGCCCTCCGCCGCCTCGCACCAGCAACATTGCGATCACTGCACACCTCGGCACCAGGTAGGCTCGCGCGCCGGCGGGCTCAGCTAACGCGCAGCGGCCAAGAAGGCCAAGGCAGCGGCGATCGAGGACGACTTTGACGGCGACGACCTGTTCGACGACGCGCAGGTCGAGGCCGCGACGGGCGGGCGCGCGGCGCGCCGCGCGGCACTCTCAGCCAGCATCCTGGGCCGCACGTCGGTGCGCGTCGGCGACCTGCGCAAGGTGGTCCAGCTGAGCGACTCGGTCGAGGACCTGCAGCAGCTCGGCAGCGTGCTCAAGAGCTGGCGCGCGCAGGGCAGGAAGGTGACGGACCAGACGGCGGTGGAGCTTGTCGGTGCGTCGGGCGTCGGGCCAAGGGTAGGCCGTAGCTGACTCCCCAGGCCGGTGTATCCGCTTTGGACAGCAGGACCTCGCGCGCGAGTACGCGCTGCACCGGGTGCAGTACGGCGTCCCCGAGCTCCCGGCACACGTGTTCAACAAGATTGCGCCGGTCAAGGGCGAGGCCAAGGCGAAGAAGGAGGAGGCGGCGGCGGCTCCCGAGGCCACCGAGGCATGATGCATTGGCATTGTTGTGGCGGCGTGCGGGCAAGCACTAACGAACGGGGCACTAATCACATGTTCTATAACGCTACAGAGTCGAATTGGGCCTGAGGCGCTTCTGCACCGGGTCACTTGAGCCCGAGGCGCTTCTGCACCGAGTCAAGTGCCGCGCGATGGCGGATCACCACGCCCTGGCTCGGCGCGTCAGGCCTAGCAGCGAGCGCGACAGCGACTTCCGCCGCCTCATCGGCCGTGATCCACGAGCCTGGCGCGCCCGGGCGCTCGCGCGTGGCCAAGTTGCCCAGCACGATAGAGAAGAGGCGGCGCGAGTCGCCCGTCTCGGCCTCGACCACGCGCTGCGCCATGACCAGACTCGCCTGGGCCATGGAGAGGGGCCCGGCGCCGGGGACGGGGACGACGCCGCTCGCGCCGAGGATCCACACCATGCTCCCGGTCTCCGGGAGGCGGGGGAGCCACGCACGGAGCGAGGCCACGTACCCAGTCGTCACGTCGACAAAGAAGCGCTGCCACACGTCCTCGGGCACGTCCCACAGCCCGCGGCCGGACCACCAGCTGCCGATGGCGACGACGACGTGGTCGACCCTCCCGTGGTCTTGCTCGATCTTGTCCGCGAACGCTGCGGCGCCGGAGAAGGTGCCCAGCTCGCCGGAGACGGGCGTGATAGTGGCGCCGGGGACGCGCTTGGCTGCGTCGCGCGCGGCGGACTCGGCATTGGCTTGTTTCCGCGAGGCGAGGAGCACCTCGGCGCCGGCGCGCGCGAACCCGTCGACCTGGTGGCTGCCGACGATGCCGCTGCCGCCGATGACGAGGACGCGCTTGCCCTTTAGGCTGCGGGGGTCGGCGGCGGCGCCGCGGCTAGGCTTGAGGAGGAGCTCGGCGCCGTTGGGGTCCCAGCGCTCGGCGCCGAAGGAGGAGGACATGGTGCGGGCTTGGGGGGTGGGTTGGGGTCGGAGGTAGCGCGCGAGGGGCGAGAGTGGCGAGGGTGGCGCGAGGGTGGCGCGAGCTTGCCGCGGGACAAGAGCACGGAGAGACCGAATGGTGTCGGGTTGGACGAGGAGCAGTGAGGCGAGCAGCGCGACGCCAGCGAGGATAAGTACTCTGCGCGACATGACGTCGAGGCAAGGTGTGTGCGCGCTGCGTTATATCCGCGCCCCGCCGCGGCGACTAGTTGCCCTCAAGACGCCGCAAGGCCGAGGGGGCGGGAGGAGATGCGAGGAGCGGAGGGGGGAGGGCTCAGGAGCCAGCCCCGCCCCCCGACCCCGTGTTCGGCGAGATGGCCGAGCGGTCTAAGGCGCTGTGTTAAGGTGTGTTCACACATCCGCAGTCTTCGGACGTGGGTTCGAATCCCACTCTCGTCAAGCGAGGATTCAGTTCCTCCCAGCCAATGCTTTTGGCCCGCGCTGCGATGGAGCGACGAAGAGGCGGGGGAAGGGAGGCGAAAACTTGGAAAAATCAATTTAATCCCGCTAATGGTTTGTAAGGGTTTGTAATCGTCCTGCGGTGTCTACTGTTGCTCCGCACCGTGTCAGTGGCCGAGGCTGCATGGAGCGCGCGAGAAACGACTAGGGCTGTCGAGTTGGTCGATGTCGATGTGCGTGCTCGTGGCGATCGCCGCCACACGCAGGCACGCCCGCCCTTAGTCATGCACACAGGCCATTACCCCAGCTCGTGCGCCCCGCCCAGTCCTACACGTCACCCGAGCCACACTCAGCGTCGACCGGCTGAGCCGCGCTCGTGCCGGCGCGACCGCCACAACACACACGCCCATGGCCCTCCGCGCCCGGCCTGCACCCCAGTCCCCCCGACCCCCGCCCCACACATGCCACACGCTCCTGATACATGTCTATCATGAATTCGTCTACAGCCAGCCCACCGGCCCCCCGCCCCGCCCCCTCACAGCGACTTGTTCCAAAAGTCCTTCCACCGCGACCCTGTCCCCTCGCGCAGCTCGCGGTGCCTGCTCACATCGTCGTCGTCGGCCTCACTCTCGTCGTCGCTGCCGACATGCACAGAGTCCCAGCCCTCAAAGTCGTCGCGCAGGCGCGTGATGCGGTCGGCCTCGCGGTCAGACTCGGGCGTGACGTCGCCGCTGCGCCGCTCGTCCTCGTCCTCATCGTCCCCGACAACGTGCTGCGCCGGCCCGTCTAATGTGTGCAGCGGGACAGCCGTCGCACTCGGCGACGTCGCATTGTCGGGCGCCGTGGCATACTCGTGCCGCTGCGACGTGAGCGGGCGGCGCTCGTCGTCCTCGTCGTCATCGACGATCGGATTGCCGCGCGCGTCGAGCTCGACGTCGGCGCTGAGGCTCTTGCGATACTTGTGGAACGAGTAGAGTGCGATTCCTGTCGCGCGGCGTCAGGGAAAGGACTTTGGTGCGCACACTCGACTCACCACAGATCGTCACGACCACACCGACAATCTTGACCTCGGACAGCTTGTCGCCAAACACCCAGGCCGAGATGGTGATGGTCGACACCTCCTTGAAGATGCCCGCGATGGACAGCGGCACGACACCCGCGCGCTGGAGCACAAAGTACTCGCTCGCGACCATGGCAAACGCAATGCAGCCAGGGAGCGCAATCACCGCGACCGTCTTGATGCCCTCGAGCGGCGTGGCGAAGAAGGCCGACTGGAAGATCTGGGTCCAGCTCTCGGCGGCCAGGCTCACGGCGAACAGCACGACGCCCATGATCGGCGTGATCCAGAAAATCGTCGCGAACGGGTTACTCAGGCCCATGGCCTTCTTGTGCATGATGAGCTCGGTGAGGGCCCAGCGCAGACCGCCGATCGCGCTCGCGCACAGCACCATGATGATGCCGGGGATGCTGACGGCCTTGGCCTGAAACACCATCATGAAGACGCCGGCGGAGATGAGCACGATGACGCCGACGAGGCGGATGCTGAACTTTTCCAGGCGGAAGAGGAAGGCGAAGAAGAGGACGAAGATGAGGGCGGACGACTTGACCATGGCTAGAGCGGTGTGTTAGCGTTGCGACGGCGTATATCGTGGTCTACCCACTGTACAGGCTCAGGTCGATCGTCTTGAGGGACAGGTTGGACAGGCCGATGTCGGCGCCCGTGGCCGTGGCCGTGGGTGTGATGCGGGTTCTGGTGGGTTAGTAGCGTGTACGTGGGGGCGGGGGCGGGGGCGCCGGCACAAGCGCGTCACCACATCGACGGACACCATTGCGGTCACGACGGCGACGGACACCATTGCGGTCATGACAGCCACCCCGGCCACGCTGGCTGCGCTCGCTGCGCTCGCGCGACACTCACACATACTCGCCCCGCGTCGGCCGCTCGACCGGGCGAAACTTTGCGCTCCACACGAGCCGAATCGTGAGCGCGAGGAGGAACTGCACGACCATGTGCCACGCGGTCACGAACAGCGGGAAGCTGAAGCCGTAGTGCTTTGCGTCAAACATCCACTTGTTGTACAGGGAGAGGAGGGTTGCGAAGAGGTACCTGGTGCGGTTTAGCACAACTCCCCACCGCCCACGGCCACGGCACCCACCACGACAAAATAAACATGCCCGTGATCACGACGTTGCGCCACCACAGCGCGCGCTTCTGCGCCGTCGTGGCGAGGTGCGAGCCCTGCGACGAGGTGCGCGCGTGCCCCGGCCTGCTGGCTCGGCTCGGGGTCGGCGGGAACGTCGTCTCGGACCCCGAGTCGTCGCCGTCCCCGTCGACGCTTTTCGGTGGTGGCAGCGGCCCAGCGCTCATCTCCATGCCCGAGCCCTCGGGGCCGTCACTCAGCGCCGCGTACTTTGGCGGCATGGCGATGGGGGGGCTATCGGCTCGGCTGCGGCTGCGGCGTGCGTCCCGTCATCCATCGGGCGGGCGGGGGGTCGCGCGTGCTAGGTCGTTGCGTGTCGTCGTCGCGCGTACACTCTGCGCCGTGGGCTGCCTTGCGGTGTCGTGCTCGTGGTGCGATGCCGCGGGGTGCGATGGACAATGGGTCAATCGACGATGCGTCGACCACGTCTACTCGCTCAACTCAAAGTCATCCCGCCAGTCGCCCGCCCTGAGCGAGATATTGCCAAGCCACGTGCGGCGTGCCTGGCCCATAAACCAAGTCCAGCTTAAGCCGGCTTGAAGTCGATCCATGAGATCCCTCGTCGCTCCGTCGCATCACACCACAACATGCATGGGTATATCATAAACAGCAGCGCAGCGCAGCAGCACCGCAACGCCCCCGCTAAATCAACAAGTCCTCAGTCCCCCCACGCGGCCGCGGCACGTCGGCCTGGTAGTTGCCGCCGCCGCCAAGAAGGTCCAGATCCGCCAGCTGGCTGTACGGGTCGTCCGACAGGTCGCCGCCCTGTGGCGTATCGGCCCGCTCGCCGCCATTGCTGCCGTTGCCGTTGCCAGACTCCATTGTTGGTCGCGCAGGTACTGGCACCGACTTGGGGTTGAAGCTCGACGTCGCCGTGCCTCGTGGCATGACGAGGTGCCGCCTCGACGAAGCGTTGAGCGCCGGCGAGTCGGGCAGGTACCGTGGCTTGGCTGTGCGGATAAATGTCTCGGGGTTCTTGTGGTAGATGGAGCCGAGTGTACCGGTGTGGAGTAGGAGCTGGTCGAGCATGCCCTTGACCATGCGGTCCGTCTCGGTTGAGATAACAGGCTTCTCGCCAAGCACAATCTCGCGGGCAGCCGTGGGGTTGGTGGTGAGCAGGCGCCAGTACATGAATCCCTGTGGAGTCAGCATGTGTCATAGCAACCCGCCCCCACGCCACTTACACGGTCCCTCAAGTCGGGGTTCTCGGCCTCCTCCGTAGCCAGCTTGAGCACCTCTGGCAGGAGCGTCTGCGCCGCCGTTGGGCGCTTGATAAACAGCTTGACGACAGCGGTCAGCAGCGCGAGCTGCACCTCGGCCGGCTCCTCCTTGAACCCATATGTAAAGTCCTCGAAAAGCTCGTCGCTGTTCTCAATGCGGTCGGCATACTGGCCAACAATCCAGATCATAGCCGCCTTGGCCTCAGGCTCGTCGAGCATGTCGAGGTTCTCGCACAGCGTGCCAATGATGCTCTCGTACTTGTTGGGGTACCGCCTGAAGATATCCTTGATGACGACAATCGCCTCCTGGACGACGTACGTGATCCTCGTCTTGAGCAGGTCGAGCAGGACCAGGACGCACTGGTCCGAGGCGCCAGAGATCTTGATCGCCAGGCGGCCGATAGAGCGGACAGCCTTGCGCACAAAGTCGACGTCGACTTCCGACGCATACTCCTTGAGCTCGGCGAGGACCTCGGACACATTCTCCTCACGGGTGAGGCGGTACATGATCTCAAGCTTGGCGAGCTTGACGTAGATCGGGTCGTTGTACTTGCAGAAGAAGACCTTGACCTCGTTGGCGAGGATGGCCGGGCGGCGCTGGATAATAAGGAGAATGTTGCGCAGGGCGACGTATTGCACCTCGGGCCCGGTCGACAGCAGCGTGACGAGCGGAGGACCCATCTTGCGCTCGAGCACGCGGATGAGGTCCTCGTCCTCCATATAGTTCATGAGGTAGAGGATAACCTTGACGGTGGTGAGCACGACGGCCGAGTTTGCGTGCTGCAGGCGGACCGATATCCTCTCTGCGAGGGTCTCGGCGTCGAGCGACGTCTGGGGAATGAACGAGAGGAGCGAGTCGAGGATGTACACCTGTCCCCACTCTGAGCACTCGCCGAGGGCCGCGACGAGCTTGCCCGCGACCGTGGCGTTTAATCTAAGCGTGATGTCGCTGCTTCTGTCCGAGATCTCCATCAGCGCGGCGACGGCATTGGCCACGACGGTGGGGTTGTGGTCGGCCAGCAGGTCGCGGAGCATGGCGACAAAGTTCTCGCGCTCAATCATCTTCTTGCCATAGTCGGACGAGTAGAGCTTTGCAACGCTTCGGGCGTCAGTCCCGCCCCTCGGTTGCACACTCACGCAATCGCCGACGTCTTGCGCACGTAGGGGTCCTGGTCCTCGAGCCCGTGTCGCAGCGGGTCGACGAGGGCCTGGATGATGCTCGGCAGCGGGATGGACGACATGGTGCGGATCGCGAGCGCGCGGATGAGCGGGTTGCGGTCGGCGCAGTCCTGCCTTGTCAGCCATGCACCGCACCACAAACGCACCGAGAGGAACCCGCCGATGGCATGCGCGACCTCCTCGGGGCGCGAGCGGCCGTAGTTGACGAGGTAGAGGTAGACCACTGGGAGGGGTCAGCCTGCTTGCCCCACACACCGACCCACTCTTCTTGATCTCGAGCACCTGGATCTGCATGCACTGCACCATGTCGGGGAAGAGCTGCGACACTGGCGGGTGAGCGAACATACAGGTTGTCCCACCCACTGTCGTTGCCCATGGTCATGTTGGCGACGATCTTCTTGAGCGCAACCTTCTTGCGCGCGTACCCCTTGTCCTTCTTGTCGCCCGAGTTGCGGAGCTCCTCGCGGAGGTCCTGGATCTTGGTCCGGGCTGGCGAGGTGTCAGCCCCGAGCGGCGAGTGCGCCGATGCATCCACTCACTGAACAGCTTGGCGTCGGCCATGGTGGTGTGTGTCGCGAGGGTGATGGTGGGGGGAAGGGATGCCGCGAGGTGGATCCGCGGGTGGGTATCGGCGCGTGGTCGCGCAGTCGTCTAGGTTCGTGTCTTGCGCGTAGTCGTGAGTGGGTTGTAGTTGATGTTGTCGTTGTTGGATGAGAAGTGGTGCAGAGTCGTGCCCAACGCAACTCACTCAGCACCGACCCGTCGTGGCCGTGGTCGTCGCGGTGACGCTGTCCGTCACTCAGGTCCGCGTCCCTCGGCAAGCCATTTGCCCCCGCCCAGCCCACCCCTTCACCCCGGCCGGCACCTCGGCTTCTCCATCGCACCCGTCCCAACTTTTGTCAGCACCCATACTCCGTCGCCATGCTCCGCGCCCTCGCCCGCCCGCTCGCCCGCTCCACAAGAAGCACACTGGCCCGCGTCTACAGCACCCCCGCGCGCGAGCAGCCCGCCGGCTTGGGCGAGGGCGAGCGCGTCATCTGGGACAAGCTCGCCGCTAGGTTTCCCGGCACGCAGCTGCAGGTGCAGGATGTGTCTGGTGGGTACATTGTAGTTGGGGCGGTGGTGGAGGCGTAGGCCGTGGTCGTTGGCTGACGGTGCCCAGGCGGCTGTGGCTCGTTCTACGCCATCTCTGTCTCCTCGCCCGAGTTCAAGGGCCTCTCCATGGTCAAGCAGCACAAGCTCGTCAACGACTGCCTCAAGGAGGACATCAAGGGGATCCACGGGTTGCAAGTGAGTCGATTCGAGATGGCCCCACTCACACCCCAGCTCAAGACAATCCCAGAGGACGCAGCATAGGAAGAAAAATGCATGATGTGGCTCTAGACTACTCGGGCTGCACTACGGCTAGTCCGTGGCAATGGGGGTGCCAGCACCGTTTGGCGTGTCGGCAGGCGTGTCGTCGTCCTCATCGTCGGAAGCGGCACCGCCAGCAGCAGCAGCACCGTTGGCCGACTTCTTGTTCTTCTTCTTGTTGTTCTTCTTCTTCTTTTTGGATATCCTGGTGAGGATCTCGGCGCCGTTCTCGGTGATGAGGATCGTCTCCTCAAACTGGGCCGATCGGCGGCCGTCGAGCGTAACGGCCGTCCAGTCGTCGCGCCAGTGGTCGAGGTTGGCCGTGCCGAGGTTGATCATGGGCTCCTGGGATATTGTCAGCTCGGCACCCCCGCCAGCCAATCACGCCACTCACAATGGTAAACACCTGGCCGACCTCCATCTTTCCGGGCATCTTCGAGTTGGCGTAGTGGACAATGTTGGGGTTGCAGTGGAACAGGTTGTGGATACCGTGGCCAGTGTAGCGGCGGACGATGCTGAAGCCCTTGGGCTTTGTGATGGACTCGATCTTGTTGCCAATCTCGCGGTAGGGGACGCCAGGCTTGCACAGGGCAATCGCCTCCTCCATCGCCTTCTTGGTCGTGTCAATCAGGTCTTGTGACTCCTGGTCAATCTTGCCGACGGGGTACGTCGCGTTCAGGTCGCCGTGGAAGCCCTTGTAGAACAGGGACACGTCGAGGTTGACAATGTCGCCCTCGACCAGTGGCCGCTGGTCGGGGATGCCGTGGCAGATGACCTCGTTGACGCTGATGCACACCGACTTGGGGAACTTGTTGTAGTTGAGCGGCGAGGGGTAGGCGTTGCGGTCGATGCATGCCTGGTGGCAGATGGCGTCGAGCTCGTCCGACGTGATGCCCGGGCGGATGGCGGCGGCGGTAATGTCCAGGACCTCGCGCGAGAGCTAGACGTCAGCACTCGTCGAATACCACCACTCACCCTGCACACCGTCCTCATGGCCTCAATCTCCTGCTGGGTAAGAATCTTGACCGACCGCTCGCGGACCGCCTCGCACGCGCTCCATCCCTGGGCTGGTCTGTCAGCCTTGCCAGCAGCAAACACTCACGGTGGTCGGCGTAGTCGGGGCGCTCGATGTGTGCGGGAACCTCGCGCTTGGCCGAGAGCGGGTACACGGGCCTCAGCGTGCCAGTGAACTGGTATCCGCGCATCGAGGCGGGGATGGTCGAGTTCTCTGCGGCGAGTCAGCACGCGCCGCGCCAGTTGCCACCACGCACTCGTGTCCTCATTGTCGGCCGCGATCTTGACAATGTTGTGGATGAGCTTGTGCGTTCCCTGGGCATTAGTGGGGTCGTAGCATACTCATGCACATACCCCTGCGCCGTCAGCATGCATCCAAACCCCTCGCACTCACAGTTCTTCTTGAAGCAGTCCTGGTCGCAGAAGAAGCTGCCGGCGATATTCAACCTGGCGTCAGCGATGCTACGGCCAGCACGCACTTCTTGCAGTGGGGGCACTCGAGGCGCGAGGCCTCCCTCGCCTGGCAGCCTGTGCAGAGGGTCATTGTGTCGTGTGGTGTGGTGTATGTGATGGCAGACGACACAAAGCACGCCGACGCCGCCGCAGTAAGCCACCCGTGAAGAAGTTGGTGCGCGATCTGCAAACAGGTCACGTGAGCGTCGTCGGAGTGGCCGCCAACCTGCCGGCGGTGGTGCCCCGTCGGCTGCGTCATGCTACGTCCCGCGTCCGACAGCGAGCAGAGCATATAACCCACCTCGAAGCAGAGGTACCCCACACCGAGCTCCACAAGCACCATGTCCGCCGCGCTGTGCACCATCGCTTCCATCGACCACCTCGTGCTCACCGTCGCGTCGCTCCCGCGCACGATCGCATTCTACACGCGCCTGGGGATGCGGCACGAGACCTTCTCGCCCCTCAACGCGCCCGACACGACGCGGCACTCGCTCCTCTTCGGCCAGTCCAAGATCAACCTGCACGAGAAGGGGCACGAGTTCGACCCCAAGGCGACGCATGTGCAGACCGGCTCGGCTGACCTGTGCTTTGTCGTGCAGGACGATGTGCAGCTCGTCCGCCAGCGGCTCCAGGAGGCCGGCCTCACCCTGCTCGAGGGCGCAGAGGTCGTGCCCCGCACCGGCGCCGTCGGACCCATCAAGTCCGTGTACCTCTACGACCCGGACGGCAACCTCGTCGAGTAGGTCTCGGGCCGGGCGCCACTGACTGACGCCAGGCTGTCCAACTATGTGAAGAAGTAGAGGGTCGGAAGCCGGCGGCCGGGTCGCCGGGCCGCCGAGTCGCAGTGCTGGTCGTACCGCACTCGCCTACACACTGCATCGCCTGCTGGACGCGCCGGATAACCTCGTGGTGCCGATCTGCTGTCTTGTCAGACCCACTGACAGCCGCGGAATTGCGAGGCGTAATAGTGGGCCCGGGGGTGGGACGATAGGGACCACGAAGGGTCCATGAGGCGGCGTCGACGTTGGCTCCGGTGACGGATCTCCGAGATTTGTATTCGTTCGGCAATGCCTGCGTCGTCGTTGGGGATGGTGTGGGATGGCTGTGGGGAGGCGATGCATGGCGAGGTGTGGTGTGCATGGTGTGCATGGTGATGGTGCAACGTGTGGAGCAATCGCGGTGGTGTATGTGGTTACTGACGAGGGGTTGCACCCATGCCCTCTACTTCTGCTCCGTGCGCAATACAGTCACCAGTGTGCGCCTCAGCCGTGGCGCTGGCTCACTGTTAAGCTTACCGGTGAGGAGTCGAGGTAATGCAAGACGAGTCGGTCTGAAACATCAATGTGGCGATGCCTCATAGCTGACACCGCCACAGCGCTTTCAGCAATATCAACCTCGGCGAGATGGCCGAGCGGTCTAAGGCGCTGTGTTAAGGTGTGCTCAAGCATATCCGCAGTCTTCGGACGTGGGTTCGAATCCCACTCTCGTCAAACGAGGAGTCAAATCCTCAAGCCTAGCTTTTTGGAGTCGCTTCAGTCTACCCGGGGTAATCCGGGATTCCGAGGCCCACATCTCCGGTTCCTGCCGAGGCGTTGTTGTGGCGGCCAAAGTGGGGTCCGCCCTGGTCCGTGGCTTTTGGCTTTTTGGTGATGGCGGCGGCTAGCAGAGGACAGGCAGCGCACGCAGACGGACAATAGGTTCCTATCGGGTGGCGTTTGGCAGGGCAGAGTGCCTGCGGCGTAACGGTGCGAACAAGCCAAGCCCACTGGGGGATCAACAGAGCGACCAAAGACTCGAACGACCATGTCGAGCTCCGGTACGGTCGGTCGCCGCGGAACCGACGCGTACCCGGCCCGGCTGGAGAGTCGCTCGCTCGCCAGCGGGCGTCGACAAACTTGTTCCGATGGTTGGGGTGTTCGCGCTCTTAGGGATGCATGCCCCCGCCACTGCGCTACTGCTCCAAGCAAGCACGAGCTAGTGGCGGGGGAGCACACGGGCAACAAGGTCAGTGAGCCGGCGCGGCTTGCAGCCCGCCCATCTGCGGCGCGACAGGGCGGCGGCGGCGAGCGGCGTCGCACGACCTTGGTCCGTTCCCTGTTGTCGTCCTCCGTCGCCGTCGTCGCTGCGTCGTCATTGCAGCGACAAGACTGGATGCACGGCGCCAAGAGGGATGCGGCATGGTAGAGTTCCCCCGTGATTTGGTTCCGACCGCCCGGTGATTTGTAGTGGGTGCTTGAACACTACCAATCCTCGTGGATGATAATACAAATCAACCATCTTGGCTGCACTCGACTTCGGCATCCTCCTCATCCAACCCCGCCCCGCCTCACCCACCCCACCGCCCACACACGACCCACGACCCACGGCCCGCGACCCCAGGCCAGATGATTCTGGAGAGCCGAGCACAGAGCTTGGTATAAGCGCGCACCAGCAAATCCCCTCTGCATCATGACAGATTCTACTCCGCAAACAATGTTGTCAACCGCCGTCAGACCAGCACTTCCACAAGCCATGCCCCGGTCGGGCTGGAAACAGCCAACACCCGGCCCGGCTGGCGGCCCATCGGGCACCCAGCAGCCCCTCACACCCAAGCGCGACCGCGACTCGGTCGACGAGTCGCACAAGTCGAAAAAGGCAAAGCGAAAAGGTGGCAAGGCCTGTGTCTACTGCCGCAGAAGGTGAGCCCGCGACGCGACCGACCGACAAGATAGACAGGCATCGGTGCTGATGACGCCAGCCACATGGTCTGCGAGGGTGGCCGGCCCTGCGAGCGATGGTGAGTACGCTTCTCCAACTGCCCGGCCATGGTCGATGCTCACCGGCGACAGCATTAAGCGCGACATTGCCCACCTCTGCCGCGACGTCACCCCGCCGTCGTCGGCCAAGAAGCCAGATCAGCCCGCCGCGCCCGCCGCCGCCGCCGCTATCCCAAAGTCGGAACCCCAGTCGCTCGTCTACGACACGGGCTCGTCGTCATGGCCCCTCCTCCCGCCCAACACGGCACCAGAACCACCACAGCCCGAGACGCAGGCGCCGGCGCCGGCGCTCGACCTCGGCGTCATGACGCGCGACGTCAGCAACGTCTCGAGCGGCGGCTGGGGCGTCGGCGACAACGCCGAGTTTGGCATCCTCTCGTGAGTTGGCTCGCAGTCAGCCTCGTGCCGCCCCGCGCCGCCCCCGCCTGCCTTTGGAGGTGACTAAGGACGACGACGTGACTGGCGTGGGAGCGCTAGAGCCCCCCCACGAGCGCCTTTGCGCCCCCGTCGATCGACCCCTGCTGACACCCCCTGCAGTGACATGCTCAAGACGCTCCGTGTCCCGACTCTGCCAGGCGGCTTTGTCGACGTCCTCTCCCAGGTCGTGCGCCGCGGCAGCAACGACCCGTCCATCACCGACCCCCAGCTCGCGGGCGGCACCAGCTCGGCCCTCCAGCTGCAGGGTGCGGCCCCAGCGCAGAGCAGCAGCAGCTCATCGACCAGCGGACAGGCTCCGCCCGACGTCAAGGGCAAGGGCAAGGCCGAGCCATTCAGCAGCATCTCGCGCATCGAGCAGTACCTCCTCGCCGCGGCCGACCAGCCAGACGGCACCCGTGCCGCACGCTTGACGCAGGTCATCCGGGCAAAGTATGAGGCCGGTTTACTCAAGCCCTACGACTACATCAAGGGGTACGAGCGGATGAACCGCTGGATGGACTCTGGAAGAGCCGCCCGCATCGATGCCAGCAGAGCGCCGTCACCGACAAAAGGCAACAGACGCTATGTTGTCCCGCCACCGCCGAGTGGAAGCAGCATTTCGCCTGATTCCCGTCGACGAATCCTCGCCGCGCTCGAGGTCTTCCGGCCAAAGTTCCGCCGCATCGCAAAGGAGCTCACCGACCTCGACCTCGTGTTTGTCGAGGAGGCCAACGAGCGACTCATGCTCCAGTACGACCGTGCACTGGCATCGATCCACACGCCGAGCTGCATCTGGCGTCGTACTGGCGAGATCCAGAAGGCCAACCAGGAGTTTGCGTCTCTCACCGGCATCCCAGCGCCCTTGTTCCGCAACGGCCAGCTGTGCGTCTACGAGCTCATGGACGAGGACAGTGCCGTGCGCTTCTGGGAAGGATATGGCAAGGTCGCATCCGAGAAGGGTGAGTAGTGTGTGAACTGTTGATGGCTGGGTGGCGTCTGCTCGGATAACCTGGACCTTGCACGACGCCTCTGGCGGCGCCGCCGGCGCCCATCACGTCCTCCGAACAATAGCTGACGCCCACCAGGCCAAAGCCACCTGTACACCTACTGCACCCTCAAGATTCCGCTGTCACTCACTCGGGCCGGGCAGCAGTCACGCACACAAGGCAACACGCCGTCTGTTGTCCCAATGACACAGACGGGCTCGGTGCCCGACCTGATGCTGCCTCAGGCTGCCGTCGGACCGCTCAGTTCCTCTGGCCAGCCGGCCGGCACGGTTGACGAGGAGTACCGTGTCATCCGGACATGCTTCAGCATGACTATCCGCCGCGACCGATACGAGATCCCCGTGGCCATCATGGGACAATGGATTGTGAGTGGGGACGATGGCAGTGCGACCGCCTGAGACAAAGCTGACTCCTTGTCCAGCCCATTCTCTAATTTTTATCGTTTTGTCATTTTATCCTGGTCCTCGAGTTAGGCATCCTTTGGTACACCGGCTCCCCTAGATTGTAGCATTGCATGGGAGATGGATGTTGTGTTGTTGAGGCGGGTGGGTGCTGGGTGGGGTGTTGGCTGGCCTGATTAGGCTCGATTAGGCTGTGGTTTGGTTTGGCTTATTGGCCGCCCGGTGTGAGTATTACGAATGGGTCCAATTAGTGTGCAGATTTGATGCCGCCGACGTTTATGAGTTAGTTTGGGTCCAAACTACGTCAGACGAGCAGGTGGGCGGCGCGTGATGAGCTGGGCTGGCCTGGGCTGGCTGGGTGGGCACAAGGACGCGAGACACAAAGGCCGTGTAGAGTCTGTTGTCGGGCCTCGTGTGAGCTTGGCTTGCTGCAACGGCGGCGCACTGGGCAGAAGCACGAGCGAGAGCCGCAGCCACCTGCCAGCCCGCGTGACCCACAAGAGAGAGAAAGACGAGAGAGATGACGCTGTGGTGGAGGGGCGTGTCATTTGCCGGGTGGGTGGCCCACCCCACGTTGGCCATGTTGGGCTCCACAATTCCAATTGCTCGGCCAGGCTGACTGGGTGGTGCCTTCCTTCTTCCCTTCCCCCCCTTGTGCCCTTCCCTCCGCCACGGCAGCGGCGACCATCTCGCTCACTCTTCACTGCCCACTGCACCACCCAGCCAGCACCGACAACGACGACGACGCCGACAGACGACGACACCACCCATCGTCATTTCTGACCCGACTGCTGCATCTCGCCCGCCAGCCAGCCCGCCCAAAAGCATACCCCAGTGCATTCATTGGCTTTTCCCCCTCTTGCATCTTGCACCCCCCTTCCTCGCCGCCCATCGCCGCTAAACAACAACGGACACTGCAACTACGGCGCGCAGCAAGCAGCATGACTCGGTGCGTTTGCCCCGCTCCAGCGCAGCACCCAAGTGCCAAGCTACGCGCGAGCTGCGCTGCCCCACCCCGCGATCGCCACTCAACCAGCTCACACCCACAGCGAATCGCCGAGCCTCCTCGGCTCGTCCGAGCTCCGCGACGTCGCGCTCGTACCCCACGCCGTGCGCGCCGCAAACATCACCATCATCCACCCGCAGCTGCGCGACCTCGTGCTGCCCCTCGCGCGCGGCCACGTCCTCTACCCGCGCGGCACGGCCATCGAGGAGGCGCGGTGGCGCGATGTCGACGACGACGACGAGCCAGAGGGCAAGCCGCCCCAGTCTGCCTTTACGGCGGCTGCTGATACGCCGCGCGCGACGTTCACCGGCCAGCATACGGCCAAGACGCTCTTCAAGCTCGGGTTCACGCCCACTTGCCTCACGTCTAGGTGGGTGCGCTCGGGCCCTGTTGTTATCTAGGCGACGGTGACGGTGCTGATAGCGGCGGCAGCGGCGCGATCCTGGCCTGCGGAGGCCAGAAGGGAGAGCTCTTTCTCTGCGACCTGCCCACTGGCGACCGTGTGCAGCGCGCATCGCCCGTCAAGCCGTTTGCGCTCAGCTTGAACCTTCCGAGCAGGTCGATCAACAACGCGATCACAATCTTACCGTCATACCCGTATGGGTGGGCCCGGCGCCAGGCCGAGGTCAAGCGCATGTACGGGCAGCGCGAGCCGCGCCGGAGGGACATTGACGACTATGATGACGACGAGACGACGCTCCGCGACAGCGACGACGAGGACGCCGACGATCTAGACGACGACATGGACATTGACGACGAGAGCACGGGCGGCGGCGCCCAGGTGCTGACGTACCCCAACTCGATCCCCTTCGGCCACGCCAGGCGTATCCCCATTCTTGGGGGCGATCGCAACCGCCGCTGGTCCAACACGACGAGCCTGTCGTCCCAGTCGCCGCAGTACGTGACGTCGCACGGCGGCGGCCGGCACCGCTCCCCCGCGTCCAGCTCGGAGGCGTCGCGCCGGTCCCGTCTGCAGCGCGCGGATGAGCCGCGTATTCTTGTGTCCAACAACGACCAGACGGTCAAAATGTTCTCGCTGCGCCGAGTGGAGCGCGACCGTGAGCGGGAGCGCGACCAGGAGGGCGCCCCGGCTGTCCCCATCCGGGCGACTTCGTCCGGCTCCTCGCGGTACGAGCAAGATTATGCCGCCATGAGCCACACCCCACTGCCCCCCGCCCGGACCCTCTTTGGAAGCAGCTACGGCTATGATTCGATCGGGCTCAACGAGGGCATCCTCGCCCAGCCTTCCCAGGTTGTGCCCGACGTCCGCGAGCACGCTCGCCCTCGCTACTCGTCGAGCGTTGGTGGCCTCCCCTACTCGTCTGGTGGAAGCTGGAGCACGTACCGCGACCGTACGCGTGACATTACGCGGGCCAACAGCCATGTGGCGCAGCAGCGGAGCGAGTGGGAGCAGTCGCAGGCTCGCACTACCAGCGGCATGCTCCTCGACCGTGAGATCAACGACAGCGACGTCGAGCCCCGCAAACTCACACGCGTCGGAGGCACCAAGTTCAAGCTCGCCGTCAACCACTGTGGGTACGATTCTTCGGATGACGCTAACCCGCACAGCGTCGCTATCGCCCGACCTCCGTACCATGGTGACCGTCGGCGACTCTACCGAGGTCTTTATCTACGAGGTCCTCGACGGCGGCCGCGAGTTCCGCAAAATCGGTGTGTACAGCGCCGCCACCGACTACGGCTTCAGCACAGCCTGGAGCAAGGACGGCCGCAAGTTTGCCGTCGCGAGCCAGGACGGCCAGGTGACCGTCTGGGACCATCGCACGTCCAAGCCCCTGGCCATCTTCCACTCCTCGCCCTCGGTCCCGACTAACGGCAGCGCCCCATCCTCGCCCGTCACGTCGCACACGCTAGGCGACACCGTGTACGAGGACGAGCGGCCAGCGGTTCTCATCGACCCCGTCACTGGCGACCCCCGCCTCGGCAGCAGCACGTCTGGGCGCGACGCCGCCCGTGTCGTCAAGTTCAGCCCCGAGGGCAGCTCGCGCGACCTGCTCGTCTTCTCCGAGGTAAGCTAATTTTTCCTCAAGTGGTACCCAGCTTACCCCACAGGAAAACTACAACATCCACATCATCGACGCCCGTACATTCAATACCCACGTCGTCGTACCCGTCCCGTACGACCCGCCGCCCCCCACCCCGCCCGCGCCGCGCCGGTACAACCGCCACGGCGTCGATGGCGGCACGTGGGGCATCTCTGGCGTCGCGTTCGACCCCACTGGCGACTGGCTGTACGCTGGCACGGAGCGTACAATCGTCGAGTGGGACATGCGCCGCTACGGAGGCGGCGAGGGCGGTACCTGGGCCATGGCGTAGGCCGGCCCCTCATCTACCAACATCAACACACCCACCCTACCCAAACCTACCCAAACCCCTACTAATAGCAAGCACCCAATTGCATGTCACGGTGGGCAGTGCTCCACCGGCGAGAGAAGTATCAGAAGAACAAGAAGAACACGCACTAGCCCCAAGTCTTGTAGTGAATCCAAATGTTGTGTCCTACCAAGTTGTAGTGTGATGCGAGTTGTCACATGGCGGCAAGTGCATACAGGGGTATGATTGTGCGGGGTATAGTTACAACATTTTACACTAATCGGACAGGTGTCACCACTCGAGCTGCGCGACGAGCTGGCGCGCGCGCCCAGTGTCCTCGGCGTCCCGCTCGGCCGCGACGCGCGTGTACATGATGGGGCAGTCGATCGAGTCGCAGAGGAGGCGCTCGCCCGCAGGTGTGCCCGAGCAGCTAGCACAGATACGCTGGAGGTCGAGCAGGCGGGACTGGGCGTCGTGCTCGGCGCGGAGGAGGGTCTCGGCGCTCTCGGCCGGCGTCTCGCGGCACTCGTCGCACACCTCGCCGCCCTCGCCGCCGCACACGAGGCAGTGCGCGGACAGAAAGTGCGAGTCAATGCGCATGCCGCCCAGCGCACCATACTTGCCCGCACGCTTCTGCCGGGGCATAGAGTCGTACCACTGCTCGACGTCGGCGCCGACCAGGTTGAAGATACGCGCAAGCGGCGGGATCAGCATGTTGCGGATGTAGTACTCTGCGTCGATGCCCAGGCTGCGGTTGGCCAGCATCTCCTCGGGCATGCGTGCGCGATCGATCAGCCGGCGGCCCTGCGCGTTGCTGATCACATAGGGAACCCGCTCGGCATACTGCGGCTCGTCGCGCGGGTCCTTGAGAATACGGCGGTAGGCTACCGCTGCGCCTGGGGGCGGGATGCCCTTCTCGCTGAGGGTGAGCCACGCCCGGCGCTGTGCACTCACGAGTACGTCCCCAGCCGCACCTCCTTGGCAATGATAAAGTCCTGGGGGCTGACACGCCCCTGCAGAATCTTGGTCCACTCCTGCCTGCAAAAGTCCTTGATATCGCTCAGATCCTGGTTCCGGAACAGCATTTTGAGGCACACTTCCTCCATCTTCTGCTGCGCAGGGAATCCGTCGCGGCGGATAGTCTCGATGCCCTTGGCGTCGAACACGGGCTCCGTCTCGTCCGGGTGCTCGTACTTGAACCCCACGTAGCGCTTCTTGGCCATGAGCACCGAGCCCATGTAGACCTTCTCAAACTTGAGCTTGACGGGCTTGGGGTTCATGGCCGTGACCGTGTCGGCAATGTCATGGCCAATCTTGAAAGCCTGCTCCTTGCTCCGGCCGGGGAGGGAAATGAAGAGCGAGTCTGTATCGCCGTACACGACCGTCGCGTTCCAGTCGGAACGGGAATGGATCAGCTCTTGGGCCTTCTCGAGCGTCTCGCGTCCCGTCTGGACGATCGAGTCGGCGATCTCAATGCACGGCATGCGTCCAGAGAATGTGGCACTGGTGTAGCCATATGTGACGTTCTGTAGTGTCAGCTTCGTCGGGTCGAGATAGCTGCACTTACAGCCATGAGCTTCAAGCCCAGCTGGCGCGCGTTGAGCATCTGTGTGAGGGACTTGTCGCCCCTTGCCCCCTTCATGGCATTCTTGACCATCACTCGGGTATCCAGCACTTCGCCTAGCATCTTGGCCAGCAGCGACTTGCGTACAGCCGGCTTGACAAAGATCATGCCGTTTGGCGTCACTGTGAGGTAGTCCTTCAACAGCTCGATCATGCCGTCGGCGACCTTGAGCTCGGTGAAGCCAAACTTGTCAGTCCCCTTGAACTTCTCCACCCGACCTAGGCAGGTCGAGTAGCAGATGTTGTAGGCGATCATGACGGAGGGGTAGAGCGACTGGAAGTCGAGGACAACAATCGGGTGGTTGTAGTATTTGGACTCCGGTTCGGCAATCAGGGGGGTTGCGAACGGCGCGTTTTGCAACCCGACCTGCTGTTTCGACGGCGAGACCATGACGAAGGACTCAGGTTTCGCAAGGCGAAAGATGAATGACTCAACTTTGAACTGCGAGCCGCGGAAGATGACGGCGTCAAAGTCGACGCCGAAGACACGCGCGAACTCTGCGTTCTTGGACACGATCTCTGCGGCATCGAGGAGCTCGGCGTAGATCACGACGCGCTGGAACATGTACCGAAGGACGAGAGCCGTGTGTCCCGGCGTCTTGCTGCGCCACAGTGCCGTGAGATTGCCTGCCGAGTAGCGCGGTATCCTGGCTGTGAGCTACTAGCGCTGACCACCTCAGCTCACCTCTGGTGCAGAACATGAAACACAATGTTCTCGAAGGTGTACTGGTTGAGAGTCACCTCGGATCGTAGAATTCGCCAGATATTGAGCACATGCCGGCCTTCAACCTTGAAGGTTGAAGTGTGGTGGGCAGAGTACCCGTCTTTCCTGTTCAACGCTCCGCCACCGACCATGCGCGAGATCTCGTTCGTCAAGTCCATGCTGAAGGCCTTGTCGGCGCGTGCAGAGACGTATCCCCACGACGCATTGTGCAGCTCCCATCCGGTGAGCACGTCGGGGTCCCATTCACGGGTGGTGTCGATAACCCAGTTGATCAAGTCGAGCTCACTCTCCACATAGGTGACAGGGATGCCGTCCAGCTTCGCCCGTCGGTTCGTGGTCTGAGGGCCGTCGATGATAACGTAGCCAGCGTAGTAGCCGGGATGGATAGTCGAGTCCAGCAAACTCTCGTCATCGTTCTGGAAGCAGAAGAAAAGGGCCTCGATCTCGTCCTTGTCTGGATCAGGAAGTAGCTGGCCACGGGACGGAGCTGGCGTGAGCATGTGCTGACTGTTGCTGTCTTACCAAAGACTTCGAGACAGAGAGCAGACATGCTCCTGCCCTCTCGCTGAGGCTTCTTCTGTGAGAGCTTGTACCCATACTTGTTCTTCTGGGTCGGGATGGCGAGTTGTGACTTCCGCTTCAGCCTCTGAGTTGGCTTCGCCTCGTCCTGACCAAAGTACTTGAGAACATCGCGCCGGCTGGGTGGCGGAGGACCAAACTCCCACCCGTGCCGCGCCGTCGCTGGCTGAAACCGCCTCGACTTGAGCCAAGGGCGCGGAGTGGCCATACTGGCCTGGAAGTCCTGCAAGTCTGATACACTGTTGCTCTTTACGTTGAACACGCGGCCTGCGAAAAGCTTGGGGCGAAGGGGTACGTCCGCTGGGTTGGAGTAGTAGGGATCTTGATAAACGACTGAGTCCACCCCATTTTCCTCCATGGTATCGGCTACAGCTCCGCGGGATGGTGGAGGCTCGTGGAACGTCCACGCCGTTGACGAAAGGCCCACCTTGGAGCCAGATGACTGCACGGAGGTCTCAGCGACGGTCGAGTTGCTGGGCAGGACTTGAGATGGGTTGCGAGGGGGCACTTCTTGCGATGCCGAGTCTTCAGCGCTCGAGATCTTGACTCGCTTCTTGGACCTGGCTGTTGCGGGCGTAGACCCAGAATCCGAAGTCGTCGATATCGTTGCGCGCTTCTTAGATCTCGTTATCGGTGTCGACCCGAAGACATCCGGGTCAACAAATGTAGGAGTCAACGCTGGCTTCGTTTGCCTTGGTAACATTGGCGTGGCCTGTTCATTTATGGGCGGTGCCGCCTGGACCTCGATTTCCGCAGCCTTGATCTCCGTCAATACGCGTATTGGCCGCTTGGCGGGGATCAGGGGACTGGACGAGGCCTGTGGCCCCTGCGATTTTGGCTCTGGGGTTGGTGACAGCCTGGCAAAAGACCGCTTCGGTTGAGGGAGCATCACAGTGTTGGGCGATATCCTGTTCTTTGACGGTGATTGGGCCGGCGAGGCCGACACGGACGATCTGGATCTCGCAAAGATGTTGCGGACAAGTGAGCTGGGTAGCGTTACCTGCGCAGTTGTTACGCTCTTTTGTCGGGTCGGCGTCTGGGGGTCCGCATACGGATTGCCTGGAGAGGACACAGCAAAGGACGACGACATGTCGGCGATCGTATTCAGGTCAGCGAAGCCTGCCTTCTCGGCCGCAAGTCGGACCCGTGATTCCTTTTTGACTGTTGCAACTGGAGTGCTTGTCGGAGTGGCGTATCGTCGCCGCTGCGGTGTCGTGTTTTCCGCAGGCACTGTTTGTCGAAACAGCTCGTCTAGAGCCTCATCGTCTAGCTCGAATTCATCGATCACGCGCTGGGTTGCGCGAAAATGCTGACTCTGGCGGGCATGTAACCTCGCCGTTTCCTCATGCAGTGCTTGCTCGTCATTCGAGCTCGTGTCCTCGCTGATGTCCGTAGCCACCGCAGCGGCATCGACCTCGACCTCCACCGGACGACCTTGCGATGCTGCTTGGGTCGCAGCAATATCGAAAGGGTTGACCTCCTCCTCGTCATCTGGGATCGGGGATGTCGGCGGCGGCGGGGACGAGTCGGCAGGTGCCGGGGACGACGCCCCACGGACAGTGGCGACGGACCGTACAGATCGCTGTGTCCGCTGTGTGCGCGCCGTCTTCGGCCAATGCGAAGTTACCGCCTCGAAAGTCGTCATGATCCACTGACTGTCAGCCGTGTACCTCGAACAGAACTCACCCGATCATACCTCTTGCGCTCACCCTCCTTGCCATTTGCCAAGTCTCGTGAGAAGCGATCGAACGTTAGGGTGCCCCGCCGCCTCCTTTCAATATCCATGCGGTCTTGAAGCAGCTCCCACAGCTCCTCGGATATCTTCCAGTCGCCACCGCGATTCTCAACATCTTTCCCCTCAACCTTGTAGCCCAGTTCTTCCATCGTCCGCCCACGTCCGCCACCACTGACAGGAAGCATGGCGATCTCGCTTGTGCCGAGCCCCTTGGCCATCCGGCGGCGTCGTTCATCCTCCCATAGCTCCTTCATGGCCGGCACGAGCTTTTCTTCTGGGTGCAAGGGTTGATGAAGAAGTTCGATGAAGTCCTGGTGCAGCGGTCGTTCCTGTAGCCGGTTTCGGTTCAGTATCTGGTGTGGAAGGACGTCAATCTCCAGCGCCGAGTGGGTGTCCTTCGAAGGGTCCATCCCGACAGGATACACCATGTGTGCAGGCACAGTCGATTCTGTTATTCGCCCCGGTGGCACATCGGCGTCGTCGTCGTTCTGAGGCAGAGGGGCACGAAATGTCCCTCCACTTAGGTTGAGCGTACCACAGCCGTACAGGTCAAAGTCGCACATGAACTGGAGGACATGGGACAGATGAGCCTCGTGGGGCTGCCACTCTCGGCCAAGAACAACTGGCTTCCGGAGTTGCTCCATCGCAAGATGTAGTCGCTTCGGGTTTGCCAGGGTCACTCGAAGAAAGTACGAGTAGCCGACATGGTACCCATAGAATGGGACGCCCTTGACGAGCAGCACGCTCACGACATGGAGGTGCTTCGGGTCCGTCCCACCGGCGAAGTTGGCCGCTGCGGACTTGCCGCTCGGATTCTGTCGCAGAGCAAGGCAGAGGGCATGGTTGAGGCTGACGGCAAACCGTTGGCAGAGCTTGACGACGCGTTCCGGCCGCAGCGGGTCGATCGAGTCCATGGGAAAGGGCACGTAGAAGTAGGGATAGCACATGTGCACGTTTGCGCAGATCTTCTGCTGGGCAGGCGTGGTCCCGAATATGCGTATCACGGGCATCAAGTGTGGGTTGAGCCCGGGCGGCACGGCAGTCGGCAGCGTTGAGGGCACGTACAGCGAACGCAATGACGGCAGCGGCTGCGCCATTGTGGTCGTGATGTGGGTGATCCGGAAGCTGAGCGCTGGCTCGCCTGGGGTCAGCGTGTGCCGAGGGAATCGACTCACTCTCCGGACCACCTTGTGACGACATGGCTGGGATGGTTGCCAGTCGGTGTGCGCGATGGCACCGCGGAGAGCGATGATTGACCAACAACAACAAAACGCGCCGTGAACACCGTCATCTACGGCGACGGTTCGTCGTATGGCGGCCTGTGCACGTGACTTTTGGTGGAGTCGCGGGGACCCCGCGCTTGCCCGACCCTGCTCGCACGTCATGAGCCGTGATAATCGCACGAGGCCGATGGTCGTTGCTTGGAAAGCATCTCTCCAGACTTCTAATGACTCTTCTCGCACGCGTAAGAGCATCGTTTTCTCTCCCTTCAACTGTGTATACCCACTCCTTTCGTCCCTTCAGCTCCACACCAGCCGCCATGACAAAAGTCGCCATTGCCCAGATCCTGTCGACTCACGACGTGAAGCACAACCTCGCCGTCTCGGCCAAGGTCGTGCGCGATGCCGTCGCCGAGGGAGCCAAGGTGGGTTGTTGAACGATCCCCGCTAATCCCAGGCCGTGTTTCTCCCCGAGGCGGCCGACTTCATCGCCCGCAGCGCCGACGAGACGTTCCAGCTCTCTGCTCCGCTCTCGAAACACGAGTACACCCAGGGCCTGCAGGCGCTCGCCAAGGAGCTCGGGGTTGTCATCTCTGCTGGTGTCCACGACCTGCCTGAGGCAGATGAGAAGGACGACGAGCCGGAGGGCAGCTTGAGGGTGTACAACACCCATGTGCTCATTGGCACGGAGGGCCAGCTGCTGGCGAGGTACCGCAAGGTGAGAGTGCGGATCGCCATAGTCGCTAACCAATGCTCAGATCCACCTGTTCGATGTCGAGCTGCAGCAGGCAGTCGGTGCGGATGGCGTCGTCCCCGCGCCCAAGCGCACGGGCGAGTCGGACCGCGTCCGCCCTGGAAAGGAGATTGTGGCTCCCGTCGCTGTCGACGGACTGGGCAAGATCGGCCTCGAGATCTGCTACGACCTGCGATTCCCCGAGCTGCATATTATCCAGACCCGCCTGGGTGCCGATATCCTCACCTTCCCCTCTGCCTTCACCCTCAAGACGGGCAAGGACCACTGGGGTAGGTTTTTGCTTCACGTACTTTGCCTGACCTGCTCCCCAGCAACTCTCCTCCGCGGTATCGCCATCCAGTTCCAGGTCTACGTGCTTGCGTCGGCGCAGTACGGCGCCCACAACCCGCAGCGCTCGTCGTGGGGTGAGGCACTGGCGTTTGACCCCTGGGGCCGCCAGCTGGGTCGCCTCCGCAGCGTTGAGGACGACGGCGACAAGGCCGCTATTGACAAGGTCTACGCCGAGGGCGGCGAGTACTTCCTCACCGACATTGACCTCGAGGCTGTCACGTAGGTCGTTCATCGCTGCACTTCTGACCCACACAGGGGCACGAGGAAGCAGATCCCCCTAGCTTTCCAGAAGCGGTCCGACATCTACGGCGTTGTGGGCAAGGAGCTCCCTCCTCACCTCATTGAGTAGCACACATTTGGGTGTAGTTCTGGGCATATGCATAGAGGGTAGAATGGGCCATGGTAGCGAATGGGGTGCACAAGGCGTCAGGAGTCGGTTGCTCTTCACGCTCGCACCCGCGCTCGAGACACCAATCACGTGTCTCGGCGAGATGGCCGAGCGGTCTAAGGCGCTGTGTTAAGGTGTGCATATGCATATCCGCAGTCTTCGGACGTGGGTTCGAATCCCACTCTCGTCAGCAGAGGGTTCAGTCTCTCAGAAAGATCTCTTTTGGTCTGGGAGAGGTAGAGGAGGTCGAGGAAGTGGTCAAGTTCGTGGCATCGGATTTGAGTGGGGGCATTGTCACTGAGTGACTTTGTCGGCCTCCACCTTGGACGGTTGTTATGTCACTCAACGACGTCCCTCTTTGGTCCCGTTGGGCCTCACCTCAATACAAAGACGAGCCAACTCGACAGAATCAGGCATCCTACACTCCCCCATCCCACACGCCACCATGGATACCCAACCCAGCTCGCCGAATGCTGGGCCAGGCGACCTGCAACCGCACGCCGCCGACGCGGAAAAGGACGACAAGGCCGACGTCCCGCCGAACGCATCACAGCAGTCGGTAGATGCCGCCGACAAGGAGGACAAGGAGGCGAATGCAGGGGACAAGGAGGCCGACAAGGACGGCGAGAAGGAGGAGAAGAAGCCCAAGAAGAAGTCGGGAACATCGCGCAAAGCCAAGGTCGTCAAGCCCGAGGAGATGATCGCGTACACGACGGCGTTCGTGCCCGGAATGTGAGCTGCCTTCCTCGACGCTGTAACTGACATCCAGGTATAACGTCAGGAACCCGGCGGGCGACTTTTTGCAGAAGGAATCCAACGTTGACATTGTGCGGCATCAGAGTGTCGCCAAGGTCAAGAAGGAGAAGGAGGCAATCGAGGAGCAGCGGCGTCTGGAGAGGGAGAAGCGCGAACAGGAGAACGGCGGGCCGGTCGACGACCTCCCAGTGGTGCGTTGGGGTGCCGTATTGAGCTAACGCGCCCAGGAGAACCCATTAAACAAGATCCTCATCATCCACCCGGGATCGCGGTTCCTCCGTCTCGGACGTGCGTCCGACTTCTACCCGCACGAGGTGCCAAACTGCATCGCGCGGCCGAACAATACCGTCGGCGGGTCGTCGCCCCCGGTGCTGGGCAAGCGGCCAGCCGAAGAAGAATGGGACTCCAACATCGGCCACTTGCGTGACTACCTCCGCAACCGGCTGCGCGCGAACAAGCTCGTGACGGACTGGAAGGAGGGATCGCGCGTGAACGCTGCCAACGCGCGTGCCAAGCCTGAGAACATCCCCGAGCACAACGACCCCTACAGGATAGACTGGACCGAGCTGGAGGGCCGCAAGTTTGTCGTCGGGACCGAGGCGCTTCGACTGCCTCCATCCGCAGGATACACGGTGCGCTACCCCATTCTGCGGCGGCGGTTCAACTCGCGCGACTGGACTTCCCGGCAGCTGTTGCTGGACGACTTGACGACGATTCTTGTGGAGAGCTTGCGGATTGAGCTGGATATTCTGCCAAAGGACTTCAAGGTGGGTGGCTATGTTGTGCAGTGCTGATGGCGTAGAACTACTCGGTTGTGCTTATTGTGCCGGACCACGGAGACCGGATTTACGTCGAGGAGCTCACGAATCTTATCCTCACCGTCATGGGCTTCAAGGAGATTGCGGTGCACCAGGAGTCCTACTGCGCCATCTTTTCTGCAGGCATGTCGTCGGCGTGCGTGGTGGACATTGGATCGCAGGAGACGTCGGTTACGTGCGTGGACGAGGGCATGGTCAACCCGGATACACGCATCACCCTGTCCTTTGGTGGCGACGACGTGACAGCGGGGCTGATGGCGCTGCTTGAGCGCTCGTCGTTCCCCTACAGAGATGTCGACCTCGCGCGCGCGCAGGACTGGATCATGCTGGATAACCTCAAGATCCGCATCTGCACACTTGAGGAGCACCTCGTGGCCAACACCCCATGGGACTTTTACGTCCTGTCCGAGGGCTTGACCAAGAAGTACAACCTGCGGACATATGACGAGAATGTGCTGGCTCCGCTGTGCTGGTTTGACACGAGAATGGTGGGTTTGGGTGGTGTGCGGTGCTGACGGCAGATCGACTTTGACACCAAGACCGAGGGCACGGCGTCACTGTTCAACCCCTCTGGCGAAGTCACCGACTTACTCAAGTCGACGTACGGCGAGCCGACGGCCGCGATGAAGGCGTGTACCGCGCACCTGTTCCCCACCAAGGAGGGCGAGGTGACAGAGTCACGAGGTGACGGTGCAGAGGGGACGCCTGCACCGCGTGTGTCCACGCCAGCTGCTGAATCGGATGCCGGTGCTTCGACCCCAGTGCCGGCAGTCAAGACGGCGAACGCGTCGCCGAATGCGGGTTCATCGGCTACCCCAGCTCCGGCCCAGCTCCTCGGCCAGAGCCTGCTCCCACCCACGGCGCCGACGTCGGCCAATGCGACCCCTGCTCCAGAGGGTGGTGAGGGCGCGCCGGCCGAGGAGGGCCCGTCATATGACATCCCGTACGAGGCGTCCAAGACGCCGCTCGACGGTGCCATCGCCGCGTCAATTGCCCAGTCGGCCTCGGAGAACAAGGTCAAGACGGCCGCCTCGTCGGTGCTCCTCATCGGCGGCGGGTCGGCGCTCAAGGGCCTCGCGCCGTTCATCGCAGAGAGGTAGGCAGCTACGCTTGGAACATGGCAGCTGACCCCAGACTCCCTCCACTCCTCCGCCAGCGCGGCTTCTCGGTCCCCGAGGTGCAGATCGTCCCGCCACCACGAAACTTGAACCCCAAGTTTGTGAGCTGGAAGGGCGCGAGCGTCATGTGCAACCTCGAGTCGCTGAGCGACATGTGGATCCGGCCGGATGAGTTTGAGTCGATTGGCGCGCGCGCTCTGCAGGACAGGTACATGTTCCTGTGAGGGGCGTGTGGTGCGGCTTGGCATGCATGGCGCTACATGGGGGACAGATACACTATGCAAGTAGATGGCAGTATGGTACGGGTACAGTGCGCGATGCTGGAGACGGTGCGCGGTGCTGGAGACAGGCGCGATGCTGGAGACAGTGGCGCTAGATGGCAGGTACAGGGTCGAGTCTGGGGCGCTTGGGGTCGAAGTCGAGCTCGTCGTCGTGCGCGTGCTTGAGGGACGCGGACGCGCACGATGCAGGAGTCGACACGAGGCTCGGCGTGGCCGGCGGGCTTTGGCGGCGCGCGCTGGCCCGCTCGACGACGATACGCTGCCCGGCGAGCCACGTGCCGTGGTATATGGCGACGGCGCGCTCCGCCGCGTCGGGGTGCACGAACTCGATGCGCGCGGCCAGCGGGGCGAGGTGCACGGCGAGAATGGGCGCGAGGGGCTCGAACGCGGCGCGGAGGTCGGCCGCGGCGGTGTGCGGGGGGAGGTTGGTGAGCAGCACGGCGGCGGCGTCGGCGTCGCGCGGCACGCCTGGCTGCTGCTGGGCGGGCGGAGCGACGTCGACCGCGCCGCGTAGCGGGCTCGGGCGGGGTGCCCCGGCACTGAGGCGCGACGCCCTCCCGCACGACGACGGGGTCGCGCCGGGCCCGAGGCGGCGCGGCGAGGTGGCGGGAGAGGGGCGGAGGCACGGCGTGGGGCGGTATGCTTGCGGCAGCTGGCGGGGCGTGTACACCTCGAGCGACGGCAGCTGCTGCTCGCCGCTCGCCACCGGCGGGGAGTGGCACAGCGTCGGGCAGGTGCGCGTCTTTGGCGGGCCCGTGAGGCGCGCGATCACGTCGTTTGCGCGGCGGCACACGTCGTCGACGGACGGCGGGGTGTGTATTGGGTCTGCCATGGCTTGGAGGGGGGTGGGTGGGAGAGAGAGGGTGCACGTCGCCGTCGCCGCGTTTATAAGCCGCTGCGCGCCGAGTCGATGCTTGGCAGGCAGGCGAGTAGTGGGGCGTCATCGACTCGGACATGCGCCTAATCTCCGCACCTCCGCCGCGAAGTCTCGTGCCGCCGCCGCTTGCTCGCCGATGCCGAACCCTCCGTCAGCTTTGTGTTTCTGCTCGTCCGCACCCCACACCACACACAATGACCTCGCCCCAGCCATTCATCCCCGACGAGCAGCAGGACGCGCCCCGCCCGGTCGGGTACATCGAGCACGGGTGGAACAAGTGCAAGGAGCAGCCCATGGTGCCAATAGGTGGGCCGCGAGCGCCAGCGAGCGGGAGGGGGGAGTGGCTGACCGACCCAGGCGCGATCGCCACCACCGCCGCGCTGCTCGGCGCGTCGGCGTCCCTGCGTAGCGGGAACAGGCGGCAGTTCCAGCACTTCCTGCGTCTCCGCGTTGCGTGAGTCTCAACGGGGACAGCGCTAACAGGCAGCGCGCAGGGCGTCACCGTCGTCGCCATGGTCGTCGGCGCGTTCATGCTGACCGAGAAGGCCGAGGACGCGGCCGAGAAGCGCGCGCGGGCTAGGACTAGTGAGCTCCAAAACGAGGGCAGAGCTGACGCCGCCCCAGACCTCCCGCCGCCCGACCCCGCCCCGGTCGAGGAGAACGTCGAGCACATGTACCCCCCGCGCAACAAGACCAAGGTGTCCGACTTTACCCGCCGCCTGCGCGAGGCCGAGGACCAGCAGCGCACCGACGACGCGATCAACAACGCGCGCAAGTGAGCGCGGCCGGCGTGTATGCATGAGTGAAGAGGTTTGGCGGGGGGAGGCCGACGGCGACGACGACGACGACGGTGGCACATTCCGAATTGATCGTCGGGGCTCTGCGGGGCGCACTTAAAACACACAGGAGGGATCTCCATGACATATGCAACTGTTCCAGTCTGCCTCCGACGCCGACGCCGACGCCGCGGCCTCGCCCCTCTTCTTCCTCGCCCCACTCGGCGGCCAAAAGCATTGGCTGGGAGGAACTGAATCCTCGCTTGACGAGAGTGGGATTCGAACCCACGTCCGAAGACTGCGGATGTGATTTGCACACCTTAACACAGCGCCTTAGACCGCTCGGCCATCTCGCCGACCGTGTCGGTGATGGCGACGGCGGGGGTTTGGGCGGCCGCAGAAGTGCCCCGAGAGTGCTGGGCGATGGCTGGGTTGACCGGCGTTGAGATGGGTTCGAGCACGACAAGCGTCGTAGCCAAGTGGTTAGCAAGCCACTTTGACCTCTGCTCGCTCTGCGAGCGACCTCGGTTCGATCCCGAGTGGGTACCAGCACACTGGGCAGTGCCAAACAGCTCAACCGGGGGTCCGGTCAATCAACGCGGGGTAGCGTCAAAGCTCAACCGGGGGTCCGGTCAATCAACACTGGGTGGTGTCTAACGTCTCAGCGGGGGGTCCCGCCTAACAACACTGGGAAGTGTCGAACATCCAGGTCGGGGTCGGCCTGCCCAAAGCTTCCAGCTTGTTGACCGGCATGGACGCCAGCAGAGGTCTCATCGGCAACCGCCCCCTCCCCCTCCCTCCCAACAATGCTGATGCATGCACGCCCGCCACTATGCCTTCTCGAGCTCCGTCTTGGCCGTCGCGACGAGCTTGTCCAGATCCGCCGTCGCCTTGTCGACAACCTTCTGCACGTCGTCGGTGCCGTCCTCGCCGCGTCCGCCGAGCGCCTTGAGTCCATCGGTGCGGGCCACACGGATCTGGTTCTTGGCCGTCTCGACCGTCTCGGCAATCGTCTTGAGGATCTTTGTGCGCACCTCGCCCGACGGCTTGGGCACGGGGATCTTGATGCTCGTCCCGTCGCGCATAGGGCTCAGGCCGGGCAGGTTGGCCTTGTTGATGGCGCTCTCGACGTGCTTGAGCGCCGACGGCTCCCACACGTCGACGTAGAGCGTGTTCTGCTTGACCGTCACCGAGGCCAGCTGGTTGAGCGGCACGCCGCCCTGGTCGGGCAGGACGACCTTGATCGTGTCGAGCACGGCTGGGGGCATTAGCACAGCCATAGAGATAGTGCGAGATACCCACCCGGCGAGACGCGCCCGCGGCCCCGCTCGACGGCCTCGTACACCAGCCCCTTTGCCCAGTCGGCCGACTTTGTGATCTTGTCGCCGGCCTTTGCGATGATGGCGTCGCGCTCGGCGTCGGTGAGACCCTCGTCGGCCTCGGCGTCCTTGTCCTTGCCCTTGCCCTTGCCCTTTCCGCCCTTGTCGGCCTTGTCAGCCTTGCCGCTCTTCTCGGCCTTGCCACCCTTGCCGCCCTTCTTGAGTAGCAGGGGGGTGGACGAGAAGGCGCGGGTTGGGGGGGCCGCGACGGCGGCGCGGGCGAGCGGGCGGGCGGCGGCTCGCGGGGCGAACGACGCGGTGGCGACGGCGCGCGTGAGCGTGTAGCGGAGGGACATGGTCGTGTGATGTCGCTGCTGAGGCCAAGTCGATGCCGAAAGGCCTTTTGCGCGTTCCTCGACCGAGACGTACCGATTCCTCCACTTTCAATCTCGAATCACGTGAGCCGATCTCGACCTCACAAAAGTTGACATCGTCCAAGCCGTAACCCACAACAACAACAACCACCATGGCGCGCTTCACAAACATCGGCATGCCGCGCAAGACGTTTGTCGCCTCCGCGGCCGAGGAGAAGGCCGAGAAGGCAGACCACGTCGAGCCCGAGGCGCCCGAGGCCGGCCCGTCAGAGGGCGGCAAGCGCAAGGGCTGGGGCCGCGACCCCGAGATTGCCAGTGGGTGGGCCAACCGTGCCAGCTGACAAGCCAGAGCGTGCGCGCAACGCCGACATGAAGACGGAGCAGCGGCGCCTGCAGCGCATCGACGAGCGCGCGCAGGCGACCACGTGCTTTGCGTGCCGCGCCGTCGGGCACACGGCGCGCGAGTGCCCCAACATCCTGCTCGCGGCCTCTGGGCAGAACGGGAGCGCGGCCATGCTCGAGGCCGACAAGATGGCCGAGCGGCAGGCCGAGGCGGGTGGAGCGGAGGAGTCGGGCAAGAAGAAGGGCAAGAAGGGCAAGGGCAAGGAGGTGACGGGCCGCGACCTCACGAGCGGCAAGTGCTATAGGTGGGTCGCCTCCCAGCGAGCGGCACTGACCCCAGGTGTAACTCGGAGAAGCACTCGCTCTCGCACTGCCGCAAGCCGGTCGACGCGAAGAATCCGACGCCGTACGCCACGTGCTTCGTCTGCCTCGAGACCGGCCACCTCTCAGCCGCGTGCCCCAAGAACAAGAAGGGCGTGTACGTCAACGGCGGGAGCTGCAAGGTGTGCGGGAGCGTCGCGCACCGCGCCAACGACTGCCCCGACGACAAGCGCGAGAAGCCGGCCCCCGAGCGCTTCCACGCCAACACGTATCTCGGGACCGGTGCGGGCGCCGGAGCAGACGAGGACGACTTCATGGTCAACCACCGCCAGTTCCGCGCCCCGGCCGGCCAGAAGGGCCGCCACGAGGCGGCAAAGAACTCGCAGCGCGGGCCGGCAAAGCAGCCCGGAGAGGAGGGCGCGTTTGCCCCAGCCGCGGCTGCGCCGGTGGCCAAGGCCAAGCCCAAGCCCAAGAAGGTGGTCACGTTTTGAGCGTTGTAATTAGGCTCCCAGAGGGATTAATACATGCAGGGGTATTATTGCTACACCAGGGGGGTGGGGGAGCCCTCGCCGCGTCCTTATCGCGGCGAGATGGCCTGCTCCCAGTGAGGGGCTCTGCGCACCCACTCAGCCTGAATATCTAGAGTGTTTGCAGGGGCGCGCCGTGTCGACACGGGACACACGACCTCGTTGCCCAAACTGCGGGGTCTCCGCTGTCGCACGGGCCACACCCGCCTATGCTACGGCCGTCGTTTCTGTCGTGATGGACACGAGGTCGGTATCGAAGAGCTCGATGAACTGGTGGGTGAGTCGGCTACACTTGGACTTGCCAGCCACACTCACTTGCTCGTTCAACACGCGCACCTTCATCCCCGCATATCGTCTGTACTCCTCCAGAATTGAGCTCAGCGCCCACCGCTGCAGCTTGCGCCAGCAGCCAACGACGGTGCCGGTACGGTGCCTGCCGAGGTTGCAGCAGACGAGCGTGGGGAAGGTGGACGGCTGGAGGAGGAGGCTGAGGGCGTGGATGATGAGCGGCTCGGTCGGCGGCGGGAGGGGCGGAAGGTGGTCTGATGGGTTAGTCATTCAATAGACCTGTCACCCACACTGCCCGCTCATGCGAACAATGCCCGTGTCGCCGTAGGGCGGCGGAAAGTGCGGGTTGAGCGACACCTGGGGTGCGAGGTTGTGCAGCGTGATCCCCTGCGACTCGAGGAACGACTGGCTGGTGGGTTAGGAATGACGGATGAGGATACCCACAAGATGTCGGACGGCTCCTCGGCGCCGACCCAGATGACGGTGCGCAGGTCGAGCTTCTCGAGGAAGGTGAAGTTGAGCTCTGTGGGCTGTGCCGAGCGGTAGAAGCCTGGGGTGAGCTGTTAACAGGCATGCTTCAACTCACCGTCCTCGACAGAGCCAAAGTTCATTGGGGGGACGATTTTCGCCATGGCTGGGGTGTTGGCGGGGGGTGTAAGTCGAGTCGAGGGTGATGAGATGGACGACGAGATGGACAGCGATGGAACGTGTGGTCGGTCGAGCATCACTGACCTCATAGCAACGCGCTGTTCGGGATGCTAATACCATTTGATGCCGTGGGTAATGAGTCACGAGCCATCAGTAAATGCATTAGAACCGCCAGCCCCGCCCCCACCTCCACTCTCAGAATTTCTGGCGGCAACTCTGTTCGGTACACAACAAAACCCTCGACACCACCCACATCACCCACCATCATGAGCGGCAAGCGGTCCAACGTCTCGCTGCTTACCGAGGGCGCCAAGTACATCCAGCGCGCCAAGCGGGCGCGGCAGGAGCAGGTCGAGGAGGTCAAGTTTGACGACAGCGCAAGGCGGTGAGTAGACCACGAGCCCGGCCACGCGCGCTCGCTCACGCCCGCGCGCAGAGAATACCTCACCGGCTTCTCCAAGCGCAAGAAGGAGCGCATCGAAACGCGCCGCAAGAAGGCAAAGGAGCGCGAGCACCAGGAGCACCTGGAGGAACGGCGCAAGGCGCGCCAGGAGCTCAAGGAGCGTGCGGCGCAGAATGTGCGCGACGTGCGCAAGGCCATGGGGCTGCCCGAGCTCGAGGGTGGGTTGGGGGCTACGACAACAGCTGACGGGCAGAAGCGGGGAGCGACGACGAGAGCGAGGCCGCGCCAGAGGACATTGAAGAGGCCTACTCGGACGACGAGCAGGTCGCGACCGTGACCATCACCGAGGAGTTTGACCCCGAGGCCGCGGCCGAGCGCGTGTACGTCGACAGCGAGGACGAGGGGGATGGCGAAGGCGATGCGAAGATCAAGAGCAAGCCCGCCGTGCCCCTCCTGCCTGCTTCGTCGCACAAGGCGCAGCTCAAGGCCAAGAAGGACAAGGAGAAGAAGGCACTCGCGAAGAAGGAGCAGCGCAAGGCCACGAGCATGGAGACGCCGGCAGAGCGCCGCCGCGCAAAGGAGTACGACCAGCGCAAGCGCCAGAAGAAGATCGACAAGATCAAGGAGCAGAACGGCGGCGAGTTGCCCCGCTTCAAGTCGTCCGGCGGCAAGGGCGGCAAGGGAGGCAAGGGGGCAAAGGGGGCCAAGGGCAAGAAGGGCGGCAAGCCGGCTGGCAAGGGACGCAAGTAGCTGATAGACCATGTTGTGCATTACTATTACTCTATGGTGGGGCGGCTCAGTGCCGCTCTGTCATCTCGACCTGCTCGGAGAGCATGCCGCGGCGCTCTTCTCGGTCGATGGCCGAGGCGACGGGCGCAGCTTGCCGGTTGGCCAACGCGTCCGCCCATCGCCGGGGGAGGAAGTAGGCGATGTCGGAGGATAGGGTGTTCCATGCCGTTGTGAGGATACCGTCGGGCTGGCCGCCGCCGTCGACGCGGGCGTAGCCTGCGCTTGGAGCTCGTGACGATGCGGTGAGGTAGTACACCGGGATGCCAGCAGCCATGAAGCCTGAGGGGTTAGCTGCTATCGCCGGCAAATGTAGCTACTCACAGAACGCAGCCAGCGCCTCCCATGGCGCTGCGAAGATAGGCATTAGGAGCAGGAAGAGCGCGACACAGCAGAACGTGATTGGTGTCGTGATCCACGTCTTGTATGGCCGCTCGAGGTGAGGCTCCTTTATCCTCAGGTAGATCAACCCCAGCACAGTGACAAGGTACATTGTCCATGACGTGACGGAGAAGAAGTTGAGCAGTTCTGGGCGTCAGCTTCTACATGCATCTTGTTGCTTACTCCTGAAGCCTCCTCCGAAGATCACAAAGAAGGTAGTTAGCCCAACGTTCAAAAGCATCGCATGGTCAGGTGTTCTGCGCGTTGGGTGGAGGCGGCCGAACCACTCGGGGAGGAAGTGGTCGCGCGCCGCGGCGGAAATCAGGCGAGACGTGGTGTAGAAGCTCGTGTTCATGGCGCCGAAACAGCTGACGGCAACAACCGTGCTGAAGACGACAGCACCGAGACGGCCGATCACTACCCGTCCAAAGTCCAGAGCGACAGTGTTGGACGACGCGACAGTGTCCTTGTCCAGGACGAGGAAGTAGGACACGTTCGCAGCGAGGAAGAGGAGCACCACGATTGTCATGGACGAGTGGAGAGCGCGGGGGAGGTCCTTGTTCGGGTTCTTCATCTCTCCGCCAATGAACTGGGGTCAGCGGTGTCGAAAAGGCCCAACTCACGCTACATTGATCCCAGCCATCAAAAGCCCACAGGCCAGAGTACAGCGCAATGGCGTACGCTCCGGGGTTGGTGCTCGAACCCCTGAACAGGTGGCCGCCAGAGAAGGATGGGCCGGCACCGTGCTTGAGCGCGTAGAGCAGCCCGAGGACGGACACGAAGATCAACGATCCGATCTTGATGGTGGTAAGCACGACGGCAGAGTTGGCGCCAAAGCGGGGCGAAATGGACAGGAGAGCCGCGACGAGCACTATAGCGATGGTCGCCGTGATCTTGAAGGTCCATTCTGGGACCTTGCCGTCTTCGCCAGCGATAGCGTGGTAGATCATGCGGTTGACATATTCACTGCGGTGTGAGCTCATGTCTGCTGTGCGAACAGCTCACCCGAAGATCAGAGCGATGATAGCCCCGCTGCCTGGTTTCAACGTTGAGACAGCAGACCAGGTGTAGAGGTAGGACGCCATGGGACCATACTGCATGTCAGCAAGGGTGTGAGGCTCATACTCACCGCGTACGCAAGATATGCCTGGGCGCCACCGCTCAGTGGAATCGCGCAGCCGAGCTCTGCGAACGAGCTGAGGAGTGAGCTTCAGCCGACCACTTGGCTCGACCCACCTTGCCCCAGTCCATGCCAGAAGGCCACTCAACAACCACACCAGCAAACTCGCACCGACGCTCCCAACGGACGCAACCACCACACCAGGCGAGGAGAAGATGCCGGAGCCGACCTGCATGCCGACAACGAGCGCCATGCCTGCGGCGTCAGCCTTCTTCTCTCCGGTAGAGCTAACCGTGTAGCAGCGTCACATGCTTGTGGTCATGCTGCACCACCTCCTCCTCGCCACTGAGCGACAATGGCAGGAGGGCATGCTCAAACTCGAACCCTGTGATGCTGGATATCGTCCCCGCTCTTTCTCGACGTGGAGGAGCGCCATGCCCGCTTGTCAGGCCCTGCTCTAGCTCTAGCGCGCGTAGTGTCGCTGTAGGGCTCTCCTCTATGCTCGAGCTCGGCGAGAGGACGCGTGATGGCGGTGTGGGGGGAGTTGTCGATCTCAACATCGGAGCGCGGGGCGAGGACGTGGTCGGTGGAGGTGGGTTGTGGGGGTTGGTGATGGGGGTTCGGGGTTGATGTGGTCCTTTCTAGATGCCCATTGTGTGTATGAGCCAGGTGAACGATCTGAGTGCTGTCCTGTGTGATTGCAGTGCTTGGAGTTGATGTCGTTGTTGCTGTATGTCGTTGTCTGTCGGATCTGTGGATTGTGTGTCGTCGATCGTGGTCGTGGCCGCCGCCGCAGGCACTCATTCACGGCTACGACGAGCAATAGCGGGCCGGGCAAGTGAGTGGGTGATGGAGCGGAAGCAGATTTCACCACCAAGCAAGTTACATGGCCACTTCAGGCACGGCGCGTCTGGTTCACTGAAGCAGCCAGGACGCGTCGAGTTGACGCAACCGAGTTGACTTTGCTGTCTTCCTCGCTTGCTCCCTCCAACCTCTCAACGCATCTTCTCATCTGCACTCACATTGCATCAGCACCTCAATCACAAGTACTGCAACTTGAAACGCGTACCCATCGCCACGACTGCATTGTAGGACTTCTCCGGCCCAACCTCCTCCTCCCTTGAGCTCGCCTTCCTTCCCTCCATCTCCACAATGTCCCTTTGGGTCGACAAGGTGCGCCGTTCCTCGGGTTCTCTGCTCACACCTCAGTACCGCCCACGCACGCTCAATGACCTCGACTACCACCAAGAGCTCTCGTCGAGGCTAAAGTCGCTTGTGAGCTACCCACTGGTACGCGTGAAGCTGACATCAGGCGGCCTCGGGTGACTTTCCCCACATTCTCTTCTACGGCCCATCAGGTGCGGGAAAGAAGGTAGGCCGAGTGTTGCACGGCAGGTCTAACCTTCACAGACGCGAATTATGGCAACGCTGCGAGAGCTCTACGGCCCAGGAGTTGAGAAGGTGGGTTCGTATGGCGTCGTAGCTTCTAACCCGCCAGCTCCGCATCGACCAGCGAGTCTTTGTGACGCCCTCAAATCGCAAGCTCGACGTCAACGTCGTCCAGAGCAACTACCACATCGAGCTCACGCCGTCCGACGTGGGCATGTACGACCGTGTTGTTATCCAGGACATTCTCAAGGAGATTGCCCAGACCCAACAGGTTGATCTGAACGCGAAGCAGAAGTTCAAGGGTGGGTGTGAAGCCAGGTACCCAACTGACTCCCCCAGTCGTAATCATCAACGAAGCCGACGCCCTCACCCGTGACGCGCAGGCCGCCCTCCGTCGCACCATGGAAAAGTACATGAACAACATGCGACTGATCATGTGCGCAAGCAGCACGAGTAAGATTATCGCCCCGATCAGGTCGCGATGCCTGCTTGTGCGCGTTGCGGCGCCGACCGACGATGAGGTGGGTGGCATGGTGGTTGGGGAGCTAACCCACCAGATGTCAAAGGTCCTGCACCACGTCGCGAAGAAGGAGCGCTTCTCGCTCCCCGACTCGGCCTCCGACGCCATCATCGCCGCTTCCGACGGCAACCTCCGCAAGGCGCTGCTCGTCTTTGAGGCGATGCGTATGCAGCGGCCAGACATGCAGGGTGACATCGACGTCGCCAAGCCCGACTGGGAGACGTATTGCGCCAAGGTGGCGGATCTGATTCTGCAGGAGCAGTCGCCGCAGCGTCTGCTCGATGTGCGCGCCAAGATCTACGAGCTGTTGTCGCACTGCATTCCGCCAGCGGTTGTGTTGAAGGTGCGCGTGCGCTGGCAGTCCGAGCCCTTAAACAGCGCTGACGTTCAGACTATTGCCGACGGGCTGGTGGACAAGGTCGACGACGTGCTCAAGCCGCAGATTGTGCACTGGGCTGCCCACTACGTAGGTTATGCGTCACCAGTCCAGGACCTAACCCCCAGGAACTGCGCATGAGGCAAGGATCCAAGAAGATCTTCCACATCGAGGCGTTCATTGCCAAGATTATGAGCGTGTACAAGAACTACACTTTGTGGGTAGCTGCCCTAACCCGCTGGCCTCAGCTGACACACGCAGGATGGGCCTGGCAGACGAGTACGAGTAGGCAGCACTGAACTCTACGATGCATGTATTCTAGATCTATCAACCGCGCGGGTCGTTTTACGCCGTGGCCTCGGCCGGCTGGCCGTCGAGGACGGCAAGGTCGCCGAGGCTCTCGACGACAAAGGTCGGGAGGATGTCACTGGGCTTGTCGCCGTAGATCTGGTCCTTGTGGGTGACGCCGCCCATGACGAGGAGGGTGCGGAGACCCGAGTTGTTGCCGAAGGCAATGTCGGTGAGCAAGTTGTCGCCGACCATGAGGGCGCGGGCGGGGTCGAACTGGTGCTCGGCAATGATGGCGTCCATCATGGGCTTGTTGGGCTTGCCGATGATGGTGGGCTCGCGCTTGCCCTGGAGCGCGAAGACGAGGGGTGCGGAGAGGGATCCGGAGCCTGGGCGAGGGCAAGGAGCGCAAGCGTCAGCTTGGGCGAGAGTGCGGAAAGAAGCCAGCTCACCAGGGTAGAACGTGCCGTGGGTGGGGAAGACCTTGTCCTGGTTGGTGAGGAGGAAGTGGACGTTGGGGTCGTCGCGGAGGTACGAGAAGGCCTTGCCGAGCTTCTTGTAGTCTGGGGCAGCGCGTCAGCGCTGCGAGCGCCACGGAACGACCACTCACTGATGCCCGAGTCGAACCCGCACAGGACCGCGCCGATGGTCGGGTCGGGGGTGAAGTACGAAAAGTCCATGGACGGGATGAAGACGCGGTCCTCGGGGTCGGTCCCGCCGCAGTGCTTGATGCCGACGCTGTCGAGCTCCTCCTCGAGCCCCTTCTCGCCGAGGACGTAGACGCGCTTGTCGGCGGGGAACTTGAGGATGCGCGACATGTACACGGCGGAGGCGTATCCCGAGCCGAAGATCTCGTTCTGGGGGAGTCAGCGAGCGCCGAGCGCCGAAGGCGCGAGGCGCAATGGAGCTGGGTGTCGGCGACAAGAGCCGCAGCCGCAGCCGCCGACCCCACCCCACATCACAGTCGCGCCCCACCCACCTCGTGCGCCTCAATGCCGAGCTTGTCAAACGTCGTCTTGTACATGCGCCTGCTCTTGGTCGCGTTGTTAGTCACAAAGATGATCTTCTTGCCCCGCGCGCGCATGAGCGCGAGCACGCGCTTGACGCCGGGGACCACCACCGGGCCGTGGTAGATGACGCCGTCGCAGTCGAGGAGGAAGGTGTCGACGGAGTCGAACAGCGTGGTGTACGCCTCTGGCGTGTCGAGGAACGGCGGGGGGGTTGCGGCGGGCATGGTGCAGTCGGGGGGTAGTGCAAAGTCAAGCTGCGAGATGCTGGCGAAGTCCGTAGTCCGTCGCTATCGCCCCGCTGCGCCAACGCCGGGCCGGCGGAATCGCGCCGAGTCGGAGACATCCCACGCGAGCGACTCGGATTTCTAATTTCGCCCTCGCGTCAACAAGTTGCCATCACCCACCCACCCCGCCATGTCGACACAGGGCCCGCCAGCAGACGCAAAGCAGGCGCAAGCGGCCGCGCTGCACGAGATCGAGGCGGCGCAGCGGCGCAAGCGCGCGCTGGATATGAGCTTGGTACGTGCGGCGAGCGCGCAGCGTGAGCCGTGGGCGGCCTGCGTGCGCTGCGCGGCACGGCGTTGGGTGGCGAATGTGCCCGCTCCCCCCTCCCCACGACAAAGCTGACACCACGCCCCAGGCCAACCTCGAGGCCACGATCTACGCCGCCGAGGCCTCGTACCTCGACGACACGGCGGCCTCGGGCAACATCCTCAAGGGCTTCGACAGCTACCTCAAGCCGCCGGCGCCGAGCGGGTACACGAAGCGCAAGGCCGAGGTCGGGGCCGAGGAGAGGCTGTTCTCGGGCAGCAGTGTGCAGTTCCAGCAGGTGAGCTGCCGCATACCGCGAGCGCAGCGAGCGGCGGGCGGCGGGCGGCCTGCGGCGACGGCCAGACTGGGCGCTGTTTGGACGTCCCCGCCGCCGCTGCTGGAGGGCCGACTCACACACGCTGACTCACGCAGCAGTAACCCACGCCTTTGTCTCACCACACCTCTCCACGTCGCGCGACCACACCTGAGCACCTCACATTCCTCCAGATCCGCACGACGCCCGCGCGCCCCTCCCCCCGCTCCATTTTGGGTCTCTTCTCTCTTCTCTCTGTATCTCGCACCACGGCCCGGCGCACACCCGCCGCCCGCCCGCCTCTCACCAATGCATCTAGCCGCACCGCGCACACACCTCTATATATGCCCATGTACACACTTCTCACTGCTGCCTCGCCCCTCCCTACTTGACGTACCACCCGCCGACCAGGCCCATGGCCTGCTCGTCGCCGCGGGCAACCACCTCCCCCTCCGCCCCGCCCACCACATCCCCCACCATCTCCCACGGATCCCGCCCTCCGCCCCATTTGAGCAGCTTGTTCTTGAGCACGTCGCCGCCGTCGCGGCTCAGCGCGTCGCCCGTGAACAGCGTCTCGAACACCTTGCCCGCGATCGCGCGGTCAAACAGGTACGAGTAGTAGGTCGCGCCATAGCCGTGCAGGTGGCCAAACTGGGTCTGCCACGCCGTGCCCTCGACCGCTGGGATAACGCCGACGCGGTTCTGCAGCGCGTTGTGCACCGCCGTCGAGTCGACCGCCTCGCCCGGCGCGAGCGAGTGGTACTGCTGGTCGAGCATGGCCATGACAATTTGTCCGTGCGTTTCCAGCGCCGCCAGGCTCTGCTGCAGGCTGCGGTGTGCGGCCAGCAACCTCGGCGGCAGCGGCGCATCCGTGGCGTAGTGTCGCGCAAAGAGGCTCAGGACGTCGGGCGAGGACACAAAGTGCTCCATGAGAATCGAGGGCAGCTCGACAAAGTCGGTCGCACAGCGTGTTCCCGACACATTGTGGTACTCTGTCCGCCCGATCATCGCTGCCCGTCAGCGACGCCCGCCCACCCCTTCACTCACAGTGCATCGCATGCCCCATCTCGTGGAAGAGCGTCTCGACCTCGTGCCAGCCGAGCAGGGCCGGGCGGTCGCGCTCGACGGTGCCAAAGTCGGTGGTGAGCACCACAATCGGGAGCTGGTACCGCCCCTCGCGGCCCGGGATGGCGTCGCCAGCCGTCTCGAGCCCCGGGCCGACGGCCGCGTCCCACCCGTCCGGCAGGCCGTCGCCGCGCAGGTCGTCGTCGTCGACCCGGCGCGAGCACCGCACAGTGTAGTGCGCGGCGCCGGACGCCGGCTTGCCCTCACGCGAGAACAGGTCGCAGTAGATCACGCCGATGACGCCCTCGCTCTCGTCGACCACGTCGAGCCGGCGCACGCTCGGGTGCCACACCTCGCCCGGGGCCACCGGCGCCGGGCGGAAGGTGATGCCGTAGAGCCGCGAGAAGAGCCTCGACAGTCCGCGCATGACCGTCCCAGTAGAAAAGTACGGCGCCAGCGGCTCCAACGTCGATGGCGCCAGGCTCGAGATGTACCGCTCCGTAAAGATATCCCTGTCCCACGCGTACAGCGGCTGGAGCTTTGCCCTCTCCGGGTCGCCGGCGACCTCGATGCCCGTGATGCTCGCGCTCTTGATCGCCTGGAGGGTCGCGACATCACTCAGCGCCGCGGCGCGGTGGTGCTCTGCCAGGCTCTCGAGGAACCCGCGTACGTTCTCGGGCGTCTTGGCCATCTTGTCGACGAGCGCGACCTCTGCCCAGCTCTGTTTTCCCAGCACGCCGGCGAGCTCTGCGCGCTGCGCCAGCATCTCCTCGAGCACGCCGACGCGCTCGGGGTCCGCGCGCGCATTCCCAACGTACACGAGGCGCCGGGCCTCGCCGTCGCGCGCGTACCGCGCAATCATCTGCGCCTCCCAGCTGCCAGGAGCCACGAGCGCCGCGCCGCGCCACGTCCGCCTCAGCGTGTTGTAGAACTGGGGGCCGAGGCTGTCGAGCGCCTTCTCCGGGTCGGGGATCTCGATCGGCGGGCCAGGCGCCGTCCCCGCGCTCGCCGAGGAAAGAAACCTCCTTCCGAGCGTCATCAAGCTGTCGCTCAGCTCGACGAAGCGAGCGCGCACATCCGGCGCAAGGTCGATCCCGCTCTTCTCAAAGTCGCGCAGGAACGTGAGCGCCACCTGCGTCTCCGCGTGGCTCAGCGGCGGGCTGTGCGGCGCGGCCAGCGTCGCGACCAGCGCGTCAAACAGCCCGCGGCTAGTGTTCAGCTCGTTCATGTAGCTGCACAGCGCCTCGTACGTCTCGTCGGCGGCCGCGACCCACGCGGGGTCGGGGTGCGCGTTGCGCACGAGCTCGCACATGTCGATGACGCCGCACAGCAGGTCGCTCAGCCGGTCCAGGTTCTTGACGACGAGGCGGAGCTCGCGGCCCGAGGGGTCGTCGCCGGCGCGCGCGATGCGGTCGACGATCGCGCGCGCGTGCGCCAGCGTCCGGTCAGTCAGCGGGCCTAGCGCCTCGGGGCTAGTGAGGACAGGGTAGCCGAACAGCCCGGAAGGGGACGACGTGCCGGGCGCGTACGTGCTGTCGTCGAACAGGTGCCGCACGTCGCTGTCGGGCGCAACGGCGCTGCTGATGGGGAAGACGGGCGCGGGCTTGGCCGCCGCCGCGGCCAGGTTGCCGAGCGGGGAGGAAGTCGAGAGCGGTCGGCGCGCTAGCGGGGGTGCGGCACGCGCCAGCCCGGCGGCCGGCGCCGGGCGCATGGCGACACGCGCCCGCAGCAGCTGTCGTAGCCCTCGCGATGTCGAGGCAATGTTTTGGGGTATCATGATGGGATATGTGCAAGTCCAAGACTGGTGTCCCGGCTTTGGTCCGTCTGGCACTACTTTGGTCCGATTGACCCGAGTGGCGAAAACGCAAAGTGGAGGTAGTCACCCTCGCCCCCTCCGGCTCCCCGGGCTCCTGCTCAACCCATGCATTGGCTTATAGACTGTGTATGATGATGATAGAGATATGGCTGGATGCACTTCAGTCGTTTCGTTGTACGCCACTACTCTACGCCGTGACCTTTGCCTTGTCGTCCTTGGCCTCCTTTCCCCCTCCGCGGCCTCCACTCCCCCGCTGCCCTCGCGGCTTTCGCGCCTCACCCGGAGTCCGGCCGTTCGCAGCCCCGCTCGCTGGGTTGCCACTGCCGTTGGCCGGCTTGGGCGCCGGAGCACTGCCATTGCCATTGGCCTTGGGACCACCGTTCCCGTTCGCCTTTGGTGCACCTTCCTCAGCCCCATTGCTGCCGTTCGAGTCGCGGCCACCCTGCTTGCCGCCGCGACCGCGCCCACGGCCACCGGTGCCGGCCGCACGAGCAGCGTCACGCGCGTCCGGGTTGTCGCCGTTGGCTGGAGCATCGGAGGCACCACCGCGCCCGCCACGTTTCGCGACACGCGTCTGCTGTTGCCCACCCCGGCCACGGCCACGACTGCTGTTCGCAGCGGCGGCGCCTTGTTGCGAGCCCGACACGCCGCTCGCCGCCTTCTGCCTCGCCTCCTCCTCCTGCCACCAGCGCAAGAAGTTTTCCTCCTCCTTGGCAGCAGCCTTGGAAGCGCTCTCCTCCTTGAGGATCTGCGTGAAGCTCTTCGGTGCTCTGGCCGTCGTCTTCTCAGCGGCCAGCCGCTCTTCTTGCTGGATAGCCAGCAACGAGAACGCAGGGAGGCTAGAAGCTGCGGGCGACGTACTTGGCGCGCCGACGGTCGGTTGTGGCGCCGCATACGTTGTCGGCGTCGCCCATGCGGCACCGCCTGCCGCCCGCCGTGTCGTCGCCGTGGCTGTCGCCGCCTGCATCTTGACCGGCGCGATGAGGTTGCGCTGAGGTGCGGGTGACGCCTGCGACCCAGGCGCACGAGCCAGTGCCGAGCTCGCTGCCGGTGACGCAGCCTGCTGGCCTTGGATGCCCGTGAGCGATGCCCTCCGCGCATCGATCGGGCGCCAAGGCGAACCCGAGGAACCCGGTGTCGATGCTCGTGGCGGGCCGGCCGGTGTCATCCGTGGTGACGAGCCAAGTGATGGTGACGAGCCCAGCTTGGACGCAGGTGTGGTAGGAACCGCGGGTCTCTTCGTCGCCGCGGCCTCCGCCATGATACTCCGCAAGTCGACCCTGCATGTTAGAACTGCCATCTCACACCAACTTACTTCTCCGACTCCACCGTCCGAGACTTCCACACCGCGCCCTTGCTCCCGCCAGCTGAGCTGCTCGGTAAGTTGAGCGGGGTAATCGGCCGCGTGTTGGGAGTGGCTGCTCCCCGCGCGCCGGGCGATGGTCCCAGAGCCGGTGACGACGACAGCACTGGCTCGTCGTCCATGATGAAGATGTCATCGACCGCAGTCGACGGCTGCAGAGGCTTCAGGTCCGGCGTTCCCAGAGGCGATTTTGGTGGCCGCCTGTGGATTTGAGACATGGACGTCGTATCGGCCGGCGAGATGCGCGGCGATTTCGGCTTCCATCTCTGTGGAACGCGAATTCGGGGCGTAGGGATATCCTGGACCGCAAGCCACTCGCGGTGCTTCGCCATGAGGTCGTCGACGAGCAGACCAGTTCGGGGCACAAGGGCCTTGTCCCGCTGCTTCGCCGCGATCACGCCGCACAGATCCTTCATGACGTCCTCGTCCATGTCGTCGAGTAATCCACTTTCCAGCATGGTCTCCATGGACGCAATGATGTAGTCGAAGATGCTGAGCTTGAGCGTCGTCGCCTGGTAGAACGATGCCTCGACCGCCAGCGCCGCCGCGTTGTACGGGTTGCAGTGTCGCGCGATGACCCGCGAGCAAACGAGGATCAGCCGGTCCATTAGCAGCTCTGTCGCGGCCGCCATGACCTCGAAGACAAAGTCCAAGAACTCGTCGAGCGTCTCCTGGTGGAGGTAATCGAAGAGGTCGTCCTCGACGCCCTCGTGGATGAACTTGAACACGAGGTTCATTGGTCTCCAGCGGAGGTGTGGCATGTCGATCACAGCCTTGCCGTTCTCGTCGCGCTCGAACGCCCATTCGCCATCGGCGAACATGGACTCGAAGAAGGGGCAACGCGCACGGAGCAGAACCGACTGACACGCAACATTGCGGTCTGCAAGTGAGACGATCACGTCGCAGAGGTCGGAAGGTGGGGCCGACGTCTGCTCGAAGAATGTGGCGAGGTCGGGGGCCAGCGTCTTCTGCGCGATGGGCGCTTTTGACAGCAGCTGGAGGACAGGGGCGAGGGGAGCGAGTTCAAGACCGTCGGCAAACCGACGCAAGTCCGCCTTGATCTCTCCAATAGGCAGCTTGAGACCCTTGAACTTGTCCTGGAGGATGTGGGCGACCCGCGAGTCCCACACTGCGGCAATGCTGTCCGAGTAGATGAACTGAAGGAGGAGAAGGGCGACGAGGGGGTGGCAAGCATCGAGTTCGAGGGTCGCACCAGTTTGGTCCTTGCCCAGCGTGATGCCGTCGACTTGACCACCAGAGAGGGCGCGTGCGAAGACTGGCGTTCGGAGGCATAGCAGGACGCTATGTGCTGGGATGGCGTATTCGCCAACAACCAGCTTAACATCGCTGCCGAGCAAAGGCTGGCCCCAGGCGAACAATGAGTCGCCACTTGTCCTCTGCCATCGTTCCAGGATCTGGCACATTGAGATGGCCATGGTGATGTCCTGGGCGACCGAGTTGTACCCGTCATCCTCGTCGTCGTCCGTGGGCTTTGCGGCCGTCTGGTGGCGCTCAAAGTCCTCATCCGTCATCTGATGTTCGAATCTCCTGAAGTGGGGCTGCAAGAGGAACAAGTCTTCCTCTAGCGTCTTGCCCTTGTACTCGATGGGCGTCGGCTTGGCGTCCACGCGAACAGCCGCGAACGCGCCCGACTCGTTGCAGGCGACTTTGGTGATCCGCTGCAAGTATGGCACACGCTTGAACTTGAGTCCAGAGCCAGCTTTCACCCGCTGCCGAACAAACACATGTCCAGACGCCGTGGACACGATCAGAGTACCATCCGAGCCGAGCGCAAGATCCCTCACTGCCGTGAAGTTCTTGCGGAGTGCCCACTGGATCTGAGGCTTGACCGTGACATAACGATCACGCGCGTCCTTCGTCGCCTCTTCGGATGGGTGGGGCAGCTGGAATGTGCAGACATCGCCCTTCTTCGACAGCGTCGCAAAGGTCTGGCCACACGAGGTCACCTTGCAGATGTCGGGGTCCAAGGTGACTTGGCCTGGGTTTTTGGGAGCCTTGAGGGACCGCTGGGGGCCGCCAAAGTTGATCTTGAAGTTTGTATCATGGTGGAAGCACAGCACTTCAAACGAATCCAGAAGACAAAGCATGGCAAAGTCGGAGAGGGCGACATCAATGACGGGCTGGGAGATGGCCGTCACCTTGCGAGGGTTCACCTGGACCGGGTTGGCAGCTTTCTCGTAGCCAAGGTGTCCAAGGTTGGTACCCCACGTCCAGACGGCATCCGCCGTCCAGCACGCACTCGACATGCGGCCGGCAGCCACACCGCGAACCCACTCCTTCTTCAGAGGGCCAACGATGCGCTTCGGCTGGGCCTGGACAAGCTCATCTCCCTCCTTGGCGAAGGGGTTGGGAACCTCGGGTGCTTCGATCGCGTAGCCGAGCTGCGCGAACCGGTTGTTGCCCCATGAGAGGATGTATCCGCCCGAAGTGAGTGCCAGAGTGTGGTCTTGCCCAAGTGCAGTTGCCACGATTGAGTGTTGCAGATCGGGGAGGGGGAGGAGGGACAACTGCGAGTGGACACTTCGTCCGAGACTGGGTGGGTTAGCTTCGAAACTCGGTATTGAACCCACCGTCCACCGGACCCAAAGCCCGACAAGCTGAGATTGCCCCGCGCCTCGCTCGTCACGACGGCCGTGTGCAGCCTCGCCATCTTGGCTTCCTTGATGCCAACATGGAAAAACCGCTGCGTCGGGTCGGGGTTGTCGCTAGCCTGGCGCTGGGTGAGGAGATTGATTCTGTCCGGGAACGCCTTGTCCGTCGAATCGCCTGTTCCGAGGGCAAAGTTGCCTAGGAGGTAAGCAAACAATAGACGCCCAGTACTTACGGTTGACGCCCCAGACATACAGATCGGTGCCATCGACGTTGGTCGGCGGGTTTGTCTGCAGGTCAGCGTCGCCCCCGGCATCTGTCACCCACCCCGTCAACCGTCCCGTTGTAGAGGTCGAACGCGGTCAATCCCTCGCCGTCCTTGATCGAGATGTCGGTATCGCTCCTCGCAAGCAGGTCACGCGCGGCCCGGATGTTGCCGGCGTACAGTGCGCGGTGGAGGGCCGTGTACCCCGACTCGTAGTCCTGCAGGTTGACCGACAGGTTCGGGCTCCTCAAAAGAATGGTGAAGAACGTGTATGCCTGTGGTGTGAGGGTCGATGCCGCTAGGTGGAGCGTTCTGCGAAGCGTCAGCAATCTTCTCAGCCTCACAAGCCATGCAGGCGACGACGAAGGCCCGGTGGCCAACGGCCCCGACTCACGTCCTCCCGAGGGCATCGCGCTCATTTGGGTCGGCCTTGACGGGCGGGCAAGTGAAGCCGCCGGCGGACCAGCTGCGGCCACCCGACGCGCTACCGGGGTTCAGGCTCTTGCCTGTCGCTCCGTTGGCGTTGCTGCTGCTGCCGGCACCCGCTTGCGACGGCAGCGCGTGGGTAGCCGTTCCGTCCAGCTCTTGACGGAACGCCTTGACATTACCATGGTAGTAGTGTGCGTGGAGGTTGGGCATGCGATGTTGCGGGTCTCAGAGACGCGCAAGAACAGCGGGACAGGCCAACGAGCTCGGTGCTGTTGGTACGTGTCTCGCTCTTGCGGCGTTCCGGAGGAGGTGCAGCGCGACGATGAAAACGGCGAGCTGCTGAGCGGCGATGGTTATCGGGACCGAGGAAACCGAGTCGATAGAGGTCGGTGGGCGGTTGAGTAAGCCGATGTGCTTTGTCGCGTCGAACAGAGCAGAGTAGGATGGGAGTAGGTGCCGTCTTGTCGAGGGCTATGTACCCGATGGGTGTAAACAACACGGGGTGCGATGGAATGAACGTGTCGGCGGCGGCGGCGGTAATGACGGCGACGCGATAAGTGAGTGGTGACCCACCAAATTGAGCAGAGTGTGCCGTGCCGCCCGCGCCGCCAGCCGCCGCTGGCCGCCAAACAGCGCGCCGGTTACAAACGTTTCAAACTCGAGTGGAGGGTGCATGACCCAAGCAAGGCACAACATTCTCAGACCAACAACAAACTAGTACATCGTCATACGTATGCAATGTGAGGGAGAGAGCGAGGAGAGAGCTGAGAGACTGGTCGATGTGGAGCTCTGCCTTGCCTTGCTCCATGCATGACGAGGCGCCTGATTGTGGCAGTTGACTGTTCGGGTCGGCCCCAGGCCGCCAGCAGCCTCCATGGATGGTATCCGCCGGGCATCTCCCTCCCTCCCTCCACATACACATGGTCCATACTCGCTACAAACAATACATCACACTAAGCCGTCGCCTCGGTCTTCTGCTCAAACTTCTTCTTCATCTCAAAGTAGTTGGTGTGCAGGCCGCACTCCGACTTGGCCTTGCCCTGCCACCGTCCAGAGCGCTCGCCGGCGTCGCTCGCCGCGTTGGGGTCGGGCAAAGCTGTCGAGTGCCAGTCACCGATCGACTTGTAGCCCTTGTCGAGCAGAGGGTTGTAAGGGACACCCCTGTGATGTCAGCCACGCTTCATGGGGTAGGCGGAGGGAGGCAGACCGCGGGCGTCATTGCGCAGCCGCCCGAGTCCCCGTAGCCACACTCACTCATTGTCAACATAGTCCTTGACCTCCTTGAACGACCAAGTGATGAGCGGGTTGACCTTGAGCAGACCGCGCTCGTCCACCTCGAGCACCTTGAGGTCGGCGCGGTCGGCGCCCTGGCTCCGTCTCCGGCCGGTGATGACGGCGCGCACCCCGAGCTCCTTGTACGCGCGGGCCGCGGGCTCGACCTTGACGAGGTAGTCGTAGCTCGCCTCGTCCTTCTCCCACAGCTTGTCGCCGTACTTGGCGGCAAACTCGTCGGCGGTGGCCACGGCGGGTGGCGTGTACGTGTGCAGCGGGGCGAGGTACGTGTCGGATGCGGTCTGCGCGAGCTCCTTGGTCTCGGGGAAGTGGTGCAGCGTGTCGAGGAAGATGAGGGGGACGAGGTGCGTCTCCTCGCGGTCGAGCGAGATCTTGGAGATCATGTCGAGGGCAGCGAGGCCGGTGCTGCGCGTCAGCCTGAGGTCCAAGGTCCGCTGACTCACAGGCCGAACGCGGTGGTCTGGTACAGCCCATCGACGTTGTCAATGGCCCAGGTGAGGACCTCTTGAGGTGTCTTGCCGTCGAGCTGCTTGTTGAACTCGTCGATCTGGGCGGGGGTGTACTGCGGCGTGAGGCGGTCTTCGTCCGACATGGTGGTGGTGGAGGAAGGGGGAGGAGGGGGACGGTGAACTGGGGATGTTTTCCTCGGTGAGGGGTGCTTTTAGTAGAAGCGTGTGAGCGAGAGAGACGTTGCTACGCCTTGTTGAGGAGCAGACGAGATATGTTTGTCATCAGCAGTCTCATGCTCGTCCTCGTCGCTACCTCGTTCTTCGTGGTTGTCCTCTTCATCCTCATCACACCATCGCGCAATCGTCGTCATGTCTGGAATTCTACGAGTGGAGGTCAGCTCACGAATCAGCAAGGCAATTTGGTCCCGCGGAGTGGTCACGTGATATCCAGGTGCCGAACATGCTCGCAAGTGGCCGAATCGCGGGATCAAAATGTTGCGCGTTGACGCGTGGCGGAGTAGTTATGCTCCACGTCGGTGGCTCGAGTGCACGAGTGTGTGATGTGACGGCAACCCCGACAGACAGCCCGGCGCCGTCCCGCAGTGCCAAGGCAAGGACCAAAAGTCAAGTCGTCGACGTGTTGACCCCTCTCGACTCCTTGTGTTACTTATATCCACATCGCACCCGCCGTTTGGGCGACACAACACAGTCCAAAATGAGGCTCACACGCAGTCTCCTGCTCATCGTGGCCCTCCTGCTCCCAGCAGTGCAGGCAGCCCTCCTCGCCATCGACTACGGAGCAGAGTTTACAAAACTCTCCCTCGTAAAGCCTGGCCACCCATTCGACGTTCTCCTCGACCGCGACTCGAAGCGCAAAATCAGCTCGGTCGTGAGCTGGAAGCGCGATGAGCGCGTGTTTGGCCAGGAGGCCAAGATGTCGGTGAGTGCATCGCGGGGGAAGGCGGAGCGGTGGAGGGGTGGGTGGCGCCGAGATCGTGGACGTGCCGCAAGCAGGGTGGGCGAAAGTCCGTCTGCGAGAGGAACGAGTAGCGGAGGACGGGATGGTGGGCGAGCGAGATATAGGCCTCGCACGTCGTGGAGAACGCGCCGCCTTCCCAACAACAACCGCAGCTTGCTCTAACACCCCACAGTCCGTCCGTTTCCCGGAGACAAACTACCCCTACGTCAAGCACCTGCTCGCCTCCGAGTCGACCCCGCAGCTGCCAATCTTCCCCCAGCCCCCCGTCGTGAACAAGGACGGCGCCCTCATCTTCCCCCACCCCAAGTCGCCCTCCCACATCTCGCCCCGGCCCGAATCGCACAAGGAGGTCTGGACACCGACAGCGCTCCTCGCCCACCAGATCGCGTACTACCGCGGCCTGGCCGAGGAGGCCGCCGAGGAGAGCATCACGCAGGTCGTCGTCACGGTCCCCGCGAGGTGGACGCAGGCCCAGCGCCGCGCGTACCGCGATGCTCTCGAGCTCCAGGGCCTCACCTGCCTCGCCATGATCGGTGACGGAACCGGTGTCGGCCTGAACTACGCCATGACTCGCACGTTCCCCAACTACAACGTTGAGACTGGCGAGGGCGAGCGCGAGATTCACGTCGTGTACGACTCGGGCGCGCTGTCGACCTCGGCGACCGTCCTGTCGTTCTACCAGACCTCATATGCGCCGTCGCCCAAGTCCAAGATGCTGATCAACACGACCCACATCGACGTGCTCGGCGTTGGAGCCCTTGACATTGGCGGTCTCCACCTCGACATCGCTGTGCGCGACCTCATCATCGACAAGTTCATCGCCAAGACGGGCCGCAAGGAGGTCAAGAACGATGCCCGCGCCATCGCCAAGTTCACCAAGGAGGCTGTCCGTACCAAGAGCATCCTCAGCGCCAACCAGGAGGCCCTGATTTCCATCGAGTCGGTGTATGACGACATTGACTTCCGGTCGTCCATCACGCGCGCCGAGCTTGAGAAGGCGTTCGCTACCGAGAAGAAGCAGTTCCTCACTCCCCTCCGCGACGCTCTCAAGGCGGCTGGCGTCTCGTTCAACGACGTCAAGTCGGTCATCCTGTTCGGCGGTAACACCCGTGTGCCGTTTGTTCAGAAGGCCGTCAAGTCGAGCCTCCCGTCCGAGGACCTCATTGCGAAGAACGTCAACAGTGATGAGGCCGCCGTCCTTGGTGCCGCCTTCTACGGTGCGGGTCTCACGCGCCAGTTCAAGATGAAGCAGATTGAGATCCTCGAGCGCAGCGTGTACGACATCTCGATCAAGGGCGGCGAGGTCGTCTTCCCCGTCGGCACCAAGCTTGGCGAGCGCAAGTCGCTCCTCCTTGCCCCCAAGGACGAGATCACGCTCGAGTTCACCCAGTCTGGCGAGCCCATCTCGGTTGCCACCGTTCTCGACATCAAGGACGCACTCGCCAACTTCACCGCCCCCTCGCCCGTCGTCAACGTCACTCTCCGCCTTGACGCCCGCGGTCTCTTCAGCGTTGCCAACGCTGCGCTCGTTTCCAACGAGACTGAGGCGGTTGCTAACGGCGGCGTGGCGGGCGCCCTTAAGGGCCTGTTTGGCAAGAAGGAGGAGTCGACCTCCGAGGCCACCGAGACGGACGCTGCCGACGCCGACGAGTCTGCGGCTGCCGAGAACAAGACCGAGACGGCGCCCGCCAAGAAGCCCCGCGTCGCCCTCAAGGTCCGCGAGAAGGCCGTTGGCTTCAAGCCGCTCACCAAGGAGGAGAAGCGCGTGACCAGGGAGCGTCTTTCGTCGATTGCGACCTTTGAGGCGGCCATGAAGGCCCGCGCCGAGGCTCGCAACATGCTTGAGGGCTACCTGTACCGCCTGCAGAACCTGCTGTCGGACGATGCGGAAAACCGTGCTCTCCACGAGTTCGCCAAGCCTGCCGAGCGCAGCACGCTGTCCAAGCTCGTCGAGGAGACGTTCGAGTGGCTCCACGACCATGCCGACGACGCCGATGTCAAGACGCTGCTCGAGAAGCGCACGGCGCTCGAGACGATTGAGAGCCCGATTGTTGTGCGCTTCAAGGAGGCGCAGACGCGCGGCCCTGCGATCGACAACTTCCAGCAGGCCATGTTTGCCGGTCGCCACTTCCTTGTCGAGGCGCGCAAGAACCGCACGGCTGCGCTCGAGGCGGTCGCCAACGCTCCCGCGGACAAGCCGGCTGCGCCGCCCAAGTTCACCGAGGACGAGCTGGACGAGGTCAAGGTCATGCTCAAGGACTACGAGGTCTGGATGGACGGTCTCATGGAGACGCAGGTGCAGCTCGAGGAGGACAAGACTTCGGACCCTGTCATCTTCACTGCCGAGCTCGACGACCGTGGCAAGCGCCTGCAGGCGCATGTGCTGCAGCTCGAGTCCAGGAGGAATCCTCGCGCGCCCCGGCCACCCCGGCCAAGCAGCAGCACAAGCGCTGCGGCGTCGGAGGAGACTGGCAAGGCCGAGGAGAAGACCGAGGAGACGACCGGGGAGGAGAAGAAGGACGAGAAGGACAAGGCGGGTCACGACGAGCTTTAGAAGCAGTAGATAGGCGGTACATTTAGTGGCATGGCATCGTTTGCATTGAGCCGGTTCAAGGCGTTACAGTCTACACTTGTTCTGTTCTGCTGTTCTGTTCTGTTCTGTTCCGTTCTGTCTATGTATGGTCTACGGGGGTAGGGTTGCTGTAGTTTTGTCGAGATGGAGGGTGATGTGATTCTTAGCGAGTCGTGACGAACGTCGTGGCCACGCCTACGCCTTCGCGCAGCACGGGCAGCGCTTTGCGGCCGCGCGGCGGGTCCAGCGCATCCTGCCGACGACCTCTGCGCCGACGTTCCAGTCGTTGGCGGTCGAGCCGTAGGCGATGTGGCTGACGAGGTCGTCGAGCGCGGCGGCCGTGGGGGTGGGGGCGCCAATAAACTCCCAGTTGGGAACCGAGCGGAGGAGGGCGCGCGTGTGGGCGATGGTGTGGATCGGGATCTGGCAGTGGGGCTTGCTCGTGAGCGGGGTGGGCGGGGGCGAGTGCTGTTGCTGCTGCTGCTGGGCGTGGTCGTGGTGCTGGTGCATGCCGACGTGGCCAAAGATGCTGCCGGCCGTCGAGACCTTTGGACTCGCGGGCGGGCTCGAGACACTCGAGACACTGCTCGGCACGCTAGACACGACAGTGTAAGCGGACGAGCAGGACGACGACGTCGACGGCCGGCTGCTCGGGAACGACGAGCTGGCGGTCGACTCGGACGCGAGGGACACTGACGAGGCGGAGGACGGCGAGAAGCTCATAGCCGTCGGCGAGGGCGTGAGGTGTCCGTGTCCGTGGCCGTGGAGGCTTGCGGGGGGCGAGCTCGTCTTTGCGAGGGCGAGCGGCGACTGGTTGGCCGTGGCCGCGAGCGGGGTCTGCGCCTGCGCGACCGTGGCCAGCCACTCGGGGTACGGGGTGACGCATGGCTCGTTGACTGTGGTGCGGCTGCGGGGCTCGAGCGAAAAGTAGGCGCGGACCTGGGTGCCGGGCTGGAAGACGGGCTCGACGGTGAAGACGTCGTGGAGGGTGACGCTGCGCAGGTGCCACACCTTGGAAATGTCGAGCACGACCTGGGGGAACGAGTGGGCGAGGCGCGGGATCGGCGACGGCTGGTTCTCGAGGCGGTGGCGCACCTCGGTTGGGCGGCCGGCGCAGATGTGCTTGGGCGAGAAGAGGTGGCACAGCGTGAGCAGGTGCCGCTCGTACTCGCACAGCTCGAGCTCGTGCTGCTCTGCGTCGGGCGCCGTCCACTGCAGCGACGCGATGGCGGCGGCCGAGAAGGACACGTGCTCGACCGACGGGAACAGGTGGATGCTGCCCGAAAGCATGAGGTTGTTGAAGCGCGTGTAGTAGGGCATGCTCGTGAGCTCGCGCAGCTGCTTGGACGCAGAGTCCCAGGGGAGCGACTCGACGTGGACCCGCTTGACGAAGCGCAGGCACGCGAGCTTGTGCCGCCGCCACTTTTCGGTATGCTCCTTGCGGTACGAGTGATACATTGAGAAGGCGCCCATCTTGCCGCGAGACGTCGTCGAGCCCATGTCGCGCGAGACAGGGTCCCACTTGCTGATGGCGACGGCGCGGTACGCGCGGCCCGAGTGCCCGAGGCCATAGAGCAGATGTGGCATGTTGTGCCACGCGAGCGGGATGGTGTGGTAGAGGACGGGTGTGGCGAGGGCGTGCGATGCCTTTGAGCAGAGGACGAGGCTGGCCAGCGTGCCGTACGCCTCCATCTCGCTGAGGAACCTGGCGATGCGCTCGAGCGGCGCGTCCGGCAACGTGGGGGACACGGGGCCGAACTCGCCCTTATGCAGCCAGGGGAACGTCGGCACCGGCGCGGGGGGGAGCGCACACTGGGGCGGCGGGGCCTGCGGGGGGCGGTGCTGCGCCGAGGGGGTCCGCGAGCGCTCCTGTGGCATCGACACGGCATGCTGCCGTGTCCCCGTGCGTGCGGGGCTCGGCGACGCGCCGGACCGCCCAGACGGCAGTGGCGAGCGGCCGCCGGGGCGCGCAGGCCGGGGCGGGGGCGCGCCGAACGGCGGCGGCTTCTGGTTTGGCTTTGTGGGCGTGGTCGCTTGGGCTGGGGATGGCGGAAACAGGCGCCCGTTGGATTTGGGTGTCGGGGGGAGTTTCGGGGGAGGCGTCGCTAGGGTAGGGGTTACGGCGCGGCGCGCAGGCGAGTAGTCGTACGTCTGGTGGCTGCCTGCGCTGCTCGAGCTCGCGCGATCGTCGCGCAGCCGCCGCTGGTGGTACTGTGCTGACGAAACCTGCTGTGGCGGGAGGTGGTGGCGCTCAGGGGCGTAGTAGGCGCGAAAGTCTGCGGGCGACCCCGGGTCATGGTAGTTGTGGTCGTCGGCGGACGGGCGGCTGTAGATTGAGTTTGGGCGGTCCTCCTGACGCTGCTTTACGAGTTTGGACGACGCCTTCTTGTCGAGCACGCTGCGGTAGCCGAACGCCGAGAAGTAGCGCCCGAAGATGCCGAGCGGGTTCTTGACGAAGCGGCCGCGCTCGGGTAGCGAGCGCGACGACGACGCTATTGATGGTGGGGAGGAGGAGCGGCCCATTGTGTGTGCGGGGTGAGTGTGATGGGGTGACGGGCGTCGAGAGCAGACGAGACGGGGTGAGTGGCGAGGGCGGGCGGCTCGAATCGCTCAAAACCAAGATATAGGCTGACGCTGAGTTTGGTCACTTGAGTGATGCCAAAGGCGGATACGTGGGTGACCAAAGGGGACGGGTGAAAGGACGAGTGGACGAGATGGGGTGAGCACACGCGCTGGTCTTTTGTAGGTGGCGGAGGAGGCCGGGAATGAGCGAAGAGAACGGCGACATTGCGGCATGACAGTGAGGAGTTGACTCCACACCGAGCGCGGGCAGGCACGACGCAGCTGACAGCGAGTAGGCAGAGTGCGAGGACACAACTAGTGCAGGGTAGACAAGGTACTGGTCTGAGCGTCGTCAATGTGGGTTTGTGGGTCGTCCTGGCTGGCGCCGGAGGCGGCAAGATCGTGCCACACAATGCTGCGCGTCCAGCACGCCACCCGCCACGCGCCCATGCAGAAGCCTGCACGCGCCGCCAGCATGCATCTGCCGCAGCGCGCGCGCCCGCACAATACCCCCCCGCGTCCGCCACGGTTCTCCACGCGCGTCTCCACGCGCCGCTCATGAGCCGTCCGCGCGAACGCCACAGCGCCACTCCGGTGCCACCCGACGTGAAACGCGCGCTCGGCGCGCCCTCGCACCATTGTTCTCGGCGGAACCGGCGGCCAGGTACGTCGCTGGTACGTACGTGTGCCTGCTAGTTCCAGCCGGGGTCGGCTGCTCCTCGCTCGATCAATCCAAGCCGCGTGACCAGCCTCACCAGCTTCGGTGCCATCTACGCCAACCGCCCAGGCCTGCGGCGTGGAATGGGCCCCCAGTTGGCGTGTGGGCGCTGGCACTTAGACACGCAGAACATGGCACACGGCACACCAGAACAAGGCGGCGACGCTCCACACTCCGGGCCGGAGAGATGTCGATTCCAGAAATTAATTCGCCGGGGCGTTGCGTCGGACCCCCCCGGGCCCAGCCGGGCCGAGCGTGGGGTGGGACGCCGGAGCATCTCTTTGTCAGTCAGATCTGCGGGCGGGCCTGCAGGGATAAGCAGTCGCGGATGCAGGAGCTTGTCAGGATGCAAAAGTGCGCGCGGGTCTCTTCTCCAGCCGCTGGTGGGCGCCCTTTCGCCAAAGTGGATCGCGGTGGCCGCGTCGACGGCGAGGTGTTTGTCCGCCGCGGGGAGGGCTGTTCAGGCGGAGGGGATCCGGCATTCGAGGGGATCTGGCGACGTTAAAGGAGGCTGGATAGTGTGGGCGGGTTGCTGCTTGATGACTTGTTCGTGTCATGATGATACTGTCAAGGTGAGCATGAAGGATGATGGACGCGACGGCACACGACCACACCCGACCCCGCGCCTTAAGTCTTCAACCGCCGGGCCAAGTAGGCAGACCGCGCCGCAGGGGCGAGTGCACCACCTGGTGTGAACTGGTGTGAACTCGTCGGTGGCTTCGGCGGTCATGGGACGGGAGTGGGAGGGGGTGTCGCTGGCCGCACGAAGCCGCCCGCAGCCTCGACTCACCGAGAACATTCTTGCGTTCGTCCTTGAAGCGAGTTAGTACCAGTCTGTAGCAGTCAGCTCCAATCGACACCAGCCGAGGCCCTACTCACCAGAAGGATTCCGATGCGCGATGGCACACGACTCTGCTTGACACCACCTGGGTGCGGCGGCGCCCGTGGCGGATCGACGGATCGACAACAACACCAAGTCGCGCGACCCGCGACCCGTGACCCCAGCCCGACTATACATACTACTTGATACGGCAGCTCTTATTATCAATGTGCGACGGGTGCAGGACAGCGCTCGCGCCGGTGCGTATGGGTCATAGCAGAGTCCGGTCGCTGCCGGTAAGGTTGTTTCCGCACGAGGGGTGTGCGAGCGAGCATGTGCGGTCACCCAGTGGACCCACTACCCACGCACACCTACTTGCGCCCACAGCATACGCATGGGGCCGCCGCCCTCCTGGTGCTCCACGTCATGCGCGCCATGGCCTCGTAAAGGAGCTCAACCTGTCGTGGGTCGCCGTCCGAGAGCTCCGCCGCGACCGCCTGCCGTCTGTCCTCGGACGGCAGGGCGCCGTCGATAAACTCCCAGCCCTTGGCATGGGTCACGCGCCGCGGGCGGTCACTCGGGTTTTGGTACAGGCTGAGGAACCCGACGATGTCGATAGGGCAGGCAGGTCCACATAGTAGGCGGTGCTCTTGTGAAAAGAAGGCGCGGGTGAACACACCCTCTTGGGGGGTCGGGTAACAGGTGAAAGCGTCGTGGAGGGTCACACTCGAGATCGAAGGCAGCAGTGTGGTGATGTTGAACACGACCTGCGGAAACTTTATAGTTGTCTGGCCTCGGTGACGCCAGCTGCGGTTGTTGGACAGGTCATACTTCTCCGCAAGGTTCCGCTGCTCGCTCGGGCGGGTGAAGCAGACATGCTTCGGACGGCAGAGGCTTGCGAGGGCCACAACCTTGAGTTCGTAGATCTCAACATCAAACCTCCCATGAACGACGCAGCCCCAAGTGAGGCCTGTCATTGCTTCACTCGTGAACGACAGCATCCTGGCATTGGGGAAGAGTGGATTGACCCCGAAATCCCCACGGCACAGGGATACAATGGATGGCAGCTCCAGCACATGGCCCAGAAACCGGTCCCAGGGGATACTTTCAACCACCACATAGCGACAGAACGCCAGGCAGCCGAGTTTGTAACTCTGCCACTTGACAAGGGTTTCGTAGGAGGGGGCATGCTGTAGTAGGATGCTGCCGTGTGTCCGGGCACTGGGACGGCTGTGGCAAAGCATGCTAGGCGGAAGAAGGCCGGAGCAAACACGAGGGATGTTGTACCACGTGATGGGGACCGTGTTGTACAGCTGGGGCATGACGATGGCATGTGTTGCCTTTGATGTAACCGCAAAGTTGACTAGAGTTGCGTTAGCGCCAGAGGCTGAGCAGTGTAGCGCAATGAGGCCAAGGATCTCATTTGGAAGTCTCGGAGACGCGTCGCCGAGTTGACTGAGCCAGGGGAAGCCAGCGGAGGGATTTTCTAGCGGGGGTGCTTGCGGTAAGGGGGCGGCACTGGACGAAAGGTAACGGACGGGGATGTCGAAGGATGGCAGATCGGGAAGAGGGAGACGCGGTGGCTCGGGTTGCAACCCTGGCGACTTTGGAAATGTTGGGAGATTACCCTCAGTCTCCATAACTCGCGGCCAGAAGAAGCCGAAGGGGTCCGACTCGTCAGAATCGAAAGTGGTGCTGCGAGCCTCCATGGCGGTGACGTGAATGATACCTCGATCGTTGGTGTGTTTTGCCAGGCGCCTACGTGGGGCGTCTCTCTTGCTGCTAGTGACACGCCGGGCAAGATCGGTGATACTGTCGACCACGTTCATCTGGGAGGGTGAGCAAGACATGCTGTGGGACCATTGAGAAGGATCATCACCTTTGGATAGAGCACTTCGAATGGGGTGAGGAACAAGAGGGAGGGAGGGGGGGGGCAGGGCGATTAAGTATGATGAGGTGCGACAATGGTTATAGGAGTGTGAAATCTGGGGGAAGCACATCGAGTGAGCACAAAGGACTGCCTGGACAGGATAATGTGTGTCATATTCAAAGCACACTCACTTGTAATCTTCTTCTAGCACTACCCCGTGTATTGTGCTGCGAGTAGAGAAGCCGAGGGCAGCGGTTCACCGCTTGGATCGATTTTCGAAATTTTCCCACATTTTCGAGAGTTTTACCTTCCACCTGTGTTTCCAATCGTCGTCGCTGTCAAAGTCTCCCACAGCCTCTCTTGCAAGCGCCACTCCACCGTCATACTCGGGTTGAATTGACATCCGTGTGCCTCGGAAGAAGTGCGACTTTGTGGTGTATCCTGGTGTGAGCGCAATTCGCGCCAAGCCCTCACCTGACACAGTCTTCAGCTCACAGCAGGCACACGCCTCAACCCCATCCTGCGTCGTCCAGTGGAGCTTGGGAGGAATCGTGGCCCCCCACTCTGCCTCCATCCGAACAAGGTCGTCTTGAGTCGCCGGATATCCATCAACGAGCTCGATAGTGCCAACGTCTCTGCCCCATTGGTGGCGGTCCACAGAGGCGGCGTACACCTCCTGGATGTGCCCGTACCAGTCTCCAAAGGGAGGGAAGGCATCCGCGGAGAAAAAGGCACGGGTGAGGGACGGTGTGAAGAGCGCAGGGAGGTATGCTGCATTGTGATATGTCACCGATCGGAGGGGCATGTCGTGCACGAGGTCGAAAAGGATGCGAAGTGACCCTGCTGTCTCCGCCATCCAAGACACAACGTCCATGAAGTACTCATGGCCTATCGTCAGATTCATATGATCTTGCACTTACGATCTAGGCGCTCGTAGAGTGACCACCACTGGAGGAGGGTACGACCCGAGTCTGGTTGAGTGAGGCAGAGCTGCGTTACTGCACATAGTGGCGACAGTGAACGATGTGGCCCTGGCAGCTGGCTCAGGCCTGCCAAAGCTTGGGCGCTAATGCTAATGGAATTGAGACGCGGGAAGAGAACGTGGCCGTAGTTCAAGCGCTTTCGTTTTCTCTTGGGCACGAGGGCAGTGAAGATGATGGCGAGAGCATGCAGTGCGTCCGAGTCCGGCAGGTCCTCAACCACAAGACGGTTACACCATCGGAGACACGCCAGTTTATGCCTCAGCCATATCGTCGTGTACGCTCGGCCATGGATCTCAAGGGCGCAGAAGAACCCCGCGGTCGACAAACGCATGTCTTGCGGAATGTGCCCGTTCGAGTGGGGCATGTGCCCTGCGAACGGGTCGGGGTTTGTGAACAGTGCTGTTTCGTCCTCCTGCCTGCCCAGGAGGAGGCTGAGCCTGCGGGGAAGGTTGTGCCGATGAGGAGGATGACGTCGAATCGATTTCGGGCGTTCCTTCAGCGGGTCTTCCTCGTGCTGCAGTTGCCCTTCCAGCCAGCGAATGGGCATGGGGAGTAGGCCGTGGGTGATCCAACCTGCGTTTGTTGCCGTCAAAGTGAGGCTTGCATACAGAATCGGTGTGAGGAGGACGTGTGCGGCTTTGGACGTGAGACAGAATGATGATAGTGTATGTGTGAAGGAGGAGAGGAGGGTGCCGATTCGGAGGAGGACTCTGTCAGGAAGGAGCGGCGAGACGCTATCGGTGGCGGAGGCGGCGAGGTGGCCGATCGAAGCGCTTCGCGGTGGCGGGACATAGAGCGCCGCCAAGTCGTCGCTTGAGAGGCGGGAGAAAGGAAGGGAGGGTTCGTTTTCCGACAGCATGAAGGCAGGGTCTGTTGAGGAGTGAGAGTCGAGAAGTGTGAACGATAAGCCGTGGTCAGGTCGAGCCAAGGCAGGTAGGGCGGCTGGTGACCCTACGTCACTGCAATTGCCCTCGCGGCGCACCAGCGGCATCGCAGCTGCTGCTCGCTGTGCCAGCCTGTACCAGGTCAAGGCTTCCCCTGGGTTCATCTCACTCGGCTGGATTTCCTCGCCCGTTAGCGCCCATCCTCAACGCAACACTCACAAGCCTCAGCAGGCCAAACACCCTCGATCTCCTTCCTCTCCCCAAGCTCCTCCCACCACTTCTCACGAGTCACAAAGCGTGTCGCTCGCCGCGCAGCCGCAATCAGTTTCAGGTTGTGTGCGAACTCGGGCGTGCGCTCCTCGCGTGAGGGTTCCGCTACAAACTCGAGGATGTGGTCCCACAGCGCGTCGGGGTTCTCCTCGCGGTGCTCCTCGTGGGCACTCTCCATCCCCACGATGGTGACGGAAATGTCGGTCCCAGACCAATGTGACAGAGAGCTCAGGACCGCGCAGTACAGGAACGCGAGCGACCCGAACGCCGGCTCATCCTCGTTCGGGTCGCCGTCCGGCCACAGGACAAACACGAAGTCGCGATTATGTCCCCAGTTCCGACCGTTGTCCACCTCCAAATCGAAGTAGATGACGCTCTCCATTGACAAGTCGTACTTCAGGTGCATGATGCTCCGACCCGTCCCCGCCGGTGTGCACACTTTAATATGCGCGAGCCACGAATACTCGGTCACGTCGACAAAGGTCACGACAGTCGTGCCAAGGGGAACGGTGGGCTGGCGCCGGGAGATGAAAGCGCCGTTGAGCCGGCGAAGCGTGTGCAGCCGGGATAAGAGGGCCGTGTCACGCTGTAGGATGTTAGGCGAGCCACTGGACGAGCCGCTAGACGAGCCACTGGACGATCCGCCCGGCGAGCCACCCCTCACACCGCTCGGCGCGCCGCGCTCGCCGTAGTGGTCGAGGACTTGGATGGCGAACGGGAACCAAGGGAGTGGGCGGTCAATGGAAGCAGAGGTGGCCGAGGTGAGGATCAGTGAGTCGTCGCGCTCGGGTTTCAGCACGGCGTGGGCGAAGGGCCCGTCGACGCGTCGCTGGAATTCCTTCGAGGTCCCGCGGAGTGCCAGGAGCGCCTTAGGCGATGCGTAGGAAAGCACGAGGCTGATTATGTACGGGTACGCAGTGTGGTCAATTGTCGTCATTGTGGATGAGTTATCAAGAGAGAGAGAGAGAGAGCAGGAGAGTGGGCGATGGAGAGAGCGGGAAGCTCGAGGCGAGCGCTTGGCGGCGGTCTAAAGCCTTCCTTCGAGCGCTTGGGTGGACCGCGAAAGTGGAGGTTTCAAAAGTCACGTGATCGACCGTCCTGATGGTCATGAGCATCGAGCTCGACCAGCTCGATGCATGCATCAACAACTCGATCTCACTCGCACCTCGCATCCCCTTGACTCTCATGTTCAATGCTGCCCCATTCACAGCGGCATACGCAGCAATATCAACAACAAAGACAGTCGCAGAACCAGCAGAACCACACCGCCTGGGACCAACAGCAACAGCAACAGCAGCACCAACAACACCCTCAACATCAGCAGCCGCAGCAGCAGCCGGACGGACGCAGCCTCCCACCTGCCGCGAGCGTCCAGTCATCGCGCGAGTACGGGAGCGACAATCGAGATGACCTCAACCGGGAGTCTTACAACCATGCCGTCAGATTACTGAGCGAGGTCCGGGCGCGAGAGCTTGCCAGCGGAGGAGGATCGGTTACCAACGGCCGGGGGATGCAGCCTCAGTCCGCACAATACCAGCAGCAGCCTCAGCAACGCGCACGACCTTCTGAAGCCCACCAGACTTCAATCAATCAGCACCAGTCACATGCACAACGACCGCAGCAGTCGCACCAATACCTCCCTTCACGATCCGCCGAGCCACCGTCTGTGCAACCCAGATCAGTCCAGCTCGTAACCATGACATCCGACGAGCGGCAGACACCGCAGCCGGTTCAGAGCTCCCAACAGATCAGTGCCAACGCTCATGCAAGCTCGAGTCGAACGCAGCAAAGCACGGGAGGTTACCCCCCAGCTGTTCGTCGTAGCGCTGCCGTCCAAGTCCGGCCTCCAGCCCAGTCGAGCGGGAGCGGCAACCGGGGCAACGACTGGAACAACCGCGCTTCTGGGTCTGGACCCGGCGTTGCCAGTTCCCAGCTACCCGTTCGACCGCCTACCTATAATGTGTACACTTACCGACCACCGCCGGGTCAACAAGAACGACTGCAGCAGCAACAACAGCAGCAGCAGTCGTCCGGTCATCAACCACATCTGCAACAGCAGCCTACGCGTCCCACCGAAGGCCTGAGACAACCCCCCTCGCAGGCTGCACAACCAGTTCAATGGACGCCAAGCGCCCCGTCAGCTGGCTATCGCCTGTCGCCCGACTCACAGGTCAGCTCCCGGCAATCAACTCTGCCGCCCAACAGCACGCTATCCGTGCCGTCGCATGTCAATCCAACCCCGGTGAACCCCGCGGCGCAGGCTGGGACATCTGCGGCCTTGGGCTCGACGTCGCCACTGTCTTCGTTGACCCCGACCCCCGCACCAGAGGAACCTCCCTTAGAAGCCGCTGGCCCACCGCCACCGCCAACCCAGAAGACGCGCAAGCCCATTGACCGTCACTTTTTGACGCCAGAGATGTTGACAGGCCTAGGACTTCGCCCATCACCTTCAAGGCCGGACCGATGGATCGCGCCAACATCGTGCGACGAGTGTTCATCACGAGGGGAGCCATGCAGCATTCCGCCTCTCCGACAGCCGCTCAAGAGAGAGTATCTCATTCGCGCGATCTGCGACCTTTGCAAGGGCACCAAGAAACAATGCAGCGCTTCGTGGCTCGCGTACCGAATCGACAACGGCGTGCTCGTAGTGGACCCATCAGTACCGAGGGCGAAACCTGGTCGCAAGTCGATTACGGCGGAGTCGACGCCACAGCCAACAGGGCCAACGCGCCCGACCCAGCCAGCACAGTCGACACGGCGGGTACAGCCAACACAGGCGACACAGCAAACACAGCCAACACGGGCAACACAACCAGCAGTACAAATCCTTGGCCCCGACGGCAACCCCATACCTCCTCCGCCTCCTCCCCCACCTAAGCGCCGAGGGAGGCCGCAACAGCTTGGGCCCGACGGTCAGCCGCTCCCGAAACCTCCCCGGGTCCGAGTGAGGCGTGGTCCTGACGGAGAACCACTTCCACCGCGTCCGCGAGGGCGGCCACGGAAGGACGCCGCCGTCGCCGGTGATGTTGGTGGTGCTGCGGGACCCGTGGCTGGTAGTGCCAGTGCTGCACCCCAGCCCAATCCAACAGTACCGACCCTTCTCTCCCCCGAGATCCGTGCTACAGCCCAACTGTCTGGTGTATCACTTGCCCAGATCGCCCCGCCTGTACGGCCGCAGGCACTGTCTGCGAGCACACAGCGAGCTATTCTGGCGAGTCAAAGGGACATTGCCGAACGTGCAATCATGGCGAGCCAGGGAGCAGCGCGGCCACTTCAACTCAATGGCGGTTATGCGAATGGCGCGGCGCACCTGCGACAGCAAACTGCGCAGAGGCTGCAGGCACCTCACCTGCAAGCCAGGCCCCAGATACCGCCGGCCGCAGCTCAAAGGCCTGCAGTCCCAGGTCAGCGACCACCCGCCGCAGCTCAAAGGCCTGCTGTCCCAGGTCAGAGACCACCAGCCGGAGCCCAGCGACAGCATGTTCGCCCTCCTCTACCACCAAAGGCTCCGAGACCTCAGCAGCCGAAGCCGCCCAAGGAGCCAAAACCTCCGCGAGGACGGTTTCATCCTCTCGGTCCATGGGCACTCCCACATCTCGTCGAGCCGGGCACTGGTGGCCAGCCTCTCTGGGCCGACGCGCTGCAGCGCCTTCGGGTTGCAGAAACTGTCGGCATTCCCGTCGACAAGGACGTCGACCGCATGCTGATAAAAGCGACCGAAACGACGCAGAAGGCCGAGCGCGTCGTTGCGCGGCAACAGCGCGAGGAGGAGTTGGCACGGAAGGCGCAACGGCACAAGGAGGAGATGGCACGGAGAGAGGTAGAAAAGGCTCAGCGGGCCGCTGAACGCGCGGCACTCGCAGCATTGCCACGAGCGCCTCGGCCTCCACGGGAACCACGGCCGCCACGGCCAAAGGCTCCGAAACCACCACGGCCTCCGAAACCGCTGAAGGAGAAGAAGATCAAGCTGAGGCTGTGCAAACTCATCCTTCCGGATTCGAGCTCCTTCGACTTGAAGCGGTCTTATGCGGGAATGGAGCGCCGGCCCGGGAAGAAGAGGAAGGTGGCGGAGGCAGCCGATGCAGCGGTGGATGTCGCCGCACAGGCTGTCGCTGCGACTGCCCCGCCGAGGGTCGAAGTTTCAGCCTCAGCCGAGGACGCTGGAGCTTCGGCTTCGCCAGCGGAGGCCGAGGGAGATGGAGCTGCGGCTGCACCAGCGGAGGCCGAGGGAGCTGGCCCAGCTGAAGACGCCCAGCCAAGCGTCGAGTCTCAGCTGGAGCGTGCGGCGCTTGTGGCAGAGCTTACCGAGGCGGTGGGTGGGCCGGTGGACGTGGTACCTCCGACCGACGACCCCATGGCCGAGGATGTGGGCAGCCAGCCGATATCTGCACCCGAGGCAGGTGCAGCCGACGACGTAACGACCGATACAGCTCCACTTGTCGCCCAGGACCGTGCCAACGCCGCGTCTGAAGGTGTGGGCGAACAAGAGTCAGCCGCGCCGGAAGCAGGTGCGGCCAATATTGCAACGAACGAGACGGCTCCGGTTGTCGCCCAAGCCCGTGACGACGCCGTGGCTGAGGGTGTGGACGATCAGGCGACATCTGCACCGGAGGCACGGGCAGCCGCCGACAAAACGGCTGAGGCAGATCCGACTGTCGCCCAGGCCCGTGACGACACTGCTGTCACCCCTGTGGCTGTTACAGCTGCCTCTGTCACTCCAACGGGTGAAACCTCAGTCATCGAGCCGGCCACTGGAGCAGTGGCTACACTCGACGAAGCAACCGAAAACGACCTTGTCGCCCAGAAGGATGACACCGCGGTCGTAGAGCTGGCCACGAAAGAAGACGCTGCTCTCAACGAAGCGACCGGAACACCTGTTCCAGTTGACGAGGTACTTGACGACACTGCTCCGTTCAACCCGGCCTCCCAGCTCGATGCCGTCACTGAGGCAATGAATGCTGATGTGGATGACGACTCGGACGGTGACTCGGACAACCCAGATGTGGACGCCGATCTCGATGATAACGGGGAGCCGGACGAGACGATGGACGTGGACGAACCGCTAGCCGACCGCTCCGATGAGGAGGACGAGGAGATCGAGGTCGGCTATGACGACGAGGAGGCGGCGCTGAATGAGCCGGATGCCGGCTATGACGTTGCCTACGACGGCGAAGAGGACGAAGAAGCCGACGAGGAAGAAGCCGACGAAGTACTCGACGTGGACGCATACGACGACTACCCAGAGGTCACCTTTGTGGCGGACTCTGATGAAGACGAGGACGATGACCACTACGACGGTGCCGAGTTCACCTACGCCGCCGAATCTGATGAGGAGCGTGCGATCAACGAACCGCTCCCGAAGAAGCGCCGTCGCCCGCGCAAGAAGCCGCGCCCTCCGCCAGCCGTCCCCCGACGTGTGTTCTACGGCACGGCACCAACACACTCACGCCCGCGACCGGCGAAACGGCGCAGGATCCAGCGGGTGTACGTCGAAATTGTGACACGGAACCCCTACTGCTTCCCAAGCCGCAACACAAGCGAGGTGGAGGACGAGCTTGAACTGGAGTGGTCTGACAATGACGCACCGCGCCCGGTCATGATCACGCACAAGCCGCCACCGGGCTCGGCCTGGGCTACTGCTACCCGCGTGATCTCGCTTGCGCGCAAGGAGGGCTATTCGTCGGGCTACATCGTCGTTGAGAAGCAGACCGTGCCGGACCTCACGCCGCTCGTCGTCGGAAAGCTCCACCCGCCGCTCAACTTCATCCCCCTTCCGCCCACGCCGCCGCCTCCGCGTCTGGCGACCCCAGCGCCGGCGCCGTCTGGGTCAGACTTTGGTGGCGGAGAAATGTGGGAGCCACTCGGTGGCGCGGATATCGAAGGTGTCGCCCTCCTCCAGGACGTGGGCATGAGCCCGCTAAGATCAGCGACGAGACCAGGACCGTCGTCCCCTCTCCTGCCCGTGCGGGCGCCTCGCGCCTCGTCCCCGCTTCTGCCCGCGAGAAGCGCGTACGTCACGCCATCCAGACCGGCTGCCACGCCCGCCCCACCCCTTCCCTCGGTGCTCACCCTGCGCTCCCTCCTCACGACGCCTGTGTCCGCGACCTCGACCCCAGCCAATGCGGCTCCAGTCCCCCGGCCAACACCGACGCCAACGCAGCAGTCCGACGCGCTCGACACCGAGTTCGCGTCGGAAGCAGCCAACATCCAGAATTCGTACGACTCGGAGCTCGACGCCGAGAACGCGCGCTTCGCGGCCCTCCTCGAGGCGGAGCGGCAGCGGCATGCGCAGGCCGTGGCGGCCCTGGCCTCGCGCTACAAGGGCCAGGTGGAGCGCCTCAACCACGAGGTCGTGCGCACCGCCAACGAGATTGACGTGAGGGGAAGTGCCGAGGCGAGCGTGGAGGCGGGGCCGTCGGCGCCGACGCAGACAGATGCGGCTCCAGGTGCATAGCGATCTTGTATACTTGTTGTATGATCCATTCTGGGATGTATGTAAGTAACCTTTACTGTGGCAGGTGCCGGCAGCGAGCCCTAGGATTGAGACGAAACTGGCGGCGGTAGCAAAATCTGGCGAGTCTGCAGGCACATTGCAGCGATCAGCGATATCAGCGGTAATCAGCATCGCAACCGACGCGCAGACAGGCGCAGACCCGGTCGCGCAGACCAGTGTGTGTCGCGCTTGTGGATGGACGCGTTAACTGCGGCGGCGAAGTCTGCCAAGCACACAAGAGGCACACCAGTGCTGCAGCCTCACCAAGTCCAACAGCGATCGTCGGCCGCAACGCTCTCCACAGCTCTCGTTATCTCAGGTGGTCAGTCTCCAGCCCCCAGCCCCCAGCCCTCAGCACCCCGTATGCGAATGATGGTACATGTGCCTACTACGATCTGGCCATGTCCAAAGCCCTCTACTCGTCCTGAACGACGTTGGTGCGCTCCGAGATGTACACACCGTCCAAGAACTTGCGGATGTCCTTCTCCTTGACACGGGTCTTGTCGGTGATGGAAGCGGCCGACTGAGAGACCTTCTCGATGTCGTTGCCCTGGATGATGAGCTCGTCCTTGACGTCCGAGAGGGAGACCTTGACGCCCTCAAGCATGGGGCAGTCGCGGACAATCTTCTCGCCGAGGAAGTTGCGGATCTGGATCGAGGCACCGTCGCCAGCGGGGATGGCGTTGATGGGGAAATGGGCGTAGACGAGCTTCATCTTGTAGAGGAAGCCCTTGGTGACACCGATGATCATGTTCTCAACAGCCGACTTGATGGTGCGGAGGCAAGCAACGTGCTTGCGGCCACCGTGCCAGACAGTGAAGGTGACCTTGGGGCCGACCTGTGGGGGTTAGTAGGGGTCTTGCAGGTTGGCGCAGGCTAGGCAAGGCAGGTAAGGACTGGGCGGGACAGGACAGGACGAGGGTCACGGTTCGGCGTCGTGGACGATGCGAGCGTGGTGCTGTCGCGCTGGGGAACGGCGGTTCGAAGCGCGGCGACCGTCGATGTTGCCGTAGACGACACTTGAAGGTCTTCACGCCGCGCCGATCGCTCCATCTCGTCGCTCGCCCGACCTCTTGAACGGCCATCGTAGCGCTCCCAGCGCTCGCTCTCCCGCGCTCCTCTCCTCCCCATCTCGTCCCTCGCTCGCTCGTCGCTGTCCTGGCCCGTAGTCGTGTCCATGTCCTGCCCTTCCCTGCCTTTCCTGTGCCAGTCAAGCGACTCGACTCACAATCTGGATGTCCATGGCGACGTGGCCAACGTTCTTGGTAAGGGTGCCGCGGGGACCGGAGACGGTGATGGTGCGGGCCTTGACCTTGACGGTCACACCGGCGGGGATGGCAAGGGTCTCGACCGAAGAAAGGTCCTTCATCTTTGGCCTGTGGTGGAGATGTGGGTGTGGTAGTGGGGAGGGGAGCGAAACGAATCGAGTGGGATAAAGCGCGCGCGGTTCGGGTTCGAGGAGAGGCCTAGGTCAGCACGCTGTCGTCTTTGAAGAAGCTGCAGTCGACGCACGAGTTTTTGTTGAGGGTTGAGGAGTGCTCGACACTGGGTATGGACACTTGGCAGAGAGCACAGCGAGCGAGCGAGCGAGCGAGCGAGCGAGCGGCGGGCAGCAGGCGGTGGGCGCAGGAGGGGCTCACCCTCCAATGCAGAACAAACTGCACTCAGAATGCAACTTCAGCGGAACCAAATTTGCTTCCGCGTTTCACCCACGTGTCACTTACCTAATCAGTTTGTAACGCCGACAGGTGAGCTATCACCGATTTTACCGGCTGCTCTGATGCACTTCAGGGTTCGTCCTCCAGTCTGCCAGACAAACAAAAGCAGACAAACAAAAGCAACGAGAGACAAAGACACGCGCCTCGTCATGTCGGCGCTCCAGAGCGCATCATCTACGGCTGTGTCGCGCCACCCGCACTGAAGATGGTACGAGGGGACATGGAGCGGTTCGTGTTATCGCTCGGCAAGAGCACGGCGGTACGGCGAGCGCTGGCCCACGCCGACGCCCACGCTGACCCACTGCCCCCGACGCGTGATGATCGGCGGGCGCGTACGACGTGGGGCACGCTCTCGCACCAGTCGGCTTGTTTGTTGAGGCCACTGTCTGGGGGTTGATGCCATCACTGTAGACGCTGTATCTAGCATCACTGCGCACAATATTGCTATAACATCAGTGCTGCTGCTGCTGTTCCCCTCCCGGCGCGCTTTCGCACCCACGCCTCCTTGTTCAGTCAGACCCACGGCCCACGGCCCATTGTACACCGCGTTTGGCAAACAAGTACACGCGTCGCGGTGGATGATCGGCGCGTCCCAAACTCGCCCTAGCGTACGACGCGTGATGCGAGTGAGGGCACCTGCCTTCGCGACCTCGTCAGGCGGCAGGCAGCTGGGGTGCTCAGACGGGCAATAAATACCACGATGGGGATGCATCTTGCATCAAGCAAGCCTGCAAGAGAAGCACGAAGCGAATCACGCCAAGAGCAGACTAGCGCCCACCCACACACGCCCACACACACACACAGCCGCCACACACACACATCAAGATGGCGGGCACCGACACCCCACCGTCCTGGGGCCTCGTCCCTGCCCCGACGCACGAGTTCCTCTGCGCGCCAAAGCCCGAGGATGTAACGCTCGTTGACGGGTGAGTCGAGTTGCGAGATTGAAGTGGGGTTGGGGGAAGACGGGGTGCTGGCGAACGGGCGCACTGACCCGCCGACTGCCACTTGCTTCGAGCGCCGGTGGGCTTGGCTTCGGCGTGCTGCCCTGCTGGTCAGCGTTCACCGCTTGCCAGAACGAGGCTGCCCCTGAGCTGGATGGGGGGCGTGGGAGTCGCTCAGGAGCTGCCCGACGTCGAGCGCAGCCACCTCGACCTCGTCGCCGCCATTGCGCTCACCGCCTCGCGGTCCTCCGTCCAGTCCCCGACCTGCCCCACCCCCCATCCTGCCCATCTTGGGCCCATCTCTCCCCCGCTGCATCTGTCACGCCCACGCCAGCACGCAATCCAATCACTCCCCCCACCCTCTCGCACCCACACGCATCATTCTGACGGATTGATCCCAGCCTGGTCCCGCCCTTCGCCATCACCATCAACGGCGGCACGACGCTCACGCATACAAGTACCCGCGCGCCCACCTCTGAGCGTTCGTTCACCCCCCTTCCATCAATCAGCACCCACCACCACAGCCGCGACACGCCCATCTTTGACTCTCCTCACTTCCAGCACTACTTCCCCGGCCCCGCGCTGCCTACCCAGGGCAGCCAGCACAACCAGCATCCCCCCACCGTCGACACCTGGCGCCGCGACGTCGGCCTCGCCATCGCCGAACCTCAGCAGCCGCTCGTCGCCACCGACACCATGTACCAGGGCTCAGCCAACATGAACCACAACCTTCCCCAGCCTCCCACCAGCAACACCAACACGCACCCCCTGCCCAACGGCTACCACCACGCCAAGTAAGTGCTCACTCGTCGCACCGCCTTGGTCGTCTGATGGTGCGACGGCGCGGACGGTGTGGGGCAGACTGATGGTTGATGGTGTGGATGCGCACTGACACACACCAGCGGCGAGTCCGCCACCAACACGCTCCCCGCGGCCCCCGCCAACGGCACCCGGAACGACACCGCAGACGTTGCCTTCAACCCCCATAACGTGTTCAACCCGCACGCCGCCCAGCAGGGCGAGCCGTTCGACTACCAGCGCATGGTTGCGGACGCCGGCGTCAACCTCTTCCGCGACGGCGCGGCCAACTATGACTACACTGAGCCTCCAGTCCCAAACGAGGCGCAAACGCCACCTAACCACCAGGGCCTGCCCGGTTCGTATGCGCCCGGCGCCGATAGCCCTACCCACCCGCGGCGCACCACAGCATACTCATACGCCACCGCAGCCATTCCCCCGTACACCGAGCACGGGGACGTCTTCATCTACCCCGAGGCGGGCCGCCGTCCGGCCTCGCCCTCGACCGCGAGCTGGAACAGCTCGGAGGCCTACTCGTACGACGCCGCGGCCGTCGACCCTGCCACCGCTCCTTACCCGCCACCCGCCATGTGGCAGCAGCAGTACCACCAGCAGCAGCAGCAGCAGCACCACCACCACCAGCAGCACCACCACCACCAGCACCACCACCACCAGCACAACACCCACGCGGAGCCCGAGACCGGGCCCTCGGGCTACCCGGACGACGAACGCAATTCTGGCCGGTCGTACTCAGCCCCGTCGCGCTCGGCGACCCCTTCGCCTTCGCGCGCCGCGCGCCCCCGCGGCCGCCCGGCCCGCGCTGCGTCCGACGTTGACGACAACGAGGACTATGTCGACCGCGGCCCGACCCCGCCCCCGCCCGTTGTCCAGCCCGGCCAGATCGACAGGGTGAGTGGCGCCGCACTTTGCCGAGGACCCCGCTGACATGCAGCTCGGGCGCATCTGCTTCAACTGCGGGTACGTCGGCAAGTCTACGTGGCGCCGTTCTCTGCGCTACTTGGGCAAGATGGTGCGTCGTGTCGTGTTCGTGGCGTGTCCTCTGACGCCGCAGATGTGTAACCGCTGCGGGTGTTTCGAAAAGGAAAAGGGCGTCGACCGTCATTGGCACGAGAAGAAGGACTCGTTTCAATACACTCACGCGGCCGAGCGCCGCCGCCGCGAGCAGGGCCACCCCCCACGGCCGGACGGCACGGCCGAGGAGCGCCCCGCGTCTCGCAGCGGCGGCGGCGCGTCCCCCTGCCCCGCGTCGCGTCCGACCACGCCGTCGCGCCCCGCCGCCTCGGCGTCGCCCGGCTCGCCCGGCCCCGCGCGCCACGGCCGCGCGCAGCGCACAACCTCGCCCTACCACCAGCACGCCGGCGCCTCGCGCCCGCGCCGCGGCCCGTCGCCGGCCCCCCCGTACGCCCAGCATCCTGGCCCCGGCGAGTCGGCTTACCCCGGCCCCCAGGACCAGGCTGGCCCCTCCCACCCCCGCGCGCGCTACTAGGCGCGAGCACTCGCTCCTCGGCGGCATACTCGGCCTGGCGCCACTCCGCCCCATCGCGCGCCCATCGTCGCTCCATCGCCATCGCCCATCTGTCCCACTGTCTCGTCTGTCTCGTCTGTCCCATCTGTCCGCACACTGTCCGCACACTATCCGCACACTGTCCGAGTTGTCCGCATACTATCCGAGTTGTCCCACCTGTCCCCTGTCCCATAGCTTGTGTCTCTAGCCCACTCGCCATTGCCCGAACACACCGCCTATCATTGTGTTGCCATAGCCGCGAACGCGTGCCATTGCCCCGCTTACACCCACATTTCCGTAGCCATTGTATCTAGCCGTACCCAGGCCCACAACGATCACCTATGCATCAGTCGAGTAGCTCCACCCCCGCGCCTGCACATGCAGGCCCGGTTCTCGGCCTCCGGTCCATGTCCGGCCAGGTCAAACGTGGCGCCGATAGCCTAGGCCCGGCACGTTTCATCCACCCCACGTTCATCTCCGAACAACAGCCAGCCAGCCCTTGTTGATTCTCGGCAACCGGCCCGCCGCCCTGCCCAAACCCACAAAGTCCGCCTCCGCTCAATTACACTCGCTCGCATGAAGGTGATGTCTACAATAACCGAAACGCAGCTCGCTTGTACTAGCTAAACTATGGGTAGGCGCCGCCGCTGCCTCCGCCGCCGCCGCCATGCATTAGGCCGCAGGGGCGGCGTTGCCCGTACCGTTCTTGAGCGTGACCTGCTCGTGCCAAGGTCCAGCGTCCGAGAGCGAGCAGCCGCCGGGGCACTCGCAGGTGCCGCCGAGGTTCTTGGGCAGGTTGGCAGCGTCAATGTAGTTGAGGAGCTCGGTCTTGTAGCCCTTGCCGAGAATGTGGATCTTGCGCTGCGTAGCCTCGTCGAGCCAGGGCTTGACGAGCGACCACACCGTCGAGAACAGGTACGGCGCGTTGATGATGAACATGAAGCCCATCGTCTCGGGGTAGTTGTTCTGGCCGATCGTCGACGCGGCCGAGACGTAGTCCTTGACCTTGTAGAAGGTCGAGATACCGGCGTTGTTCAGGTCGAGGATGGTGCACGACGTCTCGACCTTGTGGCCGACGACCTCGGACGACGCGGGGAGGTAGTGCGACAGGAAGCGCTCGTAGCCGTCGACGAGGTGCTTGAGCTGACGCTCCTGCGTCGTGAGCTTGTACAGGGCGTTGATGTCGATCTTGCCGAGCTGCTCAATGTAGACGGGTCGTCCCTCCTTGTCCGTCTTGTGGTAGAACTGGGGGTAGTACTGGTCGACAGCGGCCGCCTCGGGGTAGTCGAAGCCGTTACTGTTGCGTGTCAGCAGCGTGTTTAGGGATCCCAGGGGCAGGGCCTGATCGTCATCGGGGATCGCCAGGTCACGGTGGTGCCAGAGATTCCCGCGATAGCACGAGAGAGGTGATAAACACGCCAGAACGAGGCTGTGAGGGCGATGCCGCGAGACCGATGCAACAACGCTGTGACACACACTCGTGCCATCCGAAGCCCGCGAGCTTCTGGTCCGCAGGCTTCCCAGGCCACCTCGCACCATCGGCCCGCTTCGCGGACGCCAGAGCTCACACCCACACGAGCTCGCACACCTCGCACGCCTCGCACACCCACCCCGCTCACCTCCGCCCGCGTCGAGGCCCGCCCCGTGGCCCGCCCCATCGTCGCACTCACAGAGCAATCTCGTCGGTGCCAAACTCCTTGCGCCACTTCTCGTTGGCCTCCCACATGATCTTGGCCTTGGGGATGTCAAACTTGCGGGCACGGAGGAAGCGGAGGAGGGTAGCATCGTCGAAGCGGTTGTAGCCAATCTTCTTGATGGCCTCGTCGAGGTCGGCCGGGATCAGGCCCTCCTCGGTGAGGATCTTGCGGAAGTCGGCGAGCGTCTGGGTCTGGTGCTCGTCACTGTTGGTGGGACAGGCGTGGGCGAGGTCGTGGTGGGGTCAGACATCGAGGGCGACGCGGTCGGAGGCAGGGTGGATTGAGAATGACGGGTCAGGGCAGGTGTGGGAGAGGAAGACCGTGCGTGGTTAGCTAGCTGTTGCTCTTACGACCGCTCGACGCCGTCGCCGATGCGATGGGCAACGGGCTACGCATCGTCGACGCTGTACGCACAGGTGACCGGGGTGGCCGGAGAGGGGGTCCTTTGCGGGGGCCTGAGGGCAAGGAGTTAGCGTCGGGGTTGCATCGTCGGCCACCGAGCGTTGACGTGCTTGGGGGTGGGAGTGGTGGCCGTGGGCTGTGGGCGTCGTGGGCTGTGATACTCACTGCAGACATTGTGTACGATGCGAAGTTTGGGTTGTGGCCTTGTGCAAGTCTATGAATGGGAGAAGAGTAGTAGTAACAAGGAGCGTGTCGAGCGAGAATTTATCTAAAGCGGAGATAGACACAAGAGTCGAGACGAAAGATGTCGTAGTGGACGCTAAGTGGTGTGGTGTGTGTCGTGGTCGGCCTGTCTTGGTGGGGTGGAGGGGTCTGGCGGGTCTGGCGCGGGTGGGTGGGTGGCCTGGGTGGCTTGAGTGGGACCATTAGAGATACACGGGTAGGGCGGGCGTGACGGCGTAGGCTGCTGCCTGGCTGGCTTGTACGGCGATGTGACGTCCACATCGACAGTGTGGGGCGCGATTGGATCTCTGACGCGGCGAGCGTCATAGGGAGCTAGGCGCGCCAAACCGGCTCACGCCTGTGAATCAAATAAACGTTGTTTAGGCACGCAACCATTCAAGGGCCTGGTTGTCGCCGGGACGCGGGCCACGCGCCGTACGCGCCGAAATGTGCACGCGTACCAGGTGGCTTTGGGCCGTCACCCGCGTTTCCTTGGCTCATGGCGAGCGAGTGAGCGAGCCCGAGTAGAGCGCAGGTGCGTCGCCGTGCCGCCGCCGACACTCACCCTGCAAGCCGCAGCCGCAGCCCCACCCGCAACCCAGAGCCGTCTCTGATACGCGCGCACCAAACGTCAACAAGCAGGCAGGAACGACCACTGCCGCCACTCTGTGCCTTGGCAGCACCAGCAGAGTGCAGAGTGCACGGCGGGGGCAATATCTAGCAGCCGGAGTACTCTCCTGGCCGTGCCGCGTCCTTACTCGTCTTCCCTCGCTCTGCCCTCTGCGCCTTCCCTCGCGCGCTCCCTTGGCCTCCTATCGCACTGCCGCACCCGCCGCACCCGCACCGCACCGCCCAAGTCGTGGCGTCGTCGCCGTCCGTGTTGCACCAACGAGCAAGCAAGACGCAAGCAGCTCTCTCGCACACAGGATAACAATCCTCCTTGTCGTTTTACTCAACCTTTATATTAGATCTTGACTCGCTCTCGGTCAACGTCGTCGTCATCAAGCAAGCACTGCGACTGCACCGCTGTTCGCCTTGCCTCGCCCCCCCAGCCCCGGCCTTGTTCGCCCCGCCCAGCCCAGCCCAGCCGTCTGTCGCCGGATACGACGTGCACGGACCGTTGGAGACAATCTCTCCGAGCGCTTGTCTTGTTGCTCCCTGCGCTGCGCCAGAACGCCTCTTTTTCGCGCGACACTGAGCCCTCACCGCGCACCGACCTGAGCCAGCAAAGCAAAGCGACGCGAGCGCCAGCCCAGCCAACTGCGCCAGATTTCTATTTTTCCCTGCGTTAATCTGTGTTTAGACGGAGCAAGAGCAGAGGGGTCTAGCAAGTTTGGCCACGACGACGCACCGACGCAGACGACGCACCCACCAACTCCCTGCACCCTCGCCTACCTCACAAACACGACCGACCACCCCACCACCCCCCACCCCCACTCGCAACAATGTCGTTCCTTGGCAGGCCCTCTGCGGGCGATTCCCCTTTTGCCATTGGTGACCGTGCTATGCGCGACACTTCTTCGCCTCAACCACCACATCAGAAAAACCCATCCCCACGCAACCCTCAACCAGGTGCATACATGGCCACCCCATCACCCTACGGCTCGGTCAGCGACGAGGCCCGTCGTCGCTACGAAGAGCGATACGCAAAGAAGCGCGCAGAGGAGGATGCAAAGCGTCGTCAAGAGGAAGACGAAGCGCGCCGCGCCCAGAACCTCCCTCCTCAGCACGGCGGCGGCGGATACGGCCCTCCTCCTCCCCAGGCATGGGGCGGCCTCCCTCAGTCATCACCATCCACGCCGCAGCGCCAGCCCACCGCTCCGCAGCACCCGCAGGGAGGTTATCAGCAGCCCCCACCGCAACAGGGCTACGGACAACCCCCTCAACAACAATACCAGCAGCGTCCGCCCCCTCAGCAACAATACTCGCGTCCTCCTCCTCAGCAGCAGCAGCCCCCGCCCCAGCAGCAGCAGCAGTTTGCGCAGCCTCCGCCTAGACTGGACTCTCAGCCCGGGTACGCCCAGTCGCCGCAACGACAGTACTCGCAGGCCCCGCCGCCAAACCAGCAGGGCGCAGCAGTGCTGAGCGCAGCACATCGCGCCCAGTCTCCACAGAACTATGGTGCGCCCCAGCAGCGGTACGAGTCGCCACCACCAAACGCGTTTGCGGCGCACCACAACCCCGCCGCTGGTTCGCCATCCCCTGCGTCGACCCAGCAGAGGTACTCGGGAGGGTCACAGTACGCGCAGCAGGCCCAGCAGCAGCAGCAGCAGCAGCAGCCGTACGGCGGCTACACGTCTCCCCCTCCTCAGCAGCAGCAGGCGCCGCCCCCACAGCAGTCGGCTCCCCCGCCCCAGCAGCAGCATGCCCCTCCCCCGCAGCAGCAGTATCAGCAGCAGCCGCCACCGGCCCAGCAGCCGCCGCCCCAGCAGCAGCAGCAGCAGCAGCAGCAGCGCCCTCAGCAGTCCCCTGCCCCTCCTGCGGCGGCCACGTCCGAGGATGAGCTCGAGGCCTTGTGAGTGCTACAACCTCTATTGTTCGCTGACGCCTTAGGTTCAACCAGTTCGACTCGTCGCGAACAGGCCAGCTCAACTCGTGGGACCTGCAGAGACTCCTCGAGAAAGATGCGACGATGGAAGCGCGCGAGGACTGCGTCAAGATGGTGAGCTTCGCGTTGCTTCGAACAAAGCTGACAGCCAGCTCATGAGCATCTTCGACACGGACCGCAGCGGCTCGATCAACTTTATGGAGTTTGAGGGCCTGTACCGGTACATCCAAGACTGGCACGGCATCTTCCGCCGCTTCGACCAGGACCACTCTGGCTTAATCGACCGCCGCGAGCTGCACGCCGCGCTGCAGGGCTTTGGCTTCTCGCTGCCCTCTGACATGGTCCGCAAGCTCGAGAAGCGCTTTGCTCCTCCACCCAAGGCTGGCGAGGAGCGGGGCAAGGGCATTAGCTTTGACCGCTTCTTGATGGCCTGCGTTACCGTCAAGCACTACACGGAAGCCTTCCGCCGCTTCGACCCCAACAACACTGGGTCGGCGACGATGGACTACCACGCGTTTGTGAGTGACGGGCATGACGGGGCGTCGCTGGTGGACCACTTCTGACCCACTCCAGATGGACATTGTCATGGAGGCGCCAAGCTAGACGCCAGGCCAGACGCCGTATACCCGCATACCTCACCTCTTGCATCGAACCCGAATTCCCGCACTGTCCTTGATGGATGATCCCGAGTCTGTGTGCCTCGACTATGATATAGCATTTACGATACCCTCAATGAATGAGTGATGGTGCGGGGGTGGGGAGTTGGGTGCAGGCGGGGGGGGGGGGCGGAGATGGGGCCGTTGCCATGACTGACGTATAGCAGAGTCTTAAGCCGTCGGCGAGGAGATGATTTGTCGCCTCGCTTCGAGTGCGTGTGTCATGGCCGCAGGGTTGCACTCCGGGTGTGTGCCTGTCTCGGGCGTGACGGCCAGCCAGGCCAGGGCTTGCGGTCAGCCGCAGCGTGTTTGAGTGCAGCCCGTGACCCTGGCCGGCCTCGATCGCCATTATTAGCACGAGGGTGGGTGGGTGACAGCGAGAAGAAGAAGAAGATGGAGGATGGGGCCAGAGTGGGGGGGCGGGGCGACTCTGTGCATGCAGGTGGGTGCTCGAGCGTGCATGCAGTGGGTGTGGGTGTGGGTGGGTGCAGGAGAGACCGCGCTCAGAGGGCGAGTCGCCAACGCCGCGACGATCAGTGTGGGCTGGGCTGGGCTGCGTGCGCGCTGCGCGCCGCGGACCGTGGCAGTGTTTTGAACCCCCAAACTTCTTGGCACTGCCCAAGCGAGCTATTCTGGGTGTCGTCTGGTGTCGGCTCGATCCACATTGCAACCTACACCACCGCTCCTTATTTCTTGCTCCTCCGTCTCTTCTTCACTCTCCCTCCCCCTCTCTCTCCCCCCTCTCTCCCTCTCTCCCCTGCATACTCTGGCCCACCACAGATGTCCACCCCGCCCCTCGTCGCGTCCCCCGCCGCCTCCCCCCGCGCGAGCCTCGACGCCAGCCCCGCCGGCCCGCGCAAGCGCCCCACTCGCCGCGTCACACTCCCCGACACCTCCGGGCAAGAGCAGCGGCACACGCTCCGCAAATCCACGTCGCGCCGCCGCACCGACCCCGAGGCGAGCACGATCCAGCGCGTCACGACCGCGCTGTTTACCCCCGAGAAGCCGGTCGGCAAGAGTCCTGGATATGTGCAGAGTGTTAAGGCTTGCATCTTGAGTTCTTGGATGTGAGTTGCGTCTGGGATGCCTGGGGAGGCGGAGCTGGGTGGAGGGGCGGGTGGCGGCGCTGTCTCTTGCTCGCAGCAGCGCGGGTGGGTGGGGACGTCTTGACTGGCTTGTTTTGCTGCGACGCGCGCGGGCCACACTGCTGTCCACAGTGGCGTATTCCTGTGGCTGCGTGCTGCAGTCGTCGCAGGCCTTTCCCGCCACTACACACGTCCTGTGCGCGGCCACCGCACCACCCTCACCTTGCAAGTCGTGTGGCGCCGTGGCGCCGTGGCGATCTCGTGCTTCGCCACACCACACCCGCTCACACCACACCCCAGCAACGTCCTCCTCGTCTTCATCCCCGTCGGCTGGGCACTCCACTTTGTCAAGCACTCAAACTCCAAAATCTCCGACACGGCCGTCTTCATGACAAACTTCATCGCCATCATCCCCCTCGCCGGCCTCCTCGGCTTCACCACCGAGGAGGTCGCCATGCGCCTCGGCCAGACCCTTGGCGGCCTGCTCAACGCCACCCTCGGCAACGCCGTCGAACTCATCGTCGCAATCCTCGCCCTCATCAAGTGCGAGCTTACCGTCGTCCAGTCGTCGCTCGTCGGCTCGATCCTCTCCAACCTCCTCCTCGTCCTCGGCATGTGCTTCTTCGCCGGCGGTATCCGCTTCGCCGAGCAGTCGATGAAGTCGACCGCGGCGCAGCTCAACTCGTCGCTCCTCCTCATCGCAGTGCTCGCCGTGCTCGTCCCCTCAGCCTTCCACTTCTCGGTCAAGGTCACGCCCTCGGGCGACGGCGTCGCCCTCACCTCGCGCGAGGAGGCCAACGACATCCTCTCCATGAGCCACGGTGTCGCCATCCTCCTCCTGCTCCTCTACATCGGGTAGGTACCTGATCCTTAACGAGGCTATGGCTAACCCAGTTCAATAGCTACCTGATTTTCCAGATGTGGACCCACGCGCATCTTTTCGACGATGACGAGGACGTTGTCGCTTCGACAGAGTACCGCGACCACATCACCAACGCGCCCGGCCGCCTCACCAACAAGGTCAAGGGCATCATTACCCACAAGAAGGTGGACGAGGAGACTGGCGACACCAACACCATCACCTCGGAGGGCAAGTCGTCGGCCGTGGCACCAAACAGCACGACCGCCGACCCCGAGGCCGCGCTTGCTGCTCCTTCCGAGGAGGAGGAGGAAGAGGAGGAAGAGGTGCCACAGATGAACATGATCGCCACCCTCGTCTCAATGGTCATCATCACGGTCATCATCGGTGTCACGGCCGAGTTCCTCGTCTCGTCGATCGACGGCCTCACCGAGGCCCACCCCAGCCTCTCGCAGGAGTGGGTCGGTCTCATCCTGCTCCCCATTGTCGGCAACGCCGCCGAGCACTTTACGGCCGTCTCAGTCGCCGTCAAGGACAAGCTCGACCTGTCCATCTCGGTCGCGGTCGGCTCGAGTATCCAGATCGCGCTGTTTGTCATCCCCGTCATTCAGCTCCTCGCCTGGACTCTGAACAAGCCCCTCAGCCTCCTCTTTGACCGTGAGTGCCGTGCCGCGAGCCGCGCTGACCCGCAGCCTTCGAGTCGCTTGTCCTCTTCTTCAGCGTCATCATTGTCAACCAGACACTAGCCGATGGTCGCTCCAAGTAAGTCTCCCAGACGGCATTATTTGGCGGTTGCTGACCCACCGTAGCTGGATGGAGGGCGCGGTCCTCATCTTCTTCTACGTCCTCCTCGCTGTCGCCTTCTGGTTCTACCCCGGCCAGGACCTCCAGCTGTTTACTTGCCACTAATACCGTGTGGTGGCGCCAGGTCGGCTGCTGTGGCTCCACTTGCCTGTACCCTCTTGCTCATAGACGTAGTCCCGTATACACACGATTCGGTCGTTGCGATGTAATGCACGATAATGACGCCTAAGGCTGGCTACGTGCCTCCTTGCGACTCTGTGTGGCGCCCTGTGACTGACTGTGTGGCTCCTAGCGACTGGCTCCTAGCGACCGACTGTGACTGCCTGTGACTGACCGTGTGGCTATCTTTGGCTGCCGGTGATTGACCGAAGACGTGTATCTCGTCGTGGCGGACACTGCCCGGCCAGGGCCACGCACGGCTCGGCCCCGCTCCCCCGAAACCCGCCCCCGCCCCCGCCCCCGTGCTCTAGGTACATGCATGACTCGACTATTATGGCTAGCCGACGCGATGGTCCAAGATCCCGGTGACTGCCGCCTCGCCCCGCCGCTTTTTCCGTCTCTGCACGAGACAATTAGTGGATGTAGTCCTTGAGGCGGAGCAGACGCTCGCCGGCGCGGTGGAGCAGCTCAGTGTCCTTGCAGAAGGCGAAGCGGGCAAAGCGCTCGCCAATGTGCTCGTGATCCTTGGAGTAGAACTCGGAGGGGGGGATGCCGACGACCTTGATCTCCTGCGCGAGCCACCAGCAGAGCTTGAAGTCCTTGCCGCGGCCCTGGCACGTGGCGGGGACCTCAAAGTCCTCGGGCACCTGGACCTTGGACATGTCGACGAGGACAAAGTACGAGCCGTCCGGGCGCGTGTAGGGGAGGCCGAGCTGGTCAAAGTAGGACAGGAGGACGTCGCGGCGCTCGACGTACTCTGCCAGCTGGGTCTCGAAGAACTTGTGCGACTCTGCGCCCTCGAGGCCGATGGCGACCGCCTCCTGCATCGGCGCGCTCGTGCAGAACACAATGCGCGAGTGCGCGGCGAGCGTGGCAGCCGTCAGGGCGGGGGGGCCAATGAGCCATCCGACACGCCAGCCGGTCGCGGCGAATGACTTGCCGGCCGAACCGACAGTGAGGGTGCGCTCCCACATGCCGGGGAGGCCACCGATGCGGACGTGCTCCTTGTCGTCGTACACCATGCAGTCGTAGACCTCGTCGGCGATGACGAGCACGTCCTTCTCGATGCAGATCTCGGCAAACTTGAGCAGCTCGTCCCGCGAGAAGACCTTGCCGACGGGGTTGTGGGGCGTGTTGATGATGACAGCCTTGGTCTTGGGCGTGAAGGCCGCGCGGTACTCGTCAAAGTCGATCGTCCACTCGCTGCCAGTCGAGTTGCCCGAGCCCTCCTTGGGCGGGTGGAGCGGAACGAACACGGGCTTGCCGCCGTTGAACACGATCGAGGCAAAGTACTGGTCGAAGAAGGGCTCGATGCAGATGACCTCGTCTCCGGGCTGGAGGTGGGCGAGGAGCGCGGCGTAGGTGCCTGCGGAGGTGTTAGCATGCCCTCAGCCAGGCTGACGCGACGCGAGGCGACGCGACGACGCAACGACGCACCGCAGTTGGCACCAGCAGTGACGACAATCTCCTCAGAGGTCAGCTCGCGGCCCTCCTTGGCGAGGTTCTCAAAGCTGGGCGAGTAGTGCTTGCTGATGGCCTTGAGGAGGCGGGGACGGCCACGGGGGTGGGCGTAGTGGTTGGCCATCACGTCGTTGTCCATGGCGTCGTGCGCGAGCTTGCGGATCCACTCGGCCGGCGCCCAGTTCATGAAGCCCTGGCCGAGGTTGATGGCATCGGGGGGGACGTTGGCGGGGCTTGCGCTGTCAGTGTTCCTTCTCCCGCGCCGTACTCACGTGAAAATCGACCACACGTCGAGCTTCTGGGTGCCGCCCTCGAACATGCGGTCGGCCTGGGGGATGACGGCGTCCTTGGAGGTAGCCATGGTGGAGGTGGAGTGCAAGGTGCGAGTGTGATGAGTGAAAAGCGGGCGAGGGGCAGCGGCTGAGGTGAGGCGCGGCGCGGCTTGGGCTAGACGGAGACGGAGGCCTAGGGAGCGGGGGAGCATAAATTGGTGATGAGGGGAAGGTGAGTGATGGCCAAGGTTGGATTTTTGCTGAGGCAGCACCGGCGATCGCAATGGTGTGTGGTGTGTGGTGTGTGGTGAGGGAGCTGCGGTGGTGGTGCCGCCCGCCCTCGTCGTTGTTACCGAGTCGACGACTCGGCCGTGTTCCGCCCAATAACCTTTGGATTAGGCCCGGTGGCCCCTGGTGATTAACTGAATGGCGCAATCCCTCGTAATGCCAAATGACTCGCTCTTGTCCGACGGGCGACGCGCTAATACCGGCAAGCGGACTCGGCCCGGACTGGTGAGCGGACATTCCCCCTTTGCGCCTGGCTCGCCTCCACCGCTCAGCCAGCCCCCAATCAACAGCCAGTCAAACTGCCAGCCGCGCTTTGCCGCCCTGCCGCTGCACTCACTACGCGCCGTTGCCGCCCGCTCCCCGCGCAGCTTCCGTCGAACAAAACCTCCACCAGCAACCTCCACTTTGGGAGTCGTCGCGTGCCGCCAGCCATGTTGTTGCGATCAATGTTGAGTGATCGTCGCTGTCGTCGAGTGAGTGGCGGGCGCAGGGCGCAGGTCGCCGATCTCAGTGCATTGCGTTTGATGAGGGAAGGCGGTCTGTGCGTCATTCTGTCTGCACTCTGCCGTGCGTCGCCCATTTCAACCCTTGTCCTTCTCTTCCTTCCTCCTCATCCTCTTTCTTTCTCTTCCTTCCTCTTCCTCGTCTGTCACCTTCCCTCCATCCTCCTCTCAGTCACCTGTTCAAGCCACTCAGCAGCCTCTGTCTACTCACGTGCCCACACTCCTTCACACTCTCACTGTACCCCCTGACCCTGCCTGCTGCTCCCCCTGCAGTGCAGTGCACTCACAATGCCAATAACCCTCTACGACACTCCCTGCAAGCCAGGCGAGACCCCAAAAGTGACCTACACCCCGCGCAAGTACCAACCCCCAGTGATAACCCCACGACCAGCGAGAACGGGCACCTCGAGCCAACTTTCGAGCCAGAGCTCGTTGGAGTCGTCCTTACCTTCCTCGCTTGAGGAATCGCAGCCCCGTGGACGACAGAGCAACGCAACACCAGCTCCCGAATCCATCACCACACCCCAAGCTTCTCAAGATGACGAGGAAGGCATAATCGACGATCTCGACGATCTCGAGGTCAGTGATTCCCCCACGACAGCCCAGACCAGGTGGCCGCCGCAGACACCCATTCGGCAGCCGTATGCGCCACCTGTACCTCAGTCTCATACTACCCCGCGCCCGCGACGGCCCCAGGAAGACGATGACCTGGGAGACGACCTGGACGTCTTGTCCCGCCTGCTGAGGCAACACAAGAACATGAAAGGGCTAGGTACCCCGCAGGTGGCGACGAGGCCGACAATCACGAACTCGCGCATGCCCTCGGTCACTCCTTCAACTTCCGGGTTTCGAACGCCGCGACCTCGTCCCTCGATGCCTCCCCCGCCGCTGGTGCCGCCACCTTCCTCGGTGTACCGGACGCCTCTACCCCGGACGACACCACGTCCCGAGCCCTCGACGCCCCTCAACATCGACGCAGTCCTGGAGGGGCTGGTCACTCCGCTACGGCCAACGTGAGAGTTCGATGCCACGACCCGCTGACACATCAGGCACCTACCGGTCGGAGCGTGAGTGTGCCACTGGGTGAGCACACTGACATTTGTTCAGGCCAGCTGGGGAACAGTCCGCCGACGAGAGCTCCGATGAAACCCTCGACCTCTCCGACACCGAGACCAAGGCCGTCGCCTTCCTCGAGTCATTGTGCCAGGGATTCTTACAGCAGACGTTTGACGCTGTGAGCGCCGATCCGTGGCGCTCCTTGGCCCTTCCTCAGCGGGGGCCGGGTGCTAGGAATGGCACGCTTGGGATCGAGCTGCAGCTCACAAACAGGTCGACCGGGTGGGCACGATGTACTCCAGACAGTCCTGACCCACCAGGCAACCCCAGATCATTTCGTTTCCTGACGAGCCGGGCACACAGCCGTCACAGCCTGCACTGATTCGAATTGGTAGGCGTGCCTGCAATGGTATCTGTTGACCGCCGCCGCAGCTCGCATCCTTTGCGTCGCAGCCGTCCTCTACGAGGCGGTCATCACAAACGGTATCGTGACCATGCGGTGCGTGCCGGCAAATTTTGCACTCTCTAACCCATCAGCGACGTTTACTATCGCAACGTGCCCCTGTTTGGACAGCAACGGGTTGTAGACAACATTGTCGACGACCTGGTGGCGACTGCTGGCCTGAAACGAGAGGACTTTCATGTCGTGAGTGATCGACATCATCGGTCCTGACGCCACCCGCCAGTGCGCCTCGGCCAAAGGTCTGGTCGCGTCAGACTGCCTCTTTATCACCCTCACCACAGGCGAGGCCCTTCCGTTGTCATCAACAAATGTGAGTAAGGGCGGCGGACTCGTACTGACATCCAGGCTGCTCTCATTCCCCCGAGGCAAAGGATCGCCGACATCTCCGCACCGAACGGTGTCGACTGGATCCTCGTTGTCGAGAAAGATGTGAGAGCACGGAGGGGGTTTTTCTGACCACCAAGGCTATCATGCAGAGTCTGTGCGGGTTGAGGCTGCTGGAGGACGAGCGCCTTGGCTCAGGTGTTTTGATCACGGTGGGTGCCAACTTGAAGTGGCGAGCTGAATGAACAGGGCAAAGGCTACCCCGATCTCGCCACACTGCAGTTCCTTCGACTCCTGGCAGACACGTTCCCGAGGACCCCCATTTACGCACTCGTCGACGCCGACCCACACGGCATCGATATCCTCTCGGTGTACACTTACGGCTCGAGGAACAATGCGCACTCGGCCCACCACGCTGGGCTCGGCCTGGGCGATCGCCTGCGCTGGATGGGCCTCAAGGCGACGGACCTGTGGCGGTGAGGCGTGTGCTGGAGCCACAACTGACGGCAGGTTTGGCGCGTACGACGAGCTCATCGAGCTGGGGGAGAAGGATGTCCAACTGGTGGGTAGAAGCTCGCGTAGTACATAAGCTAACCCGCGCAGGCCCAAAGTATGATCGCAAGGGCCAACCTGCCACCCGAGTGGCGGTAAGTCGGCTTGAATCCCGGCCGCTGACCGCACAGTCGCGAGCTCGTGCACATGCTGCACCTGCGCAGGAAGGCCGAGATCCAGATTATGAGTGGGCCTGCGGTCGGCCGGGACGAGATTGCGCAGAGCCTGGCGGGGCTGTCGTCGCAGCAGGCGCGGCGCAGCCGCCTGATCGAGTACGTTGTGGGGCATCTGCGGGAGGGCGCGAGGCAGCTCCGCAAATAGAGATGTACAATGTGTCGCTGCTGCGAGCGTGGTGGGTGCTGCGAGCGTGGTGGGCGCTGCTGCGCGCTGCGGTTGGGCCAGCGGCCTGGCGTCCGCCACGGTCGTGATTCGCCCGGCGGCGTCCAGTTCGGACATGAGCGATGGTGGAGGTTGCTCGCCGAGCACGCCACGGCCTGGCGGCATGGGCGGGGTGGTATAAGGAGGGGTGGTCGAGTGCGTGCGATCCTGTTCGCCCTTTCATCTCCGACCCCGCCTGCCTCCTCCGCTGACCAGCCCACCCGCCGCAATGACCGACGCCCAAAAGATGCCATATGGTGAGGGCGACCACGGCGGCAGCACTGACGTCAGTCCGGCTGGGCACCTCGGGCCTCAAGGTGTCCAAGATCATCCTGTGGGCCCCGTCGCGGGTGGCACGCTAACGCGCAGCGGGTGCATGTCGTACGGCACGCCCGAGCACCAGGCGTGGATCCTCGACGAGGCGGCCTCGCTCGAGCACATCAAGTACGCGTACAGCCGGGGCATCAACACGTTCGAGTGGGTCGGGGGGGCGGCGGGGCTGGAGTTGGGCGAAGCTCACGCCGCAGCACGGCCAACGTGTATTCCGACGGCGAGAGCGAGGTCGTGCTCGGCAAGGCGCTGCGCGCGCTCGGCGTCCCGCGCGAGGCGTATGTCGTGCTCACAAAGGTAAGAGCCGCTCATCCCCGTGCTCGCCGCGCTGACGCGGCTCGCCCGCCAGGTCTACTTCCCCCTCGGGCGCAGCAAGGCTGCCGACCTCAACACGCCGGCGCACGTAAACCAGCACGGCCTGAGCCGGAAGCACATCTTCGCGAGCGTCAAGGCGAGCCTGGAGCGCCTGGGGCTCGAGTATGTCGACGTGCTGCAGTGCCACCGGTGCGTCGACCCCCTGCCCCCCGGCCTCTCCCCCCGCCGCAAGCTCGCTGACGCTCGCTTGCTAGGTTCGACTACGACACGCCGATCGAGGAAACCATGCGCGCGCTGCACGACGTCGTGCAGGCCGGGCTCGTGCGCTACGTCGGCATGAGCTCGTGCCACGCGTACCAGTTTCACCAGATGCAGAGTGCGTGAGGCGAGCGCGGCGCCAGCCGCGCGAGCGGGCGGGCGTACGGGCCGGGGGCAGAGCGTACGGGCCGGGTGCAGCACTGACCCCCAGACTACGCCATCACGCACGGCCTCACGCCGTTCGTCTCGATGCAAAACTTCCACAACGCGGCCTACCGCGAGGAGGAGAGGGAGATGGTCCCGACGCTGAGGGTGGGTCCGCCGCCGTATCGCCTGCGCCTGCGCGCTCGCTGACGCTCGCGGCACAGCTCTTCGGAACCGGCATGATCCCCTGGTCGCCCCTCATGCGCGGCTTCCTCGCGCGCCCCTGGGCGGCCGAGGAGACGACGCGCGCACGCACAGACGCAATGTACAAGGCGCGCGGGGTGCACACTCCCGACGCGAGCCGCAAGGCCGTCAACGAGGCCGTCGAGCGTATCGCCGCGGCCCGGGGCGTGTCCATGGCGCAGGTTGCCCTCGCGTGGAGCTTGGCCAACGAGTTTGTGACTGCCCCGATTGTCGGCTCGACCAGCCTCGAGAAGCTTGCCGAGCTCATCGGTGCGTGTAGTGCTTGAACCCGCTGACCCCAGACGCGGTCCACATCAAACTCACGCCAGAGGAGAAGAAGGCCATCGACGAGGTGTATGAGCCGCGCTCGATCGTCGGCCACGAGTAGCAACCTCTCCTGTAGCACGATGCACCACCCCCTCGCGCCCAATCCTCTGCATGATCTCTACAATGCGACACACTTATGTATACTCGTCCTGCCGGCGGCCTCGGCCTGGCGCCGGCTGCGCCGTCGCCTCGGCCCGCGCCTACGCCACACCAATCATCTTCAGCATCCGGTCCACCTGCGCAGCCCGCCCCTTCACCGGCGCCTGCTTGACGCCAAACAGCCGCACCGATGTGTCGCGCCACGCCCCAATGTACGTCAAATTCGCCACGTACACATCGCCCCACAGCAGCGACGTGAGCCACACACACGACTGCGGCGACCACTGGAACTTGCGCGGGATGAACGGCGCAGCTGGTGGCAGCACGTCGTCGAGCGACGCGCCCTTGAGAAGGTTGAACACCTTGGACGACGGCGCGCCCTGCACGGGCAGCGAGTCTTGAATCTTGGGGAGGAGCTCCGAGATGGCAACCAGCACCGGGTCGAGGGGCAGGCTGGGGCGTTAGCAACACTCCTCCTCTTCCACACTTACCCCTTCTGCCAGCTCGTGACCCACTCCTGCGTCGGGACATAGCCGTTGGGGCCGACGCCCGCCTCGGCGAGCCGCAGCAGCTCCTCGTCCGGCACGTCATTCTCTCCGTCGGTAGACGACGCCGGTGCCGGCTCCGTCGCACGCATCTTGCCCCGCGCCTTCTCCGACAGACCCGCTTTGGTCGGCGTCGAGTCGGTAGAGGCATCGGGTGCAGACTCCGAAGTCCGCTTTGGCGACGACGCTCCCTCGATCGGGTTGGGCACCGGGTCAACAAGGCCGCCAGTTGGCGACGTGAGCTGCATCGTCGGCCCGCTGCTCTCCTCGCCCTCGTCGTCGTCAATCTCGCGCCCAAGCAGGGCCGCCTTCTCCGCCAGCATCGCAAGCTCAGAGTTGGTGCGCACAAGGCCGTGGCGAGCAGGCACGTTGCGCTCCTCGGCTGCGGCAATGCGGTTCTTGCGCCGCTGAATGTCGCGCAGGCCCGACATCAGAGTGAACGTGGCCAGGGTCTGGAAGTCCTGGTGCTTTTGCAGGATCGCGTACACGAGGTTGGGGTTCTCGCTCAGCTGGTGGTACAGGACCGAGTTGAACGTCTCAAGCAGGTAGTAGACGAGTCGTGGGTGGCCCTCGTCGGCGAGCAAGAAGTTGGGCGACGAGAATGCCTTGAACAGCTGCATCAGGCGCGTCGACGCCTGGACGCCGAGGTGGCGGAGCGACGGCGCCGAGTTGGCAATGGCAATGGTCAGGGCAGGGAACAGGGGGTTGAGCCCGGGCGTCGTCGCGATCGAGTAGATGGACTGGGCGTTAGCTTTACTTGGCGAGGGCGACTCACAGTGATCATAAAGTCGGCAGCGCTGCCCTGGACGGCCCACTTGGACGGGACCGTCTGGCGCAGCGGCTGGTTGATGGCCGTGCCGAATGCGGGGTCAACAGACAGCGTCTGGAGGAGGTAGGCCAGGAGGCGCAAGAGGCCGTGCTGCGCGGGGTCGTTCTTGTACTCGAGGCAGCAGAGGATGATGTAGCCGACAATGTCGACGGCCTTGCCGGACTCGAAGAGGTAGGCCTTGAAGCGCTGCGGCGTCAGTGGCTGCGTTGAACGGGAGTCCAGCTACTCACCTTGTTGAGGTCGACGAGGCGCCAGAGGAGCATGACTGGGAGGTTAGCGCGGCTCAAGTTCCGGGCCACACAGCCACGTACAAGCCTCGAGGACGTAGGGGATGGGCTGCCGGCTGCCGGGGAGGTAGCCTCCCTGGACCGCGTGGTGCTCCTCGAGAATGCCGAGGATGCCGCTGAGGACAAACTGCAGGTCGTCCTTGCGGTGCTAGCTGTCAGCACAGCCACCCTTACCCACTCACAAGCTTGGAGACGAAGAAGCGGAACGCGTTGTCGTCCTTCTTGGCGGCATCGGCGGGAGGAGGAGGAAGACCGGGGATGTCGTCAAAGCTGCGGTAGTCGAGCGCGACGAGCAGCGTCATGAGACATGTGCGGACGAGGGTGCGGCGCTCGTCGGACGCCTTGAACACGAGGTTGGCGTACGGGAGCGAGCTGGTCGCGTCGGGCTTCTGCGTCGCGAGCGACGTGTTAAGCAGCGAGCAGAGCAGCGACAGAACAAGGCGGCGCTCGAGGTCGTGCGTCATGTGCGCGAGCGGCGGGTTGGCCGTCGTCTGCAGCGCCGAGGGCGGCGTGTAGATTGTAAGGGACACGAGGACCAGCAGGAAGCGGAGCACCTCGACCTTGTTGCGGTCGAGCTCGGGGGTCGACCCAATGGACACGGTGCTGCCCACGCCCTTCTCCCAGATAATGTACTGTCCGTCAGCGGCGCCCAAAATCGACACCCACGTTGATCTTGTCGCCCAGCCCGTCCTCGCCGCGGACCGACTCGGGCACGCTGAAGCCCGCGCAGAATAGCAGGTCAATCACGGCCGAAAACAAGCGGTCCGCGAGCGAAGGCAGCAGCTCAGTGTCGGCGTCCTCGTCCTCGGCCGCCGCCGGCACGGGGTTGGACAGCGGGTCGTTGAGCGACGCCTTGAGCCTGCGGGGGTTGAGTGCGTCGCCCTCGTCGGCGTCCTCGTCGTCGTCGTCATCGTCGTCGGCGATCGTGAACTGGTTCTCCTCAGCGGCCGGGCTACGCGCCTCGCGCTTGACGCGTTTCCGCGAAAACAGGTGCAGGTCGGCCCACGTCTGGCCGTCGGCCGAGCCGTCCGCCTGCGCCTCGTACACGATGACAATGACGCGCCCCAGCACGCGCAGGCAGTTGAGCGCCTGCGTCGTGCTCGACACCTTGCCCGCCTCTGGGGGCGCGTTCGAGGCCGGGAAGGCCGCCGAGGGGATCAGCGCGAACAGGTGCTGCGAGAGCACCTCGACGAGGTTTGCGACGTTTGTCGGGTTGGCCGCCAGCGCCTGGCGGACATCGGCAGCCGAGACAATGTTGTACACGTCGGCGGCGGAGCTAAAGATGTTCCAGTACTGGCTCCAGTAGGCCTCGTCGCTGAGCGGAATGACCTGGCGTCAGTAGGCGCCAAGAGGGGGCACGTACATCGTCGCCCGCGAGGCGCTTGACGCCGTTGACGCCCGACTTGAAGGTGAGCAGCGCGTCCTCCTGCGACGAGAGGAAGGGCAGCCCGATCGCCTGCGGGAGCGACTTGAGCGTGGGGAGGTTGCGGAACATGGCCGTGGTGGGGAGCAGGAGCAAGAGAAAGGAGGACGCGTTGGTCGAGAACCGGACCTGGCCTGGAGGGTAGTCGCCGGCGGGGAGCGTGCGGTGCGTGCCCGGCTAAGCTGGTAGCGAGGGCTGCGGGGTTGACCTGTGCGATGGTGCGGTCGGTTGTCGGTCGACGCTCGCTACTGCCGCTGCTGTTGATGTGGTGTAATGAGATGCAAAGCGCGTTGGAGCAAGCGGGAGTGAGGAGAGAGTTGTGGTCTGTCGGTTGGTGACGCGTGGCAGTTTCAGAGCACAACACAGCCCGCCGCTGCCGCTGCTGGGCTGCAGCTTCCAGACTTTGGATGGGGTGCCTGACGACTCCATCTTCCGCCTTCCGCACTTCATCGCGGCACATCTTGCCCGCTCGACTCCTACTCGCTGCTACAAATATACACATGCATGCGCACTCCAATATCCCATAAGTAAACAAGGCACGACAACGAGGTCTAGGTGTATGATACAGGCGCTCGACAGAGACAACAGCGCTCAAGCACTCGGCGTAGGGCCATGTCCGGGTCCAGGTGGAGGCGTGCCGCCGGCAAACGGTCCTCGTTCTTTGGCATTGGCTCGCTCCCTGGCGGCCGCAATCATAGCCACGACAGACCCCTGGTGGATCGGCTTGGTGAGCAGGTGGTCGGCCCCTGCACCAAGGTACTCGTCCTGGTCCTCGCGCAGCGCATTGCCCGTGCATCCGACGATGAAGATGTCGCTGCCGAGGGCGCGCAGCTCGCGCGCCACTTCGACGCCAGAGAGCATTGGCATTTGGCTGGAGAGTTAGCCAGTGGAACAGCATGGGCAACTCACTTGTCAAGGAACATGATGTCAAACGGCTTGGCATCTGGGTCGGCTGCATTGGCAGCAATCAGATCCAGCGCGACCTGGCCATTCTCGGCCTGAGTCACGCGGTGGCCCAATCGCTTAATCATTCGAGTCATGAGTTTGCGGGTGAGCCTGGGGTGTCAGTTGCCATGCCAAGCTCTCGCCTTACGTGTCATCGTCGACCACGAGCGTCGATAATGGTCGGTCATCGCCCAGGTCTCTGGGTGGTGGATCTCCAGTACTCGATGTCGACGGATCTGAGCGATCTGTGAGAGGCGTATCTGTTGCGATCGACAGCGTGGCCGGTTCGGCCCTCGGATCGGTCCACTGCGTAGCTCTCGGCGGTGATGGTGTCGCCTGACTAGATACGTCGAGCTCGTGCGGCTCTTCAATCGCAGGCAGCGAGACTATCGCAGGCAGCAGTCTCGGAACGGCAGGGTCGGGGGTTTCGAGTGGTGGCCTCGGTAACAGACCATAAGGCAGTTCGAACCTGCAGTGGTCAGAGACGGCATTGCCACCAAAGAGTATAACTCACCAGAACGTGCTCCCAACACCGAGCTCGCTGTCCACGCCGAGGCGACCCCCACTTAACTTGACAATCTGCCGCACAAGCGCCAGACCAAGACCAGATCCCTTTCCGCCCTGCCTCCTGCCAATCTCGGTCTGCACATAGGGCGAGAACAGTCGGTTGTTCTTGAGGTCCTCGGGTATTAAGCCTGCACCAGTGTCGTGTACTTCAACGCGGACGACGACCCTCGACTTGGTGGGAGGTAATCTGGTACCGCCACGAGAGATCTGTCGAGTAAGAGTTGCGTCCGATTCTGGGGCCTGCCGCCGTAGGTGGATACTGGGATCGAGGGACATGCGCCTCATCTCGAGAAGCACCGAGCCCTTCTCGGCATCAAGAGAGCCATTCCGACGCGGCTGCGCAGTAATGTCCTCCTCGCCACAGGGCTCATCGCGGCCAAACGGACTGCGTCCAAACTCGCGGATGGGGCTCGACGCAACGATCTCCTTGATCGTGCTGTTTCGGTCGCTGTCCACGTGGGAGTCGGGTGGTGGCATTATCAACTTGGTAGTGACTCGAACCTCGCCCTGGGACGTGAACTTGAGGGCGTTGGAGACCAGGTTGCTGGTGACTTGACGTAGGCGCATTTCGTCGCCAACGAATGAACCTCCGAGCTGATCGATCCGCGGATCGAGTTCGATCTTGAAGTCAACATTGGCATGCTCAGCCTGTGCACGATGCGACAATGCCACAATCTGAATAGACTTGTGGAAGTCGAACGGTTTTCTTGCCTGCGAGAAGCGGCCTGACTCCATTCTGTTGAATGACAGCACGTCGTTGAGTACCTGGGGCGCAGTCAGCAGAGGCCAAGACACTGAGTACAAACCTTCTCCATCATGGCCAGACTGCCCAGCAACCCGTGAACCAAGTCGGCCTGGTCCTCGTCCACATTCTTGAAGACGCCTTCGCCGTCTAGGTTCTGGACGGCGAGGAGAGCCGTGTTGAGAGGCACGCGCACTTCGTGGAAGACTAGGCGTTAGTGCCAGCGGCGCGCAGTCGACCTACTGTACGACACGAAGCGCTTCTTCGACTCCTCAGCCTTGCGCTCCATGATCTGGGCAGCTTGGACTGCACTGCAACGTCAGGCTGTGCTCAACTGTTCCACACTCACCGATACTGCAGCTTGAGCTGCTGCCTCAGCAAGAACAGCTGTCGGTCTGACTGCTCCTTGAAGTACGACGCCATGAGCAGGAAAGCATGGTAGATTGCAACTGAGGGTTAGTAGACGCCCTTGGTGTGCACTCACTGATGATGGGATCGCGCCAGGTTGACTTTGGTGCGTCATCGGTCGCAAATAACATGAAACTTGACATGAAGACGGACACGAGCATTCCAAACAGATGCAGGTAGCGGTTCTGCCCCATGCACAGGAGGGCCAGGGTCGGGAGGCCAAGCATCGAGCCCATGAGGTAGAAGAACTTGTTCCCACCGCAAGTGTTCTGGCTTCTGAAGGCCTGGGATCGTTAGCGACGAGCATGTCGAGAGTCGGCAGCGGCTCACCTGGCAGATGTACTGTGCGCGCCGTGGTCAGCAGTTTGTCCCACGTCAGCCTCGAGGTAACGTACCATGTCGATAGTGATGAAGATCTGTCACTGTCAGCGCTGATCCAACCAAACACAAGCCAGACTCACACCCCACGACCACACCGACACGCCTAAGAACGTGTTGTACACCCATCGGAAGCGAAGCGGGCCGTCAAACAGGACCATGAAGGTCAACGGGATGGTGAAGAAGCCGAGGATACCGACAAACATCTGGGACGTGAGCGCTGCCCTTCCACCACGCCGCGCAACTCACCGCCCAGTCGTACGGCTGGAAGTGGCCCTTCAGACCCAGCGACACAAGCCAGTCGAACAGCAGGAAGATAGCGCAGAACATGGCGGGGTACTTTTGCGAGAACCACGTCTAGCGGGTCAGCGACACGTCCAGTTGGTTCACCCACCTCGCGGCGATAGCTCGCCTCCTTCTTGGGTTCGGGGAAGGTCTGGCTCCCAAAGTGCTTGAGCGCGGGCCAGATGGTGTCCGTGACAAGGTGCTTGAACCACGACGGCGAGCCAAAGTGCCGCCCGCCCCGGCGGCGGAGGCTCGACCTGTCGCCCTCGGAGCGCGTCATGCTGTGACTGAACGCGGTGGGCGCCTTGGAGTCGTGGCTGTGCGTCTCGCTCGTCGTGTCGTCGTCGTCGTCGTGCATGATGCTCGGCGCGGGCTCGTCAAACACGGCGTCAAAGTCGACGTCCTCGACCACGACAGAGACAGGCTCGGGCGGGCCGCCCTTCTCCGCGAGCACAGACTGCTGTGTCGACATGTGCTGCAGCCTCGGGCGGCGGCGCGACGACCACGCGCACGGCTTGTCTGTCGACTCGGTCGGCTTGCCCGCCCTCGGCGGCTCGTAGTCGGACCCCTCGCCGCCCGACACGCCCGAGCTGCTCTCGAGAGACGGCTTCATCTGGAGCGACGCGAGCGCGTTGCGCAGCAGCTCGGACGGCCTGCGGTCGCCCGCGAAGCGAATGCTGGGCAGCTTGCGGCGCACTGTCGACGCTGCGGTCGACTCGACGCCGACCGACTCATTGCCGCCCGTGTTTGTCGTGACGATGCGGGGGCGCTGTTGTTGGGGCGTGCGAGGCCGTGGTGGCCCGCTGGAGTCGCCGGTAGCCACCATTGTCCCACACGCCGAGTGTGCCAGGTGTGCGCTGGCCTGGCCTTGTTGTCGCTGTTGTCGCTGTCACTGTCGTTGTCGCCGCCACCGTGTCGCTGATGGTATGATGTGAAGAGCGAGCGAGGAATGGGAATGGAGGAATGCAATGCACTGCAGTGTGTCGTCGAGGAGAGAGCGATGTGCGCGCTGTGAATAGGTCGCTCGCTCGCCGGCTCGGTTGGAGCCCAAGGTGGTCGAAGGGTTTGTTGATCCCGGACATGCACCACAACGACGACCCTCCGCGCGCGCAACTGCAGCGGCGGCGGAAAAGCGCGGCAGCTCCGCCATCACCACACGCGTCTGACATACACGCCCCGTTGCATGCATACAAGTCGTCAACCACTCTACTCTACACATCCTTGCTTGGCCGCCGTGCTGCGCAAACACGCACACGCAGACATTGCATTCCAGTCGCGGGCCGTGGGGTCCCTCCCTCGCACATCGGCTTGGCGCAGGCAGGCAAGGCCGCCGTCCGGTCGCCGTCTCGGTTCCACCAGCCAGCCAGCCAGGCAGTCGCACCGCCGCGGTCGCAGCCGCCCCGGTCGTCTTTTCCTCACGTGGCTCCACCCCTGCTTTGCGCATCTTTGCTCCGACCGGTCGACCGGGTGGCGCGTGGCGGGTGGCGCAATTCATGTGGGTTAGGTTAGTAGCCCCCCCCTCATGCTTTCTCCACACGAGCCGAGACATCTGCACGCCCTCGCTCGCACTGTACATGCCCATGCATGCATCTCATTCTATGCTCTACGAGTGTAAGGGGTGCGGACGGCGGTTGAAACACCCTGCCGCCAGCCAGGGAAAGCGGAGTTAACGGGAGGGAGTGGGGGTGGAGAACGTGTCACTCAAACAATCAGGTGGAGCTACGCCGAGGCGGTATCGTCGGGCGATGGAGCGATGCGGCGACCAAAACACGCGTCAAACAGGCTCGACATGTGCGTGAGGAGCTTGCTGTCGGCCTGTCTGTCGGGGCCGTCATCGGGGCCGACACCGTTCTTAAGCGACGTCGCGAGGAGTGCAATCGCCCCTGACGTGTTAGTGGCTCCTCCTCACATCGACGCGTACCAGAAGCCACGTCTAGTGTCAGCGCCGCCACCAGCCACCGGCTCACGGAACACGTCCCAGTATGCTGGGCTCTCGGGCCCACGCAGCTTGCACATGATCGACATGAGCGCGTGGAACGGCGACTGTCGGTACTTGATGTAGTGGACGCGCTTGCCGGCCGACACGGCGGCCTGGTGTCGTGGCCGCCCTGAGACTGGCGTCCGTGGCGACGGCTCGGTCGAGAGCGCAGCCTCGCACAGCTCGAGAAGCCAGATCAACTCGGCTTTTGAACCCGGCCGTAGCTCGCAGAGCAGCTCGTGGTGAGTAACCTGGCTGATGGTCACTGCCCTGGTCCTTCCGCCCGTCGTCCTGCCGCCCGGCATGGGCGTGTTCTGGCGCGTCTGGAGGATCCGCTTGGCAGCGGCCTGCGACGCCACCTCGATGAACTGGCGTCAGTGTGTCCCACGGCAGCAGTTACCATGTAGTCTTTTGTTCGCCCGTCGTGGCGGTCGATGCAGATATGGATCGGCTGCGGGTGGTCCCGTGGCAGCGACCTTGGAGGCAGGAATCGCCGTACAATGTCCGGCTCGATGTCCTGCGGGTTAGCTGTTGCATTTCAAGGTTCCACCAGCTACCCACCCAGGCAATGTTGTCAATGCGCATGACGATCGTCTCGCCGGGCACGGACTTGTCGTCCGAGCTCGAGCTCGATTCCGGCGTCTCGAACACGCGCCGTTTCCGCGCCTTCGGCGAGCACGAAACATGTTCTTGCGAGCTGTATAGCTGGAACGATGCCACGTGCGCCATGCACGCCGGGCACTTGGACGGGCCCCTCGAGACCGAGACGGCTGCGAGGGTGGACGAGAAGCACTGCGGGCACGCCGAGTCCTGGCAAGGTCAGCGTGGGTACCATGACTGTGATCACCACCCACGCCACATGGCAGGACCTGGTACATCCTGGTACCTTTGGCGTCGCAGGCATCGCACGCGCCCGTGCTCTCCTCGGGGGAAAAGAAGTCTGCCTCGGCTTTGAGCCGCGCAACCGCGATTGTGGGCTCGGAGACATCAACCTCGGGATCTTTCGGCGGTGGGCTGGGGTTAGGGCTTGGGCTGGCGCTGGCGCTGGAGCGTGGCTCGGCTGGCGGAGAGCCCACGAGCGTCGCCGAGGCTTGGTCGCTGTCAGGGGTCGATGGTATCCTGCCCGGGGCAGAGGTTGGCCGTTTAATGCTCAGTAGGCGAAGCTAAAGCGTCAGCATAGACAACAGGGGTAGCAGCCCTTTACCAATGAACTAGTCAGCTTTCTGTCCACGTCGCTCGACGACGGCTTGGTCTCGCTGTCGCTGTCGGCCATGATCACGCTACTCTCGGCGATGGCCACGCCCTCGCTCCTGGAGAGCCCAAGCACGGGCGCTACGTCGCCTGTGCTGAGACTGTCGTCATCAAGCTCGGTGATGTCGAGCTCTGGTATCGGTGCGCCGTACTCCACAAAGGTAGGAGGGATGGGCGGGGAGGGCGCGAGGGACACGCCGCTGTGACGGACCTTGGTGGGAGTCAGGGGGGTTGTCGGCCGGAAGAGTCGCCGCACTGGCGTGTTCGGTGGCGTGGAGGGAGGAACGGGATGGACAGGCTCGGATGGCGCTTTGTGCGATACCTCGCTGCAGTTAGACGCGGTACTCGCGAGGTCGATGAGCACGGGCTTGGACAGGCCGACGATGATGATCAGGTTCTGGGATGAGCTGGGGTCTCCCTGGAGGATTTAGCTCACCCCGTCTGTTCTCCATCGCGTGATCATGCTTCGGGAGGCTTCAGATAGAGCCGCTGCAGCCTCGAGGACAGCGGAGGACTCTGAAGTGTCGACGGCGGGGATCGCGGCCATGTCAGGGCCTGAGGGGGTTAGAGAGTATGTTAGGGGGTTAGAACTGTTAGCCATGGTACTATACTGTCGTATCACCAGGTTCTAAAGCTTTAAGCACAGACGAATGAAACTATGAACAGTGGAAGGGAGAATGAGAGATGGGAGGGAGCAGGATTCGCCTCTTTGCCAGTGCCACTGGCTGACCGGAGAAGTCCGGCGAGTCCGTGCCTGCCGCGTGGTCGGTAACTGATGACACCACATGGTACAGACAATGACGCGCAGCGGCTCGCTCTCGCGCTCTCACTCAGCCTTTTCCTCGAATCAGACATCTTCCATCGCTCATCTTGCAAACAACACATACTCTAGCATCATGGCCGCCAACCCGCAGTTCATCAAGTACGTCGACGACCACCAGGCCGACTTTATCGACCGCCTGCGCCAGGCCGTCGAGATTCCTTCGTGAGTGCGGGCTTGCAGCCTTACGGGCTTGCGGCCTTGTTCCGGCCGGCGGTCGTGACTGACTCTTTCAGCGTGTCAGGCAACCTCGAGTACGCATGCAATGGTGGCGAGCACGCCAGCGTGCACGCCAGCTGACACGGCCCCAGCTACGTCAAGGATGTCGAGAACATGGCCGACTTCCTCGTCAAGCAGCTGACCTCGCTCGGCGTCAAGGTCGAGAAGCGCGGCATCGGCAGCCACAAGATTGGCGACACCGAGGTCGCTCTCCCCCCTGTCGTCATTGGCGAGATCGGCAACGACCCCAAGAAGGTGGGCCTGGCCGCCGGAGCTTGCTAACGCGCCAGACCAACCTCCTCGTCTACGGCCACTACGACGTCCAGCCGGCGCTCAAGGAGGACGGCTGGGACTACGACCCGTTCAAGCTGACGCCGGACCCCAACGGCTCGGGCCGCCTGTACGGCCGTGGCTCGACCGACGACAAGGGCCCCGTCATGGGCTGGCTCAACGTGCTCGAGGCGCACCAGAAGCTCGGGCTCGAGCTGCCCGTCAACCTCAAGATGGTGTTTGAGGGCATGGAGGAGAGCGGGTCGGTCAACCTCGACAAGTTTATCGAGTCGGAGAAGGACAAGTTCTTCAAGGGCGTCGACGTCATGTGCATCTCGGACAACTACTGGCTCGACACCAAGACGCCGTGTCTGACGTACGGCCTGCGTGGTATCAACTACTACGAGATCAAGGTGCAGGGCCCCGCGCGCGACCTCCACTCGGGTGTCTTTGGCGGCACCATCCACGAGCCGATGACTGACCTTATTGCTATCAGTGGGTGCGGTGGGAAGATGCCTACTGACGCTGCAGTGTCCAAGCTCGTGTCGCCCTCGGGCGAGATCCTCATCCCTGGCATCAAGGAGCTCATCGCGCCTGTCACGGCCGACGAGCAGGCCAAGTTTGAGAAGATCCACTTCAGCCTGTCGGACATTGAGGGTGCCGTCGGCGCGCAGACGACGCTGTCGAACGACACGGTCACGACTGTGAGTTAGACGAACTGTATTGCTCTAACTCTCAGCTCATGGGCCGCATGCGCAACCCGTCGCTGTCGCTGCACGGCATCGAGGGTGCGTTCTACGCGCCGGGCGCCAAGACGGTCATCCCGGCTGCCGTCAAGGGCAAGTTCTCGATCCGTCTTGTGCCCAACCTCGGCATCAAGAACACGACCGAGCTGGTCGTCAAGTACATTGAAGACGAGTTCAAGAAGCTCGGCTCGAAGAACAAGCTCGAGATTGAGCTCGGACACGGTGGCGAGCCGTGGATTGCCGACCCGAACGTGAGTGGCGGGGCGTGTTGCTCGACTAACGCGACAGCACTACAACTACCGCGCGGCGCACAAGGCCACGGTCGAGGTGTACGGCCAGGAGCCCGACTACACGCGCGAGGGCGGCTCGATCCCCGTGACGCTCGACTTTGCCAACATCCTGGGCCTCAACGTGCTGCTGCTCCCTGTTGGCCGCGGCGACGACGGCGCGCACTCTACCAACGAGAAGATTGACACGTCCAACTATGTCAACGGAACCAAGCTGCTCGGGTCGTACATGTACGAGCTGGCTGCGATTGACAAGGCGTAGGGGGCTGGGTGCAGACGGGAGACATGTATCAATGCAAGCGCACAAGCACGTAGCAAGAGTTGAAGAGCACATCAACATGCACAGCACAGCAGCAGCAGTAATGTTACAGTATGGCAGTACTAACGGGTCGCGCCGTCGCCGTCGACAGCCGCGACGTCCCTCGACCCGACGTCACCCCCGACGGCCGAACGTGCCGTATCCCCAGCCGCTCTCGCCGTCCTCGACGGCGGCGTTGCTCCCCCACGAGTGGCCCAAGAAGCGGGCGCTCGTGCTCCGCCTAACCAGCTCGCCCACGGCGCCCTCAGCCGCGGCGCCGACCTCGGCCGCGAGGTTGAGCCCGGCCGAGATACTCGAGCCGTCGCGCACGACGATCGCCGTCGGCCCAGTGGGGCGGGGCATGTCGATGATGCTCGACTCTGAGACGGTGCTGGCGCCATCCTCGTCAGAGTAGTACTCGTCGGACGCGAGGCCCATCTCGACGTCGAAGCTGGCGTCTCCCGGGCCGAGCGAGTAGATCGGCTGGCCCCCGTAATCCGTGCTGGCGTAGCTCCGGCCCAGCTCGTCGACCGGGCCGGGTCGCGCCCTCGAGGAGGTGGGGTAGGGAATGGGGCTGGGAAACCCGGCCTCGAAGCGCGGCTCGCGGCTCGTCCCCCTCGCGGCGCGCTCCAGCTCGTCGTACTCGCCCAGAAAGTCGCCGTGCCACTCGTCGTCAGAGGGCACAGTGTACATCGTGCCAAAGGTGCGGTCGGCCGCCTCATCGCCGGGCAGCTCGTCGATGCGGCTGCTCGGCGTGGCGAAGAGCGCGCGGTCGAATATGCTCTGGTGCGCGCTGGCTCGCCGCCCGCCCACGCCGAGCGGGGTCAGGCTCGGGCTCAGCGGCGGGAGGCTGGGCGAGCGGCCGTCGCTCGGCGCCGGCGGGCCGCGCATGCTGAACGGCTGGGAGGACGCCGTGGCGGGCGGCACGAGCCGCACGAGGAGGAGGAAGAAGACCTGGTCGTCAGCGTCACGCACCAAACACGCCCGCGCCTGGCTCACGTATTCAAATGCGGATATCAAGCACGTCTGGGCGTCAGCGCTGTCCGTGCTGGCGACTCACGACGCCGAGATACAGCCACGTCCCGTCGTCGACGGGCACGCGCATCAGGCGCGCAGCGCACACCTCGTACGTGCAGGTGATGATGGAGGCGGCGGCCGCCGCGACGACCCACGAGCCGCGCGAGCGCCAGCGCGCGCTGGGGAGGACGACGAGCGCGAGCACCGCGCCGCGGAGGAGCGCCAGTGCGGGGAGGTACGCCGGCGTCGAGGCGTGCGTGTAGGCGTGGAAGCCGGCGTAGGCCACGTCCGCGAGCGCTACTGGCAGCAATGGGAGGGGGCGGACCGCCCACCCCCCCGCAGGCCGCGGCGCGAACAGCGGGCTCGCGGGCGTCGGCACCGGGTGGTGCCGGCCCACGCTGAGCGAGCGCGGCTGGTGTCGTGCTGGCCGCGCCATGTCGCACGTAGATGTTGCAGTGTGAAGTGAGAAACACAAGTCGTCGGCGAGTCGAGCAGCGTTACACCTCCTTGGTGTCAACAATGGTTTCCGGTTCGGGCACTGGCAGCGGCACTGGCTGGGCTGGCGGCGCGCGACTGTTTTGCCCGGCCAGCAGCCAGCAGCCAGGCGCCAGGCACGCCTTATTGATTCAGATGATTGTTTACATGCAAGCGTCGCTCGACACAATACTCTACCACTCTGCTATTGTCACAAGAATCACACAAAGGAAACATGTATGGGAATCAAAAGTCACCGCGCACACACCCGCGCCGCCTACTTCCACGGCTGCGGCTTGTTCTCGCCGCCGCCGAGCCGCTGCATCGACGGCCGAGGCTTGAGCGTGGCACCAGCGGCGCCCGCACTGCTAGACTCTGCCGCAAGAGTCTGCAACGGCGCCAGCGACGATGCACGCCCGCGCGGCGCAGCCATGGCGCGCCGCACACCGGCCGTAGCAGGCGCACCTGGCACCGCAGGGTCGGCAGGCGAGCCAACAGGCGACGGGATTAAAGACGGTCCCGACGGTCTTGAGTACGGCCCATTGCTATGCAGCTTCTTGCGGTCGTGCCGCAGCGACAGTCTGCGGTTGCCAGACCCAGGCGACGACGTGAGCTCCGAGCCACTTGACCGCGCGGCCGACGCTGCCGTTGGCTTCATGAGATTGGACGCACTCAGCGAGGCGCGAGGAGCAGTCGGCAGCTGGCGCAGCTCGCCTAACGGTCCAGTGGAGGGGCGCATGCGTCCCGGGCGGCCCAGGCCAACCCCTCCATGCTTCGAGTCGGCCTCAGGTAACTGAGGAGACGCGCTGAGGTTCTCGCCACCAAGCGCAGACGAGCCGCCCTTGCCCATGAGGATGCGGTTCTTCTTCCACTCCGGCATGTCGACGTCCATGCTGCTGCCCGAAGCCGAAGGCGGTGGCATCGAGGTCGATGCCGAAGTCGACGGCGGTGCAGGAGGAAGCACACTGAACGGTGCAGGGACGGGAGAGGTGGCGAGCGCTGGCGGCGCTGGTACCGGAAGCGCCTTCAAGTCGTCCTTCATCTCTTCCCACTCGGTCGAGTCGTCGTCGGTCTCAATCTCAAAGCTAGGCGATTGAGATCCGCGCGGGCGGTAGTTGAAGACTTGCTTCAGCTCGCCCTCGCCAGTGTCATCGCCGAACCTGGCCCTGAACGTCCTAGTCGGCTCGCGTAAGCCCTTTGCGAGGACCGGCTTGCGCGGCGACACGAGGCCCCGCTCAAAGCCACCCTTGCCCTCAATGACCTTCATGATCCTCTTGCGAGCCGGCGACTTGGGGTTGTTCCTAAACGTCGACATGGAGGCGTCGGCAGCATGCCGGGAGGGGGTAGGAGGGAGCGCGGCCGGGGCCCTGGCGCCGTCGTAGCGAGATAGCGAGCCGAAGATGTTGGCGAGCTCCATCTCTGACCGTGCCGTGGCCTCGCGAACTCCCTTAAAGTGCACGCGGAGGGTTTCTGGGTCCGAAATCCCAGACTCAACGAGCTGCACAAGGGCACTCTGCTGTTGCTGGACGAGGGCCTGGAGGCGGGCAAAGGCGACCGCACCGCGAGCCAAAGCATCGTCTGCGACTCCAAGCGCCGCGCGGTAGCCCTTGATGCGAGCCTCGTGCACAGACGCAGCAACGCGAGCGCGGTGTACGTCCACCTGCAGGGAGACGTTGGCAAGGATTGGGTCATCCGGGTCGGTAAACGTGTTGGCAATGGTCTGGGTGAAGAGCGTTTCCAGTGACCTCTTGATGTCCTCCTCCTTCTGAACAGTCGTCTGGACAAGACGGTTGTTGTCAAAGGCGTCGGTCTGCTTCGAAAGGAGCTCGGTCAGGTATCTCTCCTCCCAGGCGCGATCCACGCAATCCTCGTCCGACTCGATTTCGCTGCGACGGCTCTCAAGGTAGCTCACGGCGATCTTGGAAGCGTCCCACTTGGCTCTCAGCTCGGCGCCTTCTTCGATGGACGCCTGGCCCTCCGCCACCCTCGACCGGACCATTTCCATTGCTTCGGCGGCCTTGCGCTGCGCCTCTTCTCTCTTCCGCTTTTTGCTGGCGCTCTCCTCTCCGTCGTTGTCCTTGAGGCGCTTCTCGAGCAGCTTGTTCTGCTCGCGGAGCTCGGCGATGAGCTGGACGTATTGGCGGGCGCTGACATGGGTGCCGGCAGTGTTGCGCGAGACCGTCATCTTGACACTCTTGGCGCGATCCGCCCACACGAGCGTGTTGCTCGTGTCCTCCATGTCCTTGGAGCTTGGCGAGACACAGACGATCATGACTGTGCGGCAGTTACCGCCGAGAGAGAATTTGAGCAGACGGGTGAGCTTCGAGTTGCGGTATGGGACATGGGGCTTGGAGCCGTTGCGCTGTGCCCCGCACAGAGCGCTGATGCAGCTGCTGAGGGCGAGGAGCGACTTGTTGATGTTGGCTCCCTCTTTCATGCGGTCGCCCATGTTGCGAGTCGCCGCTGCTCGCTCACTTCCAGCGAGGTCAATGATGGACAGAGTTGCCGACGACGAGTCCTGAAGGACGGCATCGTTGTCCATGTCGACGTCAGGGCTCTTCGACTTGCGCGAGACGTTGATCTGAAGGACGGCGTGAGAGCGAGACGACACGCTGTTGGATTCTGTGAACGAGGTGGAGCGGCGCTCGTTGCCGAGCAAGACGAGCCGCATGACGTCGTCGACCGACTTGGGTGTGTGGATCGTGACTTCGGCAATGGTAACACGCTCCTTCTCATTCTCGAGAAGCTTCAATCCTCCAGCAGGTGTCGGCGCCGGCCATTCTTCGTGAAGCAAGTCACGGATGGTCTCGTTATAGATCTCGACCATCAAGACTTCGAGTTGCGTCTCGTACTGATCCTTGCTCTCTTCGATGAGCTCGAACAGGTCGCTCATGGTGCGGACGATAACTCCAGGGTCTTCAGCATGTCCGCTGATAGTGTGCGTCTTGCCGCAGCCTGTGGCCTGTTTTGTTAACCAAGCCCTGTGTCGTCGCACTCACTCCATATGCAAACACAGTGGCGTTGTAGCCCTTCAGCACACCATCAAGCAGCGGCTTTGCAGTGTTCTGGTAGACCTGCTCCTGTGTGGCCTCCATCTTGAACACATGGTCAAACACATAGCTGCGGCGGGTCAGCAAACATCCCCTAGCCCTTGACATGAAACCTGACTTACCGACGATTCTTGTACCGCCTCCCGCCAACGGCTCCGCGCTTAGTCTCTGAGCCAGCCTCCGGCTTGTCAAAGTCGATCTGGCGGTTGTCGATGACCTCTGTGTTCGGTGTGAGCATGCGTCGCCTCACGCCCGCGAGCCTCGACTCACCGACAATCTCGCGGATCGCACCGCCTGGGAGCGGCTTGCGCGCAGCACTGAAGTTGCCGTCGCCGAGGAAGAACGGTGCAGGCGTGTGCTGGGCAAGATGAGGGAGTTCCTTGTCGTTCCAAGGGCGGGGACGGACTGTGGGCCCGAGCGTTAGCAAAACATTCGGCAGGCTCGGGATGGACGACGAGGTCCGCGATGTCGATACCCACTGCAAATGCGCATGGCATTGTCGTCCATGAGGTACGCCATTCTGGGCAGTGGTCCTCGTGGACAGGGGAGGGTGGGTGATGGTAGGAGGGCGGAGGCGTCGGGTGTTGACGCAGTTGGTCGCCCCTCAGTTGAGTGTCATGAACGGGTCGGGTTGTTTGGCGCAGTGGGGTATGAGCCTAGGCTGATGAGTGCAGTGTGCTGGCAGGGCAGTACAATGCAAGCCTGTAGTCTAGGCTGTGGTGTGAGTGGTAGAATCTAGGGGTGAGATGAAGGGAGAAGTGGTGGGTTGGAAAGTGACTGGAAGAGGGCTTTAAGGTGGCTGCTGATGTCGAGAGGCTGCTGCTGCACCCGTCAATGTTGTTGTGACGTCCTAGACCTGAGCCAGCCAGGCAGCCAGCCTGCATTCTCGCTCAGACCCACACAAAGGAAGTCAATCGCGCCGTCAAGTGACGGAATCAAATGCCACATGGCTCTGGAGATTATTACTTACTTTATTTTAATATTATTTATCCAAACCATGTGGTTCCACGCGACCCTTCCCTTAAACCCTTGTGGCCCATGTCCGGTTATCTATGCCTCCCTTGTTCCGAGGCGAGGCGCGTCACAGTCTGGACGCTGGACCAGAGACGACAACGACGACCCAGCCAGCCATAGCCATCCCTCCCATCTCCAATTTCAACTCAGTCTACGCTCATTCTCATCCACGACATCTTTGTCTCCCCTACACCCACTCACTCATCCACAATGGCCACCATCATTTCCCAGGTCGTCCTCCACCCCAAGGTCTCCCAGGCCCTCGCCGTCCTCGCCACCACCATCGGCCGCGACAAGGTGAGAGAAGCCCAACTCGGCCAGGCGTGGGAGTGACGCGCGCTAACAACTTGGTCTTCCTCGACACGCTCCGATAACAGCTCTACCGTCTCATTCAATATGTTTCGCGTATCCTCGCTTGGTCGTTTGCCCGCAGCGGCGCGCCCGACCTCGCCGCGCGCTTCGACGGCCTCAAGGGCGCGCTCGGCATGGGCCGCAAGTGTGCGTCGCGGCGATGGTGGACAACATTTTCGGACAGTGAACCTGACCTCCCCAGTGATGCGTGTCTTCAAGCCCGTTGAGAACCTCCAGTCGGCACTCAACATCTCGCAGCGCCCCTTGTACGCTTTACCCCATGCGTGTCGGAATCCAGCTGACCGTGCACCCAGCACCGGCATCACCCGCGCCGAGACCCTCGCGCAGGTCACCCAGCTCGGTCGCCAGATTGCCTATGCCATCTTCCTCGGCACCGACTCGATCGTCTGGCTCCAGTTCTCCAAGTTCCTCCACCTGGACAAGGAGTATGTGGCGCCGTGGGGACGTGAGCGGCTACTGACGACTTGTGCAGCAAGGCGGCCAGGATCCAGCAGATCTCCAACAAGGCCTGGTTCATCGGCCTCGTGCTCTCGCTCGTCTCGTCGGGCGCGTCGCTCGTCAACCTCCGCCACCAGTCGCGCCGCTTTGCCCTCCAGTCCGAGGTCTCGCGCAGGGAAGGCGGCGAGAAGGGTCCCGACCAGGCGGCTGCCGAGGAGGCGGAGCGCCGCAAGCAGGGCCGTGCTCTTCTTGCGTGAGTAGGCTGCTAACCGCCACTAAGCGCATCGCTCACACCCATCAGCCAGAGGCAGACCCTCCTCTCCCAGATTGTCACCGACTCGTTCGACATCTGGATCCCCTCCAACAACCTTGGCTACTCTCACCTCAGCGAGGGTGCGGTCGGCCTCCTCGGGTGGGTAATGACGTCGCTGCATGAGGCAGCCGCTGACTTTGCAGTGCTACCACATCGTACATGGCCCTCCAGAAGGTCTGGAACAAGCACGGCGCGGCCGTTGTCGCCAAGCTGGCGTAGTAGTTTTAGAGAGGAAGATGAAGCCTCCAAGAGCCCGCGGCGACAGGCGGCTTGGGCGTACGCCTCTGATGGCAGCACGTGGCGGCTACGCATGTCCGCGAATACCGAATACCCCGAATGTGTGCGATATCGTTCTGTATGCATGTCATTGCTTGGAGGAAGCGGCGCAGACACGATGCGCAGCGTTGTGCATGGTCGTGCATCAACCGCTTATGTCGTTGCCCGTGGGTGCGACTAGACGCGGGCATCTTTGGGCATCTTTGGCGTCAGTGTTGTCATCGAAAGTGGTCATCGGCGTTCGGACTGTTCCTGGGTGTAAAATGTTGTATCTCAGACACCGCGACTGCCATGTCCGGCGCCCGTCAATACTGCTTCGCTTCACTGCCCTGCCTGCCCACCAGCCTAGACTCCAATATATGCATAATTGTACAAGACCTCTGTGCGTGCTCAAACTGCTGCTGAAAACTACTTTTGTGTGGGGCAAGCTGCTGCCCTTGGCGGCCGCCGAGGCGCCCTTACCAGTCGGTCTTCTTGGGCTTCTGGCGGAGGGGAACGACGCGCTGGCCCTTGTGGGCGTAGCCGATTCCGTCGAGCCAAGGCCAGTTCTCGGAGCGCTTCTCCTCAAACTTGGAGATGTCGGTCTCGTGGGCGAGGGTGAGGCCAATGTCGTCGAGGCCGTTGAGGAGGCAGTGGCGACGGAAGGCGTCAATCTCAAACTTGACAGGAGGCTTGCCGTTGGGGCGGATGACCTGCTGGTTCTCGAGGTCGACAGCGATCTCGAGACCGGCCGAGGCGTCCTCGTAGAGGGCGTCAAGGTCGGCCTGGGGGAGCTGGAGGGGCAGCATGCCGTTCTTGAAGCAGTTGTTCTTGAAGATGTCACCGAACGAGGGAGCCATGACACAGCGGATGCCAAAGTCGTTGAGGGCCCAGGGGGCGTGCTCACGCGACGAACCACAGCCAAAGTTGTCACCAGTGCAGACCAGGAGAGTCGACTTGTTCCAAGGCTCCTTGTTGAGGACAAAGTCGGGGATCTTCTCGCCAGTGACAACGTCGTAACGAGCGGGCCAGAAGAGGGCGTCGCCAAGACCAGTGCGGAGCAGAGTCTTGAGGAACTGCTTGGGGATGATCTTGTCCGTGTCGATGTTGGCCTCCCACATGGGGGCAGCAATACCCTTGACGACGGTGAACTTGGGGAGACCGGCCGAGGCGGCGGCAGGGGCAGCGGCCTCGGTAGCGGCGGCAGGAGCAGCCTCCTCGGCGTCGGGGACAGCCTGGGCAGGGACAAGGGGCTCAAGGAAGTCGAAGTACGAGGTGACCTTGATGCCTCCGTCGTCGGAAACGTGCGAGCCCATGAGCTTGCGGACGTCAGTGAGCTTGCCGGTAAGGGCAGCGGCGGTGGCCATGGCGGGCGAGACAAGGTGGGTACGGCCACCGGCACCCTGACGGCCCTCGAAGTTACGGTTCGAGGTCGAGGCGCAGCGCTCTCCAGGCTTGAGCTGGTCGGGGTTCATGCCGAGGCACATGGAGCAACCGGCCTCACGCCAGTCGAAGCCAGCCTTCTTGAAGATGACGTCGAGGCCCTCAGCCTCGGCCTGCTGCTTGACCAGACCCGAGCCGGGGACGACCATGGCGTAGACACCCTCGGCGACGTGGGTGGGGCCACCGTTCTTGCCCGAGGCGACAATGACCTTGGCGGCCGAGCGCATGTCCTCGATACGGCCGTTGGTGCACGAGCCGAAGAAGACCTTGTCGACCTTGATCTCCTCCATGGGGGTGCCGGCGGTGAGGCCCATGTACTTGAGGGCCTTCTCGGCGTCGCCGCGCTTGTTGGCAGGGAGCTCGGAGGGGGTGGGGACCTTGCCGTTGATGGGGACAACGTCCTGGGGCGAGGTACCCCAGGTGACGGTGGGGATAATGTCCTCGGCCTTGATGTCGACCTCAATGTCGTACTTGGCTCCGGGGTCCGTCTTGAGGGTGCGCCAGTAGGCCTCGGCCTTGTCCCACTCGGGGCCCTCGGGAGGCGAGAGGGGACGGCCCTTGAGGTAGGCAAAGGTGATGTCGTCAGGGGCGATCATGCCCGCGCGCGCACCACCCTCGATCGCCATGTTGCAGATCGACATGCGGGCCTCCATGGAGAGAGCGCGAATAGCCGAGCCGGCAAACTCGATGACGGCGCCGGTACCACCAGCGGTACCGATAACACCGATAATGTGGAGGACAATGTCCTTGGAGGCGACACCCTCGGGGAGGGTGCCCTCGACGCTGATGCGCATGTTCTTGGACTTGGCCTGGGGGAGGGTCTGGGTAGCGAGGACGTGCTCGACCTCGGAGGTGCCGATACCGAAGGCGAGGGCGCCAAAGGCGCCGTGGGTCGACGTGTGCGAGTCACCGCACACAACAGTCGTACCGGGGAGGGTGAAGCCCTGCTCGGGGCCAATGATGTGAACGATACCCTGGCGCCTGTCGCTCATGCCAAAGTAGGTGAGGCCAAAGGCCTTGACATTGTCCTCGAGGGCGACGACCTGGGCACGCGAGTCGTTCTCCTCGATGAACGTTCCGACGTTCTTAAAGTTCTTGCGCGAGATGGTACTGCGGGGTGTCAGCGTCGCGGTCTTCGCAGTCGTCACTCACGGAATGTTGTGGTCGACAGTCGCGAGGGTGCAGTCTGTACGGCGGACCTTGCGGGACGCGTTGCGGAGGCCCTCGAACGCCTGGGGCGACGTGACCTCGTGGACGAGGTGGCGGTCGATGTAGATGAGCGTGTCGCCGTCGCCGGAGCGCACGACGTGGTCGTCAAAGACCTTGTCGTAGAGGGTGCGGGGGGCAGCCGAGGGGGCGGGCATGGTGGTGGTGGAGATGGAGATGGGTGGAGCGGGGGTGGGAGGAGGAAAGGAGGGCTATGAGCTAGTGGGGTGCGCTCGTTTGTGGGGCTAGTGATGCGTGTGCAGTGTCGTCAATGTGGTCGTTGTCTGCTCTGTGCTGTACAAGCGTTGAGAGATGATTGCTGATGAGGATGATGATGGGGGGACGAGTCGGCAGACCGCGACACTTTGTAGTCTGAGGTCAAGTCGAGATGCGTCGAGGTGGCTTCGGCCGACGAGGCCAGTTTCAACAACGACTCATAATCCGCCAGATGGTCACGAGGAAAGTCGGCCGAAAAGTCAATTGGCGGCTTGTGATTGGTCAGTTTCCCGCCAGACTCACCCGTCGACGAATGACGGCCGACACATTCCACTGCGGGGTCCCCATACTAGGACCGTGATTGAGTCGATGAAGGGCATAGCGAGCAGTCTGTCAAGGCCAATAGCCTCGGCGGCACCCAGCCTCGCAGCACCCACATGAGATATGACTTGCAGATGCATGCATGATTTTGCTACAGCCTGGCACGCAATGGCCGGCCAGCTTTTGCGGCCTCTGCCTCGGCAGTGCCCGAGTCGACCCACTCGGCCACCGCCGAAACAAGCGCCGCAATTTCTTCGCGCGAGTGGCCAGCACGAAGGCAGACGCGCACACGCTCGCCCCCAGGCGGCACAGTAGGCGGGACCACGGGCCGCACGATGAACCCGCGGGCGAGCAGGAAGGCGGACAGCGCGTGGGGCGTAGGCGACAGGAGGCCGTGGATCGGAGAGTGAGGGTGCGCGCTGAGGCCCTCTGGCGCGCCGGGGAACGGCGTCGGTGTGGGGTCGGGCAGGCGAAGCAGCTCTGGCGGCGTTCGCGCGAGCACTGGCGCGAGCAGCTCCTGGAAGTAGGCGACAATGGCTGCGAGGTCGTCGCGTTTCTGCCTGTCAGCTACAGTCGAGCAAACTAGCTCACCCTCTGCCCTCCTTCACTCGACAACAGGTCCCATGCCGACTCGAGGGCCAGCACCGTCGACACTGGCAAGGCCGTGGAGAAGATGAACGGCCGCGCAAAGTTGATGAGGAAGCTCCTGACCGTGTCCGAGGCGAGCAGGACCGAGCCCGAGCATCCGACGCCCTTGCCAAAGGTCATGAGGCGGACGGTCACGCGGCCGTCGTCCCGCCCGGCGCCCTCCTTGAGCTGGTGGACGATGCCTCTGCCCTGGCTGCCGTACACGCCGGTCGTGTGCGCCTCGTCGACAATGACACACTGCTGCTCGCGGGGGACATGCTGGTCAAAGACATCGAGCAGCGTTGGAATGGGCGCGAAATCCCCGTCCATAGAGTACAGTGCCTCGAGGGCGAGGAAAACTGTGGGCGGGGCGGCCGACGACGACGGCTGGGCCGCAATCTTGCGCAACACGGCCGCGAGCGACTCCGGGTCGTTGTGGGCAAACTGCAGCCTTCGCGCCGAGGGCACCCGCGACCCACGCATGCCCGAGTGCACGCTCGCGTGAACGAGCTCGTCGAACACGACCCAATCACCGGGCTGCGGGACGAACCCGAAGAACGAGACGTTTGCGTCCCATCCCGAGTTGAACAGCAGCGCGGCCGGCGCTCCGAAGTGGTCGCACAGCCGGTTCTCGAGGTGCGAGTGGGCCGGCGTGCAGCCACTGAGGAGACGCGAGCCCGTCGAGCCGAGGATAACGTCGGTGTCGTTGAGCCGCTTGAGATAGTCTGCGCGGAGCTCGTCGCTCGTTGTCAATGAGAGGTAGTCATTGGATGACTGGCGGGGGTCATCAGCACGGGCACTGTGTGTCATGTTGGTTGCTGTGCTCCTTACAAAGTCTGTGAGGCCAGAGCCGCGACTCGTGTCGTATTCTCTGAGCCTTCGGAAGCGGCCCTTTGCCTTGCGCAATTCGAGGAGGCCGTCCAAGCGGTTGTCGAGCTGCGACATTGCAAGGGGCAAAAGGAAGGAATGTGGACGAGGTCGAGATAAGTTATCTATGTTCTGAAACGGCCAGTGTTGATGCACGATTGGACGGAAAGTTGAAGCAAGAGGCGCATGCACAAACCGAGCATGTCACCTTGTCGACATGACTGATTTTGTATGATGCGTTGCGGGTTGCCGGAACTTGGGCGCAAGAAGTGGAGGCAGCTGTGGCTTTGTGGGGCAACCAGTCTAACCGGCGTGCCGTTGCGACGGGCGCGACGCCGGCACGCCCCCCCAGATTCAAACACGCGAAACACGCCAGAAGCTTACTGCGGCGGCGGCGAGTAATTAGGCAAGCGCGCGCCTGGTGGCCTAGCCGAGCAAGACCAGTCAGTCTGTCGCGGGGCCTTACGCCCAGGCGCAGCCGACCGGAAAACACAAGCGTCACCAAACATGACATGACGCGAGACTGTGTCGCGTACGTCGCGTTCCGAGACGACACGTGACTGCTTTCACGTGGCAGCCATGCACTTGATTTTCACCCTGAGTCCCATCGGCTTTGATGCATTCAGATCGGTGCTTTTGATGGCTCGAAACGGAGACGGCAAGCGGCAGCGGCACTTGCGGATCCGTGCGCGCATTGTGGTTTGATGGAACCGATTTCCGTCACTCAGGGCGTGATGGTAGTCGATCGGCGGGCTGCCTGCAGCCCTCGTGCCCTCGTGCCCTCGTGGGCTTGACGGTCCAAGTCCGACCCCGCCCGCCCATGGGTGACCGCTTTCAGGGGAACGGCCAGCTGCAACAACCCAGGCTCCCATCTCCCACCGCGCCCACCCTTCACAGCGCCGCATCCATGAATCCCGTAGACGCGCTCCAGCCAATAGCATCCCGTCCCAGCTCTCCCTCGCGCGTCATTGTTATCTCCCTCGTCAATGCCTATCAGCTCCCGCCGGGGCATATGCGTCCAGTTCTAAATCTGCAGCCAATCGTCGCCGCCCAACGCCGCATTTTCTGATTCGCGACAGTGGGTCAAGGTCTGGACGCGAGTGCCGGCCAGCAAATGACTGCTCCTGCTGCTCGCTCGTCCGTGACGTGCCGGCACACCGGGCATGCTCTCGCGGCGGCGCGGGGCACGGATGGAGCCGAACCTGGGGGAGGCTTGCGGAGAGAGGGAAGACGAAGGGAGAGGCGTGTCCGCTAGCGTCGGTCGCGTCGCCCGCCCGTCGCCCGTGGGCCCATGCCCCCGACGGTCGTGGTGGTCGTGGTCGTCGCCCGCTATCTCCACCCACTGAGTTTACAGGCCAGGCCCCGAGCTCGGATAGGGCGGACGCCATGGGAGAAATCTGCCGCGCGTATGCAGGTGCTGTCAGTGGGCCAGCAGCCGGGCGGGCGACTGATCGGGCGACGCAGCAAGCAAGCAAGCACAACGAGACTCGGCCTTGGTCTGTCTGTACCCAATATTAGTAGCGTCTCCTTGGCGAGTTGGATCAAGATCCCCCAAGACAAAGCGATTCACTCAGCCACCAAACACTCGCTCTCGCTACACCCCGGCCACCCTCGCCCACCTCGTAGTAGCCCTTCCTTTTTCACTATACGCCACACGCACGGCACGCACGGCACTGTATCGACCGCGCACAGGTGTTCCTTGCCCCTCCCTACGCCGCCTCCCCACCGACCACCGCATCGCACACCCACACGGGCGCCCATAACACTCAGCCACTCTGTTGACCGGATCACACCTCCTTCCCCCCTCTCCTCGACTCCCTTTGCCCATCACCTCCTCCCCCTTTGATCTCTGGCCGATCACACGACAACAACAACAGCCACAACCATGGTCAACCTTACTTATGGTATTCTGATACCCAACCCCGATGGGTCATACTCGCTCGACGTCAAGGGCACAGACATTGTCTCTACGCTCCAGGGCGAGACTTCTGGTGCGTCAAGCAAGCAAGCATGCAAACCGGACCTCGTGCTGACCCCTCTCAGTCTATGACCCAGGAGACATTGCGTGGGTCTTGACATGTGCCGCCTTGATTATTCTCATGGTACGTATCCCATTGTTCGACCACGACGGCCCTGGTCTCCCCCCCTGGTCCGCCACTCACACAAATTTCCCCTACAGCTTCCGGGACTTGGTTACCTCTACTCTGGTCTCTCAAGAAGGAAGAATGCATTGCAGCTCCTCTTCCTGTCGATGGTGTCGCTCGCCATCGTCTCGTTCCAGTGGTTCTTCATCGGATACTCGCTCGTGTTTAGCGAAACCGGGGGCAAGTTCTTTGGCGACGGTCGGTGAGTGGGGCCTGGCAGGCAGGAACGGCGACGACGGCGCTAGCTATTTTCGGGGCGAGGCTTGGCAGTCGTGTGTGACTGGTTGCCACGACCGACAGCCGTACCCAGCCGTGGCACTCTGCATGCGTGTGGCACACGACAAACTGACACAACACAGCAATGTCGGCTTCCGTCGCGTCCTCGAGCGCCCCGTTCCCGAGTCCAACGGCCGCCTCCCCGAGATTGTCTTCGCCACCTACCAGATGATGTTCGCCAACCTCGTCCCCGCCGTTCTGCTCGGTGCCGCTGCCGAGCGTTCGCGCACGCTCCCCGCCATGCTCTTCATCTTCTGCTGGACCACCCTCGTGTACGACATGCTTGCCCACTGGATCTGGAGTGTCAACGGCTGGGCCTTCCAGTGGGGCGTCCTCGACTACGCTGGCGGTGTCCCCGTCGAGGTGGCGTCTGGTGTCGGTGGCCTCGCCTACTCGTACTTTATTGGCAAGCGCCGCGGCTACGGCACTGAGCGCGTCATGTTCAAGCCTTCCAACGTGTCGTCGATTACCCTCGGTACCGTCCTTCTCTGGGTCGGCTGGATGGGCTTCAACGGCGGCTCGTGCCTGGCTGCTTCGCTCAAGGCCGCCATGGCCGTCTTCAACACCAACCTGGCTGGTTCGGTCGGTGCCATCACCTGGCTCATCATGGACTACCGCCTCGAGCGCAAGTGGTCCATGGTCGGTTTCTGCACCGGTGCCATTGCGGGTCTTGTCGCCATCACTCCGGCCGCTGGCCTGGTCGGTGCACCGGCCAGCGCGCTTATCGGCCTCGTTTCGGCTATCGTTTCCAACTTGGCGACCGGCCTCAAGCCCACGATGCGTGTCGACGACCCGATGGATATCTTTGCGGTCCACGCCCTTGCCGGTGTCGTCGGCTGCATCATGACTGGCATCTTTGCCCAGTCGTCGGTCGCTGCCAACGACGGCTTCTCTGCCATCCCCGGTGGCTGGCTCGACGGCCACTGGGTCCAGATTGGCAAGCAGATTGCCTGGGTCGCTGTTGGATTCGCCTGGACCTTTGTCGTCACCATCCTCATCATGTTCTTCATCAACCTGATTCCCGGCTGCAAGTTCCGCGCGTCCGAGGAGGCCGAGATTGTGGGCATGGACGAGGTCGAGCACGACGAGTACATTGCCGACTACGCCTTCTTCCGCCGTGACCTCGAGGGCAACGGCCCGATGCGCCCCGAGCACTGGATTGTGACCGAGGACTCGCTCGAGCGCCGCCGCTCTCGCCGTGACGCCAGCGAGGCGCGCGGCCGCTCGCGCCAGCCTGTGCGCGACCTGCACGATGTGCACGAGGAGACTGGCTCGGAGACGGGCCCGACGGCTGCGGCGTCCGACTCGAGCACTACCGACGAGAAGGAGGCCCAGTCGGCGGCTGGCGAGGCGCCCACGCGCGTGCTCACTGTCGCCGCCAACACTGAAAACGAGAAGGCGCCGCAGCACCCGGCCTACGCGGCGTAGGTGGTCGGTCCTAATCATAGTCACAAACAAATTTAAGGAACATTGCGGTGGGAGTGAATACTCGCACAGGCATTAGCATATTCCACGTTGCGCTGCAACCTTCATTGTACCTATATGTAACATGAATAATGTCTAGAATCTATGTGGGGCGTGGGGTCGATGCGAGGGAGTGGAGGCGACGACTATGGCAGGAGGGAGTAGCCGCGGGAGGCGTCCCACATGGGGATCTTGCGGGGCGTGGCAAAGTCGAGGCCGCGGGAGGAGAGGTAGTCGATGACCTGGACGCTGCTTGCGAGGGCGTTGAAGTAGGTCTTTTCCGGCTTGTACATGTGAGCCTCGAGCATGTACGCGAGGTGGCGGTGGAAGAGGGAGAAGATGAAGCCGTAGTCGTCTGCGAGGTTGACAAAGTTCTCGACTGCGTGGTGGGGTGTGGAGGTGTAGCCTGCGAACAGGGCCGGGCTGGGGTGTCAGCGCTGCTTGTCCCCTCCACACCCACTTTGCCAACAACCCCCTCGCCGCCATCGCCCCGTCAACCCCCGTCTCCTCGCGCATGCGCTTCGCATCGGCCAGCTCCCAAAGATCCCCATTAGCCACGGTCGGCACCGCGCCGCCGACCAGCCCGACAGCAAACTTGATGGCCGGCAGGGAGACCGGCTCCGTGCTGGCCTGGTGCCTAGTCCGCCCATGGATCGTGATATGGCTCACGCCCACCGCCAGCGCATTGCGCACGAGCGTCTCCGTGGCCCGCGGGTCGTCGTCGACCCGGATCTTGATGCTCACGGGAAAGCCCCACCCGAGCCGGTCCTTGGTCGCGCGCACCATGTCGGCCACGAGCTCGGGCTTGCGGAGCAAAGCGCAGCCAATGCCCTCGGCGTACGCCCACCGCTGGGGGCAGCCGCAGTTGATGTCGACGCCGTCTACGTGCGGTGCGATGAGCTCGGCCGCGTCGGCGAGCGACGCGGCGTTGGGCGAGGCCAGCTGCGCGAGCAGCGCGCCGCGCACGAGCCGGCTGCGCGCCGTCGGCGGGGTGAGGCGCGCCGGCAGGCGCGTGTGCGGGGGCGGGGCGTAGTACGTCTTGTGTGCCCGCGACGGGCCGGCGTCCTCGGGGTGGGTAAGCGACAGCGCCGCCATCCCCCGCTCGGCGCCCACGCCGCGCGGCTCCATCCAGAACACCCCTCGCTCGTTCGCGCTCGTGCTCAAGTCGCTCACGCGCGCCGGCTGGGACCGGCTAAACTCCTCGGCGAGGATCATGGGCGTTGTCGTGACGTGCGTGTCGTACAGGGACACGAGGTGGCGGAAGGGGACTGGGGTGTCAGCGGCAGCTAGGGGAGGCCGGCCGGCTCACGCTTCGAGCAGCGGACCAGCGGGGCCAGCACGTTGACCGTCTCGAGCTCGGCGAGCATGCGCGCGACGGGCAGCACTTCGGGGGTCGGCAGGTCGGCCCAGGGCGCCGCGTCTTCCTCCTTGTAGGCCATGGTGTGGGCTTGTTGGTGTGTGCGGCGATGAGCGATGGCAAAGGCGAAATATTTGGCGGGGCCCAAATGTGTGCTACGGTGCTGACATGAGTGGCGCCTCCACCCCGCGACGGCGGCTTCGTCTGACATCCCGGCCACGACGCGGGGCGAGCTCGGGGCGGACGCCCGTGATAGCATGCAGGCCGATGTATATGGGCTGAGCGGTCGCGCGCGGGCCCTGTGCAGCCGGCTGGTGAGTGCCGCGGCGACTGGCCAGCTCCACAGCTCGTGGCCATCGTCCACAGTACCGCGGCCTGTGCTCTTATCTGGGCTACTGGCTGAACAAGAGAGACCCGCTGGGCACAACATGCGAGCGCATCGCACCTCGCGTCGGCGTGTCTCATCACGACTCGATCACGACTCATCTGCACCATCGCCTTGCCTCAGGTTGTCCTCTCCGCCTCTTCCGCTGGCCCCTCTTCCTCGCTCTCTCTCCTCCCCCTCCCTCTCCCCCCCCCTCTCCTCCCACTTGGTCCTCAGCCCATCCCTGCTGCGCCCCCCACACACCCAGCTGAGAGGTTATGCATGATGAGCCGATGCCGTGGTATTACAATGCGAACACAACCGAAACGCGCGCGTCTACTTGCGGACCTGCTTGCTGGGGGGTGTGAGCTGAGTCCGACGACCATCCCGTGCAACTCACTCAAGCAGCGCCTTTGCTTCGTTCACCTTGCCTGCGAGGTACGGGCTGCCTCCTCGGTCTGGGTGGTCTGTGGGGGTGAGCGGGTGGAGGCTACATCGTAGTCACAGCCGACTCACTGGCAAGCATCAGACGGCGGTGGTGCTCCTTGAGCTTGTTCGAGGTGAGGGGCTCCCTGGGGGCGTTAGCAGTGTACTCGAGGTAGGCACACAGGCTCGCTCGGCAGCTACGCTGCCTCGCTCCCGCCGCGACTCACTTCAAACCCAACACCGCAATCGCCTCGGCCTTGTCCATCTTGGCCTTGAACCCGCCCTTGACCCACTTGTCGGCGCCGCGCGCGCCGCCCCGGAGCGACTGGTACAGCACGCGTCCGGCGAACGCGGCGCCGATGGTTCCGAGACCGATAACGAGAGGCGAGGCCATTGTGTTGTGCGATTAGCGATTGTAGGTGGCTAGGTGGCAAAGAGAAAGTTGGGAGCTCGACGAGCGTCCATGTCCGAGGTCCGATCGGCGTCGATTTGGTTCCGCTGCCACGTGGGTGCGCCACAGAGGTGTCGGTGCGGCGGGATTAGCTCTGGATGTAATGCCGAGTTTGCTCCCGTCCATGAAATTTCGAGGTCGTGGGCGCTGGGTGCAGGCGAGCACGCACTCCTGGCAGCTGCACTGTACGCACGCACGCGGTGTCCGCTCGCTCGCCGCCTCCCCTCCCCCCCGCCGTCGTTGTTAACACCTTGCTCACGACCACCTCTCATCCGTCAACAGTCCGGCAAATACCCAAAAATGGCGCCCATCAAGAAGTCCAAGTCCGCCAAGGCCTCCGAGTCGATCAACTCGCGCCTCCAGCTCGTCGTCAAGTCGGGCAAGTACACGCTCGGCTACAAGCAGGCGCTCAAGCAGCTCCGCAACGGCAAGTGTGCGTATCATCGGTAGGACTACGACCTCCTGGGTGTGGGCAAACAGAGGACGAGGAAGACGCTGCGCGCGCACACGACACACCCAGGAGGATCCGCGTAGTCGGGGGCTGGAGCTGCGGCTGAGAAGGACTCCCCGATACTAACGCGGTTCCCCGTACACAGCCAAGCTCATCCTCATCTCGAAGAACTGCCCCCCGCTTCGCAAGTCTGAGCTCGAGTACTACGCCATGCTGTGAGTGGGCGGGACGCTGCAAGGGAGCAACTCTAACATCCGCCAGCTCCAAGACCTCGGTGCACCACTACGACGGCTCCAACGTCGACCTCGGCACCGCCGCTGGTAAGCTCTACCGTGTCGGCGTCCTCTCGATCCAGGACGCCGGCGACTCGGACCTCGTGAGTGGAGTGTGCAGAGGCGCGGCGTAGCCGCGTCGTGTGACGACGTGCAACTTTTACTGACCCCCGCAGCTCCAGGTCGAGGTCGCCTAAGCACGTCGACGCGTCGATGCATTGTAATCATTACAGAGGACCATTTCTGGGGATGCTGCATGATGCTGTATGACTGCGGGGGTGGTGCAAGGGGCAGGTGGCGGGGGTCGAGCAAGCAGACGGATGGGGGTACTGATGGCATTGCAACTTTTACAACACGGTCGACTACGGCAATGGCGACGCCCGCGATATCCGCACGACCTGGACGCGCGTGCCGCGGTCGAGCGCCGTGTCCCAGAATGTCGGGGCGTCGTCGATGGGCGCGAGGTCGAGGAGCTGGGTGTGGAGTTGGCGCTTTGCTGGTGGGAGTCAGTCGTCACACGAGTCGGGTGCACCCACCACACTCGGCGAGGAAGAGGGCAAACGTGTCCTCGTTGCGCACCGTCGCGGCTATGATGGCCGTGGGCGGGGGCGAGTCGCCGCCCGGGGCCGTGAGCACGTCGATGGCGCCCGCGAGGAGGGGCACGAGGTCGGGGTCGTAGATCTGCGTGAGCGTAGCCGAAAGGCAGACCCACCACGTCGGCTGCCACGACCGTCCGTCGCTCCCCGTTAACGGGGGCGAGCGCGTCGGCCCAGACCGGCGGCCTAGAGTCTGGGGGCAGCGCGGCGTCGGCCCAGTCGAGCGCTGCGGCGCGGGCGGACAAGCCGTCTGGGGTCAGCTCGTCGTCCTCCACGAGGCCCACTCAGCGCGAGGTTGCCCGCCAGCCGGGCGAGCGGCGTCCTCCTCTGCCCCTCCCCCTCGTCGTCGGTATCCCCCAAATCCGTCGCGATGACGTCCGACCCCCGCTGCGCCAGCACGGCGGCCAGGAACCCCGTCCCCGCGCCGAGCTCGACCGCCGCCCGGATATCGAGCTGCCCCAACACGATGTAGTGCGCGAGGAAGAGCGCGGCGGTCCAGGTGCGCAGGCCAGTGGTGCCGGCCTGCACGACGACCTGCTCCTCGAGCAGGGTGATGGCGTGTTCGGCGTCGCCGTGGCCGTAGATGAACGTCTTGTGCGAGGGCGGGCTGGGCGTCAGCTGCGTGGGGGGAAGGCAACGGACAGAGACGCGGGGTCGGCGCTCGGTGCGGCCATGAGGCCTGCTACCGCCTCGTAGATCGCCTCGTCGACCGCCTGGCGTTAGCTTGGCAGACGCCGCGACCCACCGCCTCGTCGTCGGCTTGCGCCGCGACGCCCGCCTCGAGCACGGGCAGCACGCGCCGCCAGAAGGTGCGCCGGTAGCCTGCGTCCGGGGCCGGCAGGGGGCTTTCCAACAACGCGCAGACGAGGAACGCCTGCCCCTCGCTGCTGGATAGCTCGGCGGCCGCGGGCACCCGCAGCAGGTAGGGCGGGACGAGGGCAAAGTACTGCCTGCGCAGTGTCTCGAGCGGACTTGCTGGAGGAGCCGCCGGCATCGTGTGGAGTGCGAGTGTGGGGACGCACGAGCATGAAATCTGACCACCTCCACCGGGGCGGCCGGGCGTCACCAGTGGCTGTGACGCTGCCCACGGCCCGGCGGCGACGGTGCTCACGCCCCACCCCCACCTGCTCGCCTGCACAACGCTATACATGTATATCTTCTCTCTTTACAATTATACTCCTTGTGACGCGCGGCCCACTTGCGCACGACCCACTCAGTGTCCTGCGGCCACCCCTACTCCCCCACGCCGTGCTCGGTCGCCGCGATCTGCGCCTCGCCAAGACGACGCGCGCGGTGCAGCTTGGCTAACTGGCGGCTCGCGCGCGCCAGGTCGTCCAGCGCCGCCTCGGTACGCGCCTGGCCCGTGGCCTCGAGGTCGCGCGTCTCCCAGTCGGCCGCCGTGATCGCCAGCGAGCCGTCCGCACGCACGACCGAGCCCGACGTTCCCACCGCCGCCGTCACCAGCGCCTGGCGAAGCCCCGCCGCCTCGATCATCTTGGCCTCGAGTTCCTGCCGTCAGCGGCGCCCCCGACCCCGCGCCCGCCCCCGCCCCACTCACAAAGAGCACGTCGTTGTTGCGCGCCTCGGCCGCCGCGAGGCGCTCGCGCGTCTGCACCAGCGCGAGCGAGTCGAGCTCGAGCTGCTTCATCTTCTCCTCGCGCTTGCGGCGGAACACCTGCTGCGCCTTGCGGTTCTGCTCGGCACGGAGCTCCTTGCTACTCGGTTAGCGGCGCGAGGACCCCCACCCACCTCAGCTTGGCTCTCGGCTTGCGCTTGTCGTCGTCGGCCTCGGCGGCGCCCGCCTCGCTCGCATCCGCCGCCGCAGCGGCCGCGGCCAGCGACTCGCCCTGCGCCACCTCGTACCCGACAAAGTCCTCGACGCCGCCCTCGCCCGCAGCAGCCGCAGCCACGGTGCGCAGGCGCTTCTCGCCGCGCGCCGCCTCCTCCTCCATCTCCTTCCAGCCGGCGCGCTCGTGCGGCGCCTTGCGGCGCTTGCCGCCCATCTCGCCTCTGTCGGTCGCGAGGACCATCTCCTCCGCGGCCGGGAGGGGCGGCAGCGGCGCGAGGAACGGCACGTCGGTTGCGCTCGCGGCGAGCTCGGACAGCGCGCTGGGGATCGTGACGCTCGTGTCGAGCGGCGACGCCGGCGCCGGCGCGCCCGTGGGAAGCGGGTCGTCGCGCTCGCGCACCGCATGGCGCAGGTAGTCGCCGTTGTTGAGGAACTGGCGGTCTGGCGTCAGTACTGCGCACGTACACCCGCTACCCACTCGCTCCGTGCTCGTCCTCGGCGTGCTCGTAGTGCGAGCCCAGGTCTGCGGTCAGCGGCGCGTCCTTTGCCTCCACGTACAGTTGATCAGCGATGCGGCCGCCGCATCGCCTTCCTGCGTCGACGGCGCGCCTTCGGCCGTCACGGCGCCGCCAGGGTACGCGAGCAGCGAGGCGAGCGACGACGGGGGCGGCGAGTTCATGGCTGCTGGTGGTCCTTGTTGTTGGTTGTCGCAAGTGGAGTGGTAGAGTGGAGGAGAGTGATTACGGAAGAGGTCGCCAGCAAGACAATTAGGTAAGGTTGAGTGGTGTGTTGGGTGTAGGTGGGCTAAAACTGGGGGGAGTAATTAAGCTGATCAACATGGTCGACAAAAACGCAGATGCCCCGCCATGTGGTCTCAGCAAAACTCCCCAAGCTTTAGCTCCCCTTCACAACTTCTAGCGTTAACCCCCGGCGGGAGTCGAACCCGCGATCTTCGACTCCAATTGAAACGCGTGGAAACAATAGAAGGTCGACGCCGTAAACCACTAGGCTACGGGGGCCACTGATTTTTAGGGTCCGAGCGTGTGTTACGGACCGTCGATCGCAGGCGTCCCTCGTGCACCTGTGTATGCATCACCCCGTGTGGAGTGATGGACAGCTGCTGGGGTGTATGCATGGCCACCTGGGGCTGTTGGTGGGGGTGGGGGCGGTTTTCGCCGTGTGGTGGCGTGCGAGGTGGTGCCGGTGATGGTGGCGGGGGGCGTGGGTGCGGGTGGGGGGCGTGTGTGTTGGAATCCCACCTCGGCCGCCTTGCTTCCCTCGAGTGGAGGGGGGCGCAGCACCCGTAGCGGACGCAGGACCGACCCGACGCGGGCTCGAACTGCCCCTCGCAACGTGGAGAATTGGGGCAAGCTCGAAGGTCGAGGATCCTGCCGAGTCGGGCACGCCGTCTGGTTCTCGGAGGGCATGTGCGTGCTCAAGTGCTGGCGTGTGGAGGCACCCGGGTTCTGGGTGGAGGTTGAAGCATGCGAGTGCGTGGAGGTTGGAGCGGCAGCCGTCCGCGGTGGTCGTCGTGTCGCGCTAGCACGAGTCGCGACGTTGAATGATCGATCTACTGGCGTGGGCGATGAAGAGCACGAGCAGTACGTCGACGCGCTGCAGTCGCCAACCTTCCAAGTCTCAGCGTGGTGCCGGGCCTCTGTGGGGGATGGTATTCATTGACGAGTTCTCTTTATCGACGCACCGGACCGCGGCGAGAGCAGCTTGCCCGCTGCTCAAGATGGTGGCTTCATCGAGCCTGCTGACGCCGCCACACACCCATCCGCGTGCCCGAACAAAGGTTCACTTGCTCCCAGCCCCCCTTTGTCTCACAGTCACTGCCATGCATCGTCATACGGTGGGTAAATACACAACAATATGGTGTTATACGACTATGTACACAGCAGCCGATACGGCTTACAACAGGACACCGCCTAAAACTTGAACGCACTCCACTCGTCGTCTTCATCCTCGCCAGGCTCGACGTCACGCGCCTGCTTCTTGACAATTCTCTTAACGGTCGCTCTGCCGACAACGAGTTTCTTGACGGTGGCATCCTGCGACCGCGGCTCGCCCGACCGCGCCAAACTTTGGACAATCGGTGTCTTGGGAGGCTCGACTTGCAGAGGCTGCCAGCGAGCCGGGGCAAACGCTCCAGTCGGCAGTTTAGGGTTGGGAGCCGACACCACCGATGGCTGCACGGGCTCTGGCATCGGCATCCGAGTATACTGCGCACGCTCGGCCGCCGAGAGGAGAGGGATATACACTCCATCCATAACCATTCGAGGCGGAGGAGTCGGCGAGGACGCGGGGCGTGCACGAGTTGAAGGGGGTGCGGGGAGCGGCTTAGATCGTCTCGCCATCTGGGTGAGACGCACGCGCTTCTTCGGCGGCGAAGAGATATCGGCGGGTTCAGCATCGTTGCCTTCAACCTCGTCCTCGTCAACAGTGGGCGAGCGAGCTCGGCGGCGCCGAGACGGCCCAGCTTCAGTCACCTCCACAGCAACGAAGTGCACCGCAGATGCTCGGGGACGGCGCGGCGGGGATGGTGAGGCAGAGAGGTCCAGAACCACATATGGCCTAGCAGTTCTTCGCGAAGGCGTGGGTGCAGGTGCAGCATGTTGCTCCTCGACCGCTGCCACCGCCCTTGTTCGTCGACCAGTCGACGCGGGTTCCGATGGACTCGAGTTGGGCTTCGCTGACGTTGATGATTTCGGCTGCTTTATCGACGCAACAGGCTCAGGGGGGGCAAAGTTGTTGGATGAGCGGGTTGCCCTCGAGGGGCGTGAGACCGAGACGGGCTCTGGCGGGGAGGACGTCCCAGCAGCCACCAAGGCCCTTGTTCGGCGGCCAGAAGAAGTAGGCTCCCGGGTGGTGGAGGCGACATTTGGCGACGACGGCATTGCCCTCTTCCGCGACGGCACTGGCTCCGGAGTGATATTATTGTTCGAAGCTCGCAGAGTGCGGGAGCGTCGAGGGGGCTGGGTAGGTTCCGGTGTACCCGGGATTTCGGATGAAGCGGAGCGCTTTGGAATGCGCTTCGACGGCGATCGTTGTCCATTCTCGATGTCGCTACCTGACGCTGCCGCACCTCGGGTGCTCTTGCGCACAGACACTGGTACGGGGAGGCGTGCTCGACTTGACGACGAAACAGTAGCTGGCGTCTTGTAGCGGCGTGCCAGGGTCACGGAAACCGAGCCCCGGCCACGCTGTGTCGAGCTGGCGGTAATGGGGGCAGGCGATGTCGCCGTCTTCGAAGAGGATTTGCGCTGGGGCTCACTGGAACGAGATTTGCCGTCAGGTGATGCCTCGTCGACGGCTTCTCCCGACGAACTGCGTTGCGGGCTCTGGTGATCCGACCGATAAAGATCGCCTTCATCCTGTGGTGGTTGCTTGGGAGCGTCTCCATCCCCATCCTCGTCTTCGTCCTCGTCCTCCTCCATCACAAGGTCGTTGAAAGCGGCCTCTTCGTCCGACACGGCATTGTCGATCTCTTCCTCGTCCGGCAGCTCGTTGCCGAACTCCTCTTCGTCGTCCAGGGCGTTGTTGAACTCTTCCTCCTCGTTGGCGCCCTCGTCTGGGAACAGTAGCTCATCGCCGTCTTGCTGCTCTCGATCGGACTGCATTGCCGCATCGTTCTCCCCGATGGCCTCGTCCAGTAACGCGTCAATTGCGCGCTCTCCGGACAGCTCTCGACTGGTGCTCGTCCTCCCGGAAGTGCCGGTAGTCCCCAGGCGCGGCTCTGGTGGGTCGTCGTTGTGCAGATCATCTGCTTCTGTCTGGCCGTTCGCGCCCCCTTCTCCAAAGCCGTTCCAGAACTCGTCTGGGGGCATTGAGCTGCTGAGGTGATGCTGCGAAGCGTTGTTGACCTCTTCCTCCTCCGTCTCCAGCCCCCGGGGCAAGTCGACTTCAGGCGACGGCACGCGAGGAAGTCGGCCGCGCCGAGCGCGCTGTTCCTCGGGCGGCACAAAATCTGGGTCATCCGTGCCGTCGGCATCAAAGCCGTCCGGAAGGACGAGGTCTGGCGTTGGCGTTCGATCGCAAACAGAGACGATGTCCTGAGTGCCGTTTGCGACGGCCTCATTGAGCTGACGATCTCGAGTGGAAGCGCGGGGGCGTGAAGTGCCGAGAAGTGTGACGTCGTCATCTCCAGTCGCAGACCGCCGGCGCGGCTCGACAGAAGCACTTGCAGTCGTCTTTGACTTGGAAGGCCTTCCTCGACGATGCTTGGGCGGCGGGCTTTCAGAATCAGAAGGGACCTTGTACCACACCGAGTCGGGAGCAGACATTGCCAAAGGACGCAGGCCCAGCTCCTTGCGACGCCAATTCTCGAGTTCGAACAGAGCTGCAGGGTCCAGAGTCCTGAGATCCAGACGAAGCTCGCGAACACACCGACTTGTGGGGCCTGGTGGTGGGGGGTAGTCTGGGATGACGGGGCTTTGCGCCCTCGAAGTTGGGTTGCTCTTGTCTTGGCTCTCCTTGGAAGGAGGAACTGTGCCGACGGCGCCAAGTGCTATTAATGCAAGGGTTATCTTGGACTCGGTGATATCAGGGGCCGGTTGTGATGACGGATTGGGAGGAGAAGCTTGTGCGCTGGGCTCGAGCGAAGGTTCGGTCGGGTTGGCCGGATCGTCGTCTGCAGCCGCCTCCACTGTGGCTGGCACTGGGTCCGGTACTGCGGCCGGGGTGCTGCTTTCTGGTGGATTGCTTGCGGCGGCAAGATCTTGACCTGGGGAGACAGCACCGGTGGCTGGTGTTCGAGGAGAGGGGTAATCTGCGAGGGCGCGGATGGCCGAGGGTGGTCGGGGTAGTGGCTCGGAAGGTTCTGGTGGTGGTTGGGAGTCGTGTCTTGTAGAGGGCTGCGGAGAGTTGCCATCCGCCGAGGCTCGTTCGTCGACTGGTAGCTGGGCATCGCCAGGAGGAGACGAAGGCGCGAGCGTTGGTTGTTGATCAGGCTGAGCCGCGTCCGAAGTGCCAGTCGCGTCCACGTCCATGGCATCAGCCATCGTCACGTCGGCACCTTCCTCCGGTGCAGCTGTCTTCCCTACATCCGCCTTGTCCCCGACCTCTCCAACTGGAGCGTCCCCATTCGCGGCATCGCCATTCGGCCGCGGCGTGCCTTCCTCGGCGTCGACTGCCGGTGCTGGCGACGTGTCGACCTCTATGGGCTGCTCCAGGTCGTCGGGGAGACTGGCATACGGCTCACTTGGGCTCGGTGGAAGTTCTGAGCTGTAGGTAATACGCAAGTCGATGCGGTGGTAGCTCGCTGGTGTACGGAACCGCTCGAGGACGTCGCTGAGCTTGTTGAGGTGGTCGGGTGACGACATGCCCGAGAGCCACTTGGCCAACGGGGCGAGGGCTATCCCGCTCTGCACCTCTGTCGGCTTGAACGACGCCGATGACGGAAACCCAGTCATCTGAGGGCGGGTGGGCCGGTTGTGAGCGATGGATGAGAAAGTGCAATAACACAAACAAGTGAGGTGATCGAGTTGCACGAGGATCAACAGGGGCCGGAGAAGGTGGAGGTCCACTCATCGTCATGAGGATTTCGGCGTCATGCGTCTTTTGCCGCCCTTCCTTCCTCGTTGCTCAATCCACCAGCCATGTCCCGCCCCGCAGAGCTCCTAGCGCCCAACCGCGCACTCATGTTCCCCCGGTTCGAGACGTATCGCCTCCAGTCGCTCGACCCGGACGAGGACATGACGGTGCACACCCTTCCCGGGAGCGGCGCGACGCAGAGCCGCGTGGGGTACAACTCGCAGCAACTGAGCTTCAAGGAGGTGCGCTCGCGGATCAGCTGGGACCATCTCGACACGCAGGGCAACCGGGGCGTCTATGTCGACGTCGACTGGAATGTCGTCGGGTTCGAGGTGGACGTAAGTGGTCAATCAACTGGGGTTGCGATCGCTGACATTGCAAAGGACAAGTTCGAGCCGACGTTTAGCACGCTGGCGAGCCTGCCCGTCCCCATCTCTTCGAGCTCCCAACAAGCCGAGTATCCTCGGGCTCTTCCACTGTCACCGATAACCTGGGCCGTGTCGTCAGGCTCTGGATCGCTCTACATCCTCCAAGTGTCGGCGCCAGGCGAAGGCTTCTCTGGACGCTTCATCGCCCGCTACGACCTTGCCGGTGAAGACGGAAGCTCGAACCCCAGCCCCTTCTTGCTCTACGCGGCGCACAGCGAGGCAGAGGATGCCTACCGCCTGCTGCTTTGCCGTCCCGTCGTGAGCGCCGAGGCCGAGGTCAGCAAGTACCGACCCCGCCAGGCCGTCTTTGACCTGATCGAGGTCGACGTCCTCACGAACGTCGAGAACGGCGTGGATGACGAGCCGCAGACCTTCTCGCCCTCGTGGTCCCTTCGTGGTAACGATCTCCCCTACTGGGCAACATGGGCTGAGGGCGGCTGGCTGGTGGCGTCTGAGGATCCGTTCACCTCTGGCCCCGTCGCGCGCACACCTCGACCCCGAGAGAGCGAAGGTGCTAAAGCGGCACGACAGCACGAGGCAAGAGTCTCCAAGCTCGGCCTTGGCGCCTCTTTACCGGACGACGTCGACGCGCCCCGTGGCGCCGGTGCGGAGGAGGACGAGATGGACGTCGACGATGGCGACGACAAGGTGTTCCCTTTCAGGTGGACCCAGAACGAGACATCAGTCACCATTACGATCCCGGTGCCAGGCGGCACCCCACGGCGCGATATCGCTCTCTCGATTGCTCCCGAGTATCTTGATATCAAGATCACGTCGCCGTCCCTATCCCCCGCCCTGTTTACATTCCTCGAGCGCTCGCGCCATTCGTTCTGGTCCGAGGTCGACGCCGATGAGTCGACCTGGACGTACCACTCTGCCATTGGCGAGATAGAGATCGAGCTTCAGAAACTCGAAGGCGACGCCCGCTGGCCTAGCATCTTTGTGCCGGCCGACGACGACGACGATGCAGAGGTGGAAGACGTCCCGGAAACTTTTGCGGCCTCGACGCTGGCGGCCATACGCGACAGCTTCAACAATGTCAAGACCCGAAGCGCCGACGAGCCTCAGGGTAACCACCCCGCGTTGCCGGGACTTCTTCGCGAGGAGCTCGACTACGACCTCGAGGACGACGACTATGAAGAGGCAGAGGGCGCCGCTATTTCCGAATCCAATTCCGGAGGAGTTGGCCGATCAGTCTTGCTTGGTCACGTCAAGGTTACCCCCGATGGGCCCCAGGCGACTTGGCCGCGGCAGCCGTCGTCGATCCTGTCGCTTCCTGTGACAAGTGCCGGCGGCGACCTCCCGGTCAACACTGGTGTTATCGTCAAATTTGCCGTCGACGGGCTGCTGTTTGCGCCAGTGCCGGGCTCCGACCCGTCGCGTGCGCCGTGGATTCACCTTGGGACCAACCCCGCTCTTGGCTTTGTGCTGTCATCGAAGCGCGACCTCCGACTTGTGCGGCACCTGACCCGCATGGATTCAGGAGTGGCCAAGACTGTTGTCCTTGGCTTTGAATCGGGCTCCGGCAATGGCCAGGGCAACGCTTACATTTATTACCCGCCCTCGGCAGATCTGCCGACGTCTGCGAGGCAGGGCGTTATTGGAGTGAGTGGGGGAGAGAGAGGAGGGCTGCTTGGAGTTGGCAGTGTCGAGGTGGCAGGCCGCAATGTGGCAGTTGCTCTGTGCGAGCGTGCATTGGTAGTGCTCAAGGGTGTAGAGGCGTAGAGAGAAGGGGGGGGCCCAAGCTGTAGCATTGGTTGCATTAGTTTTTTTTCTTGTTGGCTTGGCTGGATGCTGCTGCGGGGGTGGAACGAGATGCCGCCGGTTATTGCGGATGGCGTTGCAACCGTGAGAGGGTAAGGTAGGACGCCGAGCCATGCGTGGTGTCAGGCACCGACGGCCAGTCTGGGTGGGGGGGTGGGCCGTGGTGGATGAGCCCAGGGCGGCCCAGCCAAAGAGTCGGAAGCCACCTGTACAAACGAGCCGCGCCACCATACAGCCAGCCAGCCCAGCCAAGCAATCTCGCCCAGCTCCTCGCCCGCCCCGCCCCGCCCGCCGGTCGTCAGCACCAAAGACAGCCGCCCCCCGCAGTGCCGTTGCCGCCGCCGCCGCCGCCCCTTCGCCGCGCCATCGAATCATTGCAGCATCTCTCTGCCCGACCGACCGACGCCTCCTCTGCTCCGCTCCCTCTCTTGCCCTCTCCCAACTCCGACGACACCTGACCCCCTCTGTCTGTCTTGTCGTCTCTCCTGTCGCGCCTTGCACACATCATCACCACATAGATAGCAGCAACAGGCACCCACTCATCCTCATTCATCACGCACACCCACACACACACACGACCGCATACAAAAACCTTCCCCCCTTGCTCCCTTCTCCCCCACCTTCACCATATCGTCCATCATCACTCCCTCCAGGGCCCGCCCTGTCATCAACCAACTCTCTGCATCTCGCGTCGCAGCCGTCCACAGACACATCACCACCATGCCAAAGGAGAAGGTTGCCATCATCGGTTCCGGTAACTGGTACGTTTTCAGATTGCCGGGTAATGAGACTAGACGGGCAAGGGGGGAAGGAATGGGCTGCCTGTCGCGGTTTGGGCAGACGACCACTTGTTGGTTGTGTGTGCAGCAGCACAAAGTGGAGCCCAGCACCCGACTAGGCTACCGAGCACTCAGCTGACACTGCTCACAGGGGCTCGGCCATCGCCCGTATCGCCGGCCAGAACGTTCGCAACCACTCGGACGTCTTTGACGAGAGGGTCCCCCTGTGGGTCTTTGAGGAGACTGTACGTGCACCAGCCTCACACACACACACACACGACGTGGCGCTGACAAGACGCCCCTGGCGCTGTTTGCAACAGGTCGACGGCAAGAAGTTGACCGAGATCATCAACTCGACCCACTACAATGTCAAGTACCTCCCCGACGTTCCCCTCGGAGACAACGTTGTCGCCATCCCCGACGTGGTCGAGGCCGTCAAGGACGCCACTGCCCTCGTTTTCGTCCTTCCCCACCAGTGTACGTTGCCTGTTTGGTCCTGGAGTGACTACCTACTCACGTGAGCAGTCCTCGCAAAGACTCTGGACGCCATCGAGGGCAAGATTGCGCCCAACGCAAAGGCCATCTCTCTGATCAAGGTGGGTGTGGTTGTGCTGCTGGCTGTTGGGGGCAAGCTGACACGGCTGCAGGGTGTCGACGTCCACGGTGCCGACATTCACATCTTTGCCGATGTTATTGAGAAGCGCCTGGGCATTTCGTGCTCGGCCCTCTCGGGCGCCAACATTGCGTCTGAGGTGGCTCTTGGGCGTTTCTCCGAGACCACTGTCGGCTACCGCAACGGCCAGGAGGCGCAGGGCCTTCTGTGGCAGAAGCTTTTCCGTGAGTCGATGCCGATCGCGTCGAGCGGGTGGAGCGAGGCTGACTCGTGGCAGAGACGCCCCAGTTCAAGGTCCAGCTCATCGAGGACGTTGCCGGTGTGTCGCTCTGCGGTGCCCTCAAGAACGTTGTCGCCGTCGCTGCCGGTCTCAACGACGGTCTCGGCTACGGCAACAACACCAAGTGTGAGTGACGTCAATGGGGATTAGCCTGACTCCTTCAGCCGCCATCATGCGCATTGGTCTGCTCGAGACGATGAACTTCTGCCTCGAGTTCTTCCCCTCAGTCAAGTCGGAGACCTTCCTGCAGGAGTCTGCCGGTGTCGCTGACCTCATCACGTCGTGTAAGTGCTACACCTCTTGGGTCGCCGTCGTCGCTGTGATCGCTGCTCGGTCACTGAGTGACCGGGTTTGATCCGTGCGCTCGCGTACGCGTGCACCCACCCCCTGGCGGCCCCCACCACGTGCACCGCTGATCCTTGACAGGCCTTGGTGGTCGTAACCGCAAGGTCGCCGAGGCGTTCGTCCTCACCGGCAAGCCTTTCGACGTGCTCGAGGCCGAGATGCTTGCTGGCCAGAGTGAGTAACAAACGTGTTGTGTGCTTGCACGTTGCTGACGCCCGCTCCCAGAGCTCCAGGGTATCCACACTGTAAGCTCGACGCCGAAATGGAGACCCCGCTGACGTATCAGGCCAAGGACTGCCACATCTTCCTCAAGGCACGCAACCGCCTGGGTGCTTATCCTCTCTTCGACAAGGTCTACCACATCTGCTGGGAGGGCCAGGACCCGGCAACCCTGACGGTTGACCTGTAAACGACATGTGCATAATGAAGCGGGGCGCTGCGGCGTGATCGCTGGCGAGCCGAGACGAGACGTAATCGCGCAGCAGCGGCGAGTTTGACCTAAGAGTTTAGGGGTGATGGAGTGGGTGGAGCATTAAAAGTGGTGCTCGGAACCTGACTCGTTGTTCCAGGATAGATATTATGATGCACCGAGTAGGGGTTGCGGGCGGGGTTACGACAGGGCGGTGAGCGCGGCGGCAGTCTGGGCTCGGAGGGGGGTCGGAGACGGCTCGGAGGGCGGCTGAGGTCAGACTGAGGTCACTGGATCTGGGGTAGTAGAGGGATGGGTGGCATGTAAATCGTTGGCCGCACGCCACACGCGTCAGACGAGCGGCGGCTGCCCTGCACGTCCTGCACGATGCGGCAAGGCGTGGTGCGTTGAGACAGAGACTACATGTTCGAGTGCCATGGGCTAGTGGTTGGGCTCGACGCGCGACGCGACCACGAGCGAGCGCGCCAGAGCTAACGGCAGGAACACGAGTCACTGGAGCAGAGGCAAAAACTTTTCTGGGCTAAGCTAACGGGGTGGTCGTGTGTCGACGCGTGAATGAATAGCCAGTAAAGCGGGAAGGGGTGCACCGCGGGTGCCGCCGCCTTGGTGGGTCGAGTGCACCCCCCAAAACCATTAGCCCCCGGCATTATGACCCGGCCCAGGCCTCGATTAGGGTGGGCTTGGGTGTCGTCGTGGGCCGTGGTCTCTGCGCTCTCGTAAGCCTCTGTGGCCTCGGATTGCTGGCTCGGCGGGCGGGGCGGGGCGTGGCAGACAGCAAGCACATGAAGGTACGACGAAGCGCTGCACGCGCGTCGTGCATGGCGCGTAACGTGTTGCGTTGCGCCGGCCGCCTGCGCCGGCCCAACCACCACGACCCACCACATGCCTCGCCCCGCCCTGGAGCGACATGATCAAGGGTGCCCTGCGGCAGCTCGTGGATCGCCGCAGCAGGGCAGCGGCACGCGTACGGCTCATGTAGGGGTCATTCTCCGCATAAAGCTCTACATTGCGGCCCCAAGGACCCCAGACTCTCTCTTTGATCCGTACTCCCCCCTCCCCTCCCCTCGCAGCTCTGGCAGCTGTAAAACACTCCGAAGATCCTTGCTGCGACGTCGACGTCGTCGCCGCCTCCGCCGCCTCGTCGTCACTCCGCCGCGCTGAGCGCCCCGCCCCGCCTCGACACTCTCTTAAGACCGACCACCACAAGGCCAGCACCATGCCCTTCCCCTCGTTCACTCGTCGAAACAGCGTCGCAGAGCGCCGCACGTCCGCCATCCGCCCCTCGTCACTCTTTGGCCTGTCCGACTGGGCACTGTTCGACATGCCCAAGCCCCAGCCCCAGCAGGCGCCGCCACGCCAGCTCCAGCTCGCGCCGCTGCGCCCCCTGCCCGAGAACCACAGCTACACGCTCACTGCCGCCGATACCGCGTTCCACACGCCGACGCCGCGCCGCCGCACGCAGAGCGCTGCGGCCCCGCGCCCAATGTCGGCCTATGCGTCGTCTCTGCCGCCCGGCGCCGCAGAGGCCGTGCTCGCCCTCCCCGGATTCGACACGCGCAACAACTACACGCCCGTCGACTGCAGCCGCGTCGTGCCCATCAACGCCAGCCGGCCTGTGCCTGTTGTGCGCGCGCCGCGGTCGACTGGATTCGACATTTTCGACGCCCACTGCCCGTCCGACAGGTCCGCCCGGCGCGACCTCGGTTTCGGGGCGCCTCAGACAAGTGTGAGTGAAGCTTGATTTGCGCTTGAGCTTGGTGGTAGAGTGGTCGGGTCAGCCGGGTCAGCCGGGTGAGCCGGGGTCAGCAGCCCTGGCGCGCCTTGCTACTGGCTCGTTGCTCTTTTTCTGGCCCACCCTGCTTTTGTTAAAATCTGTCGAGGATTGAATTGGGTGGCGCAGGCACAAAGAGAGAGGAGGCGAGGGAGAGAGCAAAAGGCAGACGAGGGCAAGGAGCAGCCCAATCTCCCGAAAGAGTATGACGCGGCGGCCAAAAAGGCTGCCCTGCCCCAGGCAGATTCGGTCGTAGAGGGGCGCCACTTGAAAACGACAACAATAACGTAGGCTGGCATACGGCATCGGGCGAGCAGCGAGCAAGCAGAGCAGCCCCAGGCCTCTTTGAGCCATCTCGACACTGCTGCTACACTCACTGCATTGCCTACTTGGTCATTGAGTAGAGTGACAAGCACAAGCCATCTCTCTCTCGTCGTCGTCGTCTTGTACACACTCTCCACACACACACACCACTCGCTCTCACTCCCACTCCCACTCCCACTCCCCGACTCGCCTCACCTACCCCGAGTGGCACAACACGATCCATTCCGCATTCCATCCCCCCGCCCCCCGCTTCGCCGCAATCGTCTTGTCCCCCCAACCACTCGCCCGCATCGTCTCACACCCACAGCACTATCAAAAGCGCTCAGCCATGGTAGACGCAAACGGCAGCCGGCTGCCAGTCGTCCCACCACGTTCTCACCTACGACCATCCGCAGCAGCACCACCATCAGCCGCGTCGTCGTCGTCGTCGTCGTCGCCTTGCTCATCGACCCCATCATCCTCGACTGCGTCGCCTCTCCCCTCACGTAGCTCGTCTCTTGCCCGCAGCACTGGCAAGTCGGCCAGCTCGATCGAGGTCCACACCCCTTCGCCACCGTCGACCCCCTTGACACAGCGTCAGTTCAACATCTCGTCTCCGATGGGCAACGGCAACGGCAACACCGACTTTGGCCCAAAGCTCGCCTCGCACGAGCGCGACGTTATCCACTTCTCGCAGCCCGTCCGCAAGCGCAACTTTGCGGGCAGCGTCTCGAGCATCGACCGCGATCCGTTCAAGATCCGCGACGGGCTCCAGTCGCGCAAGGCGTCGAGCGGGGTGTACACACGTGAGTTGTCATTGTGCAGGCGTTGCAAAAGCTGTTCTGACAAAGGCCGCAGCCAACACGTTCCCTGGCCCTAGTGTGCAGCAGCAGCGTCCGAACCAGTCGTTCCCGGCGACGTCGCCGACATTGTCGACGTTCTCAAACGACTCGGGGTCGAGCTCGTCGCACCACCGCAGACCGGCCTACCGCGTCCGCTCGCTCGGCAGCTTCCAGCGCTTCTCGGTGCACAAGGAGGAGCCGCTCCCCCCGCTCCCCATCTCGAACCCGACCAACCCGCGCACCAGCTACTACCCCCAGTACGCTACTCCCAAGCCGAGCTACTCGCCGACGAGCGCCCGCTCTGGCGCGTCCATCAGCCCGCCCGACACGCCTACGACGCCGACGTCGGTCAACATCTCGGGCCACAGCGTGCCCGCGAGCAGCGTCGCGCGTCCCGTCGTCATCATGTCGCAGTCCGACTTTGGACCCGGCGTCGACTTTTCGCGCTCGCCCGTCGAGTCCTCTGCCCTCGGCCTCGGGTTCGAGGAGAAGCCCACGTCGTACCTGCGCTCGCGCTCGTCTGACCAGGCGCCGCAGCTCCCGCCGATCGACGCGTCTCCGTCTGCGATGCCCTCGCCTCCTGCTGGACCCACAACACCACCTGTTAACAAGCGCACCCGCCGCAAGCCTGTGCCTCGCCTGGACGAGGACATGATCGAGCACCTCGAGGCGCTCGAGACTGGGTCTGGGTCGCGCCCCCACGCTCTTTAAAAGCAACAAGAACGCCCCTAATGATTTGTGTTGCCCCGTAACAGTTCTTGTTGTATCCATTGTGTCTACGTATTGTGTGGGCTGGCCGTGCCTTTAAACGGTTGATGTTACTGTGTATGGCACCGAGCACCGAGCGGAGCGAGGTGCGAGGTGCGCGAGGTGCGTGGGGAGTTGGGCGGTGGGCAGGTCGTGGCGTCGTCGCTGGCGGCGTGGTCGCTGGTGCAGTGTCGATGACCGCGGCTGCGTCGTGGCTGGCGTCGATGTCGGGTGCTCGCTGGCGTCGATTGTCGTGTGCAGTGGACGACGCGGCCGCCTTGGCGCTCGCTGGTCATCTGACTATATCTGGATGCCGGGGGTGCCAGAGGTTGCCCGATAGCGACGGCGCAACGAGTTGCCCGTAGATGGTAATGTCGGCAGTGGCCCGCCCGCCTGCGCTAGGCAAAAGGCCGAGCCGACACAGCCGACATTACGGCTGCGTGCGCGTCGCCCGAACAGCGACGAGCAAGGGTGCCGCTCCCGGACTACTGAGCACTGCAAGCGCGCGCACGCTGCGACGTAATATCACGGCCAGCTGGGCGAGCGGGCAGGAGCAGCACGCACCAGCAGCATGCCCCAGCCAGTGCCCAAGGCAGCGTGGACGCGCTTCTTCCCCGCCCAGCTTGCCAGCGGCGAAGCCTTTGACGAGACGCCAGACGGGCAGATCGCGCTGCGCCGCGCGCCGGGCGAGCCTGGCGTGGGCGGCGGCTGCTGCGGCCGGCGCCGGCGTCGATAGGGGTCGTGCTGCCGGCGAGGCCGCGAGGGGGCAGAGAGGCCACGCCGAGCAGCTCGGCTGTGGCGGCGCTGCGGGCCTGCATACGCCATCAGAGCTCGGCCCATGCATAGTCTCCACCCCCGCCCCGTCGCCTTGTTGTTGTTTATGCATGCATACGCGCACACACCTTCCCGTCCCGGCGGCCCCCCACGGGGACGCCGACGCTGACGCTGACCGAGCAACGTGACGCGTCGAAAAGTCTGCCATGCTGCCACCCACCACCGCCGCCCGCCGCGCCGCCTCCACCCGGCAACCATCTCCACGTCACCGAGATACCCAACTCTTTCAACCACACCCCCCACCACACCCACCATGCGGCTCTTCTCCCTCTCCGCCGCGCTCCTCGGCCTCGCCGGCCTCGCCGCCGCGTCCAACGTCGTCGACCTCGACTCGAAGAACTTTGACAGCGTGGGTTGGGCGGGCGCCGCGCCGGAGGTCCGTGCTGACTCACCAGATTATCGGCAAGGACAAGGGCGCGCTGGTCGAGTTGTAAGTGGGCTGGACTTGGCTGGGATGCACAGTACTGACGCCACAGCTACGCTCCGTACGTCGACTCTGCTTGCGATCCGTAGTGACCCGCTGACAATCCCAGCTGGTGCGGACACTGCAAGACGCGTGAGTGGAGAACCGAGATGGAGATCTCGCCCCGCTGACACACCCAGTCGCCCCCATCTACGAGAAGCTCGCCGACGCCTTCCCCTCGGGCAAGGTCATCATCGCCAAGACCGACGCCGACGGTGTCGGCCGCGACCTCGGCTCCAAGTACGGTATCCAGGGCTTCCCCACCCTCAAGTGGTTCCCCGCTGGCTCGCTCGAGCCCGAGGACTACAACTCTGGCCGCGACCTCGACTCGCTTGCCAAGTTTGTGACGGAAAAGTCGGGCGTCAAGTCCAACATCAAGCCTCCCCCTCCCCCCGCCGCCAAGGAGCTCGACATCTCCAACTTTGACGACGTTGTCGACGGCTCCAAGAATGTCCTCGTCGCCTTCACCGCCCCCTGGTGCGGCCACTGCAAGAACATGAAGCCCGCGTACGAGAAGGTCGCCAAGGCCTTCTCGGGCGAGTCCAACTGTGTTGTCGCTCACGTCAACGCCGACGCCGCCGAGAACAAGCCCCTCGGCGCCCGCTTTGGCGTCAAGAGCTTCCCCACCATCAAGTTCTTCCCCAAGGGCAGCGAGGAGCCCGTCCCCTACACCGGCGGCCGCTCCGAGGACGCCTTTGCCGAGTTCCTCAACGAGCACTGTGGCACCTTCCGCGCTCCCACCGGCCTCCTGACCGACCTTGCCGGCAAGATCACCTCGCTCGACGTCCTCGCCCACGAGTTCATGGACGAGATCCCCACGCGCGCCGAGATTGTCAAGCGCACCAAGGACGCCGTCACCGAGTTTGTCTCGACCGCCGACGACAAGGCCAAGGTCGCCGCCGAGTACTACCACAAGGCCATGGAGCGTATTGTTGAGAAGGGCGACGCGTGGCTCGAGAAGGAGAAGACGCGCCTGACCAACCTCCTCGCCAAGGACTCGCTCGCGTCGTCCAAGCTCGACGAGCTCAAGGTCAAGGTCAACATCCTCGAGTCGTTTGTCGCCAAGCGCGTCGGCGAGTTTGTCGACGATGGCCACGACGACGCCCACGACGAGCTCTAAGGTGCATGCGGCCCAACATCAAAAGCCAAAAAGCCATAGCCATATCCCATGCATCGTCGTTATTCTAATCCCTCGTGTCGTCGTAATTTCAATGCGTCGCTGTAATTCTAATTGATTCCATGAGAAATAGAAAAGCCACGTGACCACGTCACTTGTGACGGCTTGCGCGTCGCTGACGAGTGACGATTGACGACTCGCTGCTCCATCATCACCGTCGTTGCTCATCTATCTCATTCTGCACTCTACACCGCCAGAATGACCTCCGCACCAGCAAAGGACGTCGTCAAGGCCGACGCAAAGGACGCAAAGGCCGACCCCAAGGCCGACGCCGAGGCCAAGGTCGAGCCGGCCCCCGTCCTCACCGTCGAGGAGGGTGCGTGACCTGCCTGCTGCTGTCGCTGACGCCAGAAATCCTCAACTCGATCCAGCTCATCGGCCGCGCGGTGGCGACCATCGAGCCGCGCTTCACGGCGCGCGTGCTGCGCACGCTGACGGGCCTGCGCAAGAAGCTCACCCGCCCGGCGCTCAAGGCCGCCATCGACCGCGCCTTCCCCCGTGGATGTAGGTCCTGCTTGGTAGCGCCAGCTGACAAGCAGCCAAGACGGGCCAGGCGCTCATCGCCTCGCCCCTCTTCGCGGCCATCAAGGACGGCGAGTCGATGGACGTTGACGGCGCGGCCACACCCGCCCCCGAGGCTGCCGTCGTCAAGAAGTTCACGCCCCCCCTCGACTCGGCGACCAACGACCTCCTCCCAGAGGCCATCGTCTACCTCCGCCTGCTGATCATCCTCGGCGCGCTCGACGCGGGCAAGGTGGTCGAGGTGAGCTTGGATGTGTGTGAAGCAAGCTTACCCCTAGGCCGGCGAGTTTGCCCTCGAGACTACCGAGATCATCCAGGCGGCCAACCGCAGGACAATGGACCAGATCGCCGCAAAGGTCTACTTCTACCTTGCCCGCAGCTACGAGCTGCAGGACCGCCTCGCCGAGCTCCGCCCGTGAGTATAGCTGTCGCTGTTCCGTGCACCAGCTGACTCCCCAGAACCCTCCTCGCCGTGCGCCAGACGGCCAAGCTGCGCAAGGACGAGGTCCTCGAGATCACCGTCGTCAACCTCCTCCTCCGCTCGTACCTCCAGTCAAATCTCTACGACCAGGCCGACAAGCTCCTGTCCAAGATTGAGATGCCCACGTCGTCATCGTCGGCCCAGACCGCCCGCTGGCTCTTCTACGTTGCCCGTCTCCGCGCCGTCCAGCTCAACTACGCCGGCGCCGCCGACCTCCTTCTGACTGCCATCAGGCGAGCACCCAAGGACGACGTTGCGCCTGGATTTGTGCAGATTGTGAGATCGAGCGCTGTTGTCGCAGAGCTGACCCCAGGTCCACAAGTTCTACATTGTCACCGAGATGCTCACCGGCCGCATCCCCGACCGCGGCATGTTCCGCCGGCCAGTCCTGCAGCAGGCGCTTGTGCCATACTTCCAGATTGTCCAGGGTGGGTTGCCACGAGTACCACTATCGCTAACCCTCCAGCTGTGCGCGTCGGAGATGTCGCCGCGTTCCAGCGCGCGTTCACCACGCATGAGCAGGCCTTCCTCGCCGACTCGACCCACTTCCTCATCCTGCGTCTGCGCCACTTTGTCATCCGCACAGCGCTGCGCACCATCACACTGGCGTACTCGCGCATCTCGCTCCGCGACGTCTGCCTCAAGCTCGGCCTGGACTCGGAGGAGGACACCGAGTACATTGTGGCCAAGGCGATCAAGGACCGCGTGATTGATGCGACAATCGACCACAAGGGCGGCTTCATGCAGTCCAAGGCCAAGAAGGAGGTGTACGAGACGGACGAGCCGCAGCAGCAGGTGGCCCAGCGTCTCAAGTACGCGCTGTCGATGCACAACGAGGCGCTGCAGGTGAGCTGTCCGCCGTGCTGCATCCAGCTGACATCCAGGGCATGCGCTTCGCCGCCAACGTCCACCGCAAGGACCTCGAGACGGCGGCCGACGCGAGGGAACGTGACCGCGAGATTGCGCAGCTCATCCAGGACACCAAGGACGACCTGGACGAGATCTAGAAGCAGTGGTAACAGTAGTAGTATGCATTATGTCAAGGATGATGGCTGCGGATGAGGCTAAGTTGGCAAGTCGGAGTCTAGTCGCTGTCGATGGGTGTGCCAGCCGCCGCGGCCGCCTCGCGCTCCAGCCGCTCCTTCTCCTCGCGCTCCTCCATCTCGACGACCTCAATGTCGAGCGGGTACGTGAGCACCGCCGCGATGCCAGTGAGGAGGTTGAGCTGGACGCCGCTCTCGTGCATGGACGAGAAGATGATTGCCTCGCCGCCGCGGGCGCGCACGTCGTCGACCATCTGGACATACTTGTTGCGCTTTGCGGGGTCGGCGGCGCGGAACAAGTCGTCCGAGATGAGGAGCGTGCCGACTGCGCCGCGGTCGACGGCGAGCGCGACGTGCTCTGGGCCGTACCACGCGCGCAGCTCGTCATTCGCGAGCATCTTGTGGAACCTGCTGTCAGCGGCGGGCGTCTGGGCTTGCCACCCACTTGTCGAGCGCGAGGCCCTCGCGCGCAAACTTTGCGCCCTGGAGCATCTTTGCGACGCCGGGGTCGCGCAGCGCCTCGACGAGCGAGTGCACGTGCGGCGTGTTGGAGTGGACCTTGACCCATTTTGGCCGGGACGCGAGCAGCGCCTTGTTGTTGGTCTCTGTGGCTTGTTGGAAGATGTAGTCGTAGAGCTGGCGTGGCGTCAGCTTGCGGAGCAGCGCAGATATGAAAGCGGACGCACCGTGTCCTTCGTGAAGCCCGGAGACGCAATCACGACCGCCTTGAGCGACTCGAAGGGTATCAGGCGCAGGATGGCCTGGTACGTCGTCTGGAGGAAGTTTGCCATTGCCTGGGGGAGTTAGCTTGTCGTCACCCCCACCAGCTGCCCACCTTGTCATACGCCGACGTCCCGCTCCGCTTGCGCGGCACGGCGCAGTCTATCCGCTGGCGCACGAGCGTCATGTGCTCGGACAGGAGGCAGATGGCGGCGGTGCCCTCGCCGCAGACGACGGCGCCGATCTCGGCGCCGCGGCCCTCGCGCGTGCTCTCGGCGATGCGGTCGAGCGCGACCGAGTCCCAGCCCTGCGCCTTTGTCAGGCGGAACTTGCGGCCCTCTGGTCGTCAGCTTGGCCGGTGGTGTGCACCCACTCTCGAGCTCGAGCGTGTGGAACGCGCCGACCCGCACATAGTCGTTCGCCTCGGTCACCTGCCCCGTGATGCTCATGACGGCGCGCGCCTCGCTCTTGTCCCCGTTCGTCTCGGTCGACGCGGCGGCCGAGAACATGGTCTGGGGTTAGGGAGCCCTCGCCACCCGACCCACCTTGCGGACGATGATGGTGAGATTCAGAGTCACGCGGAACGACGTCGTCGTGCCCGTGCTGCTCTGCGTGTGCACCTTGCGGTCCGTCTTGGCCTGCACCTCGTCGCCCTCCGAGATGAGGTTGTACACGTGCCACATGTCCTCCTCGTCCTCTGGGAGGAGGACGACCAAGCCCTGGGTGTGTGAGTGGGAGGCGCGGGGGTGGGTGGGGGGAGGGGGGAACCTACCGAGCCGTCTTTTTCAATGTGCTTGCTGACGAGCTTCATGTCGCTGTGCTGTTCGTCTAGGTCCTAGGGTTATAATCTACGCAGCGGCATGCAAACGTATGAAGACGAGAGTTGGACGAGAGCGACGCCGCGCGCAAGACTTTTGCGCCGTTTCATGACGTCGGGATCGGAGCCAAAACACAGCAGCCACCCAGCTAGCCAGCCCATCACGACGCCGCCGTTTCAGTGGCAAAATAGCGCTCGCCTCCACGCCCGGCCAATGCGATCATGGTCATGCGCTACATGCAGTATGGAGTGGTATTATCTAGTCCCAGCTAAAGTCATCGTCGTCGTCCTTGTTTCTTGTGTTCTTGCCCTTGCCGGCCGCTGGTGTCCCCGGCCCGCCGTTGCCAGCACGCGGGGCTGAGGACGAGGACGCCGGCGCCGAGGACGGGCCCGCAGACGCCTCGGTAGGCCCGTCAATCTCACGCAGATCCAGGTCGAGGTCCTCGTCGGCCTGCGACGCGACCTGCGACTGGCCAGAACGCGCTTCCCGCGCCTGGTTGACGCGCGACGTGAGCGGCAGCGAGTGGTAGCTCGACGTGCGCAGGTGCGCCGCGTACGAGTAGAGCACGATGATGAAGTAGACCTGGGGTTAGGTTGAGCAAAAAGCATGATAACCTACCTTGAGGAGGAAGCCGAACAGCGTCACGCCGACAGCGTACCCCTTCTCCTCGGCCCAGATCTGGTTGGCAATCTGCGCGTCCGCGGCCGACTGTCCTGCGGCCGGGATGGGTTCTGTCTCGTTACGGCTGAGCGCAAGGTTGAAAATGTCCTGCTGCGCCTGCGAGTTGAGCTCGCGCTTGCCGTCGTGCGCGACCTGGTACCAGTATCGGTAGTAGAAGATGTAGTGGAACAGCGTCTGGATAACGTGGTCCGCGAGGTAGATGTGTGCTGCCAGGAGCACGCGGTAGGCCGTTTCCTGCAGCGTAAGCGGGTGGACCCAGAATTCACTCTAGCCACTCACCGACTTGACGGCGCGCAGTGCCCATGCAAACACGATGAGCGTGGCCACCGAGTAGGCATAGAACAGGAACTGCGAGAAGGTTCCCACTCCTGGGAGGAACAGCATGATGAGACCGTACACACCCGCGACCTTGTTGATCAGCTGGGAGGGTCAGTTGGGAGCGACGAGACAGTCAGCGCATGGCAACTAACGCCGAAGAGAAGGATGATCTCGCAGCCTGGACGCCGTGTCAGCTCCAGCCAAACCCGTACACACGCGCGTCGCGCGCTCCACACGTACCAAGCTTGATGTCGAGGAGGCCGAGGAACGTGGCCACGACGGCATCTGGCTGGAAACGGCGCAGACTGAGCCGCATCGTCGTCGAGTGGTTGTTGGTTGCTGTTGGAGCAAGTAGTGACGATGACGAGGAGGGAGCGAGGTGGAAGCCGGCCGATGAGGTTGCAGTGCACGCAGCAGCATGCGGCTCGCAACATCTTGGCGGGCAGCAAGCAGCACGCGTAGGCTTTGAACCGTGCCTGAATTCGGGTAACAGAAATGGGTATCTGACACGCCTAACGAAAACACGCCTATTCCACCGCCACGAACACGTGGATGGAAATTCACTAACTCCGGCGACATTTTGGCGGACCCGAGTTTTGGGTGCAGAGTTGGCAGGTCGCCTGGGTGGGCTCGCTACGGTGGGTGCTGTCCACCACCACTGCCTGGTCGCCTGCTCCTGGCTGCCTGCCTGCTCGCTCGCTCGCTCGCTGCCGCTGCTCATTGCTACATCTTTACACCCACCGAAACCTCTTCTCATCCAGCAACAAAAATGGCTTCGACCACCCAGATCTCCAAGAAGAGGAAGTTTGTCGCCGACGGTGTCTTCCAGGCCGAGCTCGGCGAGTTCTTGTGCGTGCTGGACGACGACCTCGAGGACGGGACCCGACTCGTCGAAAAAACGACGCGACACAAGAGTCGGGAAACGTCCTCGAGCAAAGCTGGAGAACGAGCGCGCTAACACCCCACAGCACTCGCGAGCTCGCCGAGGAGGGCTACTCGGGCTGCGAGGTCCGTGTCACCCACGCCCGCACCGAGATCATCATCCGTGCCACCCACACCCAGGAGGTCCTCGGCCACCAGGGTCGCCGCATCCGTGAGCTCAAGGCTCTCGTTGAGAAGCGTTTCAAGTTCCCCGAGAACTCGCTCGAGCTCTACGCCGAGAAGGTCCAGTACCGCGGTCTTTCGGCCGTCGCCCAGGCCGAGTCGCTCCGCTACAAGCTCCTCGGTGGTCTTGCCATGCGCCGGTGAGTGCTGCTGCTGGCCCAAACTTGTCGACTATGTGCTGACTTTACAGCGCCTGCTACGGTGTCCTCCGTTACGTTATGGAGTCTGGCGCCAAGGGTTGCGAGGTCGTTGTCTCGGGCAAGCTCCGTGCTGCCCGTGCCAAGTCGATGAAGTTCACCGACGGCTTCATGATCCACTCGGGTCAGCCCTCGATCGACTTTGTTGACTACGCCGTCCGCCACGTCCTCCTCCGCCAGGGTGTGCTCGGCATCAAGGTCAAGATCATGCGCCCCCACGACGCCGCTGGTCTCCAGGGCCCCTCGCACCCTCTCCCCGACGCCGTCACCCTCGTCGAGCCCAAGCCCGAGGCTCCCATCGAGATCCGCTCGGAGCACAAGGAGCCCCCTGTCCAGGCCGTCCCTGCCCCTGCTGCCCCCGCCGCCGAGCAGCCCGCCGAGGCCGCTGCCTTCTAAGCAAGCAGCATCGGATAGCTTGTACTTTTTACCGGGATGGATCCCATCATTGCACGGTACGGGTGTTGGTCGGCGTGCGCGACCGTGTGCGGTCGTGTGCTGCACTGGCAATGGGGCGTGTGGCGTTTTCTGACGGCGTATTCTGACGTTGACTGACTTGGTCGGGTCCGGTGTGAGTCGCAAGGTGTCGAGTTGTGGCATTGAGGGTATGAGTGCGGATCCGTTGTGGCGCCATTGGCTTTGAGCGCAGCAATGCGCGTCGCTATCCCATCACGAGAGTCAAGCGACGCTCCGGACCTGACTCTGAGCCGCGTTACGTTCGACTCGTGACGGCGTGAGATCCAACTCGTACGCAGACAAGGCAGCCGAAATCCCAATCTGCAGAGTCCGGATCCTGCTACCCTACTCACAATCGACATCCAACCCACCCACCCTTACAGCCGGCCCAGGCCCCGTCGACAGCCAGCCGCGCGCTGTCATGACCGCGTCACAACCAGACTTGCACCTCACGCTTCACACGTGCAACGCACATTAAACCAGGGATGACATTATGAGGAGAATAATGTATTGATTATACGGCTCTATATAGTACGGCAACAGGGCAGTATCCTCTACCGCGACACTGGAGTGATCGTGATAGTCGTTAATGGTGGCGGCTCGACAACGCACGGCCTCGCCTTTCGACCCTGCGGCGCCTGGCGCGGCGGCGGGTCGAAGCGGGACAGGCTGACGAGCCCGAAGAAGGAGCTGAACCACGCGGCGAACATGAGCCAGGTGCGCTCGACGGTGCCCGACGCGATGGGGGTGCAGACCGCCCCGAACGGCGTCGAGCGCGTCCTCCGCCCGCGGCGCTTGCCCGAGATGCTCGGCGGCGGGCTGTACTCGCCCTCGTCGCCGCCCATGCGCATGTGGAACGCCTTCATCACGGCCAGCACCTGGCGGTACGCGAACACGGGGGGGTCGAAGCACAGCCACACGGCGTTCGAGTGCACCGCCGGCCGGCCGAGGACGGCGGGGACGGCGGGGGCGCCGCGCCGCCCAAGCTTGAAGTAGCGCGCGACGCGGGCGTACAGCGCGCGCGTGGACGTCGTCATGGCCGGCAGGTTCTTGGCCACGTCGTGCGCTGGCGCCGGGCCGAAGGTCGCGCGCGCGATGCCAGCGCTCGCCAGGTGGTCGAGGCTGCGCGCGATGAGCAGCTCGGTGGTGCCTGGCGGGGCCGAGGGCAGCGCCAGCACGTGCTCGAGGAGGTAGCCCTGCTGCGGGGCGAGCTGGAGCATGGCGACGACGCCGACGAGCGTGTCCCCGTGGGTAGCGTACAGCCACCGCCTGAGCGGGCGCGCGGAGAACAGGTCGATGTCGGGGTAGGCCGTGTGCTTGTCTTTCCTCTCCTTGAGCCAGGCGCCGACGAGCGCGCTGAGGCGGGCCTCGAGGGCCGGGTCGCGCCCGGCGTACACGTGCACCGCGACACCGTCCTTGGCCGCACGGCGCAGCTTGTTGCGGAGCTCCTTGCCCTTGCCGCCGGCGCGCGTGTAGTCGGCCGTGTCGAGGACGAGCTCCTCGCCAAAGGACATGACGCCGTGGCCCGCGCCGGCGGCCATGTCGGCGAACGGTGTCGACGTGAGCGCGTACACCGTGTCCCAGTCGTTGCGCTTGCAGAACGTGCGGAACTCGGTCGCGACGGCCTGCCGCCGCGCCTCGGGGCACAGCGGGTCGCCGAGCGCGACGGCGCACTGCCAGCCCCGCCGGTAGGAGACCAGGCTCTCGCCGTCCGACGCGGTCCACACGAGCGTCGACGGGTCCAGAAAGGCGTTGGACATGCCCCGCCGCCGGGTGGTGGTCGCTTGGGACATGGCGGGGTTGGGGGGATGGGTGGGTAGGGTGTGAGAGTGTCAGTGAGTGTCGGTTGGTCGTGTTGCCCACTCGCGTCTGGCCACCCTGCTGTATATACATAGCACGCGCAAGCGCCTGCATCTCGACGCATATCTGCATTTCCCATTTGGCTGGCCCTGCCCGTTTACTCGAGCATCCCATTTGCTGCTGCGGCTCGCGCTCGTAAGGCTGGGTGGGTATGGTCCAGCGTCGTACCTACCGAACGCGTCTCGCCCTTGGGTGCTTGCCACTGGACACGCCATGGCCCCGGGCGCCGTTGCCCATCCAGCACCGCACAACACCGCAGCGGAGCGCGGGCCCCAGCGCCCCTCGGCGTTCGACGTCACTGCCGGCGGGTGACGGGCGGCGGGCGCCACCGTGCACCACCGTCACCGACGGCCGAGCACGGCGTGTGCATCATACGCCGAAGAGCCGACCGATCACTCCACCGGGCCCGACAGCAGGTCCCCGCGCCACCCACCCAGCGAACAAGGAGCCCGCTGGCGTCGTTATCTCGGCCCGCCACGACGCCTGGGAGCGGTCTGGCCACGGGATGACGTCTGTCGCTGTCGATTGATCTCGTCCAGCACTGCTTGTGAGAGCCAGGGGGAGGCGCCCGGCATTCCTTATTCCTGTCTTGATCTTGCACACTCGTCGTCGCGGCCGTGGCTGTTCGGCCGCGTCGCCGATGCCATGATTGGCATCGCTGTCGGCGTCGCTGTTGCCACTGCCAAGTGCCTCGTTCGCGTGGCGCGCGCGTGGCCGCCATGGCTGCACGCGTCGAATTATATACTCCCCGCACTTAGTCGCGTGTCACGCCCCGCTCGGCGTCACGACGTCACGCCGCCCGCCGCCGCCCACCGCTGCCATGCCGCGATCCACTCGTTTTGTCGCGATCGATAACAATCGCACAACATCTCACTTTACACCCCACTCCCCACACCCACACCACCACAATGCCGATGGCGGCGCGCACAGCCAGCCGCCGCGTCGCGTCCTACAACACGGGCGGAGGCGCCGGCGCAGCCGCCGGCCAGGCATCACGCCGCAGCCTCGCCCGCGACCCCCGCTACCCTTCACGAACCAAGCCGGCCAACTCGGACTTTGTAGAGTTCCTCCACCACCTGCTAGACATTCTCTTCACACCGTGGGTCCTCGTTTCTTGGTACACGCTCACCCACCAGCATCACCTACCCCCTCCGGCTCCTGCGCAACCTCCTCACGTCGCCCCTGACCATCACCGTGGTGATCAAAGCCCTGCTCCTCATCATTGTCATTGTCGCGTCGGCCGGCTTCTCCTTCCTCGCCGTCGGCGCGTTCTGGTGGTCATGGGGCACAGGAGGCAACGTCGACGTCGAAGGCTGGCTCGTGTACGGCTCGCGTACCCACCGCACACCGCACGCCTTACTCCAGCTCCCGCACGACCGGTTCCAGGAGGACCTGCCATACGACGTGCAGGTCGAGCTCGAGCTAGTGCGCCCATCGCGCGGCGCAGAGGAGACTGGTACGCACGCGTCACGCGCCGTAACACTAATCACCCAGGCAACTTTATGGTCACTCTCGAGCTCCGCTCGTCACGTTCACCAGAAACAACCATTATCCATGCTGCACAGCCGGTAAGCAAAGCAAGACGTTGCACCGAAACCGCACTGACCCGGCGTCTGCACAGTCACTCCCGCCTCCACCACTTGAGACGACGCTGCTGACGCTCCCCTCGTTCCCTACCTACCTCCTGCCCCCGTGCATCATCCCGTGGCCTTTCCGCGGCCTGTGCCCGTCGCGAATCCTCGGCTATGCGGATACCCCAAATGCAAAGATCAAGGAGCGGAGGCGACGCAGCTCGTCGCCGGCCAACGGCAAGGAGGTTGTGCTGCTCACCAAGGAGCTGGTTGATGCGGTGACCATCAACCCGGGCCGGGGTGACCTGAGCATCGGCTCGGCCTTCGTCAGCATTGGTGAGCAGTGTGAGGCCGCGCGTGAGCGTGGCCGCGTACATGACCGCTACTCTCATGCGCCCGCTCACACCCGCAGGCCGCGAAGATACGTCGCCAGAGAGCGACCAGGCGTCCCGATACTACCGCGAGGTCCGCACCACCGGCTGGGTCGTCGTGCGCTTCGTCCCACATCCCACTGGGATCCGGTGGCTCCTCACCTCCAACCCCATCCCGCCGCTCATCATCCTGCCACCGCTGTCGCTCGGCCTGGCCATCACGTCGGCGGTTATCGGCTTCATCATCATCTCCATCCTGTATCGCCAGCCGTCTCGGGCAGCCAAGGACGGGGCCAAGGACCCCGCCAAGGCACGGTCGCCATCACGGAGCGAGACTCCAAAGGCGCCCACCCCGGCCAGGCGGACCAACTTTGCCGACATTCCCGTGCCCACTGGCCCAAGCCCGCGCAGTGCGCGAGACGAGGCGTGGGAGGAGATTGAGAATCGGCGCTGGTCGGGCCCCGGAGAGCGCGTCGTGGTAAGTCGATGATCCAGGCGCGGTCGATGATCCAGGCGCGGTGCTGACACTGGAGCAGTCCGAGGTCTTTGCTGAAAGCGACCCGGCGTCGCTGCCTGCCTCCGAGTCGTACGAGGAGACGGGGACCGAGGCGACCGTGACCGAGTCGGGAACTGGGACTGCGGCGGGGTCTGTGACTGAGCGAGAGTCTGAGACTGAGAACGGGGACGACACGGAGAGCTGGGAGAGTAGTTGATTAGCACGAGATGGTAATGCCTGTGATGCAACGGATACACTGGATACATTTCCACGTATATGAGACAATGGTATGCCGGGGAGGGGGGTAGGTCTGACAGGTGGCAGAAGTCAGAGAGGTCACAGAGGTCCCAGAAGAGTGAGGAGCTTGAGCAAGATGGGGGTGGGGGGTTGGAGGCGCGGCGGCGGTGATCACGAGAGGACCATGCTGCCGTCGCCACCACGAGCCACCAACCACCTATTGGTCGATCTTGCGGTAGAAGAAGGAACTTGAGACGGCGAATCCGCTGGCAAACTGGCAGGTGAGCGGCGACTTGGGCAAACAACCTACGGCAAAGACGTTGTCGCCGATGGCGAGGTAGCTGTCGAGGAGGTTACGGATGGTGGCGTCCTTGAAGCGGCGCGTGTTGAAGCTGCGTGTGTGAGTGCGGCGTGAGGGGTGCAGCGCGCGCCGACTCACTGGTATCCTGTCGAGCGGGCGATGCCGGCGAGGAGGGTCGAGATGGCGACGAGGTCGATCGCGAGGCGGGTGAGCTTGCCGAACATTGTGGGTGGGGGTGGGGGTGGGGGTGGGGTGTGGGGGAGTGTGGGCTCGAGTGCTAGACGCTGCGGAGGGGGATGACGATGTGATGAGACAGACGAGATGTCGATGTTGTCGCCTGCGTAGCGGCGGCGACGAGGCGAGGCACGCCGCGTTCGTCGTCTGCCGAGGATGCCGGACGATTTGTGTGTTTGACTTTTTGCCCCCGCCCAGCGTGCGCGCTACATGGCGCCGAGGGCCAATCGACGCGCCGAGTTGTCATCGGCGACGGCGTGCTGGCGCCGAGCGGGGCCGGGGACCGAGGACCGAGGGCAAGAGGCATATGTAGTGCATGACGGAGAGGAGCCGCGCGCCGCAGCACGGATCGCACTGACCAACTCGGCGCACCTGGCTGGCCGGGCCACCTCCACCCTCCTCCTTGAATTTCCAGCTCCGCCTGCGCTCCGACTTTGCCCATCACCCACAACACACAACAACAAAAGTCGATGGCGTCGGTCGACACAGCGAGCGCCAGCGGCGGGAGCGGCGCCAGCCCTAGCGGCAGCAGCAGCAGCGGCGCCAGCTCAAGCCGCATCGACCTCCGCGTCCCGTCCAACCTGCTCATCGTGCCGGCGGCCGCTGCGCTCGTCGGCTTCGCGATCGGCATGCGGCGCGAGGGCGGGCGGGCGCGGCTGCGGTTTCTGGCGGAGAATGCACACCGCCAGCCTACGACGGTGCAGGGATGGGTGAGTCGAGCGCGCGCAGCGCGCGAGCGAGCGGTGGGGGCGGGCGGCGGCGAGCGGCGACGCTGCCCACAGCTCATCTACCCCCCCGCTCCCCCTGCTCCCTCCCCGCCGCTCGCCATCGACCAGGAGCGCTGACCCCCCAGTACTTCTACACCAAGACGCGCAACTACCGCGTCTTCTTCGCCGGCCTGCGCGGCGGGAGCAAGTACGCGCTCGGGCTTGGCACGGCCGCCGCGCTCTTCGTCGCGGTCGACGAGGGCGTCGGCTACGTGCGCGAGCACGTCCTCGACCCGGCCATCACGCGCGAGGAGGAGCGGACCCCGCCCAATCCGAGACGCGAGGGCTGGCGCCGTGGCCCGGTGCACTGGGAGGACGGGGCGATCGCGGGGGTCACGCTTGCGGGGGTTGCGGGGCTGGTTTGTGAGTAGCAGCAGACGAGCGAGCACGCGCAGCGTGCGAGCGAGCGCGTGGAGAAGTTGTCCGCGCTTTGAGAGAGAGAGAGAGAAGGACGGTATGCTCACACCCACACCCACCCCAGACAAACTCCCCAACCCGCTCCTCTTCCGCGCCCTCATCATGGGCTTCACCCTCGGCGGCGTCACCTCGGCGCTGCAGATCGCGCAGGACAAGGTCGCCGCGCTGCGCGACGAGGACGAGCGGCAGAAGGCGGCGGCGGAGGCGGCAGCAGCAGCAGCAGCGGCAACAGCAGAGGCGGCCAAGCCGGCCGAGGGCGCAGTGAACGTGGTTGACGACACCCCCGCACCACTCGACCCCACAGCACAACCCACGCCGCCACCAGCAGAATCCTCATCATGGCTCGGGCGCGTGGGATCTTGGGCCGGGCTCGGCAAGGCATAGAGTGACATGTACATGCATTGGGTGGTTTACAGGGGGAAAACGGGCGTGGGGTGATGAGAAGGGGGGGGGGGGAGACTGGAGGCCGGTGGTACGGAGCTGGTGGCCTGGGATGGCGGCTGAAGGCGCCGCTGTTCCCCGCCGCGCACGATCCGGTGATCCTGCGGGCTCCTGCGGAGCTCCTGGCTAGCCAAGCCAGCGCCAGTCACCACCACCAGCCTACGCCGACGGCGTCGGCGCACCCGACTTGGGCAAGAACGGGTCGCCGAAGGCTGTAGCGTCAGCATCGCCCCCACCCCTCACACCCCACGCACCCTTGTTCCACCGCTCGACCACGTCCGAGTCGTGCAGGTCCTTCTCCTTGGGGCGGAACGCGCGGGCCGTCTTGGCCGCGGGCTTCTTGCTGCCTTCCTTGGGCGCGTCCTGCGGTGTGAGCTACGGCGTCGGCTTTCGGCGGGGGGCGGAGTCCCCCCCGGGCCGCACCCACCTCGAGCTCCTCCTCCTCGATCTCGGTGCCCGAGCTCGCGAGCACGTCGTCGTCGTCGGCGCCGGGCGACGGCGACCCGTCGGCCGAGGGCCCGTCGACGTCCATCTGCGCCGGCGAGGTCGCGGCGCGCTCGGGCGACGGGGACAGCGGCGCGCGCAGCGGCGTGTTGGCGTTGGAGCTGGGCGGGGTGATGGAGCCGACCATGGTGGGGTGGGGGGGGGGGGGGAAGGGAGGGGGGTGGGTTGCTGTGGTGGGATGGGCGTTGGTGTTGTGGTGTGAGACGGCGATGGTCGTGACGGCGGGACGGGCGGAGTGCAAGGTGGAGGTTGAGTGCTGACGCTGATGCCGACTTGGATCTCACGGCCGGCCACTTGGCCGTCGCTGTCGCTCCTCACTCCTCGTCTTCCCACCACACCGGCCGAGCACAACCATCCTCGACGTTACGCACCATGGCCGACCTCGAACCCCACACGACCACGGCATTCACGTACATCCCCGCGCCGTTCCCGGGCGCGCCGGCCTTCCAGTTCCAGCTCACGCGGCTCGCCGACACGCTCCTCGTGTGGGTCGGCACCGGGGGCCCGGCGACCGACGATGACGAGGACGGCGCGGGGGCCGGGGGAGGGGAGAAGAATAAGCGCCTCGCGTCCGACTGGGCCGTTGCGATGCCCTCGCGCGGGGTGGGTTGTTGCCGGCGCCGCCGACGCCGAGCTGACTCGCCAGAACATTCCGACCACGGCCACGCCGATCTTCCGCTCGGGCGCGACGGACACGGCGCTGCATATGGCCCAGAGGCTGTGTGAGTGGCTCGGGGACTGGAGGGGTTGAGTGCATCGTGCCATGCTGCATGTGGGCTGCTCGTCGCTGGTTGGAGCCGTGTCGACGTCGAGCGCGGACATGGAGGCCATGTCCGCTCGACTTGTTCTCCTCGACTGCTCGACGCGTCCTGCGCCCAGCACCCTACATGCTACCCCGACCCGCCTTGCGCTCGCTGACACCCCCCGCAGCAAAGCGCTTCCCCCCAAACCAGATCCACCTGTCCCTCTCGCTGCCGTCCAACCTCACGGCGCCAGCAGGCCCCGGCCTCGACCCGTACGCGTCCAAAGCCCTCCTCGTGATGGAGAAGAAGCTCGTCGCGTGGCTCGGCGACGTGCTCGCGGCGTAGGCCGCAGCCGGCTTACTCAGATACCGATACCATGCATCAGTGATACCTTGTGTACCGGGTGGACGGCCGGTCCACTGTGGCGGCGGCGGGAATCCCGAGCGCCGCGGTTGGGCATCGCGCCGTGTTGTGGGACGATTGAGGTCTTGGACGGCATGTGTAGTGCTAGCGATGCAGTGCCCTTCCTCGATCGCACTGGCGCCGTCGCTTCCGGCGCCGCGACGCGCCGCGTCCGACGTCGGCGTCATGGTACGATGTGCAGAGCCGAGTGACGAGAGTTGGTGTCCGGTGAATCCGTGCCTCTGATTGTCGGCGGCGGCGCGGGGGTGGTGGCTCACGTCCGTCACTCAGGGCCTGCTCCCCACGCGCATCGAACCATGCATACCCTTTCTCCTCGTCGTCCATCGTCGACCTCCTCGCCTCCCTCTCCCCCCCACATCTCACAACATTTAAACAAACACCAACTCCCCCACACTCATTACTAACGCCCCTCCCTCATCGCCCCCCGCCGCCGCAATGACGGCCGCAAACGGAACCCCACGCGCCAACGGCGACGTGACCACCACCATCACGGCAAAGGCCCAGGTCTCGCTGCCGCCCAAAAAGTCGTACGCAGAGCTCAACCCAAAGTCCAACCCGACAGAGTTCTTCGGCCCCATCGGCACCACCATTGTCACGTTCGCGACCCCCTTCGTCGCCTACGCCCTCTTCTTCACGTGTAACGAGGTCACGGGCTGCAACCCCAACGCGTCGACCATCTCGACCCTCCTCAACACGATCGGCAACTGGCCCTCGTCGGCAGGCAAGCTCTGGGAGTGGCAGGCCTTTGGCGTCTACCTCGCCTGGTATGCGTGGTGCATTGCTACCTGGGTCATCCTCCCCACCGAGTGGATCGAGGGCCTCCTCCTCCGCGACGGCACCCGCAAAAAGTACAAGATGAATGGTGCGTGCGCAGCGAGCGGGCATTGCGGCCGGCCGCCGGAGAGGATAGTGAGTGAGTGACTGACCCCGCCCAGGCCTCTGGTTCCTCTTCCTCACCCTCGGCGTTGCCATTGGCGTGCTGGCCCGCCCCGGCGGTATCGAGAAGTTCACCTGGCTCTACGACCACTTTGTGCCCCTCCTCTCGGCCGCGCTCGCCATGGCCACGGCCCAGGCCGTCTGGGTTTACGCCTACAGCTTCTTCTCGGGCGAGCTCCTCGCCCTCGGCGGCAACTCGGGTGTCTTCTTCTACGACGTGAGTGGTGCCGGCGACACATCTGACCCCAGTTCTTCCTCGGCCGCCCCCTCAACCCCACTATCCCTGGTCTTCCCAACTGGGACATCAAGACCTTCAACGAGGTCCGCCCTGGACTCTCCCTCTGGTTCCTCCTCAACATCTCGTGCGCCTGTGAGCAGTACGTCCGCCTCGGTTACGTCTCGGACAGCATGTGGCTCGTCCTCGGCTTTGAGGGCTGGTACACGATCGACTGCTACCTCGCCGAGCCCTCGATCCTCAACCAGATGGACATTACCACCGACGGCTTTGGCTTCATGCTCGCGTTCGGTGACCTCGCCTGGCTCCCCTTCACCTACGGACTCCAGGCCCGCTACCTCACCTTCAACCCCGTCCACCTTGGCCCCGTCTTCTCGGCCATCATCATCGCCGTTGAGATTGCCGGCCTCTACATCTTCCGTGTCGCCAACAACGAGAAGAGCGACTTCCGCAACGGCAAGAACCCCAAGAACCTCACCTACATGGACACTGCTCGCGGTACCAAGCTCCTGACGTCGGGCTGGTGGGGCCGTTCGCGCCACCCCAACTACTTTGGTGACTGGCTCATGGCCTGGGCGTGGTGTCTCCCCACCGGCTTCAACACCCCGATCACCTACTTCTACGTCGTCTACTTTGCCATTCTTCTCATCCACCGCCAGCGCCGCGATGACGAGGCATGCCGCCACAAGTACGGCAAGGACTGGGACCGCTACATTGAGAAGGTCCCGTACAGGATTGTCCCCTATGTTGTGAGTTGGCTCGGGGTTTGTTCACGGGCGCGCGTGGCTGACGAGAGTAGTACTAAGCCGGTATGGCTGAGATGTGGAGTGAAGAAGTGTGTGCCGCCCTGCGCTGCCCTACAAAGGCGAAGGATTGCGGCGAAGAAGACGCACTTGTGGCCCGGGGCCACTCGATAATGACGATAGCATCTTGTCTAGCGATCTGGCAGGGAACGAACGATCATGATAGATGAAGCTGTGCACGATTCGGCGTATGGCTCCGGATATCCAGTTTATGAGACACGGCGGGACATGGAACACAGGGTGGGGTGAGTCGCCTACTAACGTACCAGATCTGACCTGGGCGGGCAAGACCAACCTGCACTGCCCACTTGGCAGCACTGGTATGCCTGGCCCGTTCGTACTCACGCGTCGCACAACGCATTCGGGCCATTGTCTTGGCGCATCGATCGTGCATGGCGCGGCGGCCTGGCCACTGCAGCGCCCACCACCAGGGCTGTGGCATTCCGCTGGCCGAGCGAGATCCCTTCTCCAGAAGATGCAGAACGAAGGGAGAGTCACGTGTCGCGTCTGGGTCGAGCGCTCGAGCCATGCCGAGCCAGATCCCTCTGCGCCTCCTTGTACGACACGCAGAGGCGGTGAGTGTGGCGACGCCTCAAACTCACCGCCCCGCCCCACGCCGCGCCGCGCCCGTCACGCACTGGGCCAGGCTCGTCAGAAGCACCGAAGCGTCACAGCCACTCGGTATAAAGAAGGCATTGGCGTCGCTCAACTCGTTGCCCCACAACGACACCATGCACCACCTCACCACCTTCCTCATCATCGCCACTCTGGCCGGCGCCCTCCCCCTCCCCGATACCCCACCCCAGGACGCAGTCGACACCGGCAACGCCTTCCACGGCGGCCTGCGGCGTGCCGCCGAGGCCAATCCCGGCGTTATCATCGACCTGCCCAACAGGTTTGGCCCCTGGGGCGGCAGCAGGCCCAAACCACCACCCAACGGCGGCATCTACATCGACTGGCCCAACCAGTTCGGACCAAGGCCCTGGGGGATCGGCGGGACCGGCACCGGCGCAGGCAACACGCTCAAGCCCCCCGGCTGGCCCGTCAAGCCCGGCGGCACCGGCACCGGCACCGACACGGGCAACGGGTACGCCGGCAATCCCTGGGTCATTGGGCCAAACGGCACGCCGTACGGCAACAACAAGGGGGGCGGGGTCGACGTCGGCAACCCCGGCGGCAAGGGCGGGGGCACGGAGACGGGGAAGGCGCCCAAGAACCCGTGGGGCGTGCCGGTGTGGCCTGGCGGCGGCGGGAGCGAGACGACAAACGGCAACAAGGCGCCCGGGAGCGAGATCGGCAACCCCATCCCGCCGTACGGCGTCGGCGGGACGAGCTCCGAGGCGGGCAACCCCGCCAACGGGCGCGGGAGCGAGGTCGAGAACGAGAACCACGGGACAGAGGTGCCCGACCCCGAGGAGAACTACGGCGGCGAGGTCGGTAACCCCGCGAATAGGCCCGGCGCGGCGCGTGTCGCTGCTGGGGGTGGAGGGGGTGGCGGAGGCGGCGCTGTTAGGATCGGGCCGGACGGCAAGGGCAAGGGCGGCGACACTCCCCACGACACGGGCGGCGGCGCCGCTATCAAGATCGGGCCTGATGGCCAGCGTGGCAAGGGCAAGGGCGGTGACACCCCCAACAACGCTGGCGGTGGCGGCGCTGTTAAGATCGGGCCCGATGGCGGCGCTGTTAAGATCGGGCCCGATGGCCAGCGCGGCAAGGGCTCCGACACCGGCAAGGACACCGGCGGCCCCGATATCAAGATTGGGCAGGACGGCAAGGGTGGCAAGGGCAAGGGCTCCGACACCCCCCACGACACCAACGCCGGCGGCGCCATCAAGATCGGCCCCGACGGAAAGGGCGGCAAGGGCAAAGGCAGCGACACTCCCAAGGGCTCCGGCGGCGGCGCTGTGAAGATCGGGCCTGACGGCCAAGGCGGCAAGGGCAAGGGCTCCAAGTCGCCCAACGACACCGGTGGTGGCGGCGCGGTCAAGGTCGGCGTCGAAGGCAAGCCCAAGGACAAGCCGCCTGCCAACGGCGGAGGTGGCGCTGTCAAGGTCGGCGCGGATCCAAAGAAGAACGACGGCAAGGGCAAGGAGTCGCCGAACAACAAGGGGCCCGAGGTCAGCGGCGACAGCGTCCGGGTTGGCGCCGATGGCAAGAAGAACGACGGCAAGGGAAAGCAGCCTGCCAACGACGACGGAGTCCGGGTCGGCGCAGACGGAAAGAAGAGCGACGGCAAGCAGCCTGCCAACAACAAGGGCCCCGAGGTCGGTGGCGACAGCGTCCGGGTTGGCGCCGATGGCAAGAAAAACGACGGCAAGGGCAAGCAGCCCAACAACGGCAACGGGTACGAGGTCGGTGGCAAGGGCGTTAAGGTTGGCACCGATGGACAGAAGAACGACGGCAAGGGCAAGCAGGCCAACAACGACAACGGGCACGAGGTCGGCGGCAAGGGCGTTAAGGTTGGCACCGATGGACAGAAGAACGACGGCAAGGGCAAGGAGCCGGCGAACAACAAGGGTCCCCAGGTCAGTGGCGATGACGTCCGGGTTGGCGCCGACGGCAAGAAGAACGACGGCAAGGGAAAGCAGCCCAACAACGACAACGGGTACGAGGTCAACGGCGACGGTGTCAAGACCGGCACCGATGGCCAGAAGGGCCCGGGGGGCAAGGGCAAGGACGGAGTGCAAGTCGCCCAGGACCCTCAGAAGCAGGAAGCGGACCCCAAAGGCGGCAAGAAAGGTGGTGCAGACAAGGGGCCTGCCTACAACCCCCCCGGCACACAAGTTGCCCAGGACCCCCACAAGCAGGGAGCGGACCCCAAGGGTGGCAAGAAGGGCGGCGGTGCGGACAAGGGGCCTGATGACTCCAACCCCGGTCCCCAAGTCGCCCAAGATCCTCACAAGCAGGGAGCGGACCCCAAGGGCGGCAAGAAGGGTGGTGCGGACAAGGGTGTTCACGTCGACGCCGGCCACGAGGTCGCCAAGGACCCTCACAAGCAGGGCGCCGACCCCAAGGGTGGCAAGACGGGCGGTGCGGACAAGGGGCCTGATGACTACAACCCCGGTACCCAAGTCGCCCAGGATCCTCACAAGCAGGGAGCAGACCCCAAGGGCGACAAGACCGGTGGTGCAGACAGGGGGGCTGGCTACAACCCCGGCACCCAAGTCGCCAAGGACCCTCACAAGCAGGGAGCGGACCCCAAGGGTGGCAAGAAGGCCGGCGCTGACAACGGTGTCCACGTCGAAGCTGTCCACGACGCTGCAAAGGATCCCAATCGCAAGAACCCCAAGGGTGGCAAAGCTGGTGACAACGGCGTTCGCGTCGACACCGACCACCAGATGGCCAAGGACCCCACTGGCAAGGGCGGCAAGACGGCCGCTCCACCTTGAACCAACCCCCACAGGCCCTCCCCGAAGGGCAGCCTCACCTGCTCCGGTGTGGTCGACGGCGTTCCCGTTTCAGTTTCCGTCTCGGTGGGCCGAGCTGTGGTGCAGCCCCGGTCTAGGAGTCAAAAGGACATTGTGCATCCGAGGTAGTCCCCTCGGCAATAACGCGAAGGGGGAGAGGAGGGAGAGCGAGCACCGTGACAGCTCGAAGGACACTGGCTCGCTAGCAACGACATGACATGACATACCATGATGGTGATGAAGCTGTGCGCATTGCTACATCTCGCTGCACTGCATCGCGCGGCCGGGTGCGCCTGATGAGGACATGCTCCACGCCAGTGGCCACGCCAAGAGATCGATAGTAGTGGAGGTCACCGCGCCGATGGCGCTTCGTGCCGACGCTCTGGCACCCGCGGCGACTGGACTGGAGGTTCGGCGCCAGGGACAGTGCGTCGCGTCAGGCGACCCGAGTCAGATAGCAGACGACGATCGAGCGGGGTTGGCCGGCTGGCACTCGCCGGCCTGCATGCCCAGCTCCATGGCCTCGGTAATGCCCCCTGCATTAACAAGCATACAGGCGACGCTCCTCCCAGGAACACGCCGCCGCATCTGCCGCCGAGCCAGGCGCGCGGCACAGCGGTGCAGCGGCTTGCTGATCCGCCAGATCTTTTCACACTGTGGCGTGGCGGAGTGTGGCGGATCGATCTAAGCCGGGCCACAAGTCACATGGCCGTGGCCGACGCCAGATCTGGCATTACGTCCCGCCATGCATCAAGCATGACAAGCGGGTGGGCCGGGGCATGCAATTGGCGAGGCGCGTGTGGCGCCTCGTGGCTGATGTGCACCTCGTTGGGCGTCCCGTCACTACACGAGTTGGGGTAGGTGACCCACCCATACACGTGCTGATGGGGGCCGTGTCGAGGCTCGTGGCCGTGGTGGGTCGGCGGCCTTGCAGCTAGCCTGTTTATCTGCAATGTTTGCATCGCCTCGAAGGTGAGTCCATCCTCTTCCCCCTCGACGCGGTATAAGAGCCCTCGAGGGCTGGCAGGAGGGGTCGCACACGCGCCACCATGTGCAACCCCGCTATGCTCCTAACTCTCCTCGCCGTGCACGCGGCCGCGAGCGCCATCGTGATCCGCCAGGGAACCGGCACGAGCCCCCCGTTCACCAAGTTCGGCCCATGCGAACCAGTCTGTGACCGCATCATTGGGCTGCTCGGGGCCAACTGCAATGGCGGGGGCGATGGCTGCATCAAGTTGTGCAATGTGGGTGCTTCGCTGCTCCTATCACAGCACTGACCTCTTAGGATCCCAACCTCCGAGCTATTTACGACTGCAACTCGTGCATCGCCAAGGAGGGCCCTACCGTGCTGGGCGAGGCGACGGTAACCGAGGTCGCCAACTGGGCATCGACCATGACCGGGCAATGCGAGTACCTGGAGTGCACCCCGCAGTGCAGCGGCGACGTCTCCAATCTCGTGTCGCAATGCGGCGGCATCTACTACGAGTCGTGCAAGAACGTTTGCAACATCAAAGGCGACGACTGTCATAGCTGCCTCAGCGCGAGCCTGATCGACAAGAACAAGGAGTTCCTCGGCAGGCTCGACGACGCGCTCAAGCTGCAGCACTTCTGGTGCAGTAACGGCTGCGGCGAGGCAGGTCTCGAATGGAGGAAGATCGCCCAGCCTTGCTGGTCTGGCGGCGAGACGTGCTCCCAGGTGGCTTGCACTGTGAGCATGGCCTGGCTCGGTGTCGTGTGTTCCCGCTAACTCGGCAGGCGGATGGCAACAGCAAGCGCGAGGAATTCAGCAAGTGCCTGAAGACGGACAACGAGGCGGGCGGTATCCCGGCGACCACGAAAACGAATCTCGAAGGCGACCTCGAGCGCATCGACACGATGTGCAAGGGCGTCATCCCCGTCCCAGGCAACTGTGACGCCGAGTGCGGCGGCGTACTCAAAGAGGCCTTCGACTTCTGTGCCGTCGACGCCGAGAAGTGCAAGGGCATGTGTGCGGTGAGTTGTGGCGGCGTGACTGAGCTGACGGGGACAGGACGACAAGGTCCAGTCGCTCGAGACCTGCAACTCGTGCATCCAGGACGGGTCGAAGGGCTACTCTGACTCGGAGAAGAAGGACTTCAAGAAGCGCCTCGGGGAATTCAAAGCGTGGTGCACGGCCAACAAGGACAACTCGGCCCCGGCCCCCGTGCCGCAGGTGCCGGGTGGCAGCACCACCAACCCGCCGGGTGGGAGCAACAACAACAACAACAATAACAATAACAACAACAATAACAACGGCGGCACCGGGTCGACTGGCGGAAGTTCTAGCGGCACGGGATCGGGGAGCACCTCCTCTAAAAGCGTGAGTGACTGCCTCGGGGAGGGGCTGACATCTGCAGGCTGCTTTCGTCCCCTTCTTCTCGTGGTCTGACCTCGTGGGCGGGCTCGCCGTTGCCATGTTCGTTTCCTTTGCCTAGAGGCTCTCGACGAGTACATATCTTCTACCCAACTTGACACCCACCTTTTCAGAAGCACGACCTTGTAGCGCATTGTTGGAATACCAATGCAATGGAATAGGCCTTGGCTCATGCCGAATAGCAGCCTCTCTTGACCAATTTGACAGATGCAACCCGTTCTATGCTCCTCGCTTGTGGACCCGGGTCAGACAGCCATGGTGGCGCAGACCTCTGCCGTCAGAGGCGTCCAACCTTCCAAGGCAAGTCTGGCTGGGGGGAGGAGGCCGGGGGCTCCATAACCCTCGCACGTGTTTCCGCCGTCTACACGATCAGTGCATGCTCGCTACTACCGATTGGACCACCCACACGATCTTGCACAGCAGCAATTTGCGCCGATTATATACCGCCCAACCCGAATGCCACAACCGCCACCGCCAAGAGATCTGGGGGTCTAAAAGCCGCCACGAAAGTCACATGCGCGAGCGAGATCTGCGTTCGCGCGCGTACTGGCTTTATGACGTGAGGGGAACGCTGGCCAGGCCTGCAACGCCGGCCCGTACTAGCTGCAGGTCCCGAACGTCCCGCCGCTGCCTGCCGCGTGCCGTGCCTCATTGGGTCCGCCGGTGGGTGGCTGATAAGCGCGGCGGGGTTGATCAATCGCCAGATTCAATCTCTTGGCAACGCTCGAACACGGGTCGGGTCAGGCGTGCGGCGCGTCCTACTGTCCGGCCAGAAAGCACGATGCTGTGCCGGTGGACAGTGCTAACTCCCCAAGCAGCATCCGGCCTCGTCCTCGCATCGCCTCTCCACAGACACAGCGACCACCAGCCGTGCTCAAAGTGCCTAGAAAGAGGGCTGTCTTCGCCCGCCAGAAGCTGCACCCCGACCGCGCCCCGCCCCGTCGACATGACCAAACTCGCCCTCCTCGCTTTCCTAGCCGCAGCTGCGGCCAGCCCCCTAACCCCGCGCCAGAACATCTTCGGCTCGTGTCTGGGCCAGTGTTCTACGATCATCAGTTTCATCGGAAACGCCTGCGACGGCAAGACGGATGAGCAATGCGCCTCGTTCTGCCTGGTGGGTGCATCCCGGGCCTGCGCTGACGATCCAGGAGTTGAAAGGCAAAAGCGGCCACCTCGCAGAACTGAACGACTGCAATACGTGTATCCAGGCCGAAGCGACCGTCGACAGCGCCACCAAGACCTCGATCTCCGGCTGGGCGGCGAGAATGGACGGCGTGTGCAGATACGACGAGTGCACGACGCCGTGCACACCCATCTTCTCGGACATGAGAGCGGCCTGCCTCGTGGACAACCCCGAGGGGTGCCACGATCTGTGCACGCGCAAGGACAGCGTCGACACCTGTCGCACCTGCACGATCGCCAGCAGCGGCTCCGGAGCCCAGAGCCTCAACTTTGACCTGTCACACGCTGCTATGAGTCTCGACTTTTGGTGCACGCCCTGTGGATCAGATTGCCTGTTGTTTAGGCAGGAAGCCAAGGGCTGTGTCTTCCCCGTTGGCACGGCCGACTGTTCCGCCACATGCTCGGTGAGTGGCTGCGGGAACCTTGCTAACGCCAGGCTGCCAACACTGCGCTGTACGAAAAGTGCTTGCAGTGTACCAAGTCCCAGACACAGTTCGCGACAGATCTCACCGCGGATCAGAGGTTCAGCACTGAGGGCGGACTCAAGCGGTATGGCGACGCCTGCAAGCAGACGACGACCGATCCCACAAAGGGCACCGCGTGCGACGGCGTGTGCAAGGACACCCTCGCCAAGTTCCGGAGCCTGTGCAACGGCGGCGAGAAGGCCAAGTGCGAGGAGATGTGCATTGTGAGTAGTGTGAAGGCGCAGGGCTGACATTAGCCCACGAACCAAGGCCCCCAGGACACGTGCAACAGCTGCGTGCAGGACGCGTCGAGCGACACGAGCGAGGACGACAGGAAGAAGCTCCAGACCGCCACGGTCGCGCTGCGCAACTGGTGTGGCGGGAACAAGGACAGGGAGGGCGACGTGGCAAAGGTGCCCAACATGCCGGATACGGTCGTCGGCGGGCCCACTACCGCGCCTCCAGACGGGGGCACCAAGACTCCTCCCGGAGACGGCGGTAGCGCTCCGCCCACGGGAGGCGGTGGCACCAACCCTCCCAGTGAAGGCGGTGGGACTGGCACCGGCACTGATAATGGCACGGGCACGGGAACTGGCACCGGCACTGGCTCCAACACTGGCACTGGCACTGGTACCGGCAACACGGGGTCTGGGTCGATCCCTGGCTCTGGCTCGGGTTCTGGATCCGCCACGCCGTCCTCTACACGGAGCGTGAGTTGTTGGACGAGACATGTCTGACGGTACAGGGCGCGCTGGTGAACTACATGTCCTCCTCGAGCGTTGTGGGGGCCTTTGTCGTGGTTGTCCTTGCGTTCATTGCCTGAGTACAGCTTCCGTGGGGTTGAGCGAAGATACAGATCGAGGCGCGGCGGCCGGCAGGGGGCCGCAGAAGTACACCAATGTCGATGCACGGAATATCTCTAGTAAAGTGGTACGGGCCTCATGCACTCGTCCAACTCCGCTCTTGACACTGCATGCGTGTGGGGGTGGGGTCGAGGACAAGGGACAGCGGACAGGGGATGACGGAGAGGAACTCGCCACTCCGCCTGCGTGCGTCATTGCCACCATGCCACTATCCGGTTATGTGCCACGCCACGTGTGTGCGTCATTGCTCTGCTCTGCTCTGCTCGCGGGCTCGTATGCTCGCGATCAAACGACAAACCCACCCACCAACGCTCGCATCGCACCACTCTCCCATTCACACCCACACACAATGGCGACAAACAGCGCCCCCGCGCCCACCCCGCCCACCGTCTCGCGCCTGCCGCCCGACCCGGCCCTCATGTACCAGCACCACGGCGCCGGGTCAGGCAGCCGGATAGCGCTGGCGGCCGAGGCCATCGCACCACGCTACTTCCACAACCCGTGGCCGTCGTACCGGATGGCGTCGCTCAACGACGCGTGGCTCGCGTACCAGAAGGGCGCAGCGATCGCGACGCCGCAGCTGGGCAGCAACGCGGCGGCGTCGAGCTCGAGGATCTCGCTCTCCCCCTCGTGCCTAGGCCACCCGCCAGATGACGAGGAGGCCGACGACGACGAGGCCGCCCAGCCGCTCCAGTCCCCGCCGTTCGCGGGCCAGGGCTTCCGCGACCCCGCAGATGACTCGGACGACGAGCCGCTCAACGACACCGAGCCAGAGTGGCCGAAGCGCCAGCACCCGCCCGAGCCGGTGCGGGGCTACGTCCGGCCGGCGTTCTCGCGGATCCTCAGCGCCGACGACGCGGGCGACTGGCGCGAGCCGCCCGTGCGTGTCGAGGAGCCGCGCTGGCAGCGGAGCCCGCGCACACCGACGATAACGTGGCTTGGGCACGCGGGAGCCTTTGTCCAGATCCCGTGGGCCGACGACCGGGCGGGCGCCGCCGGCGTCCTCTTCGACCCGATATTCTCGTACCGCTGCTCGCCGAGCCAGCTTGTCGGGCCAGCGCGCTACCTCCAGCCGCCGTGCGGGATCGACGACTTGCCACAGGTGCATGTGTGCTGCATCTCGCACGACCATTGTGGGTGGAGAAGAGCGTGGTGATCGCTGACGGCAGACGACCATCTCGACTACAACTCGATCATTGAGCTATGGAACATTCACCAGCAGACGATCCACTTTTTTGTCCCGCTCGGCCTCGCGCAGTGGTTCAAGAACTGCGGTATCCCCGCCGCGCGCGTCACCGAGCTCGACTGGTGGTGTGAGGCGCTCGTCTCCTTCCCAGCCGATGGCAGCGCGCCAAAAGCAGTCGACCCGACCTACCCCCCTCCACCAGATGCTGCGCCGACAGTCAACCCCGCCGCGGCCCTGACGCTCAAGGTCGCTTATACGCCGGCACAGCACCGGTCCGGACGCGGGCTGTTTGACCACATGCAGAGCCTGTGGGGCTCGTGGGCCGTCGGCGTCGTTGGGGCGGACAACGCGGTCGCCGCGCTCAAGCCCGGCATGGCGGGCTGGACCGACTTCAAGGTGTATTTCGGCGGCGACACGGGATACCGGTATGCGACGGCGCCGGAGGGCGACGTGACGGCCGTGTGCCCGGCCTTCAAGGAGATCGGGCAGCGCTACGGCCCCTTCTCGCTCGCGCTCCTCCCGCTGTCGACGGGCTCGTCGCTCCCCTTCCTTCGCAGCCTGCTCCAGCTCTCGCTCGACCAGTACACGCTCACCTCGAGCCTGCACTGCTCGCCCGCCGACTCGATGCAGATCCACACGGAAGTCGGGGCTGAGCGCAGCGTCGGCATCCACTGGGGTACGTTCTGCGACGCAGCAGAGGCGCGCGCAACACGCGTAGAGTTTGGCCGTGCCCGCCGGCACCACGGCCTCAGCCAGCACTGGGAACATCCCGGCGAGCAGGGCTGCTTCATCATGACGGATATCGGCGAGACGTACACGTTGTAGACTAGACATAGACATGAGACATGCATGTGCATAATGTGGATGGTGGTGTGGTACACAGACAACACAATGATGGTAGCGACAGGAATAATGGATGGATGGGTTTCACGCATCACCGGATCTTGCTCAGCCTCTCGCGCTCGCGCTCGCGCTCCTTCTTCAGACGCGCCGCCTTGGCCGTCTTGCGCGCCTCCTCCTCCTTCTCGGCCTGGTCGTCCTCGTACCGCGCGATGCGGAGGGCGCGGTGCTCCTCGGCCTCGACGTCACTCAGTCCAGCCTCCATGTCGTCGCTCTCGTAGTCGTCGTTGTAGGTGCGGGCAGGGCGGCCTCGGTTGAACATGGACTGGATCATGGCGCTGACGGCCTGGCGCGACGGCTCGCCGTTCGGTGGCGGCGAACCACGGCCACGCTTCCTCGGCGCACGATCAGAGTCGTCGCTGTCGTCTTCGGACGTCGAGGGTGACCGTGGACGGCGGCGCGCGTCGCCCGCCCGGCCCGTAGACGCAGAATCCCTGCGCGGTGCCCCTGGCCTGCTTGCCGAGGTCGGCGGCGCTGAAGGCTTGCCCTTCGCCTTGAGATCCCGCTGGATCTCGTCTATCGTTCTCCGATCGCGCGAGTCTCGATCTGGGCATAGCTTGCGTAACGAGCTGACGTCGACCGACTTCTTCATCCCAGCGATGCCCATCGGCTTCTTCGCCGGTGTAGTCGCTGCCCGAGCGGCACCACCCGGTGGCAGCTTTGACGGTGGTGCACGATTTGGCGGGGGCGGGCGCGGCGACGCAAAACCGGGGCTTCGGCTGCCGTCGCGCTGGTCAACCAGTGCGCGCACGCTGAAGATCGAGTCCGCTGCCGATGCCTTGCTCTTGGATGCACGAGCCAACTTGAGCGCCGCCTTCTCTTTCCGCCCCAAGGCGGGTGGAGAGCTCTTGCGCCCGTCGGCATTGCGCGTGGTTTTGGAAGCACCGCTTGCTCCGGCTTTGGACGACGACGAAGCGCCCGTCACACGACTGCCGCCGTTGGCAGACTTTGTTCCTGACGCCGCCGCCTTGACGGGCTTGGCAGCAACCTGACTGTCAGCATACCCCGCGACAGGCAGCACCCACCCGCACTGGTTCGGTCCTCTTGACCTCTGCGAACGGGTCATACCCGTTCGATCCAGACCCATTATCGCCTTGGCCAGAACGGTGGAGAGCCTCGTTCGCCTTCATGAGCTCCGCCCGCCGAGCCTGCTTGCTCGCTTCCTCCATGCGTTTCCGACGCTGCCAGCGTTAGCGCCACCCGACACCCCGTCACCCACGTCCGCCTCATCCTTTGCTGCCTGCTTCTCACGCTCAGCCTTGCGTGCAAGCTCGCGCTTGAGCTCCTCCTCCTTCTCCCGCTGGAGTTCGAGAGCCCGCGCCTTGAGCCTCTGGTACTGCGGTATGTCAGCGGGTGTAGGCAGCGAGCGGGCTCTATGAACCCACCTCAGACATGGCGGGCGTCACGACGGGAGTGAGGGCACGCAAGAGCAAGAAAGCGTATGTGTAGTGTTGACAAAAGGATCAACTGTTGATGGCGTTGGCCGGGGCAATTAAAGGTTGGACGAGTGGCCAAGATCCAGCCGGGACAAGAGACGAGCGAGACGAAGGGGGGGCAGATTGATTTTGGTGGCTAGGCGGGCAAATGGGTTTGTGGGCCTTTTCATCACGCGCCTATTTGTTCCTGGCACACGCTCTCGTGTCGTTCGTCACTGTTCGACGTCGATGACCATCCATCAAGCTCTTCCTCTTCGCAGCATTCATCATCCTCTGTTGCTCTCATCACTCACAAACAACTCGACCAGATCGACGCGTCGAGGCATAGAGACTACCGCTTGACGACTCCGCACCCCGCGCACCTTCCTTCATCACTTCACAACAACCAGCACCACCGCAACACCTCATCACCATGAACTTTGGAATGCCAGGTGGACGTAGCTTTGACCAGATGCTCCGTGGGCAGGGTCAGGGCCGTACCGAGGAGGTCACTCTTGCCGACAAGTGAGTCTGGCGTGCCACGGAGGAGCTCGGCGTAGCTCCCCGTACAGCAGCAGCAGCTGCGGGCTTGGCCTCGTACTGACATTACTCAGCGGTGAGACCCTTCACATCTCGTCGCTCGCGCTCCTCAAGGTGGGTAGCCCAGGAACGAATCCCAAACCCATACTAACTCGCCAGATGCTCAAGCACGGCCGTGCCGGTGTCCCCATGGAGGTCATGGGTCTCATGCTCGGCGAGTTCGTTGACGACTACACTGTGAGTCGTGTGGGGGTAGTCACGGGCGGGCGGGTCACTAACCCGCGCAGATCTCGTGTGTCGATGTCTTTGCCATGCCCCAGTCTGGAACCACTGTGACTGTCGAGTCGGTCGACCACGTCTTCCAGACGAAAATGCTCGACATGCTCAAGCAGACTGGTCGCCCCGAGATGGTTGTCGGCTGGTACCACTCGCACCCCGGTTTCGGCTGCTGGCTGTCGAGCGTCGACGTCAACACGCAGCAGTCGTTTGAGCAGCTCCACCCCCGCGCTGTCGCTGTTGTTATCGACCCCATCCAGAGTGTGCGCGGAAAGGTTGTGATCGACGCGTTCCGCTCCATCAACCCCCAATCCCTCATGTCCGGCCAGGAGAGCCGACAGACGACGTCCAACATTGGCCACCTGAACAAGCCCAGCATCCAGGCTCTAATTCACGGTCTCAACAGGCACTACTACAGTGAGTGGCGCGTTTGGACCAGTCTGTGCTTGACTAACGCCCCCGTTCAGGCCTGGCCATTGAGTACCGCAAGACAGAAGCAGAGCAGGGCATGCTGCTCAACCTGCACAAGCGTGGCTGGACCGAGGGTCTCAAGCTCAAGGACTTTGAGCAGACTGAGGAGAGCAACGAGAAGACGGTCAAGGACATGCTCCAGCTCGCGACAGCGTACACCAAGTCGGTACAGGAGGAGGCGACCCTCACACCCGAGCAGCTCAAGACGCGTCACGTCGGCAAGCTTGACCCCAAGAGGCATCTCGAGGAGGCTGTCGAGACGTCGCTCGGCAACCAGGTCACGCAGAGCCTGGCGATGGGTGTGTTGGCGGAGCTCTGAGTGAGGAGGGCCAGCGCAAGAGCAGCAGTAATGGAGCATAGAGCAGCAGCCAATGCATTGTATCACAAGGCGCATTATGAGTGTGCATTGGCAGGCGTCGTTAGGCTGAGGTTACAACAGGTGCATCCGGACGTCTATACAGGGAGAAGGGGAAAGGCCTGCGCCTACTTGCCGCTAGGCCAGACCTGGGCAATGAGGATGAAGAGGATGAGCTGGTGGGTTAGTGCTTCTGGGAGCCCTTGCAACCCACAAAGACGACGAAGCCTGTCAGAATCGTGATACGAGTGTTCTTCCACCACTGCTGGCGACGAACGCTGCGCGCGCCCCGGCGGAAGGCGTACGCCTGGCCTGCGAGCGTGTCCGTCTTGTCGACGAGCAGGTCGAGGCGCTCTCCGCGTTGGAGGATCGAGTCGATGTTCTGGACCATGATGTCCTTGCTGGCGGGTGAGCTCGCACCTAGTCATGCACACCCACACATTGTTCAGGTCGTTCTGCGCCTGCTTGAGGGGGTCGGCAGGCGGGGCCGTCGAGTATTGGTGCATGAGCTGGGGTCAGCGGTGTCGGCGCGCGCGTGCCCACCTTGGCCAGCTCGCCCTCAAACTCGCCGAGCGCGTGGTCGCCGGCGCTGACGATCGTATCGGGCGTGTACTGCGCCGTGAACTGGCGGGTGAGCACTCTGCTTACTTCAAGGCTACACCCACGCGTCGCTCGAGATCGGCGAGGAAGGCAAAGGGCATGCGCCGCCCGACCGAGTCGTCGGCCATGACGAGGTAGATGACGCCGTCAGACGACACATAGTGGATCAGGCGGTCCTGCCACACGTCTGGGGGTGAGCTCAGGGGAGCCAAACTTCAGCTCACAAGTAAGCTTCGAGTTGTTGGGCGGGATCTTGGAGAGGATGGTGATCTTGGCGGCTGGGGGTTAGACTGATAATGGGGCGGCGCGACCCACCAGGCTTGAGCACCGTGTCGCTCGTGGTGTGCTCTGCGAGGACGGTGGTCCCGCGCGCGACGAGGGCGTGGAGGAGTGACATGTTTGCTGGCGACGAGGGTGGAGAGGGCGAGTGAGAGTGAGGAGTGAGTGCGCGGTTCAAACTGCTCTGCTCGGCGATGCACAACACTGTGCGGTCATGACGAGTGCAGGGGTGGCGCGCGCCTTTTCGGTGGGCCAAAAACCGGCACGCAAGGTGGCAATATTGGCGGTTGAAGGAATAGGCCCGCGATCGCCAAACACCCTCGCGCCTGTCTTTCGTCCTGCATGGTCGACCGACATCAACAGCCATCATCGAGGACCGCAACACTCAGTAGCATGGCCCCATCGCAGTAGCAGCACCTCGACCTTGCACCCCATCACTGTCATCTCGTAGCAGGTAGGGTCCTGTACTGGCCTCCCTGCCTGTTCACCTTGGATCGCCTCCTCGTCCCGTCCTCATTGCTCCAGCCGCACCACAACTCGAGGACGGTATCGGCCACATCGACCCAGCGGCGCCCCGTTAACCCATCCCCTCGTCCTTTGCCGCCATGGAAACACCAAATACGCGGTCGCGACGCAAGCGCGAGCTCGAGCTCCTGGGCTCACAGGAGGAGAAGAGCACCGTCGTGTGGGGGCAGGACGACCAGCTCCTGCGCGAGTTCATGGCCGACGCGAGCGGTGAGTTGGAGACCGCAGCCTTGGATCAACTGACACCCCAGACAACGCCATCCCCCTGCCCTCACCAACGCAGAAGCCCCGTCCGCTCCGCCCCTCGTCCAGCACGGCGTCGGCGCACCCGCGAAAGCGCCCCTGCCGCGTCTCGCGTGCGGCGTCCAACCCGCCTGCGCACTTGGCTGCCGGCTCACATCGCAACACGCCGCCGGTGGACGATGACCAGGGCAAGCGGCTCGATGCGCTGCTCGACCGCTTCCTCGACCTCAGCTCCCGCCCGGCGTCCAGCTCGTCCTCTGCGACGCTGAGCTCGCGATCGACAAGTAGCATTCCCACGCCCAGCACGAGCTCGGCAAGAGTGACGGTGCGCCAGCCGATGACCGAGAGATCGACAAACCACCGGCCACCACCACTCGCGGCGACACGGTCGCTGTCGCCGACCAAGGCCAAGACCACGGCGCCTGTGCCGGATCGGCGCACGACGTCGGTTGACAGCGTCAAGCCGCCCCCCACGAGCCAGGCGCGTTTCCGCCCGCCACTGCTGTCGTCGGCAGCTGGGGTCCGACCTCAAGGGGTGCGCTCCAGCCCAAGGCGAGCGGCGAGTCTGAACCCGTACTCGTCGAGCTCGTCATCCACTAGAGGCCCAGCCCAGGCGCAAGGTGCACTCCCCCGCGTCAACATCTCGTCGGGCATGCCTGGTCGTCCTGGCGTGAAGCGGGGCAGCGCATCGCCGACAAAGCAGCCCGCGGCACGTATTGGCCTCACAACGCGCCAGTCGACTGTCAAGACGGCGCCGACTCGCCAAGCCTCAGCACCACCGCCTCCTACTACCGTTCGACAAGCCCCTGAACCGCACGCAAGCTCAGATGGCGACACGAGCATAGACTCGCTGGACATCCTGTTCGAGGGCGGTGGCGAAGAGATCGACAACCTCCTACGAGCTGTTGACGGCCAGACATGACAGGATGTGTCAGTCGTCAAGCCTCCACCACCTCGTGGGTGGCTCGGAGCCGCAAGGATGGGCAATGGCATGGGCGATGACATGGGTGGTGGTAAGCGTGGTAAGCAGGGGCGCCAGTCGGAACGGAGATTGCGGCTGATGCGGATATGGTATAGTCTTATAGCTGTTGTATGCATGTGTGAAGTGTTTGCGACCAAGGCGGCCGCGGGCCGTCACGGGTGAGTGCCCATGGCTGCTGCGCTCGGAGGTCTGAAGTTGGGCACCTGGATATCGTCGCGCGTCTGATTTATACGTCGGACCTGGGCCGACACTGAGTATGCAGGTGGAGGTGGACGTGGGTTTATGTCCGGAGTGTACTCCGGAAATCGCTCTGTCAGTCAATGGGCCGGCCACCACCACCATGACCAAGGCATGCAAGGCACAGGGACTTGACTTTGGGCACATTGGTCGAGCGGAAACTGCGCCGATAGTGCGAGACGAAGCGAGAGTGCACCTGGCCACAGTTGCTGTGACGCGTTGCGTTGGGTGAGGAATGCGATGGGGTGTAGCATTTGTCGAGTGGAGTGGAGGTCGGTGGAGGGCAGTCATTACCTCATCCCTCCCTCTCCCTCCCCCTCGCTTCAACTATAAATGGGGCATCCTCGTTTATCGCCAACGCCAGAGCCCACCCCTCGCTAGACTACACTCCCAGACACGCCCACAGCAAGTATGTCGCGCCCGCCTGGCCCACCTGACTGACCCCAGTGCCCAACGACGCCGCTACCAACCCGCCGCGCCCGTTCGCGCCGTTCAAGGCGCCCTCGGCAGACTACCCCACCTTCCTGCCCGTCCAGCCGACGACCATCGGCGCCGCGCTCCCCGCCGCGGACCACCCGCAGAACAGCAACCTCCCCCAGCTGTTTGAGCCGATCAAGATCAGGGGCGTCGAGTGGCCCAACCGCATGTGGGTGGCCCCCATGTGCATGTGTGAGTCGCCGGGCGGGGCGAGTGTATAGGCTCGTCCTGGGGTGTAGCGCCTGTGTTCCCGTCCTGACGCTGCAGACTCGTCGGACAACGGACACGCCACCGACCACCACTTCATCCACCACGGCTCGATGGCCATGCGCGGCTGGGGCAACCTCATGGTCGAGGCCACGGCCGTCGTGCCCGAGGGCCGCATCTCGCCCGAGGACTCTGGCCTGTGGGAGGACGCGCAGATTGCCGGCTTCAAGCGCATCGTCGACTACGTGCACGCGCTCGGCGGCAAGATTGGCATCCAGCTCGCGCACGCCGGCCGCAAGGCGTCGACGCTGACCCCGTGGATCTACGGCACCGAAGTGGCAAAGGGATACAAGGGCGGCGAGGTCGTCCTGCCCGAGAACGGCGGCTGGCCCGAGACGGTCACTGGCCCGTCGGCCGTGTCCTTCCACGAGGGCTACTTCCCCGAGCCGGTCGCCGCGTCGCTCGAGTACATTGAGAGCATCAAGGCGGCGTACGTCGCAGCCGTGGAGCGCTCCAAGAAGGCGGGCTTCGACTACGTCGAGATCCACGGCGCGCACGGCTACTTCATGCACGAGTTCCTGTCGCCCATCTCGAACCAGCGCACCGACCAGTACGGTGGCAGCTTTGAGAACCGCATCCGCCTCGCGCTCGAGATCACCAAGGCCGTCCGCGCGGCGTGGGACGGCCCGCTCCTCTTCCGTGTGTCGGCGACCGACTGGCTCGACGAGGTGCTCGGCGAGGAGAAGCAGGGCGGCGAGTGGAAGTGGTGGGGCAAGGAGCAGACGGCGCTGCTTGCAAAGGAGCTGCACGCGCTCGGCGTCGACCTGCTCGACGTGAGCACGGGCGGCAACGACCTCCGCGGCAAGATCAAGGTCGGCCCCGACTACCAGGTGCCGTACGCGCGCTACGTCAAGGACCGTGTGCCCGGCCTGCTTATCGGCGCGGTCGGGCTCATCACCGACCCGCAGCAGGCCGAGAACATTCTCCAGCGCGGCGACGCCGACGTGGTGCTCTTTGGCCGCGAGGTCCTCCGCCACGTCGACTTCCCCCTCGCCGCCGCCGAGGCGCTCGGCGTCGCCGCGGCCCCCGCCGTCCAGTACTCGGCCGCCTGGAGCCGCATGCTCCGGGCCCCGAAGATTGCCATCCCTCCGGCGTGAGCCCCTCTTGCCCTCGCACCATATCTCCTGTAGCTGTAGATAGAAAATGAGCATGTAAGCGCGTAAGCAGCAATGTACACATCCGAGGTTGTTCCAGTGGACAAATATTGCTCCGGCCGGCGGTGCGCGACTTGCGGCACGCGGCGTGCCGACACCGCGGGCCTATCGGGTATCTCCGCGCGCCTTTACGCCACCTCGGTCGTCGGCTCGCTGAGATTTCAAGCAACAATCTCGGCGACAACGTCGTCTTTGCACTCTCCATTCACAATGCTTCACCTCGGCGCACGCAGTGTCCTGCGGCATACGGGGCTGGTGGGGGTCGCGCAGCTGCGCGCCGCCGCGCGGGTGCGTGTCGTGCCCCCCGCGGCCACCGGCACCCGCCTCGCCACCACCAGCACGGCGTTCGAGCGCGCGCAGGCGCGTCTCGCGCGGCAGGGGCAGAGCGACGCCGCGGCCGCCGCTGCTGCCGCGCGCCGGCTGCCACCACACAAGCCGCCAAAGCGCCGCCTCGAGGCCATCTCCGCGCCGCTGCGCAACTCTGCGGCGCCGACCCGCGGCCCGATCCTCCAGGCGATAGCGCACACCACGGCCGAGCGGTACGACCTGCCCCGCCTCGGCGCGGTGCTCCGCCTGCTCGGCGTCAAGTGGGACGAGGTGCCCGAGGGGGATAGGGAGCGCGCGTTCGTCATCGGCCCGTGGAAGGGCCGCGGCGGCGCCGAGCGCCTCATCCGCGGGCGCGACGTCAAGGCCGTCGAGGGCGCCGACGAGGAGCCGGCCGACATGGGCTTCGAGTACGGCGAGCGCGGCGAGATCTGGGTGTTTGGCAACGGGTCGTTCGTGACCTGGGGCCTGACCGAGGAGGAGGGGCGCGCGTTCCTCCGCGAGGTGATCCGCTTCAAGGGCGTCGGCGTCGAGGCTGAGCGGCTGCCCGAGAGCGAGTACGAGGTCGAGGAGGTGGACTTTGTCGTGGACCCGACGGCGTGAGTTTGTGCCGGTGGGGCGGTGCTGACGGAGTTTCCAGCCAGACACAGATTCTCGGCAACATGATCCAGATTGGCCGCCCGCCCGAGCTCTCGACCTTCTCGCCGTCGCCGTCGCTCGCGTCTCTGCTGGCGCGCTACACGCTGTCGCTGTCGCTCACGCGGTCGTCGTCGCTGTCGGTGCTGGAGAACCGGCTCGACAAGCACATTGCGTCCGTGTCGCTCCTTCCCCGCGCGCTCGAGCGCTTCGGCATCCAGCCCATGGGCCGCAAGGATGTGATCCGCAAGATTGGCGAGCTCATGAACCTGCGCATGGCGGTCAACGCGCGCGGCGGCGGACTCGAGGACACGCCCGAGTTCTACTGGTCCGAGCCCGAGCTCGAGACGTACTTTGACGCCGTGAGCTCCGAGTTTGAGATCAAGGAGCGCATCGAGGCCATCAACAAGAAGATCGACTATGCGCAGGAGATCCAGAACACGTTGCGCGCTCTGCTCACCGAGAGCTCGGGCCACCGCATGGAGATTATCATCATCCTGCTCATCGCGGTCGAGGTGATTCTTGCCTTGATCCGCGAGGGGCCAGAGCTGTGGCACATGTTTGGCCAGCCCGTCGTCGAGATGGTCAACAACTTGATCCACCCGGCCGCCCAGGGCGACGAGCGCGTCGTGAGGAAGGTGCGGCGGCAGGAGATCGAGGCTGCCGCTGAGCCTCCGGCGCCAGAGCCCCAGCCCCGGCTGGTGTAGGCGGGGGCTAGTAGCGTGCCCAGCGTATCCATCGTGTAACTCTATACATCCCCACTCGTGCACATTGCGTTGAATGTATTATTGCGTTGCGTGTGGGGGAGCGGCGGCGGCGGCGGCGGCGGCGGCGTCGTCCAACCCAGATGACCGCAGCCAACAGTGCCGCCCACCTCGCCACCTCCACCCCACCGCGTCAACATTTCGTCACGTCACCCATCCCTCCACCACATCACCATGGAGCTCCCGCCGCTAACCTTTGAGCTGTAAGCCGCCCCCACACCCCGTCGCTGACCGCAGCGCCCGGCTATCGCCGTACACGCTCGTGCCGGGCGCGGCCACGCCGTCGGCGTTCGACACGGTCCCCTCAGCAGCGGACGCACAGCCCGCGCCGCCCCTGCCCGCGGGCTTCGCGGTCAGCCCGACAAGCAACTACCCCGCGCCGTTCGGCTTCGCGTCGCTCGGCGAGCGGCTGGGCGCGCTCGTGCGCCTCACGAGCGCGCACCCCCAGGGCGAGCCGGTACGCGGGGTCAAGATGATGCTCGAGGTGCAGAGCCCGAGCGGGCGCTTCCGCCTCGGCGAGGTCATCCACGAGGGCAGCAGGGCCGAGGGCTCCGAGCCGGCGCAGGCTGAGGACCGCGCCTACGACGAGCTCCCCCGCCTCGAGGCGGGCGAGAGCGTGCAGATTGACGCCGGGCACGATATCGCAGAGCTCGGGAGCCATATCCTCATCTGCTCGGTCGCGTGGGAGACGCCCGAGGGGAGGCGGACGTTTCAGCGGTTCCTCAAGTTTACCGTGAGTCCGAGGCATGCGCGCAGCGCGTACCGAGTCGTGACACCGCGACGCCGAGGCCGACGCTGACGCCCCGCCGCGTACCAGGTCAACGCCCCCCTCGCCATCAAAACCCGCGTCCACACCGCAACCCACCCAAACTCCTCCCTCTCCCCGTCCCGCCGCGCCCAGGTCTACCTCGAGGTCCTGATGCAGAATGTGTCCCCCGCCGCCATGGAGTTTGGCGAGGTCACCCTCAACGCGGTCGACGGCCTCGTCGCGCGGCCCATCCTGCCGGCCGAAGCGCCCGCCGAGCTCCAGCCAGAATCACCCAACGGCAACGGCGACGCCGCGTCACTCCTCCCCGGCGACACCTTGCAGCGCCTGTTCGTCCTCTCCCCCGCGCCCGACACCTCGTCTACACCCCTGTCCTCCTTCCCGCCCACGTACGCCGCCGGCACCGTCCTCCCCCTCGGCCGGCTCGACATCGCGTGGATCTCAGGACCGTACCGCGACCCCGGGCGCTTCCAGACGTCGACGCTCAACCGGCGCGCCCCGGCGCCCCCGGGCCGCCCGGCACCGTCCCGCCCCAACTCGGCCCTCGGCGTGCCCCAGCGCCGCGCAGAGTGGGAGTTTGACCTCACGCTGGCGGATGCTCCGCGCGAAGCGGCACTCGAGGACGAGTTTGAGCGCAGCCTGCGCGTCGCCGTGCGCTCGGGGCCGGTGGCAGCCGACGCGGCGCCACCACAGCCGCTGCAGATCGGCGTGCAGTTCCTCGCGGCGCCACCACCAGCCAACGCGCCGCCCCCGCCAACAGGCTCAGCACCGGCGTTTGCGCTCCAGCCCCCGTCGAGAACAGCGACGCCGGTGCGCGGCGCGTCGGCGTCACCCGCCCCCGCCCGCCCCTTCTCACCAGGCAGCGCGCCATCCCGTCCCCTGACGCCGGTCTCGGCGCAGCTGCGGCATGCCGTCGTGTCCAACATTGCGAGCCCGAGCGCGCCGTCGACGCCGAGCTCGCCGGCGTTCGGCGCGCCGCCCTCGCCACAGTCGCCGGCCGCGGCGCCCGCGTTCCCGCCTGCGCCAGTGCTCGACAGGGGCGTGTCCCTCGCCGCGAAGCGCGGGCTGCCAGCCGCGCCGGCGGGGCGCGCGGCGCCACTCGGCTCGACGCTCGTGCTCCCCCCGCCGGCAGAGTGGACGCTGCTCGCCGAGCGCCCGGGGACGACGTACGCCGCCGAGGCGCCGGGGACGACGACGGCCCACCGCTGGGAGGCGGCCTACGAGATCCCGGCACGCTACGTCGCGCTGCTCGACGGGCTCGCCGAGCTCGGCGGCCTGCGCGTCCTCGTCCTCACCGACGACTCGGCCACGGCCGGCTCCGTGGGCCACGAGTGGGAGAGCCTTGGCGACGTGTGGATCGCGGCCTAGATGCATTCATGACATGTGCGTATCGGCCGCCGCGGACAAGGACAGCACGTCGACATGGCCTTGCCTTGCCGGCAGCTGCCTACCCGGCGCGCTCGGCTCGCCGCCGTGGCTCGTGCATGGACGATTGATAGCCGAGTAAGAGATCAACTTGGCCGGAAATCAGACCGCCGCCGCCAGTTTCAGACCTTGAATGACGACATGATGTCTCTCGGAACAATCCGGAGTGACCAGCGTGGCCCAACTTTTTCGGGGACCGCGCCGGCCGGCCGACGCGCCGCGCCGCGCGCCGCGCTGCCCCAATGCCATTCACCAATGCATCTCGTTTCGTTAAGAGCACCACGCTACAGGCTGGTCATATCCACATTTTCTAAGATGGTGGAGCGACGCCGTTGCTATTACAAAAGAGGGAGACAGTTTACTTGGAGAACATCTTCTTGATCTCCGCAGTCGAGTACGACTTGGGGCGCTCGAGGGGCATGCCGAGGGCACGGTCCCAGATGAGCTGCGACGCGACACCAAAGGCGCGCGAGACACCGAAGAGGACCGTGTAGAAGTCCTGCTGGGTGAGGCCGTAGTAGGTGAGGAGGACACCCGAGTGGGCGTCGACGTTGGGCCAGGGGTCTGTGGCGTGTTAGCAGTGCAAGTGGGGAGCGGGAGCGAGCTCAGCGGGCTGTGCGATAACGTCGTGCGCGTCGAACACGCAAGAAGTCGCCACCCCCGAGGCCCCATGGCACCAGACGCGGTCCGGGCATGGGTCCGGGGGCGGCACAGACTGCCGCGGTCGAGGCCACGCGCACGAGGCTTCGGGACCCGCTGAGAAACCGGTACTCACTCTTGGCCTTGCCGGCCTCGAGAAGGATGTTGGGGACGATCTTGTAGACCTGGGCAACAAGCTTGAACCACGAGTCGTTGGGGAGGTGGCGAAGAGCGAACTCGCGCTGGGCAGTGTAGCGGGGGTCGGTCTTGCGGAGGACGGCGTGGCCGTAGCCGGGGACGACCTGGCCGCCCTTGAGGGTGGTCCAGACGTACTCGGCGACCTGCTCGTCGGTGGCGTTCTCACCAATGGCGGCGCGCATCTTCTGGAGCCAGCGGAGGACCTCCTGGTTGGCGAGGCCGTGGAGAGGGCCGGCGAGACCGTTGAGGGCGGCGGCGTACGAGAGGAAGGGGTCCGAGAGGGCCGAGCCGACGAGGTGGCCAGTGTGGGCCGAGACGTTGCCACCCTCGTGGTCCGAGTGGATGGTGATGTAGAGACGCATGAGCTCGTTGAACTCCTCGTTCTGGCCAAAGCCGAGGAACGACGAGAGGTTCTTCGAGTAGTCGGCGTTGGGGTCAATGGCGGGGACCTTGCCGTCGCCGTAGACGTTGCGGAAGATGCGACCGGCAATGGCGGGGAGCTTGGCAATGAGGTCCATAGAGTCCTCAAAGGTGGTCTTCCAGTACTCCTTCTTGTTGATGCCCTGCGAGTAGGCCTTGGCGAAGGCCGAGTCGTGGTTGAGGGCAGTGACGGCGAGCGAGAACTGGCTCATGGGGTGAAGGGTGTTGGGGCAGCGGTCGATGAGGTCCTTGACAAAGTCGGGGAGCTCACCACGCGAGGCCCAGTCGGCCGAGAGGCCCTTGACCTGCTCGTCGGTGGGGACCTCGCCAGTGACGAGGAGCCAGAAGAGACCCTCGGGGAGGGGCTCGTTGCCGCCGGGGGCCTTGGGGAGGACCTTCTGGGCCTCGGGGATGGTGAGGCCGCGGAAGCGGATACCCTCGTCGGCGTCGAGGACGGAGCCCTCCCAGATGAGGCCCTGTGACGAGTTAGCGCTGCTGTCGGCTTTGCACGGCTCGGCCCGTTGTTACCCACCTTGATGCCACGCATGCCGCCGTAAGCCTGGTCGACAGTGTACTCGCCAAAGCTCTTGTTGCCGAACGCGGCGCGGACAGACTTGACCTCCTCAATCTCCTTGGGGATGAGCTCGGTCAGGCGCTCCTTGAGCGACTGGACCTGGACGGCCGACGAGGCCGAGAACTGGCGGGCCGCGATGGGCGCGCGAAGCTGGGGAGGGTCAGGTTCTTGTTCGCATTCTGACGGTGCTATAGAGGACGGGGCGGTGCTCGACGACGACGAGGAACGAGTGACTCTGGTCAAGGGATGGGGGTAGGGAAAAAATGGGAACATGCGTCGTAAAGACAGTGGGTGTGGTTTTTCTTCTTGCGAGGGAGAGGAGACATGATGGAGAGCGCGATGATGGCGTCGAGCCAGGCAGCTTTAATGGAGCTGGGCTGTCCACGGTGCAGCATGTAGCCGAAGAAGTGGGTACATTGTGTCGCGTGATGCTTGCTCGCTCGAGTCTGCGTGATGATGCTTACCTGGGCGCGGAGAGCAGTGCGAGTGGTAGCGAGCATTTTGACGAGCGAGGTGGGACGTGGGTGGAATGAGCAAAGGAACAGTGCTCGTCTTTAATGGGTGAGTGACGGATTTGGCGGGGCGGGGGGCAGCGGGCGGGCGGGCGACGGACGGGGGGCGCGCGGCCGGTAGGGTTTGCTGGCTGGCGCTGGCTGGCTGGCTGGGCTGGGCTGGCTCGACGACAAAAGTCACCGGGGCGGCGTTGCTTTGGTTAACCGTTGGGGGGGGCGCGGTTGGGGGAGAGGGAGGGGGACTCGGGGGGCACTCTGTGTGTACCACAGAGTGGGGGGGACCTGACTGACCTCACTCTCGACGGCCCGCCTGTGCCGCCTGGGCACCGACGCACGCATCCCAGGGAGCAAGGCGGCACTGGCAATCCGGCTGCCCACTGTCATTGGCTCGTGGCACCCGGGCCGAGCAAGCAAAAGGGCTACTGGCGACACGAGTACACGAGGGATGCATAGGGTCATGCAGGTTGCTCTCGACAAGTCATCCACGCTGTCCTCGTCCACCTCGCGTCTGTTCGGCGCAAACGGACAACCTTGGCCGATCCTGAAAATTCCGATGAACCACCGACGGCCAAACTCGTAGTCGACATCACTTGCTTTACGTATGCAGACACTGCCAGCGACACCCTCGCCCGCCGCGACTCTTTGTACATGCATGCACCTCTCCCCCCTCATCATATGACGTCAATGCATGGCCGGCAAACCTCCAACCGGCGGCCCGTGATGGTACCAGGCGGAATGAAACTATTGAATGCCTCCTCTCTCTATATGCCACTGGTCTCTGCTACAAGGTCAGCATCCGAACAACAACAACAACGGCCGGCCACTGCCCGGCCACGACGACAGCGATGCACCCACCTATGTCCTAAAACAGGTCCGACGCCTCCTCAATCACGTCGTCAATCTTGAGGATCATGCGCACAACCTGCGTCGCGAGCAGCAGCTGCGACCGCTTGGAAATAAGAGGGTCGAGGACAAACTGCTCCTTCATGTCTGTAACAAGGTCAGCCAGTCCTTCCCCTTTGGCGTCGCGAGGCGCCCCCACGCGCCCCGCAGTGAACCCGCGCACGCGCCAGGCACAACAACACTGACCATTTTGTCCGCGTCCGAGACAGTCAATGCCAAGGCGGGGGTTCTTCTCCGTAACCTGCCTGCTCTTGACATCGGCCAAAGTGTCAATGGGCGACAGACCCGAGTTCTCGGCAAGCGCCAGAGGGATAGAGTCCAGGGCCTGCGCAAACGCCCGCATGGCGTACTGCTCGATTGTGGGGATCTGTCGGCATAGTTAGCTGGAGCACCGGTACCTTGCGCGGGGACCCACCTCGTCGGCCTTTTTGGCGACAGCAATTGATGCGCAAATCTCGGCAGCTCCTCCGCCATAGACGACCCGGTTATCCCGAACAATGTTGCGCACGACGCAGATCGCGTCGTGGAGAGCACGTTTGGCCTCGTCAATGATCTGGAGCACCGCGTGTCAGGGATTGTATTTCTTGCGGGGCTGGTCGGAACACTTACCATCTTGTTGCTTCCGCGGACAAAGACAGTCACGGCGCGCGAGTTGGCGCACTCCTCAATAACCAGCATCTTCTCCCTCGTTGTGCCGAACGACAGCTCGCGCACAATACCGGCATGGCCAAGCTTGTCCGCAGACAGGTCCTCGAAACGGGGAACGATGCGGCCATTGGTGGCAATGGCAATGAGCTCGATCTCGGGACCACCGACCCAACGAACGGCAGGGAGCTCGTTCTGCATGAGCAGGTGGTTGGCCTCGTCATCGAAGCCCCACTGGCAAATGACGAGGTTGGCACCGGTGTCCTTGACTCTGCAGGGTGTTAGCGACCCACTCGGTCGACTTGGATCGCTCGACAAAGTCAAGGTATGCGAAAACCCGAGTGCACAGGCCCCGGAGCGGGGCACGCATGGAGGCTATTTCCCCGGCCTCGAGTCGATCGCGACAAGAGCCAAGCCGCATTTAAGCCGCGCCGAGCTCGGGTTCCGCACAGAGCTCGAGGTCTGGGGCTGCGGGGGACCGGACAAATCATCGGGGTGGCTTGAGCCTCTCCGACATGGCCACTGCCATGCGACATGCACGCGAAGACCGCGTGGTTTGAGGCATGGTTTGACGGAGCGGTTTGACCAGGCCCTTTCGACTCCCTTCGACAACCACCACAACCCCCAACTCCCACTCACAATCTGATCATGTCCTGGAACTTCTCCTTCTCGTACTCGCGGAGCTTCTTGTACTCCTCGACGCTCTCAATGTCAAGCTTGTGCTTGGTCTTGGGGCGGGGAGGCTCGAAGGGGCAGGTGAGGATGGCAATCTTGGCGTCCTTGATCTCGCGGGGCATCTGGGGGTGCGACATGTCCTTGTCGATGATGACACCCTTGACGAGCGAAGTGTCGTCGAGGGCACCACCGACCTTGCCGTCGACCTTGATGAGCTCAAAGTCGACGTCCTTGCGCTCGAGGTCGGCGACGGAGAGGACGGCGTCGACGGCGATGTTGGCAAACTTGTCGTGGGCGATGGACACGCTGAGGGTTAGTCGTGAAACAGCGAGGTCCAACCCACATCTTGCTGCCGAGCGACGTCTTGGCCGTCTTGACGAGGTTGCTCGTGTCCTCCTTGCTGAAGGGGATCTGGGTGTGAGCTGCGTTCCAGCAGACGACAACTCACAGTGTCGGCAACACGGTCGAGCTCGGCAATGGCGACCTCACAGGCACGCTCGTAGCCATCGGCGATGCGGATGGGGTGGATACCGCGGTCGATGAGCGAGAGGGCCGAGGAGAGGAGGGCACCGGCGAGGACTGGGGCAGGCGTGAGCGTCGCTCACAACAAACCACCAAACAACCCACCAACAACACCAGTGGTGCCGTCGCCAATCTCGTCGTCCTGAGACTTGGAGACCTCGACGAGGAGCTTTGCGATCTGGTGCTCGACCTCCATCTGGCTGAGGATGGTCGCGCCGTCGTTAGTCACGGTGATGTCTCCGTCGGGCGAGATGAGGATCTTGTCGAGGCCGCGGGGTCCGAGCGACGACTTGATAATGTTCGTGACTGGGGGGTTAGGTGCTGCCTCCCACAGGCTGCGAGGCTCTGGCCCCCTCGCTACCATTACTCACCAGCGCGCGCCGCGAGGATGTGGCTCTGGTCCGTGCGTCAGCGGTGATACCAGCGACCAAACGCGCGACTTACACGGGTGGCATCGAGGCCGTGGGTGCGGACCTTCTTGCCCTGCTCCCTGCGTTGGTCAGCTTGTGCCCAGCGGCAAGGCGCGGCAGCCTCACCTAACGATGATGAACGGCCTGCCGTTCTGCGAAAGTCAGCAACCGCGACGGTCCTCGCCAGCGCGCCCAACCCCCCACGCACCTCGTCCTGCGCGTACACGGCCTGTCCGGGGTTGATCTGGTCGACCGACATGATGCCTGCGTTTGTGTGGGCTGGCGGGTCGGGGTATGTGGTGTTGAACAAAGTCGAAGCTGGCAGAAACACGACTTTGTGGATGGAAGTTGTGAGACGCGTGGCGGGCGGAGGGGTCACGTGGGGGCTAGGCGCGGGCTCGCGTGGCGGATAGGCGGGCGGCGCCGGGCGGCTGAAACGACCCCAGCCACGCGCCTATCCCCCCCTCAACCATTTCCGTCAACATTTATTGACGCCAACAGCGACCACAACTCCGCAGCAACCACCATGAGCAAGGCAAAGGGCAAGGGCAAGGCGAGCGCCGCGAGCGCGGGCCCCGGCGCCGCCCCCAAGCCGAAGGGCAAGGCGAGCAAGTCGGCGCCAGCGCCGGTCGACACCGGGCCCACAGCCAGCGAGCTCAAGGTGCTCGCGATCCCGCAGTCGTCGACGCCCTACGCCATGCGCGTCAAGAACGGCAACGTGCCCGGCTACATCCAGTTCGCCGCCGACTTTCTCAAGGTGAGCATCCCCCTCTCCGGGCCAGCTGACCCAAGCTCCACCCGTACCGCCCGCTCGCGATCCACACCGACCTCGAGGCGGAGGGCAGCATCCACGCCGCGCCGCGGCTCATCACCGTCGTCGAGGGCGCCAAGGCGGCCTTTGCGCAGGTCGTGCTCGCGCGCAAGGCGCAGGCGCTAGAGGTGTACCAGTACAACGAGACGGGGCTGCTGGCGTCGTCGTGCGAGGCCGAGCCAGACCTCGCGCGCGTGCTGAGCGGCAAGACGAGGTGGGTACGTGCCGGCGAGTTAGCTCACGCCCAGGCCAAAGATGACGCACCGCCCCTTCCTCCGCATCACGCTCGCCACGCACCCGCTCGCCGACGGCGCCGTGCCGCCCAACGCGACGTGCCAGATCACAAAGCTCAAGCAGCCGTTCATCCGCCGGCCAAAGTACGAGCGCAGGGCGCTCGCGCGCAGGATCAAGGAGGCGGCAGAGGGCGAGGCCCCGCCCCCGAACGAGCTGGTCCGCGACGCGCCGCCACATGTCGCGGCGACGGCCGACCCCAAGAAGAAGCGCAAGTCGGATGTCAACGACGGCGGCGAGAGCAAGCGCCGCAAGCAGTAGAAGTTGTGGCAGCACACCGAGTTCGAGCACCACACACACACCGTCGCGCACTCGACGTCCACCATTCACCCCCTGTATCATAGCCCAGCAATAGACGGTGCATAATGTAATGTACAACACGACACTCTTCCCACTGGGAGGGAAGCGCGCATGGAAGCCAGTCTTAAAGTTCAAAGTGTCCGCACGGCGGATGTGCTCCGTGATTGAGAATATGCGCTAGGGGCGACGCAGAGCGTGGCGACAAAATGGGGAACGAGGGGTTTTTTTTTTTGATGCAGGAGGTTGCCGCAGACCTTCAAGGCACGGCTATGCTTAGAACAGACTGGCCGTGAGCAGGGCAGCGGCTCCCATAAGGCCGACCGACATGGGCGACGAGGGAAGCGCAGCGTTGGTCGCGTTGGGAGCAAGGACACCAACTGGCGTCGGCCTGCCACACACGCCAAGGGTCTTGGCGTCAGCGGCAGTGGCGAAGACGTAGGGGAGACCACCGTAGCCGGGCTGAGAGTACGAGATGGAGAGCGAGCCGCCAGAGCCAGTGATGAACTGGTGGCACGAGAGGAGATCAATGATCGCAGTCTGCGACGGCCAGCCGGTGGCCTGGATGCCGAAGGTGGCACCGGCCTCCTCGGGCGAACCACGATTGTTGAGCGTGAAGACGATGGGGCCCTTGCGGAAGGCAATGTCGGTGGGGGTGACAGCGATGGCCTTCGAGTCGTCGTCCATGTACGCCTTGCCGTCAAACTGGATGCCAGTAGTGATGAGGTTCTTGCGGACAAGGTTGAGGCGGGCAATACGCTGGTACGTGGTGCCGTTCTCGTAGTTGGAGGGCCAAAGCGCCTGGCGGTTGTACGGGTCGTGGTTGCCGTCCGAGAGGTCCTGCTCCTGGCCGTAGTACGTGACAGGGATACCCTCGATAAGGAACTGGGCAACCATGGCGTTGTACGCAAGGACCGGGTCGGCCGTGATGTTGCGGAAGCGAGCCATGTCGTGGTTCTCAAGGAAGTTGCCAATGACCCTGGGGTCCTTGTACGTCGACAGGGCAAGGCTGACGGCAACGCCAAAGTCGGACACATTGTTCTTCTTGGGCTGGTCACCGAAGGCCTTGACGATGGCACCGTTCATAGGGAAGCCGAGAACCGAGTCCATGAAGCCTTTGTTCTGGTAGTCGGCGGTGAACGACCAGTTGCCGTCGAAGACCTCACCGGTGGTGAAGACACCGGCGGCCTTGGTGAAGCCAGACCAGAACTCGCCCGGAATGTGCTTGCCAGCGTCAAGACGGAGGCCGTCAATCTTGTACTTGGTAACAAAGTCGGTGATCCAGCTGTTGAGGGTGGAGATGACGTGAGGGTGCTCGGTGTTGACATCCATTAAGGGCAGGTTGGCGTCGCCGAACCAGCAGACCTCGCACGACGTCTGGTTCGAGAAGTCGATCCAGCACTGGGGGTGGAAGTAGGCAGGGTCGGTCCACATCGAGCCGTCGGTCGACAGGCTGTCGGCGCTGACGGCGTCGTTCTGGTTCAACGTAGGGATCGAGTTGATGGCAATGTCGACCATGATGTACATGTCACGCTTGTGGAGCTCGGAGATGAGCGTCTCGAGGTCCTGCTCGGATCCAAAGCGGGCGTTGAGCTGTGTGACATCGTTGACCCAGTATCCGTGGTATGCATAGTTGTAAGGCGTGTGAACGTCAATGTTCTCTGTGTGCAAGGACGGTGGTCAGCCCGTGCATGTGCGGTGGGTGGGTGCGGAGAATGATGGAGAGACGCGCGTAATGCCGTGACGGATCTCAGGAACTGGCCAGTAGGAGACTTACGGTGAACGGGTGAGATCCAGATGGCATCGATGCCCATTCCTTGCAAGTAGTCGAGCTTGTCAATGATCGACAGCCAGGTACCACCACACCATGTACCCGCCTGGGGGTCACACGTCTGGGGGACTGGGTTGGTGCGTGCAGGAGCCGTGTCCGAGGGCGGAGCAAAGCGGTCGGTCAGGAGCCTGGCTGTAAGCGGATGCCACAACAAGCGCAGGGCTACGGGCGTAACTCACTGGTAGATGCTACGCGAGCGCCATTGGTCGGCAGTCGCAGCGTTGACGGCGTGCAACGAGGCAGCGGCCGCGAGCAGCGCAGTGGCAGAGAAGCGCATGGTGGCGGGGGGGAAGGAGCGGGGGCACGGGGCGGACAGGTGACAGAGGTTGGCTGGCGGGCCGAAAAGAGGTGTGTCTCGGGATCAAGGAGGTGCAACGACGGCCCGAGTCGTTTTGAAGCGGGGGAGGTCGAGGTTGAGATGCGGAGGGAGGGAGGGGGGAAAAGGTCAAGCAACGAGCGTGGGTGGGGTTTAAAAAGAGAGACTGTGGATTACAGGTTGTGTTTGTGGTTGTGAGGGAGAGAGAAGGAAAGGGAGAGTTGGTGAGATGGCCAGCAGGTGGTGGTGACTGCGGCGGCGGCGGTGGCAGCGGCGGCGACGACGGCGCTGCTGCTGCTGCTGCTGCTCTTGCCGTCGTCTCTCTCTTCCCCTTTGGCCCGCCTCGGCCAAAACTGTAACAGTTGCAGGGGAGGACGAGTAGCCTCGCCGAAGTCGCTGCCCGCCAGCCAAGAGAGGACTGGACAAAAACCCTTGTTGTTGCTGGCCGTTGGACGCGCCGCGCGCAGCCATAGTAAGGCGAGGCACGCGACTCAGGGAATACAAACTAAGGGTGGCGCAGAGGGGCGCAATGCACGAGAGAAGCCAAGGGCGGTCTGTTACAAGGACCCTGAATCGCCTCGAGGCGCGCCCAGTAGCGCCCCTCTGCCCTCATGCCTAGAAGTCTACGCCCTGTTCCTGTGACGCTTCCCCTGAATTCACCCAAGGGGTTGGGCCAACGCCGTAAGCACTGGACCAAAACAAGAACTGGCACACCCAAATGGGGCTTCCTAAAGGGCTTGCCTGGAGTGATGGCGTCCAGAGAGTCCTCGGCGGCGTCCACAAAGGCCCTTGTAGCTGTACTTGCTGCGCTGCACCCACCCCCATTCATCACTCCGAGGTCAAGTGACTGCTGCAAGCACTCGTCGCCGTGTCCCTAAATATCTACGCTCGCATCCTGTGGCGTCTTCTTGTAGCCTTCTATCGCCTCACGCGTCGTCAAGCCAACCCCTAACGCCGCGCGCGCCGAGGCGGCGACAGAAGAGATGGCTTGCCCGCAACGTACGCCGGAGGCTTCGGCGCCAACTCTGTCCGTGGGGTTTGGACGCGTCGTGGCGGCGGGGGAGGAGGAGGGGGGGGGGTCGGGGGAGGGGGGCGGAGGCGGAGCATGGGGGAAGGAGTGGGTGGTGGCGATGCGAGCGTGGGCGGCCAGAGTCAACTCAGAGCATAGTGAGCGCGACTCCTCCTCCCATATGCACAACTCTGTAACCGTCGCCGTGTTGCATGTCCTTCACGACCGGGCTCGAGTAAACAGTACAGCGCAGAGAAAAACTGTATGGCGGGGAATATCAGTCGGGTTAGGGACTTGTGCAAACATACGTCCGATCACTCCCCCTTGACTTGAAGCTAATCTCGGCCAGTCATTGCACACACACAGACATTGGCAGCTCTCGGGACATTGCCCGGCGCGGCGCGGCGCGGCTGGCCCCGGCTCGGCGTCGCTGAGCAAAATGACACACTTGCCCCTCCGACACCAGCGCGCCATCACGACGGCGCGTCGGCTCGGCGTCGGCGCCGTGTCTACTCCCTTCGGCGACTCACTATGTGCACACTGTATGTACACAGCCCCAGGCGGGACAGTTACAGACAGGGCAAGGAGTCGGAGGAGGTCATGTAGCAGGTGGGCACAATGGTGGTGCAGGACAGGGGCGGTGGTCAACATCACGCTGCGAGGCACTCTTCGCCACGACTTGCACGCATCCCGGTGCCTCTAGCATACCGCAGGTATGCGTGTGTGCGACCTCGCTCACACGCGTTACACGCGTCGACGCGACCGTGGGCACGAGCTGGGCGGCTGTTGTCAAGCTGCGGTGTTTTGCGAGTCGCGGCAGACTGGCCCGTTGGCGTGTTGGCGTGTGCGCGTGTATATAGACGCGAGAGGGTTGCTGGTTACCGACAGATCCACCCTCAGTTGAGGTATGCGGCGGCACCCATTGTGTTCCCAAGTGATCGTCGCCGCGGCCACTCTCACCACCACCACCCGCTGCTCGTCCCGGCGCACGAAGCGCTGCGACAAGCGCTTGAGCGCTGCGCCGTGTCAAACGACAAGCGCGCCGCGGTGACACCCGCCCTCACGTGAGGCTTCGGGATGGATGCATGTCTCGGCGTCGTTCATGCCGCGGCGTGCTCGTGTGCGCATGCCATTGTCTCATGCATTGGGCCGTGTAAATGGGATACCTAGGTGGGGGCGCGGGCGGCTGCGGCATGACCGCGCGCGCTTGTGCGTCACGATCTGCACTGGCCGGATTGATCTGCGCGCGTCGTGGCTGTCGAGGCGCCTCGAGCCAATGACAAAGTCGTCTGTTTGTCCTTTCGAGGGGGCCCACACTGACAATGGCCGAGTTGGGCGCCGCAGCGACGTGTTTGGGCAAGCCTGTGCTCTGACCGCCAGTCATCGACGGCCTGGTTATCTCGTGCATTCCACTGTATCTACCTCGGCTCGATAGCACCATGGCGTCTATGTATGCAACGACGACGACGACGAATAGACCCAATCCATACCCGTGTCATTAAACCCGCCCAAGTCCGCGCAAGTGGACAATACCAAAGGTGTTAGCCGACAGATTCACTACGTAATACCCGCGGCCCACATTGGTTACCCAGAGGGGCAACAAGGCAAGGCGACGGCGAAGGGAAAGAGATAAGCCGTTCACTAGATGGAGCCCGCCGCCGCAGTAGTCGTCGGTTGCTGCTCCGCGTCCTTGTCCACTCTCCTCTCCGTCCCAGTCTCATCCTAGTCTCAGTCCTTGTCTTCCTCGCCGCCCACCGCGCCCCCTCTATCATCTCATTGTTCCACTCACTCAGCCCGCGCTAGCCAAGCAGCCCCCCGGCCAAACAGCCCCCCTGGAGTAGCCATTATCCAAGCCCGCCCACCACCATGCCCGCGCGAGATCCAGCGGCGACGACCCATCTACCGACAGTGCTCTCAAGCACGCCATCCCAGCATGGTTCAGTCCTCCCAACACACCATCCAGTCTCGGGCAGAGTGGGATCTTCCGCATTCGCACGCACATCCGACCACGCCTCGAGCTCGATGGCGTCCTCGCCCGTGACGTCGCTGGCTGGAGCAACTCGCGCCCGCCGGACGAGCACGACAGAAGTCGGCATCGTGGGCCGTATCTTTCGCCGCATATCCATCGACGCGGGCGGGGGCCACCCCGACCTCGAGACTACCTCGCAGGAGGGCAGCGAGAGCGCGTTTGAACGTGTATCCGGAGACGACGATGAGTGAGTAGAGTGCCCATCTTCATCACGGCCAATCCACCATCAAACTTGAACCCATCCTCCCCTTCCCCATCACACGCCCTCACCGCCCTCATCCCTCATGAGAAATAGCTGACCCCCAGCGTCTCTCTTGGCTCGAGCCACACCCAGAGAGCGATTCGCGAGTCTACCAACCGCCTGGCATCAATGTCGTTCTCGGCGGCAGCTGGTGTCGCGCTGCCCCCGTCGGCCGTCTCTGGCGCCGCGGGCCAGTCGGGCATTCTCATCGACCACCGCCCCGCCCACCCGAGCCCGCTCACCACCAAGCCGAGTCCCGTCTCGCCCCAGTCGGGGCCCTCGGGCCTCTCGATGCTCATGGAGCGCGGGAAGCGAGCCGCCGCGTCCAGCGACGACGGCTCGGGCGACACCACTCCCCAGGCCGAGCCCTCGTCTCTCAACGACAGCGACAGCATGCTCGGCTCGCGGATCTCGCGCCTGGACGGCCGCGCGGCCATCTTAGCCGAGGTTGAAGAGGTCGAGGAAGAGGACATGGGCGGCTCATCCGAGCTCCGCCAGTACCTCGCCCGCGAGGCCGTCGTTTCCCCGACGTTTGTTCCTCCTCACGAGACCACCCCGCTCCTCGGCGGGGGATCGGCACCCAAGAAGCCCTCGTCGTGGAAGGACCGCACGGCAGTCGACATCGCCGCCGCCAAGAACTCTCTCAGCAAGCTCACGCCGGCCGACGTGTTCAAGGCGTGTGTCGTCGAGCCTGTCGAGGCCCTGCCCGCCGTCATCCTCGGTGTTCTCCTCAACGTGCTCGACGGTGTCAGCTACGGCATGATTCTGTAAGTTTTCGTGCGTATCGCCGATGCTGATCCCCGCTCCAAGATTCCCCACGTCCGTCTACTTCCCCGACTTTGGGTCGCTCGGTGTATCCATGTTCTTCATGTCGTGCATCGTGTCCCAGCTCACGTTTTCGCTGGGCGGCTCGATCTTCAAGGGCGCAAACGGCAGTATGATGATTGAAGCGGTTCCATTCTTTCACATCATTGTCAACCAGATTGTCGCAGGTGTCGGCGACAAGGTGAGCCGGTCACGGGCTTCATTCCGCTGACGGCAGGCCCATGTGATCGTCGCGACTACCATGGTAGCGTTTGCATTTAGCTCGATCCTCACTGGTCTGGTATTCTTTGCCCTTGGCGCTTTCAAGCTCGGTGCACTCATCGGCTACTTCCCTCGACACATTCTCGTTGGGTGCGTAGCAGGCATAGTGCATAGCTAACCAGACCAGCTGCATTGGTGGTGTCGGCGTATTCCTCATCCAGACTGGCCTCCAGGTATCGCTCGGCCTTCCCGAGGACACCTTTGAGAACCCGGGACTCGATGTCTTCAAGCCGTTCTTTGCCTCGTGGCATGCCTTCTCGCTCTGGACCATTCCCCTTGGCCTGGCCATCTTCCTCCGTGTCATCACGCACTTCTTCCACCACCAGCTCATCTTCCCCGTCTATTTCTTCATCATCCCGGTCATCTTCTACATCGTCGTTGCCATCGGAGGATGGAGCTTTGACACACTTCGTGCCAGCGGTTGGGTGTTCGACGTGGGGAGCAACACCCAGCCGTGGTGGAAGTTCTACACGGAGTTTGTGAGTGTCTTGGTTATGAACGTCTCTGACGCTCCAGGATTTCAAAGCTGTCGACTGGGAGGTCTTCTGGAGTGTCCTGCCCACCCAGATGGCGCTCGTCTTCTTTGGTATCCTTCACGTCCCGCTCAACGTCCCTGCCCTCGGAGTGTCTCTCTGTGAGGACAACGTCAAGCTTGACCGTGAGCTGGTGGCCCACGGCGTCTCCAACTTTGCTGCGGGCATCTTTGGCACGGTTCCCAACTACCTGACCTATGTCAACAGTGTCCTCTGTGAGTACGTTGTGTTTGACACTTTCTGATGGCAGTCTATCGTGTTGGTGGCGGGTCTCGTCTCTCTGGAATCATGCTCGCAGCCGCCACAGCAGGCATCATGTTCATTGGTCCGTCGGTCATCGGCTACCTTCGTGAGTGCCAGACAGCAAGTGCCAACTAACCGCCAGCCGTCATGGTCGTTGGTGCTCTTATTTACGTTCTTGGTATCGATCTTGTCATCGAGGCCGTCTGGGACACGAGGAACCGTGTCAACAGGATGGAGTACATCACCATCTGGGTGATTATGATCGGCATGACAGTCTTCGACTTCGTCATTGGTCTCCTTATCGGCATCATCCTCGCCTGCGTCTTCTTCGTCGTCATGAGCTCGCGTCGTCGTCCCATCCGTGCCGTCTTCAACGGCTCAACCGCCAAGTCTACGGTTCGTCGCCCTAGACCTCAGAGAGCCTTTATCCAGTCTGTCGGCTCGCAGACCTACGTCATGAAGCTCCAGGGATTCCGTGAGTCACACACCGCAGCACCACGCTAACTATAGTCTTCTTTGGCACCATCAACGTCGTCGAAGATGAGATCAGAAACCTGCTCGACCACCTCGCTTGGGAGAACAACCCGATCCGCTTCCTCATCATCGACTTTGCCCTGGTTGGCGGCCTCGACTTCTCGTCGGCCGAGGCGTTTGTCCGAACACAAAGATTGCTTGCCGCCAAGGATGTCGTCCTCATCCTCTGTGGTGCCGAGCCTCACAGTCCCGTCGGCACAGCCCTGCGTGCTGTCGACCTCTGGGCCGATCAGGAGGGCACGCGGGTTGAAGTCTTCACCACACTGAACGACGCCCTCGAGTGGACGGAGAACGCCTACCTCACCGCCTTCTACGACAGCCAGACTCGCTACAAGGCCAGCGAGGCCGAGCAGCCACGCACCATCGACCTGCCAAAGATCAACCGCATGCCCTTCTCGCTTGCTGAGTCATTCCAAAACAGCCCTCGACGCAGCCACCTCGCGCGCGCCGGCGACGACACACTGCCTGGACCCCACTACTACCACGGCACTGCGACGTTAGCTCCTCCTGTGGAAAACACCAAGCCTCACAAGCACGCCACGCCAATCAACATGACCCAGCCGCTGCCACTCCTTGTTCAGTGCCTCGGCTCCTACTCCGATGAAAACGAAGCGTTCTTTGCCCAGTTTGTCAAGTACTTCAAGCAGGTCATTGTGCAGGCCGGCGAGGTCATCTGGGAGCAAGGCAGCCACCCTGATGGCCTGTATCTGATCGAGTCGGGCAGCCTCCGCGCCACGTACGAATACGACAACCACCAGGAGCTCCTGCAAGAGACCATGGTTGCTGGCACGGTGGCCGGTGATCTCAGCACCATCAGTGACACGCTCCGCAACTGCACGGCTATTGCGGAGCGCGACTGTGTGCTCTGGAAGCTCGAGCCATCGAGTCTTGCTCAGATGGAGAAGGAGGTGCCCGAGGCGGCGGGCAAGTTTATCAAGACCATTCTGAAGGGTACGTCCGGATAATCGTCTCTCTCGCTGACCCTCCAGGTGCGGTCGAAGAAGTCGACGTGCTTTCTGCCTACCTCATCGCCGTACTCTCATAGTACCCCTGCCTGTACCAGCAGCACAAACCCCCCAGCCACGCAAAGTAACGATAGTACACACACCCAAGTCATAGTCTCCTGTGTCTGAAATGCATGTTCCAGTAAATCAAGTCCAAGTCATAATCCAAGTCATAACTGAAATCTCGGATCCGAGACCAGTCATTTGCCACTTGTATTTAAGAGCCCGACTGGAACGACCTCCACTGTCGTCACTGACCCGCTCCGACGACTTCAGACTTTTTCCATCTCACTCAGCTCATTCAATAGACCGGCACCATGGCACAAGCATTTGCGGCTCCCCTGGAGAACACGCGCGTGAGTGTTGCCATCAGCGCGTCCTCGTGCATCGCTCACGCCTCCAGAATGTTACCATTGTCGCCCATGTAGACCACGGCAAGACGAGTTTCGCCGACTCGCTCCTGTCGTCCAACAACATCATCTCAAACCGCATGGCGGGCAAGCTGCGCTTCCTCGACTCGCGAGAAGACGAGCAGGAGCGCGGCATCACGATGGAGAGCAGTGCGGTGGGTTCTTGGCGCGCTCGCCGGAGCCGAGAAAGGTGCCAAGCTGACCAAGCAGGTGTCGCTCCGCTTTGACATGATGCGCTTGCAACCGGACGGCAAGGCCGTCGCGTCGAAGCACATCTGCAATGTCATCGACACGCCCGGCCACGTCGACTTTGCGAGCGAGGTGTCCACTGCCGCGCGTCTGTGTGACGGTGCGCTCGTCCTCGTCGACGTGTGGGAGGGAGTATGCACGCAGGTGAGTTGAGTGCATTCCGAGCCTGCCAACTCACACGCCAGACCATTGCCGTGCTCCGCCAGGCCTGGGTCGACAAGCTGCGGCCACTGCTCGTCATCAACAAGATGGACCGGCTCATCACCGAGCTGCAGCTGTCCCCGTCCGAGGCGTACCACCACATTGCGCGCCTGATCGAGCAGGTCAACGCCGTCATGGGCTCGTTCTACGCCGGCGAGCGCATGGAGGACGACCTGCGATGGCACGAGGAGCGTGAGAAGCGGTTGGCTGAGCGCGCTGAGCGCGCCGCCGCCGGTGAGGCACCAGAGGGCGAGGACTCGGGCGACGTCGACGCCGAGTACGAGGAGCGCGAGGACGAGGACATCTACTTCTCCCCCGAGCGCGGCAACGTGCTCTTCGCGTCGGCGATCGACGGGTGGGCGTTCCGCCTTGGCAAGTTTGCCCGTCTCTACGCCGACAAGCTCAAGATCAAGGAGGGCAACCTCCGCCGCGTGCTCTGGGGCGAGTGGTACCTCGACCCCAAGACAAAGCGCGTCGTCAGCCGCAAGGCGCTCGCTGGGCGCGCGCTCAAGCCGCTGTTCGTGCAGTTCGTTCTCGAGAACATTTGGAAGGTGTACAACACGGTGCTGAACGAGTACAACCCGGATCTGCTGGCAAAGATTGTCGGCGCGCTCAACATCAAGGTGTCGCCAAGGGACCTGAAGTCAAAGGACACGCGCAACCTCCTCACTGTCATCATGCAGCAGTGGCTCCCGCTCAGCACGGCGACGTTCCAGGCCGTCGTCGACGTCATTCCCTCGCCGCGCGCCGCGCAGGCCACCCGCATGCCGTTCATGCTGCACCCGAAGGAGGCGCAGGCGTCGTCGACCCCGCTGCCGCCCGCCAACGAGTTTGAGAAGGAGCTCTACTCGTGCGACCAGCGACCCGAGGCCCCCGTGGTGTCGTACGTCTCCAAGATGTTTGCCGTCAGGCGCGAGGACCTGCCCGAATTCAAGCCGCGCGAGATGACCGCCGAGGAGATGCGCCGTCGCGGAAGGGAAGAACGCGAGCGCCGCGCTGCTGTCGAGGCGTCCCGCACGGCGCTGGGCCTCGGAGACACGACCGACCCGAATGAACTCGCGAGGGCCATCGACGACATTGAGCTCAACAAGCCAACCGAGCAGCTGCAGCCGGCCACCCCGACCGGCGAGGTCCTGCTCGGATTCTCGCGCGTCTTCGCGGGCGTCCTTCGCCGTGGAACAACACTGTTCGCCACGCTGCCCAAGTACGACGCCGAGGCTGGGCCCGATCACCCCCGCAACGCGCGCCACATCCGCCGCGTTACCGTCTCGGACCTGTACATGATGATGGGCCGCGACCTCGTCTCTGTGGAAGAGGTGCCTGCTGGGCATGTCTGCGCTATCGGTGGCCTCGATGGCATCGTTCCCCGCAACGCCACGCTCTGCGCCCCGTCCGCCGCGGGCGTCCCCGAGGACGCCGAGCCGTCGTCGTACGCCACCACCCTCATCAACCTGTCTGGCGTCGGCGTCAACACGGCGCCGATCGTCCGTGTCGCCTTGGAGCCCGTCAACCCTGGTGAGTGCCCGCGGCCGTTGACGTCACTGACCCGCAGCCGACATGCCCAAGCTCGTTGCCGGCCTGCAGATCCTCAACCAGGCCGACCCCTGTGCCGAGTACCTCGTCCAGGAGACGGGCGAGCACGTCATCCTCGCCGCTGGAGAGTTGCATCTCGAGCGCTGCCTCAAGGACCTGCGCGAGCGTTTCGCAAAGTGCGAGATCCAGGCGTCCGAGGCCATTGTGCCGTTCCGTGAGACGGCCGTCAAGGGTGTTGACATGGCCGCGCCCAAGACGGCGGGCGCTCCTCGCGGCACGGTCCGCGCATCGGTGTACGACGACCTCGTGGAGTTTACGATCCGCGCCGTGCCCCTCCCATCAGCTGTCACCGACTTTTTGGCGGCGCAGCAGAAGACCATTGCCAGCATGACGGTGCAGCGCCGGCAGCGGGCAGAAGAAGCTGCCGAGGACGAGGTCGACGCAGAGGCGGCCGACGCCGCCACGCGCGTCCTGACGCCAGAGCAGTTCTGGACCGAGCTCGAAAAGCTGTTCAACAAGGCGGGTGGCGAGTGGGCCGGTGCCGCCGACCGCGTGTGGACGTTTGGACCCAAGAATGTCGGCTCCAACGTCCTGCTCGACCCCGTCGGGAAGTCGACTCTCCGACTGCGCGGCCGCGAAAAGGTCTTTGCGGACGCCCGAGCCGACGGCAAGACGGCTGACGAAGCGCTTGAAACGGTCGACGCGGCCGCGCAGGAGCAGGTGGCCACCGATCGGACCGAAGGCGGTGAAGACGAGGCCACTGCGCGCGCCGAGGCGCGCCTGTTCCGCGACTTTGACCACTCGATCGAGGCCGGTTTCCAGATCGCAACGTTCCAGGGTCCGCTGTGCGCCGAGCCCGTGGTCGGCATGGCGTGGGTCGTCGACGAGATCAAGTACAACCCTGACGAGGGTGAAGATTGTAAGTGGCGCACGTCGCAGGGTAGCAGCCACTGACGCCTCATAGCTCGCGGCCGGGCCTCGGCAGTGGTTGGTGCTCTCATCTCGTCTGTTCGTGACGCCTGCCGCACGGGCCTGCTCGACTGGTCGCCGCGTATCAAGCTGGCAATGTACACGTGTGACATTCAGGCCTCGACCGACGTTTTGGGCAAGGTGTACGCCGTCGTTGCGCGCCGACGAGGCCGCGTCGTGAGCGAGGAGATGAAGGAGGGCACGTCCTTCTTCACCATCCGCGCCATGCTGCCCGTCGTCGAGTCGTTTGGCTTTGCCGACGAGATCCGGAAACGCACCTCGGGCGCCGCGTCGCCCCAGCTCATCTTTAGCGGCTACGAGACACTCGACCAGGACCCCTTCTGGGTCCCGACGACAATCGAGGAGCTCGAGGACCTCGGCGAGAAGGCAGACCGCGCAAACGTCGCCAAGGGCTATGTCGATGGGGTGCGCAAGCGCAAGGGCATGTTTGTCGAGAAGAAGATTGTCGAGTTTGCCGAAAAGCAGCGCACTCTGAAGCGCTAAGTAGTATGGTACCAGGCACATCATAAGCATCTTCCACAATGACGAGAGGTTTTGGCATGTTACGTTAGTGGGCGCGTTCCTAGCAACTACCGACGGCAACGGCTGGCGATGATGACATGCCTCTTGCAGCAGCTCGCGACGCGTTTGCAGCTGGCGACACGCTTGTAGCATCGGTGAGCCCAGCTCACAATGAGGGCATAGTATAGACAACTAGATGGTATCGCGGGCACAAGTCCGCAGACTGGTGTTTTAAAGCCCATGGGGGTTGGGAGTACGAGCAGGGAACGCCGATCTGATGGATGCGAGCAGTAACATGCGGTTGCTGGCAGATGTTGGATTGTTGGTTGAGGGGGTATTAATACTCTGCGCCGTGTGTGTGTGGTGTCATGCCTGAGAAGCATGGCGCGCGAGGCGCTCTAGGGTAATGCCGACAATAGACGAAATGTAAAGCCTGTAGGGAGGAGAGAGAGAGAGAGACCAGTCGAGAAAAGCCGAGAAAGAGAGATGATAGCCCAAAAAATGCCCAGAGAGACGAGACGAGGGGTATCCGGGGAGAGTGACACTTGTATGAGGAGGCCTACGAGGCGTACGACGTCCTTGTGTCGTGGTGAATGTTGCCCGGCGAGGCGAGGGGCGTGCCGGCGTAGGACGAACCGGACGAGGGGAACGGGTACGGGGGACGTTGTTGCCTGGACGCGAATGGTTAGCGCGCCAGGATTGGCGTGCAACCGCCGCGCGGCGCCGCTCACCACCTGGGCCAGTCGTTGTTGCCGCCATCCTTGTGGTCGTCAGACTCGATGGGAGCGAGGAGAGAGTGACCGTGGGGGCCCTGCGAGAATGGCATCGAGAACATGGGCTTGCCGTCGGGGCCAATGCTGCTCGCCTGGACGGGGTGAGTCGAGGGCGAAGGGAGGGCGCTGCGGCGGTAAGGGTGGTGGCGCAGGTCGTCCTTGGGCGACGCGGCATAACGCGAAAAGGTCGACGAAGTGGCGCTGTCTGGAACGGCGCCGATCGAGTCCTTACGGCTGACGCCATCAAAGTAACTGTCGCCCTCGGTGAGCGAGTTGGCGCTGCCACGGCTGCTGTCCATGCCGCTGAGGGCCGGGTCGATGACGACCGACTCGCCAAGGCCACCCGACGCAGAGTCGCTAGACGAGTCGAGCTTGACGCTGCTGTTGAAGCGCTGCTGCGAGGCAACCTCGTTGGGCGTCAGGAGGATCTGCGACTTGTCCGACGACTGGCGAGGGGGCAGCGAGGTCAGGGGAGGCGGGGCCGAAGGGTGTGAGAACGACATCGTGTTGGAGCCGTAGCTGTTGCCGTTGCCGTTCGAAGTGCTGGACGCGCTGTCGCCCGACGAACCGTTGGGGGGCGTGGAAGGTGAGAGAGCCGGGGGAGGCCCGTTCAACGGAAACGTCGGGGTGATGGGGGCAGTCGCACCCTCCTCACCACGGCAGCCTCTGACCATCCAGTGTCTCCGAAGAGCATCCTTGCGCGAGAAACTGCGCTGTTAGTAAACACGCCTTCACTCGTAACTCACGTCTTGCCACACTTCTCACAGCCGTAGGGCTTGACGCTCAGGTGAATCCTCTTGTGACGCTTCAAGTCATGGTTGCGGTTGAAGCTCTGGACACACTGGTCGCACTTGAAAGGCCTGTCCACCAGCGGGAGACGGTTGGCGAAGGCGTAGCCAATGTTAGCACCGCCGGGAACACCAATCGCGCTGGTCGAGTGGTTGCGCATGAGCGAGGGAAGGCCCTCGCTGTGAGGAACAAGCGCCGGCGTCGAGAGGCTCGGCAAGTAGGCGGCATATGGGGCCGGGTAGTTGCTAGGGTACGACAGCGAGCGAGGCATGTCAACAGCAGTGGGCTGGTATGCCTGGGGGTAGTAGCCCTGAGCAGGGTACATGCTGTTGGTGCCGCGAGGCGAGTGCTGGGGAGCGGCGTAGGGCTGGCCGGCAGCACGAGGTGGTGGGTAGTAGGGGCTCGTGGCCGTAGGCGAGGGCTGCGCGCCAGCCTGCGAGATGACCGAGTAGCTAGGGACGCGCGTGAGCGGTGCTGGAGGAGCGGCACGAGTGCTCTCGGCGCCCGAGACGCGGTAGGTCATTGGGTGACTACCAGAGTAGGTCGAGTAGGCGCCGCTGGCGGCACTGCCGCCACCAGGCGCAGCCGGCGGGAGGGACGCCTGGCTACGCTGGCCGTAGTACGCCGAGTAGTCTTGGGCGGGGGCTTGCTCAGACTGGTGCATGGCTGCTGGTCTTGAAGAGTTTGCTGGGGTTGATGAGAGGGGAGGCGGGACGAAGGCAAACGGGGAAGCCGAGGTGGGTGGAGAGCCTGGGTTGGGGGCGGTGGTGGTCGTTGTGGTGTACGACTGCGAGGAGGGGTACTGTGTAGTGTGAGCTGATTGTGTCCTTGTTGGACGAGTGTAGTGGGTACAAGTGATGACAATGGGGGGAAGGGGTTGTTTGTCGTTGTTGTCTGATTGTTAAGAGGGAGAATGAGCGGCCGGCAGTGACCTCGGCAATGAGCGGGTCAAGCAAAGGCAAGAGAGAGAGAGAGAGCTGAGAACTGGATGCGCAGGGAAAAACAACGACAACGGTCGGTGCGGTCAGGTGGCGCAGACAATGGCGTTCGAGCTTTGGTCGTCTCATTACTCGCCACCCACGTCGCAGACCGGTCTCGACGAGGACCGAGCGCGACATCCAGAGGCGTCTTTGCCCTTGGACCAGCCAGCCAGGCAAAGCAAGGGATGGCCAAAGGGGGGAGCGAGGTCCCACGACTGTCTCACAATCGTTGACCGACGCGATTGTTCCTTCCCTCCAAGACAGAGACATCAAAGCGTCGTCTGCAAACTTTGCTCGGTAGACCGACCGACGCGCGCAAGGGAGGGGGTGTTCGGCTCCTTTGGGTGGGTCGGTCCGCAGCAGTCGCCCGAGTAGATGTGCGCACCTCGTGTGTGTGTGTGTGCAGAGCAAACGCGCAGGCAATCCTCCTTGGGCAGCACCCGAACAATCACCTGCACCCATCGTCTTCTTGGCCACAAAGGTCACTTGTCACGGTACCCCTGGCTGAGAAGTCGACGTCGGTGCTGCCCTGCGCTGCGGCCAGCAGGCAGGCAGCACTCTCGGAAAGAAAGCGACCTGGCCAAGGAATGGGGAAAGGAGGTTGCGGTCGAGGTCCTAGAGGGCCCAACCACAGCACCTGCGCAATCCCGTCCTGTCTGGTTGCCCGACACTGGCGACGACTGCAATTGCAGTGCCGCCGCTCGCCGTCCCTTTTTGCTTTTGTCGTGTGCACGAGCACATTGCAGTCCGATCAACAAGCACACACACACGCATTATCTCCGTCGCGCTCGAGCCGTCGACCACCCTCGATTGTGGCTGGATCCACACCCACACACACACACACACACACACACACAAGGCTCGAGCGCCAGGAACACGTCGAGACACGGGAGGGAATGTGGGGTGGTGGTTGGATGCGCACAGCGTGGGGCGGGGGAGGAGCAGCAATGGTGACACCAGCAGGAGCTCATGACCTCGACCAATGCTGAGATTGCCAAGCGAGGGTGCGTGGATGAGGCGCACAGCATCGAACACGGACGGCTGACGAGAAGGGCAACCCTTCTCTAGGGAGACGTGTTGACTCGTGCCGTTCGCACCATGATCCGCGTCGTGCAACCCGTCGACCTAGATCGACCAGTCGACGACGCGAGGCATGGAAGAGCCAGTGGGGAAGCATAAAGGATGGAGAGAGGCATGGGCAGACGGAAGCAAGAAGGTGAAGCAAGGCAGGGGAAGGAGAGGGGGTGGGTAGGGGGTGGGTGGGTGGTGCGGGGCGGGACTCACCTCGTCACGTCTGTCGCGGCTGTCGCGGTTGTCAAATTGGCTTTGCTGGGCGTACTGGCCTTCAATCATGTCGTGGTTGTCGTTCGAGACTGTGGCAAGCTTTGATGGGCTTGCTTTTATCAACGCGACGAGAGATAGTCACTCGGTGCGGCGCTGGTGGCTTGCGGTGGCTGCGGAAAAAGAAGACTTGATAGAAACCGTTCGTTCGGCCTGTCGTGACCCAAATATGGGAGATCTTGGCTGTGGTGGGTGGACAAGGGGAGGAGGACGACGAGGAGTACGTTTGTGCCGGGTGTGCGGAGAGACCCAAAGTGCCCGCAGCCGGGAGCTGGATTGGTGGCCAAAATACGCAAGGAACGCGAAGACTTGGTGCTTTTGCTTGCTACGCGCGCGCGCGGTACGGCGGATGCAGGTTCGATCGATCAAGCGGGGAGGAGGCTCCGATGACGCTTGCCGGTAGAGCCCTACCGATTAAGCTCACACCTTGGGCATTTGTGCTTACCGAGTAGAGGAGCGGGTTCTGCCCACAACTAGGGAATACGCCAATCTTTGGGGCGCTAAAGCGCTAATGGGCGATAGGCTCGAGGAACAGTACCTCGTAACCAAAAGTACGGCGAGGCAAAGAGGGAGGGAGGAGGTGGGTGGGCAGGGAGGCGGCAGCGGCGACGACGGCAGGACCGACAGACAGACGACGCGCGTGCGGGAACAGCACGGTACCGCGTACAGGCAAGCTCTGTAGGCAAAAGTTACAGAGGCACAAGCTCTGTAAGCCCTTTCGATAAAGACGACCTGTCGGGAAGGTCTTAGTGGGCGGCGACGATCACAACACGCGTAGAGTTTGACGCGATCGTTCGACTGGCGGGCGCCGGTGGAGGGAGTGTGTTGGAGTTGGATGGATGGTAGTAGTTGACAAGAACAAGGAGCGATCACTTGATGGGGGGGTTAAGGAGGGAGGGGAAAGGTCGGCAGTGCGCTCAACCCCGCGGCGAGATAAAGGATTGGAGGGCAATGGGTGCCAGAGGCCGTGGAGACGAGAATCACGCCAGCGCGCTGTCTTCGACGGCCGTCCTGCTGAATGCTTTGGTTCCCTCGGGGTGACGAAGGGGTGTAAGGGGGAAGAGGAGGAGGAGGAGGTTTACCCAGGGCCTACGCGGTGAAGGAGGGAGGCAAGAGTCTTGCGCAGGTGTGGTGAGAGAGAGAGGAGAGGAAAGGGTTAGGGATTCCAGTGGGGTAGCTTGTTCGGATGGCAGGTGATCCGACCCACTGCGCTGAAAATGGCGACGAGATGGCTTTGGCCTTGTCGCCTCGCCCGTGACCATGTCCTCGAACTGCAAGAGACGGGGTTCATGCGATGCGTATGACATTCCCTACCCAGTCAAAGGGACAATCTGGGCCCCTTGGAGAGTAATGGCCGCGTTGGCGCTGCTGCCTTGGTCAGAATCTCGTGAGAGGTCGACTTGGCTCGGTTTCTGGGTGCGGCTGCCGAAAATCGAGCGCGCAGGTCAGGAGCTGCAGACGAGGAACAACGGAGGAGGCGGCGGCGGCAGACGACGACGCAGCACCGCAGTGCTCTCAAGCCTGAGCAGAGCAGACGGGGTACGGGCGGGGGGGTCGCGTCGGTTCAAAGGTAGCAGTGGATATCCTACCTGCCCAGGCCCTGGATGACACACCGGTAGGGCCTGCTCCAATGGGTTGACTCGTGTCCTTTGGCCGACTTGGGCGGCGTACCATCTGCACGGGGGCAATCCCACGGCGAGCAAAAGCTGCACCAGCACTGCGGTATCGACACGGTGTGCTAAAGGCGATGTATGGGGCCAACCTTGGACGGACCTCGACCCTGGAACGGGCCTCCCTCTTCCTGGCTCTGGTCCACTGCCCTCATCTGCCGTCCGGCGCGTCTTTACGTAGTCGGAGAATGAATGACGACGCCCCCCGTTATTAACCCCATTGTCCTCCATACCTCGGCTGGCGGGCGAGGCACTGGCAGGTGCAGACAGGAGCGAGGCATGAACGCAGAGAGGAGAACAAGGCACACTAAGGTTTACTCAATTCCCTGGTGTACTGCTTCTTTCAACAAAGACGTTACGCTTGGCCCTGATTCCGTCCCTCGTCGTCTCTTGCCACGCCAGCCCTGACGAAGGTCCAGTTAAAAAAGCGACTTGGCGGGGTGCCCAATAAGGGAAGCACAGCAGCTCACGCTCACTCGCTGCCACAAAACGGGGGCCGGAGGGCACAAGGCACATTGTGGCGTCGTGCGACTTTCCGTTGGAGGCACAACCCTCAAACCCTGTGTGATACCCAAGATCTCTTTTCTCGGCACTCGAGTTGAACAGTCTTTGGTAGCCTCTATTGAACATGGCCTTGAGCCTTGAGCAGCGACGTGCCTCCCTGATCTCTGGATCAGGCACTTCCTAGTCGCCTGGTGGCGTCGGCCTCACCTTGTCTTTGGCGCAGCCAAGGGCAGAACTTGTCTCAACAACAAACAGCCGGACGGACCGGCATGTCAAGTGGTCTCTGGTGCTGTGCCGTCTCGCACGTTGTCTCGTGGCAAAGGTCCAGACCGGCAACTCTCCACAAACAAGGGGTGGCGGACAAGACCAGTTACAATTCTCCATCGTTGGCCTGTCAGCTCTCGGCGGCGAGGAGCGCTTTTTGCGAGTTTAACGGAGGCTTCGGGGGGAGGCGGAGGCGTTTAGCCAAGCTTGAGTGCCCCCTTGATCTCCATGGATTTTGGGAGGGCACCAAGACCTATCTGCGGGCACTCGGCGCGGCGAGCCGGTCTCCCGGTTGGCAGAGATGCGTGCCGGATCGAGCGAGGGTGGGCCGTAGAGCACGCACGACGCAGGAGCGAACGCGCAGGAGCGAACAGGAGCGAGCAGGCCAACGCACACCCGCACGTGCGAGTCAGCGGGTATCGGGTGGTTCCATGTGGTGGGCAGGCTGCGCAAGGCTGGGAGCTGGGTCGACGGACCTTGTGACGCGGGCACGCAGCCCAAGGCATGGCAAGGCCCCACTCGGCTCCGGCACACGGCAGATGGCGACAGACAGATTCGTTGGGCCCGAATGCACTTGTGCTCCTGCATGCTCACCCGGTCAGTGGGAACCACCTGTTCGCTTCCCGTGATGCTTAGTGAACCAATCTGGGCCAATATGTGATCGCATTAATTTCCTGTGCGCTCCCAACAAGCGCGTTTGTGACGTGTGCAGTGCGCTGTATGCATGTATGGTTTGTGTCCAAGAACCGTATCATGCCGTTGCCGCGACGCGCTGGTGCTCGATCGGGACCTCGTTTCCGTACTGGGAACTGGCATAGACTGTGGCTTCAACCCAAGGTCCCAAGGTGACGATACGTGTCGCTGTGGAAGCAAATGGGACCCAGGGGTGGGTTTACCAGGACAATGGAGAATCCCATTCCGCCTATTACGCCGCACGAATGCGTGCGCGAGCGAGGCGAGGCGAGACGAGTGGGCTCCGTCGCCCGCCGCTGACCCAGTGTGGCTTTGGCTGGCGTTGGTCCGACTTTGGGTTTTGGGTATGGCGCTGCTGCTCTGATGCCCGCCCACCTGCCAAGCCCGGCGCGTGCAGCTTGCCCCCCGGTGCGAGAAACTGGCAACAATAAAGAGGTGTCTCCTTCACAAGGTGTGGTGGCGGTCGTCGAGGTCCCAGGGTCCAGGGCGCTTACGTCGCTTTTCATTGCCTCGCTCCCCTGGAACCTACAATTCGGCATGCGACATGCTCCGCCGCGTCGCCGCGTCGGCCGCGTAACGGCCCACACGCCCACACGCACACGGCCCACGACCCCGCAGTGGGCTGGGCTCGCTGGCGTCGTGGCACCTCTCTCGCCGCCGCGACTACCGGCGCGCCTCGCACTCGACTCCGCCGGCATACCCCGCAACACTGCCACCGCCAGCGAAACCAGCCGAGCGCCGAGCCCAGCCTAGTTTACGCCGCCCGCTCCAACGCCCACTCCAACGACCCGAGCCAGCCAGCCAGAGCCAGACAGCGCCACCCAGCGCCGAGACCTGGTGGAGCGAGGCTAAACCCGGCCTTGAACGCCATACCGCCTCCGACGATCACGTCGAGCGACGCCGCACCGTCGCGGAGCAGCGACGCCTGGGCGATCATGGCGCGCGCGCTAGGCTATCGATGGGCTCCAAAGCTGGAGCGTAAAGTTTTGCGGATTGCATCTAGACACCGCACCCCACCACCACGACCCCGCTACGCTACGGTCAAATGCATGCACTAAACTGAAATCCCAATCTGCTTGTAGGTGCCTCGTTGGTGTCGACGCGCGCTACGGAGTTGTTGGCCTAGCAGAGCGCTATTCCAACCGACAATGGAGTCGTAGGCGCTGCCGTACAAACGCGTCCATGTAGAAGCAAATTGGCTCCATACCGGCTCGCATTGCGTGTGGCGTAGCCTCTGGCGCAATCCACATGGCGGCGTCGTCATGTCGTTGGGCCCGATCCACAGATCGTGCATGGTCCGCATGGACCTGCTGCACAGAAGCAGGCCGGCTCGGACGGACGTTGGCATTGTCTATCTCATGGCTTCTGTACCACACGCTACATGCCACACACCACATACAACAGTGCCATGTACATGCCCACGGCTCCCGCCTCAACCTGCGTGGCTAATTGGCCTCGGGAATCGCGAGCTTGTGAATATGCCCAATGCCGTGAACTTGCAACTCCTGTAGATCTGTCAGTAATGTTGTTTGCCACATGCCACTCACATCCAACGTGTGGAAGATCTCGAGGCAACGCACGCCGTCATCGGCCCATTTGCAGCGAAAAGCTTCGATTCCTCCTTCCGCTAGTGTGGCGATGGCTGCCGCGGGTGGCGTTGGCTTATCGTCGGGGGCAAATGCTGGAAGTGGCGGCACAACGTGGGGGACCGATGGTGGCGCAAGGGATTCACCCTCATCGTCATCATCTTCATCCGTGTAGTCGGCTTCAGGCTCAGACTCTTCGACAGGGTCAAACGCGCCGAGCAGCTTGCCCTGCAGCATTGATACACGCTCCGAAAGTTCTTGGTTGCGTTTCGACAGCGAGTCGGCCTTGCTTCGCGCCTCGTGTAGCTCCGATTCCAGGTCGTGGTTACGGTCCGCAAGCTTGGCGTGGTCCGCAGCCTTCCTCCGAACAGTGTCGTCCGTTCGTCGCGACTGCTCGAGCAGCAAGTTGACCTGCTTCTGCGCCTTGTCTGCAGCAGCCTTGCTCTGCTTGGCCACGGTTGCGTGGTGCAGGTCCCGCTGCTTCAGGCCAACACGGAGCTGCTCGCGCAGCAGATCCGTCTGTTGCTGCAGCTCGGTCGCCTTGCGGACCTCCTCGACGGCCCGGGTCGATGCCTGGTCGTATTGCTCGCGGAAGAAGGCGAGATCCTCCTTGTGTCTCTTGAGACTCGACTTTGTCTCCTTGAGGCGCCTCCGCAGGTCGATAAGGGACGCATCTCTCTCTTGAAACTGCGCCTCGATAGAGTCCGGAGGCCCGTCGACGACAGGTGGGGGGATGAAGGCTTCTTTGAGCTGCTCCTCAACGTCTTGAAGGCGACTCTCCAGCGAGGTGACCTTTTCGTTGCGTTCCTCGACCTCCTTGCCACGAGCCAGGAGCCTCTTCTCCAGGTCTTCGATCTTCTCTTCGCTGCTGGACAGATTGTCCTTGAGCATGGCGATCTCCGCCTTCGAAGGCTCGTCGAGCCGCGCTTCTGGGAACACGAGGTCGGCATGCTGCCGAATGTGGCGGCTAAGATCCGCCGCGGAGTCGAGGACCTCTTGACACATGCTCCAGTGACAGGGATGACGTTCTGCTGATCAGCACAGGCTTAGGCGTGGGTCTCACCTTGGACAGAGCCGCGCGGAGCCGACCATGCTGATGTCGACTCGGCATCATCGTCAGAGAGCTGAGACGCATGAACCCAGGCCGCAGGATCGACGTTTAACGGCTCCTCAGGATATCTCGAACCCGTCGGGCTCGAGAAGTCGCCGATGTCGTCTGCCGACGAGCCACGGCGGCGGGACGCCTGAGAACTGCGAGGAGTAACGACAACACGAGCTCCGACCTCCTTGGGGCGAGGCGCACTCGATGTGCGGGGGCGGTCTCGTTGAGCCGAGGAAGAGGACGCCGAACCCAAGAACAGCGACTTGACCACGCGCGGGGAAGACTGATGAACGGGACCGAGGGTCGCATCTGCCCGTCCTTCGCGGCGCTTGATCGCTGTCTGTGGCCCTGGTCCGGCCTCCCCCTCGGACAATTCGTCCTCAACGACCACAGCTTCGACAAAGTCGTCATCGTCGAGCCTGACTGAGCGCCGCGTCCTGGTCGGTGGCGGCGGTGCCGGCGCAGGAGAAGCTTTCGGGATCTCCACGGCCAGCTTGCGCTTGGGGAGCGGTGGGCCACCCGACCGGCGTGCCATCTGCTTTGACTTTGGCTTTGGTGGGGGCTGCTCGGGCTCTGGTTCCGGGGTTTGAGAGAGTGACACAACGCTGATGCCAGAATCGGATCGAGTCTGGACGCGCTTGAGCGGAGAATCTGCAATCAGCGTCATTTCCAGAACATCAACCTACCCCTTGTAGTCGCAGCCGCGCGCGACCGCTTGTTGACAGGGGGCGGGCTGCTGCCGCGGCGATCACTTCGGTGCTTGCGCTTCGAGGAAGTGGTCGCCTCTGACGCCGTCGGCGACAGGTTGGATCGAGTTACGCGAGGCATCTCGGGACGCGTGAACACGGCCTCTGCGTGTCGCTGCGGATGCAATGGAGGGAAGGGTATGAGTCCCTCTTTTGATTATATTGTTGGTTTGAGGTGAGTGGTTTAATCGACCAAGAACGAGCCAGAGACAACAGCGATGATGATGACGGGTGGTTGATGGTTGGTCGCACAGACATCAAACAATGACGTGTCGTCCCCAAATCTCTGATAACACCCACGTGGTGACCCGCACTCAATATCTACAAAGTCGAGTCGCGCGCGTGCATTGTGTCGCTCGCTAGTCGCCCGTTGATATCTCATCCCAACCTTTAATCTTCCCTCTCACTCGCCACTCACTTCCCCTTCACCCTTCTGGATCCCTACGCGCGCATATCGCAATGCCGCCCAAGTTCGATCCCAATTCGCCAGAGAGCGCCGCCCTCATCAAGTCGTTCTCCGAGCTCGGCCTCACCGACAGCACGGCCAAGGAGGTCGCCCGTAAGCCAAAGGACGCGGCCGCCCTCAAGGCTCTTATCGAGGAGAACAAGCTGTCTGGAAGGTCGTTTTCGGCCACCCAGGCGGCTGCCCTTGTCAAGCTCTCAGCGACCGGAACCAAGCTCACCCCTGAGGCTCGCGCCTACATTGTCGAGCGCATCGCTGGTGGTGACCTCAACTCGCCTGACCAGGTCGCAGGTGCGCTGACCCAACAGGCCTGAATGATACTAACACTTCAGCCGCCATCAAGTACCTTGAGGCTTCCCCTTCCCTCCCCGTGGACACTGCCGCGTTCAACAAGGCCACTGGTGTCGGTGCGTGCACGCAACCTCCACCACAGCTAATAGTACAGGTATCTCTGTTACGGCGGCCGAGATTCCCGCCCTCTTGAAGTCGTACATTGCCACTCTGCCTTCGCCTCCCAAGGCATGGACTGATCAGGGTCCCTTCTTCGGTGGAATCAAGAGCAGCTCGTCGGACTTGAAATGGGCCAACGTTGCCGACGTCAAGGCCGGTGTCGAGACCCTGTTCACCGAGCTCTTTGGTTCCAAGGAGGCCGCCGCCAAGGCGCGTGCTGCTGAGGCAGCTGCTGCCAAGGCAAGCAAGGTGAGTGGAAATATGGCGAAGCAATCTAACGGCTACCAGGAGCCCAAGGCCGCCGCACCAAAGGCCGCTGCTACCGAGCCTTCCGCAGAGGCCTCATCGTCCACCGCCCCCAACATCCCCACCAGGATCTTCGAGGAGGGCTTCCTCAGCACCTTCCACAAAGTCGGAGAGAACCCGCAGATCAAGCCGGAGCTCAAAGACAAGCACCTCGCCTTCACTAAGGGCCAGGTCTTCACCCGTTTCCCTCCCGAGCCGAACGGATACCTCCACATTGGTCACGTCAAGGCCATCATGATCGACTTTGGCTACGCCAAGTACCACGGTGGAAAGACATACCTCCGTTACGATGACACCAACCCCGAGGCAGAGGAGGGCATCTACTTCCAGTCGATCCTGGACACTGTCCGATGGCTGGGCTTTGAGCCATGGAAGATCACCTACTCGAGTGACAACTTCCAGGCTCTCTATGAGCTCGCTGTCGACATGATCAAGCGTGGAAAGGCCTACGTTTGCACGTGTGACCCCGAGAAGGTCAAGGAGGACCGAGGAGCGTCGAAGGGCAATCCCAAGCCTTGCGAGCACCGCGACCGCCCTATCGAGGAGAACCTGCGCGAGTTTGAGAAGATGAAGAACGGCGAGTACCCAGAGAAGACTGCCGCTCTTCGTATGAAGGCGGACCTCACGAGCGGAAACCCGTACATGTGGGACGCCGTCATGTACCGCGTCAAGAAGGCTCCTCACCACCGAACTGCCGACAAGTGGAAGATCTACCCGACGTACGACTTTACACACTGCTTGTGTGACTCGTTTGAGAACATTACCCACTCGCTCTGTACCACCGAGTTCATCCCCGCTCGCGAGTCGTACGAATGGGTCTGTGACGCCGTCGAGGTCTACAAGCCCCGCCAGTACGAGTTTGCCCGCCTCAACCTCCAGGGAACCTTCCTCTCCAAGCGAAAGATCAAGAAGCTGGTCGAGAACAAGTTTGTCAAGGACTGGGATGACCCGCGCCTCTACACCATCATCGCTCTTCGTCGTCGTGGTGTTCCCCCAGGGGCTCTTCTGTCGTTTGTCTCGGAGCTCGGTGTCACGACACTCAAGTCGGAAACCCAGCTCAAGAAGTTCGACAGCGTGTTGCGCCGCTACCTTGAGGACAGCGCCCCCCGACTCATGATGGTGCTGAACCCCATCAAGGTGGTCATCGAGAACGTCCCCGACGACTACCGCGTTCAGGTTCAGGTCCCTCTCCACCCCAAGATCCCCGCCATGGGAACTGTCGAGACGTCCTTCACCAAGGAGGTCTACATTGATGCCGACGACTTCCGTGAGCAGGATGAGCCCGACTACTTCCGCCTTGCCCCCGGAAAGAGCGTCGGTCTGTTCAAGGCTCCCTTCCCGGTTACCTGCACATCGTTTACCAAGGACCCAACTACGGGCCGTGTCACTGAGATCCGCTGCAAGCTTGAGGACGATGGCAAGGCGAAGAAGCCCAAGGCCTACATCCAGTGGGTCAACGCTCCCGACGCCGTCAAGATCGACGAGGTCCGTTACTTCTCCAACCTGTTCAAGACCGACCCCCCTCCCGCCAACTTTGAGTCCGACATCAACCCCGATTCGCTCCAGGTCTTCACCGACGCTGTTGTCGAGCCTGCATTCTACGAGCTGGCGAAGAAGGCCATTGTTGACGCCAAGGAGGAGAGCGAGGAGCGTACTCGCCGCGCAGGTGCCGAGAACGAGATCGCCAACGAGACGGACAAGAAGGCTGCTGCTGCTGCTGCCGGGCACGATGACCAGCCCATCGCGAAGGCCGACAACCTGTACGGCCTGGAGAACATTCGCTTCCAGGGCATGCGTCTGGCGTACTTCACCGTCGACCGCGAGAGCGAGCTGCACTGCCTTGACGAGGCTGTCACTGTCAAGCCCGGCAAGCGGGCCGGCGACCGCATCATCCTGAATCGTATCGTGACGCTCAAGGAGGACGCTGGCAAGAAGGCGTAGAGAGATGCAGCATAGTCACGAGTGTACATAGTAACATGCACTGTCTTACATATGTCACATTTAACAGGTATCATGGGCAGCAGCTTCACTAGGCCCCTGGCACTGGGTCGAGGACTTGTCCCAAGGGCATTTTACCCCGCTGCAAGGGTGCCTCACTTCTCTCTATGCGCCGCACACCTGGTGCTTATGCCGCCACCGCGTCGTCAACCTCCATGCCACTTGGTTGAGGGGCCGGCGCCTTCTGAACCGGTGCAGGGAGGGCAGAGTTGTAAATGTCACCCGAGTTCTCAAGCTGCTGCTGACCATCGTAGCCATCCGTCACTCCAGTGTCCCATGGGTTCTGGAACCTGCCATGTTAGCGACACTACGACATCAAGACCCACCTGGTGACCTTGGGCTTCTCGATCAGAACGTTGCGGTAGAGCTTGTCCCAGATGACTTGCGAAGGTGGTTCCAGACGGAGCTGCTCGTCCTCGTAGTCGGTGTTGACGTAGTAGCCGACGCGCACAAACTCCTTGTCCCTGTACGACGCCGTGATAATGATGACAGTAATGCCTAAGATCTCGGCAGGCTCCACCGACGGGAGGAGATGGTGCTGGGGTGCAGGGGCGACGAATTCGAACGCGTTCACGCCAGCAGGGATGGGGCCGACTGTGTGAGGACGTGCGTAGTGCAGAAGGCGGCGAGGAAAGGACAGACGTCAGCCAGAGGCCTTGCGTTCGCGATCGAGACCTACCCATACACGAGTCAAGCTCCTGGTCGTACTCTTCAGAGGTGGCTGATCCAACATAGATCAAGCGCCACTCGAGGTCTGCGGTGTGAGCCGTCTCCCTTGTCCTCGAGCTCGCTCGCACTCACCCTCCGCCAATGGTGCAATTGCCTCAAACTTGATGCGGAAGTGATACTCGTCGTCAAACTTGGCTGGGTTGTTTACCAACTCGATGTTACGGATGTTGACCTGGATGGGTCAGCGGCCGGGCGGGGTGGGGCTGTAAAGCGAGCAGCAAGGTACTCACGATGGACTGTGGTGGCAAGCGACGGAAGGGGTGAGCAGAGAGAAAGGATTGGTCAGCCAATGTTCTCTTGAGGCCAGCTAGGCTGAGCACCTACCATGGTGTGGAAGATGTGGTATGGGGCTGGGATGGAGAGAGTGTGGTCGGGGAAGACGTCGAGATCTCGCGTCGAGGGGGCTCAAAGGGTACGCGAATGACGGCGCCGTTGGTAGCCTGTGAGGAGCGTTGCTGTCGATGAGGATTAAGAGCAAAGAGAAAAGGTGACTGGGTGGATGGGGTATTTGTAGCTGAGTGGAACAATTGATGATGTCGCGAGGAGTTCAAACAAGTTTGAAGATGATGAGGGGGAGACGCGCTCATGAGGCGCCTCCCTCTTCGACAGGGCCAACGCGCGACGCGCGACCCTCCCCCCTCCTTAACATGAGCAGGGCGGAGGCGTGTCAACATCGCTCTACAACACGTCATTGATTTTGATAGCGGAAGTAAATATATCAAAACGGTGCCTGGGGATGGTCATCATCTGCCTCTGCCTCCACCCAGGAATTTTGAATGTTGGACGAGTCCGACGACGAGGAGGGCCTTCAGCACATGCGCTTCGTGTCAACAACAGTCTTGATCAAGCGAGCCACACAGCCCCATCGCACCATGTCGACGTCCTCTATCCCCTACACTGTGCCCCTTCCCGGTGGCATCCCCGACAAGTACCGTCCCCATACCGAGCAGACGACCACCATCCTCGTCCCCAAGGCCAACACGGCCTTCCTCAACCCCGTGCAGGAGTACAACCGCGACCTGAGTGTGTCGGTCATTCGGGCATGGAACGACCAGCGCAAGGAGGAGCTTGAGGCGAGGTGGCGTGCCAACAACGCCAAGAAGGAGGCCAAGGGCAAGGGCAAGAGCAAGCCCAAGGCCAACGACGCCGAGGAGAAGCCGGCCGAGGAGGGCGAGACCAACGGCGCCGAGCCTGATGCGGGAGCGTCGACCGAGGTGAGAGGATCTACGGTATTTGAGGTTGTCGTCTGACTCGCTCAGCCGAAGAAGTTCCAGGCAAGCAAGATCACCATCCTCGAGGCGCTGTCGGCTACGGGTCTCCGGTCGATCCGGTATGCCAAGGAGATTCCCGACGTCAAGGTGGTCCTTGCCAACGACCTGTCGCCGTCGGCCTGCGTGGCCATGCGCCAGAATGTGGCTCTCAACGGCGTCGGCCCAGTGGAGAAGAAGGAGGGGGAGGAGGGAGCCGAGGCCGAGGAGAAGAAGGACGAGGTCGACCTCGGCCGCCGCGAGGGCTGCACCGGCTACGTTCACGTCAACGAGGGAGACGCCTGCGCGCTCATGTACGGTCACCGCACACCACGGGAACGCGTCGACGTCGTCGACCTCGACCCGTACGGCACCGCTGCCCCGTTCATCGACGCTGCCATTGGCTGCATCGCTGACGGCGGCCTGCTCGCTGTCACCTGCACTGACCTTGCCGTGCTCGCTGGGTCGAGCTATCCCGAGAAGTGGTGAGTGGTGACGTTTGAACCGCTCTGATCGCAGCTTCTCCAACTATGGTGGCGTTTGCGCCAAGGCAGAGTACTCACACGAGGTCGCCCTTCGCCTGGTGCTCAACTCTCTCGCCCAGGCGGCTGCTCGCTACGGTCGCACAATCACCCCTTTGATCTCCCTCTCGATCGACTTCTACGTCCGCCTGTTCATCCGTGTCGACTCCAAGCCCGTCGAGGTGAAGCGATTGGCAAGCCAGACGGGCATTGTCTACATTTGCAACTTCTGCGAGACGCCCGTCACCCAACCCTTCGGCAAGGTGCTTGAGAAGCCGAGCAAGAACGGCGACTTCACCAACACGGTGTACCGCTCCGCCGGCGGCCCCAAGGCGTCGGCCGACTGTGCCGAGTGTGGCTCGCCTCAAGCCGTCGCCGGCCCCATGTGGCTTGGACCCATCCAGGACCCTACGTTCGTCTCGCGCGTCCTCAAGAGCATCGAGGCGGACAAGGCGCACTACGGCACCTACCCTCGCATGAACGGCATGCTCACTATGGCCCACGACGAGCTGCCAGACCCATTCTACTTCACCTCGAACAAGATTCACGGCTTCGCGCACACCAGCGCCGGACCAACAAAGCAGGTTGTGTCGGCGCTGCTCAACGCGGGATACAAGGTGTCGCGTTCCCATGCCGCTCCTGGATCCGTCAAGACGAACGCGCCGCGCGGGTTTGTGTGCGACATTGTGCGCGAGCATGTCAAGACGCACCCTGTGAGGATGGACAAGATTTCCGAGACGTCCCCGGCCCGTTCCTTTGTGTCCAAGCCCATGACGTGAGTGCCGGCTGTCATGGAGTCGGAGACAGCTGAACTAACTCACATCAGACACGAGGTTGACCTCAAGATCCACCCCGAGGCCAAGAACTATGACAAGCAGGACAAGGTCGTCTACTACCAGCTCAACCCCCTGCCCAACTGGGGACCAGGCTCCAGGGCACGCAGTGTACGCAACGACCAGCAGCAGTCGCAAGGCGGTAAGCGCAAGGCTGAGGAAGAGGCCGAGGGCGCCGAGAAGAAGGCCAAGGTGGTGGTCGACGACGAGGAGGCGGCGATGAACGCATAGACACACTTGTTACATACACTACATTATCAACATGGCTACTATATCAACGGTACTACGAATAACCCCCTGGAACAAACTACCTCCTCATGGTCCCGACATTCATCCCAAACGCGTCGGCCCACATGCTGCCAGTCGCATATGGCTCTGCACCAGTTCCATATGGCGGTGCGTTGGGCAGCCGGCGGGGGTTGTACTCGAGCTCGACGACGTCGCGCTTGGCGGGGTCGTCGAGCGCCCCTGGGTTGATGCCCGCCGCTGCGAGGCTCGTACTTGGCGATACGAACGTCGTGCCGAGCATGAGATAAGGCAGCTCGGGCTCGTCGTCATCGTCATAGTGCGATATCCTCTTCTCTGCGTCGACGAGGAGCTCGGGCGACGGCATGCGGACGAGGAATGAGACGCCGAGGTCGTCTGGCGCGGCCTGGGTCGGGGCGGGGACGATGGCGAGTGGCTGGGCGGTCAGCACGCTGTCGGAAGAGCAACGCCGCGCCGTGAACATTGCCACGGCGCACGCCCGCCACTCACCTGGTCCTTCTCCAGGTCGAGGTCGTCGTCCGACGGCTCAGACTCGACGTCGGCCTCCCACATGCGCGGTATCTGCACCCTGCGATACGCCCTGCCCTGCCCGTCCCACATGCCGTGGGGGCCGAGCGCGTCACCCGCCGTCACGAGGTATCCGAGCCAGCCGCCCTGCTGGGTCCACATGCGCGAGAAGTCGATGTCCTCGCCCGTGGCCTGGGCGGCGCGCGTCATCCGGCGGACCTGGTGCACGCGCGCGAGGATGGTGAGGAGGACGACGAAGAGGGCGGCCGCGACGAAGCACAGGCCGAGCGCGACGATGGTGGTCGAGGGCAGGCCGGGCTGGCGCGGCGTCAGTGCTGCCAGAGGACGAGGCTTACCGCGCTCGACGTGGTGGCCGCGGCGTGCACGGCGGGGGAGGGGTGCGTGTGCGCGCCGGTGGAGGTGACGACGGTGGAGGTTGGGTTGTGGTCGCGCGCCGCGACGTGCCGGGCTCTCCCAGGCCACGAGGCCATGGTTGGAGGCGGGGTCGTGATGGTGCGTGCGTGAGTGATGAGTGAGTGGGTGTGTGTTGGGTAAGTCGTGTCAGTCAGTCATGTGTTGCATGGCCCGTCCGTTATCCGGCGCTGCGCTGCGCTGGGAGGCAGACGAGCGAGCGAGCGAGCAAGGAAGGCGGAGGCGGCGGCGGCGGCTGAGTGCCGAGGTGCATTTGGGCGGATCTGTCATGTCTGGTCCAAGTGACGCCAAGCAAGACAAGGCACCCAGCGCCTCTTCGCCTCTGCTCGTCCTTGCCTCCACCGTACGCTTATGCTAATGCTCCGAAACACTGCCAGGGGGCAGCCGGGCCTTATGGGCCGCGGGGCCTCCACTTAGCCTCTGTACTTAACCGAGCCCCACCCTTTGCTCAAAATGCCCCCGTTTTGCCATGCACCCAGCACGCACGCACCCACGCGCCCACGCACCCAGCCCACCGTGCGTACGCATGCACCGCCGCGCGCCGCACACCCACCACACGGAGTTGAACATTCCTTCTCCGCCGTTCCCTCTCCGCTCTCATTCCCAACAACAACATCAACATCGTCACAGACTCATCCAGATCTCTCGTCAACTTGCCACTCCCTCTGACGCCATGAGCGAGCTATACGACGATGCACAGCTCCTATCCAGAGGCGCTGACGCAAGCGCCGCCTCGGACCCCAACACGGACGCCGCCAGCGCCGCCCTCGACACGCTCTTCTCGAGCGCCGCCCAAGGCAACTACAACCTCGAGATTGCCATTGACCCGTCCCTATCCGCGTCTGCTCCGGCCGGGTCCACGGAGAATGATCAAGGTGAGCGAGAGCGATAAATGCTCGACCCTACCTTGATTGAACCCCAACTAAACATGTCCGTTTCTCTTGGCACACCCACCTCTACACGTACCTCTCCATCAGACCAATCTCCCTCCAACAGTGGCGCCCCACCCCCGTCGGCGCCTGCCAAGGCAAAAGGCACGTCGCGCGCCAACATGCTTGCGCGTGGCGGCGCGTGCGAGTTTTGCAAGCGCCGCAAGCTGCGCTGTTCTGCTGAAGTCCCTTCGTGCGCGAGCTGCCGCCGCACCGGCCGCGACTGTGTCTACTCGCAAAAGAAGCAGCGCTCGCGCGTGCGCGTGCTCGAGGACAAGCTCGCCGACCTCGAGAGAAGACTTGAAAAGGGCCCGAATGGCGCGTCGTCTGGCCCGACATCGGTCGAGAGCAGCACGGCGGCCGGGTCGGCGACGCTGCCGCAACACTTCATCTCGCCAGACTCGGTGCACACCTCAACCCCACCCACCGGCGTCGACCTCTTCCCCCTCGGCTTGGACTCTGGGCCGCTCTCGATTCAGGACCTCGGGTTCGCAGCCACGAGTGGCAAGCGTGAGGAGCCGGACCTAATGACGCTGGCAGATGCCGCTGCGGCCGATACTGAGGGAGACCCGTTCCAGGGTCTCGATCCTTCGACCGTTGCGACCGAGCTTATCAGGGCCATTATCGAGAACCAGAAGGGCGGGTGGGGAGAGAAGATCATGGGCCATCTGTGAGTGGACGAGTTGTGGTGTGAGCTAACCTACCAGCATCCAGCTCTACTCGCAGCCTCCGCCACTGCGGGTGATGCACTGGCTGATGCCACCAGCGACCTTCTTTGCTCGCGTCAACGGCCACAGCCCGTCACCTCCCCCCCACCCCGCCTTCATTGCAGCCATCGTCCCGCCCCTCCTCACCATTTCACCGAGCCCCGTCTTGTCATCACGAGCCACCGTGTTGGCGGTTACCGACGCGCTGATGCCCCCCTCGCGGGCCCTCGCTCAGCATGCCCTCACCAATCTCGACCCACGCCTACTCGACTTGGTAGCGGCGGCCGCTCTCCGCTCTGTCATTCTGGCCATGACTGGACGCTTTGTCGACTCGTGGAATGAAAATGCCACTTGTGTGTCGCTGGCCTGGGCTGCTGGCCTCGGCAAGCTTGGTGGTGTCGCAGAGGCCTTCGTCCCCTCCGACTCTCGGCCTGCCGACCGTGCTCAGCGGGTCAACCGGGAAAAGCGGCTCCGCCATGTCCGCCTCAAGGGGCAGATCACAGCCCCGGCGCGCAACGCCCAGGACGTCGCCGAGAGGATCCAGCTCTTCTGGTGTGTCTACCTCGTCGACAAGTCGAATGCTGTGGGGTGGAACTGGCCATCGGCGATCATCGATGACGAGATTACTACGCCTCTGCCGCAGACAAGCTATGACACGGTGACTGCATTGTGCGACAACACGACTCTGGAGGACTTTTTGTCGGGAAGGGTCGTCGGCGGTGAAGACGACGGCCCTTTGTGCCGACAGGTCAAGTACATTTCGTTGGCTCACGCCGCGTCGAGGTGAGTCGACCGCATGGAAGCGGCTGACCCCTAGGCAACTGGACACGCCCGTCAGCGTGGCAACTCCAGCCCGAACAGCTCACCTGTTAAGAATTACCAAGAGGTATATGGCAACCCTTCGTCCCTTCCAGCCACCGTCTCGAGAGGATGCCATTGCCGACACTGTAAAGAACGAGACCTGGATGGGGTTGCACATGTACGTGGGATCCCGCGTCCGTTGCTAACTGCCCAGCACACTCCTGATGCTCTACATTCACCAGGAAATCGACGCCCTCTCAGAGGACGAAGAGACCGAGGCGCGCGACAAGGCGATCGAGGCGGGTCTCAAGATGTGCAGCTGCTTCGACGCGGCCTTTGCCGCTGGCGACACCGAGCTAGCTCGATACGATCTCATCGCCCTGTTCCTCTGGTACATTACCGGGCGCGCATTCTTGAGCTTCTCGGACCAACTGCGCGCTTCAGACCCGAAACGCGCCGCTGATCTGAGGGCGAAGATCGACCTAGTCGTGGTTGCGACCCACAAGATGGTGCGTGTCTCTCGGGTTGCCAAGTGCTGACGTGTTCAGAGCAAGCGCTTGAAGCTAGCCGAAGTGCACGAGCTTCAGCTCCAAAACGTCATTCTTGGCAACGAGACCATGATTGGCGAGTGGCAACGCCCCGACAACCTCGACATTTAATCAGACGGTGGTTGCTCAAACCACTGCTACACACACCACTTATATTACACCATGAATGGCATGTAGGGGAATACGCAGAGTGCGGCTAGCCGGGCCAAGCAGAGATGGTGGTCACACATAAGTGGGAGGTGATGTTACAGATGTATCAAAACTAAGCGATATAAAAAGGAAGTGTGGCAGACGGTGGAATCTATGACTGCTGCTTGAGGCCGGCCTGTTTCTCGTTGGCCGCCTGAGAAATGGTGAGGTAGGCGCGGCCGACATCGTCGACCTTTGTGGGCGTGGGCCCGATGGCGAGCACGGTCGTCTTGGCAGCGAGCGTCGTGGTGGCGGGGTCCTCGGGCTCGTCGCTCGCGGCCGTGTAGTCGAATACGGAGCGCATGAGGGTGAGGAAGCGCTCGGTCTTGCAGAACTTGGGCACCGAGTCGGTGGCCATGAGGCGGAAGATGTACTGCTGGATGCGTTCGTACAGGCGGACCATGTTCTGGAGCTGGCTGGCGTGCAGCGAGTTGCCGACGCCGGGCAGGATCTGCGCCTTGGCACCGGCGTCCTTGTCCTCGAGGATCTCGTTCATGTAGGAGATGAGCTCACCACGAAGCTGGTGGTCGATGTTGAGCTCGCATGGGGAGGCGGGTGCGAGGTAGGTGTTGTAGATGACAAACGCCATGGCAATCAGATCCTGCTGGTGCTTCTCCATGGCCTGAAGACCCTGGCCACGCTGGGTCGGCAGCGCGCCTGGCGCCGCGGCGGCCGACGACGACGTGTTGAAGCGGCGCTTGAAGTCCTGGACGTCGAGCCAGAAGCTGAGGTTCTCCTCACAGAAGTTGGCGCGAAGGAACTCGCGGAACAGGGATCGCAGAGCGGGCTCCTCGAGGATCTGCTTGAGGCGGGCAGTGTGCGAGTCCTTGGATCCCTCATCTGGGAGCGCGTACTCTGCGCGGACGCGGTCCGAGACGCTCGCCCGGCGCGCGAGGTTGTTGTCGACGGCCGGCTGGGCGAGGGTGCTGCTGGGAGTGCGGGCCGGGGCCTCGGCGTCGTCGTCGAATGGGTCGGCCTTCACGTTTGGCCGGCGGGTGAAGGCGCCCGTGGCCGGCTTTGTTGGCGCCGGGTCCTCGGTACCCCACTTGGCGACCGAGGCGCCGAGATCGGTGACGCGGTAGATTGCGCGGTCCGTGGCACGGAACTCGGCCTCTGTCTGCGCGCCAAGTGTCAGAATTAGAACTCGACGACGCACGCGCGGGGCGTCTTGGCGCCCAGCGAACAGACCCACCATTTGTGCCCCAGCGCCACCACCAGCGCGGACCGTCACGACCAGGTTGCCGTCCTTGACCTTGCCCTTGTCGCTAACCATCGAAATGTAGCCGTATCGGACAAACTGACCTGCGACCTCTGCAGCCTCGTCGAGACCGACAATAGTGGTGAAGTCGATGAGCCAGTCGATTGCCGACGACGCGCTGAAGTGGAACTCTTCTGTCTTCTTGCCCTCTGGAGGCTGCACCCAGACGCGACGGAGCACCATGCCAAGCGTCCGGTCACACTCCTCCCCTGAGGGAAGGGCCGGTGCCTTGTTATGGGGGCGTGAGTGGAACTGGCCGAGTAACTCGTCGTCGTTGAGCTTCGACACGTTGGGCTCGCGGCCGATGAACCGGCGGAAGAGCACCTCCATGACACTCCGGGTGATAAGGATCTCGTCGTCCTGCGTCCTGCGCTCGAGATGCAGCAGCTTCATGCAGATTGGCTGCGTGGCGAATACTCTCAGCAAGTGGTCGGCCGCGATGCCGTTCTTGGTGATGAAACGCTCGAGAATGTGCAGACCCTTGGCCGTGAGCATGAAGACGCCACGCTCCTTGAAAATCTTTGAGGGAATGTCGGTGGCGTTTTCAATGAGCTGCGCGTCGATGAACAGCTGTCCGACTCCGCGAGCCATGTCGCGAGACATGGAGAAGGTCGTCGTCGTTGTCGTCGTGATGATTCGCGAGGGGTCCTTTGGGTCGGCCGAGCGGTTCGACTGGGAGAACTTGAGCGACGAGAGGTTGGAGCATGCTTCGTCCCTGCGTCGTCAGATCCAACCTGAGCGCCTCGACTCACGTTGTGAAACTGTTGGGGTAGGTCCTGAAGAAGGACCTGTGGTTGTCGAGATTGAGCGAAACGACCAGCGTCGCGAACAGGTCATGGGTGTCCTTGGTGGTGAGCAAACTACCTCGCTGTCGTGCTCACCTTGACGAATGGCCGTCCACGACGGGTCGTCTTCATAAGATGTGATGAGTGGGTGGACATTGTAAGTCCGAGCTGTGCTCAATGGGGGGAAGGGGAGGAGGAGAGGGGGAAGAGGAGAGATAAGATTTGTGGCTACACTGGTGATGACACGAGTGGTCGAATGGACAATGACAAGAGAGGACGAGGAAGTTGAAGTGAGAGGAAGGTGTTGATGAGAGGGGGGAAGGAACTATAAGGTCGACAAGAGTGATGGGGTAGTTGTGAAAAGGCGCGGCGCGGCGACGACGACGATGCTAGGGGTGTTGCATCAGACGGCAGAGAACAAGGCAAGGCTGGTCCGCGGGTGTGCGGCGGCGGGTGGGCGACGCGAGGCGAGACGAGGAAAGGCGAGGCGAGGCGAGTCGAAGCGGGAGCAGCCGGCGGAGGAGTCAACGAGGGAGGGAGGGGGATGGGGAGGGGGGGCTTTGACGGCGCTGAAGGGACTTTGGTGGGCGCCGCAGCGGCGGCGTGTTGGCGCAGCGACTGCACGCGAGTGTCTGAAACCGCGCACACAGTTTGTCCGCCCGCCGAACGCAAGGTGGCAAAAACAAGAGGGGAACAGGGTTGGAGGGTATCACGTTTGTGTCACCGGGTGGGGTGGGGGGGAGAAGTAGGAGGGGGGGCGGTGTGTGCGGACAGAGGAGGAGAGGAGGGAAGGCGAGGCGAGGGCGAAAGGGGGAGGAGGGGGGTGGGGGGAAGGGGGAGATGTAGGCTTTGCACTCGCGAGGAGGCAGACCAGAGGACGAGGCAAGAGGCGTCGTCGGGTCGAGATCGGTGCGACAAGTGACGGTCTGTGCGCCTCTAGCGGCGCGCCCGTCGAGACGAGACCCATTCAAAGTCCGCCCGGCGTCGTGGTTTGTGGTCAGCGCCCGCCGGCTGCAACACGGCCCAAGCGTAGGTTGCTGCATGTGAGCGTGGACAAGGGGGCGCGCGCGTGGAGGGAGGGGGGAATAACCCGACTGGCGCGACTGGCGGGGCGCGGCGTGATGGCAGCGACGACACGCCCAAGTGGCGCCCGACTGGCGCCAGGGCAATGGCTGTGCCACCACACGGATCGCCACGGTGCCTCGCTGGGCCGGTACGCGTCGCGCCCCTCTGCGCCACTGTGGCACGCCGCCGCGCAGATCTAGACTCGCAGCGACCAGGCGATCAGCTCTGAAACAGCGAGCATGCATCCGTGCGCCGACATGCGCGCGCGCAACAAACCAAACCCTCGGCGGTGGCCGGCCGTCCGCTCGGGAGTGACTGACGATCTGCACCGCGCCGGCTCGGCGGAGTTTGGGAATAGAACCGCTCAGTCAGCAGGTCGGAGTCATGTGCGGCCCCAGGTCAGTCCGAGTCGGGGTGGCTGGCCGAGAGCCGAGTCGATGCCAGGCATGCGACGGCGAGACGGGCCGAGAATCCACGACATCTCCGACGAGTCTGCCACGGCGGCATGTTTCAGCCTGCCTGTGGGCCCTAGAGCGTCGAGGAGCAGGAAACCTCGCCCAAAATGCGTGGTGCGTGAAGCATCCTCGGTGGAAGAGTGCTGGGAACAATGGTTCCCGCGACGAACAATGGCAGTGGGGCAGAAAAGCAGGGTCAGGCGCGCTGCCGACCTGAGGCTCGGCGCCAGTCGGTAAGAGGCGCAGCGAGGCTCCCCGCTCAGAGGGCACCCACGGCGGCCGCGATCAAGCAGCATTGCGTTTCAGGTCGGCATGTTGGAAGGAGCCGGTCGCTTGCATAGTCGGGCGAGTGGCACAGCCGCAGGCGAAACACGCCCCGGATGCCCCGCTCGGTCGGCCCGCGCTTCGTGGGGCAGGCCGAGTTGGCAGCGATTTGTTGACACTGCATCGTCCTCGTCCACCAAGACTGACGACGCAGACGTAGATGGCGACGAAGATCTGACGAAACGCGGAAGGGCACCCATGCAAACAGCCTTAACAACATTGCTTGCTCGCCGCCCAAAGTGCGCGGCGGTGGGCTCGATGCCGCGTTGCTCGATCAGCAAGGTGAGTGGCACATCCTCGAGCAGCGCAGGCTCGGTGCTCGACACCGCCGACACCCACATCCGACGCAGACCGGCGCGCGTCGCTTGCGCTTTCCGAGTGCTCCCACTTCTCACTCGAGGCCAAGGGGCACGCTGCGCCCGCTCGCAAGCGTCAGCGTGCGCGTCCGCCAGGGCGAAGTGGCCAGCCCACACAGGCACACACGCTAGATGCTCGCCATCGGGCCCTCGGGCGCACGCACGTCGACGCTTATCGACGTCATGTGGGCCGCCAGAAGCCTCAACGTGTGACCGTGCCGAACGAGCTCCCCGCCAGGACTCGCTGAGAGCTCCTCGACGGGCGCGTGCGATCGAAGCCGCTCCTGTGGCCTCCGTCCCCTCGGTCGTCGAGCAGGACGACGACCACGGCGTGCTCTGTCCGCGGGACGATCGCGTACTGTTCGCCTCAGCACCAGCGGCTTCACTAGAACTCAGATCGTCAACGAGACTGAGCTACTCCGTGGCCTGACCCCAGCTCACCCCCCCTGATCTCGGCCCATCTTCATCGCGGCGCTTGCCCTCGCGGCATTCTTCAATGGCTTCTGGATGCGTGCCCAGGGCTACCTTGCCCGCGTGAGTCGACGCCGGAGACACACCGCTGACGGACAAGAGCCGCTCGTTCCCCCGCTTCTGTCGTTCCACTTTCTGAACTGCCAGACGAACGCGCCCGAGGCGCCGGCGTGTGAGCGCGTCGCAGCAGCGGCTAGTGCCCGCAGCTGCTCGCCAAGAACGACCTCAAGGGCCTGGTGTTCAATTGCAACTCTCAAAGCTGCCCATGGGCGACTGCGTGTGGCCTTACCCCGCGTCGGCGGCCACGATAGCCCAGCACGGCCAGTGCGTCGTCTCGGGACTGGATGTCCTCGACGTGAGTCGGCCGCAGCATGCTTCGCGTGCCTTGTCGCTCACCGTGCCCAGTATCTCGGGTTTGGCGGTATCCCGATGGGTGGGTACGAGGGTATCCTCATCGGCCACTGTCGTGCTCTACCGTGTGGTGTAAGGACAGTGGGGACGAGCGACTTTGTGGCTCGCCACAGGCCACTGATTGTTGACAGCGCAGTCTCTACGTCATCCTCTCCTTCCTCCGCCAGTGCAGATTGTGAGTGGAGACTGTGGTCAGAGTGGAGGTCGAAACGCGTCATGCTCGAAGGTGGTATTCGTAATTTGCGTGACAGACTATGGAATGATGGGGGTCGGGGGGTCATGGGGTGTGGCATAGGCTGTGATGCCAGGCAGATCCGAGGGGGGCAGGAGTGCAGATGGGTTATGCCTGTGTGCATGCTTGTTCCCACGCGGAGAGTACAGAGGGTGGAAGCAAGGGCAAGGGTGCGAGCAGTAAGGGCGAGTAGAGTTCTGGATGCTGGCTGGCTGAGCGCGGATGTCCGCATGCTCGCCTCCCCCGTTCCCTCGTCATCATGATGGATCCTAATCCCGGACTCAGATTTTTTGATTTTTTTTTTTGATGGGCGCCCACCAGCCAGTGCACCAGCCAGGGCCACTTCCCCGGATCACGTGATGGTAAGAAATGCAACATTTGGTTGCTGCCTGCTCGTGTGCTCTGCCTGCGTCGAGCGAGGCAGGACGAGGCAGGACGGGGTCGCTGGGCCACTCCGCCGCAGGCTTTTACGACCTCTTGCCTCCCCATTGTCACCTCGGTGACATCCATACCGAGATATCCAAACAGAAAACGCCATAACGAGGAGCGCTCAACGCTGCCCCGATGGCCTTCATCACCGAGCCTCCTGCGCCGCACTCGCCGCTCATCCTTGCAGAGCCCGACACGTCGCCAGGCCCGTTCGAGGGGCCCGAGAAGCTCCTCGAGGTATGGTTTGCGCCGTGTCCTGACGCTCTCCCGAGCCCAGCGACTAGTCCCATCAATGGGTCGGCAGCGGCCTCGCACCACCGCGAGGGCGTCGCGCCCGACGGCAAGCCCTTTTTGGGCCTGCGCAACGTCCCCCGCGCCGTGTGGGAGGACATGCTCGACATTGTCAAATGCAAGGTCTTGTCGGTCGTCGAGGGCGACGAGATTGACGCCTATTGTCTGAGGTGGGTAGCCGGGGGGGCCTCGACCACGAGCGAGCGACACGAGCGAGCAGTGCTGACACCCTCCCCCAGCGAGTCGTCCATGTTTGTCGCCCCCCACGTCCTCATCCTCAAGACGTGCGGCACGACGCTCAACCTGTACGGTCTCCACCGCATCATCGACATTGCTCGCCGCTACTGCGGGCTCACGACCGTGTGGCGGTAAGTGGCTTATGCCGGCGGCGGCGGAGGCGGCGGGCGCGCGGACAGGCCAGGCGACTGCCCAGGAGCCGAGCTCGCGACGCACGAACCGACACTGACCACCCACTCTTAGATGCTTTTACTCGCGCAAGTCGTTCTTCTTCCCCGAGCTCCAGCAAGGCCCCCACCGCGACTGGAAGGAAGAGGTCACCTTCCTCGACAAGCTCTTTGGTGCGTAGAGTTCAAAAAAGTTCATCCTGCTTCCTTCTTGCGGCCCTGGCTCGAGGTAATGTCTTGTGGAGATCCTCGGGGGTTCGTGCGGCCAAAGGACGCTTGCCGCGGTGGAGGTGGAGGCGCCGGTGGTGGCGGCGGCGGGGCGAGAGAGCGAGTTGGCTATTGTGTGCAAGTTTGGGTCATCACTCCGGCGTCGTCGTCTTGATCACTCTGCAGCAGCACTTGCTAACACACCCAGGCGCGACCGGATCGGCGTACACTGTCGGCCCGATCAACCGCGACCACTGGCTTCTCTACCTCACGGCGCCCAACCAAAAGGCGCTCCGGGCAGTCGATGGCCCGGAGCGTCCGCTCGCGCTCCCTTGCCCCAGGGCAGCAAAGGGCGACCAGACGCTCGAGATTCTCATGTCGCACCTGTCCAACGAAGGACGCGCGCCCTTCTTTGTCCCCGAGGGGCTCGAGGGCACGTCTGGCCACAAGCTCGGAGCCGACATTAGCAGACGGCTTGGCATCGACCAGTTGTTCCCCCAGAACGAGACGGTGCTCGACGCTTTCGGCTTCGAGCCGTGCGGCTACTCGTCCAACGCCGTCATCGGCACGGGCATGAGCGCGACCGGCAGCGACGGCGGCTACTTCACCATCCACGTCACGCCCGAGGAGGGGTGGTCGTACGCGTCGTTCGAGTGCAACGTGCCGCTGCCCGACAAGGACGAGAGCGCGCACGGCGGCCGCCCCGACCTGCGGTCACTTGTGCGCCGCGTCGTCGACATTTTCCAGCCCAACCGCCTCAGCATCACCCTCTTTGTCTCGACCGAGCGCGACCACGACGCGACGCACGAGCACGCCTGGTCGGCCATTGGCGGCGACCTCGTGCGCGAGTTTGACCGCAAGGACCGCATCGGCTACGAGTTTGACGGCTACGACCTCGTGTTTGGCTGCTACGAACGGCGTGGCTGGACCGAGCCCCCGTCGCCTGTTGTCGCCAGCAAGGCCACCTTCGAATGACATTTATTTAATGACAAGGAAAGTGGGGAGTGTAGATAGTAGAGGGTGTTGTGTATGCACGTTTTGGAGTGTAGCGGCGGCGCGAGCCGCCGGGTGTGTAGCGAGGGAGGGAGCGGCGGCGGCGGCGGCGGCGACATCAGGTGTGCTGGGCTCGCGGCCATGCCCTCGCCATCAGTGCGAGGCCGCCCCCTCCCCGTGATACAAAGCAATGCATAACCCTAATAATGGTAGACTTCTGAACAGCGCGAGAACGTCGCGCAACTCTCCCGGCGCGTATGTTGTTGGTCGCAGTGCCTGCCGGAGCGCTCGACACCGCGGGGCGTGGAGTTACAGTCCACTGAAAACACACCCCGTCCCATCGCCAAACTCCCTCTCCTCGCCTCCCTCCCACGCCTAACCCAACCCACCCCACGGCCCGCGCAGCCGACGGGCAAGCTGCATGTCCTTAGTCATGAGGGTGACGCGCTTGGCATGCACGGTGCAGAGGTTGGAGTCTTCAAACAGGTGGACGAGGAAGGCCTCCGTCGCCTCCTGCAGCGCGAGGATGGCGCTCGACTGCCAGCGCAGCTCGCCGGCGTCAATCGACGTGAGGTTGACGGCGACCTCGCGGACCTGCGGGCGTGGCGTCAGCGAGCGCGCCGGCGGGTGTGGGCGAGCGGCGGAGGGCGACGGCCGACGACCCAGCCCAGGCAGCCGCTACTCACAACTCGCGAAAAGGGCAGCTTGGCAATCAGCAGCTCGGTGCTCTTCTGGTACCGCCGGATCTCTTTCAGCGCGACCGTACCCGGCCGGAAGCGGTGCTTGCGGCGTGCGGGCGCGGGCGCGGGGTCGAGGTTTGGTCCTGCGGCGGGGGTTAGCGAGTGCAAAGGCGCGGCGCGTGACGCGCGCGACGCCGCCGGCCGGCCGGCACGCGGCGTCGCACGCGGGCCCACGCCGCATGCAGCGGCGCGGCAGGACTGCCTGCGGCCCCGCCCCCGCTACCCACCTGGATGCCGCAGATGCTTCCCCCCCGTCAACTTTTTCGGCGGCGCGCCGGCGCCCTTGCCCGGCGCGATTGTGCGCACCATGCTGCTGGGGGCGCGGCGCGGCGTGCGCTGGGACTGGGACAGGGTGGGGTTGGGGTCGGTGTGGGTTGCCGAGTCGGCGCGGCGCGGCGGTGCTGGCGTGTGTGCGAGCGAGTGCTGGCGGCGGATGGATGGCGACGAGGACAAGAGACGACTGATGGATAGAAAGAAAATGACGAGTTGAGGGCGGACAGAGGAGAAGGCAGGCTCGTCCAGTGGCTGGACCCTGAGATCGCACTATGAGGCGGAGGCGCGTGATTCAACGCAGACACCACCACACGACCGCCACCACAACTATACATGCATGCTCTACTCCACCTTGTCGGCTACCTGCTCCAGGATCTCGCGCGTCGACTTGCCCACGTTCCCCAGCTCCTTCGACACCGCCTGCCACACCGGTCCGTGGTGAGGTTGGGCGGCCTCGGCCTGCTTGATGACCGCCTCTTGCCGCTCCTTCTCCCCGTACTCGCGCTCAAACTTGAGCCACCAGCCCCACGCGTCTCCCCAGTCGGCGTCCGCCTTGATGGCGTTCTGCATCCACTGGCGCGTCTTTTCGATCTTCCGCTCAGCCCAGAACAGCCGTGCGACCGCAATGATGACCAGCGGGTGCTCGCCAGCCTTCTTGAGCGCGTCCACAGAGCGTCCCTTGCGCTGCTGGGGGTTCTCCATGAAGATGGAAAGCGACCAGAGCAGTGGTGATGTTGGGCATTCTTGCATGGCTGTGTGTGTCAGTAGGAGCCCATGGGCGTAGACTCTGAGCGCAAACTCACCTCGCGACAACAGCGACTTGGCCTGCTGCGTGCTCCCTGCCCGCTCCTCAATCTTGATGCTCTCGGCCCACAGCTCGTCGTTCTTCTGGTTGTGCAGACGCGCCTTCTCAAGAAGCGAACGCGCCTTGATCGTGACACCAGCCTTCTCCTCAAGACGAGCCGAAAGGATCCACAATGGCACAGACTTGGGGTTTGACCGTGTACCTTGGGCGTAAGCAGCGCGAGCGCCAGCAACGTCGCCCTTGGACTCGAGAATCTGGCCCTTGATCATGTGCAGCTTGTCGAACTGCGGGAAGCGCTTGATAGCCTCGTTGAGGGTCGCGATAGCGTCGTCCAGGCGGCCCAGTTGCCGCTCGAGCACAGCCGACTTCATCCACACGCGCTCCGTGTTGGCCTGTGTGCGCGCCTTTTGCAGGATCTGTTGGGCAGCCTCGGTCTCGTTGGTCTCGGACGCAATCTTGGCAGCCGCCAAGAAGATCGATTCCGAGTCCTCGTTCTCCTCGAATGCCTTGCTGAGCACCTGCTGTGCGCCAACAACGTCGCCGGCGACCCACTTCTCCTTGGCCGCCATGAGCCACAACACCTCGGCGTGAGGGCAGTGCTCGGCGCCCTTCATGAGAATGTCCTGGACCGCATCCGGCGTGCCGTGCGCCTTCTCAAACTCGGCCGCCTTTCGCCAGACACCAGGCGAAGTCGGGAAGTTCTCGATAAGGACGACGTACACAGCGCGAGCGACTTCAGGGAAGCCGCCCTTCTCGGCGCGCTCAGCGTCTTCGAGCCACACTGTTCGGCGGTCCTCTTCCTCAATGTCCATGTGGATGGTGCTCTTGACAATGGCCTGAGCGGTGAGAGGGCTTCCGTCCTGCTCGCACTTCTCAGCCTCCTGAAGCCACTGCTCGCGGGTAAGGATGGCCTGGTTCTGCGTGAGCCTTGCGACGGCGCCCTTCATCAAGCGGTCAATTTGGCTGGCGAGCTTCGCGCGGGCCTCGGGGTTGTCGTCAATCTTGCCATCTGCCGTTGCCGACTGCTCCATGAGTCGTCCAGCAGCAATCCAGATCTCGTGTGATGTTGGGATGGCGGCACGGGCGGAGTTGAGGACCTGCTTGGCCTTCTCGGGGGTCTCGAGGCGCGCAAGGTTGAGCCAGAGCTCGGCTGACTTGGGGATAACCTCAACCGCTCGGGTGAGCAGGATACGGGCATCCTCGGGGTCATCTTCCAGGTTGACCGTCTCCTTCCACAGGCGAACAGAGTTGGGCACAAACTCGAGGGCCTTGCGCAGCACGCGACGCTTGGCATTGACGTCGCTCTCAATCGAAGCCGCCTTGAGCCAGATCTTGACCGAGGTGGGAACGTTCTCCACCGCACGCGCGAGGATGCGCTTGGCATTCTCGGGCGTGTTTAGCTCGGCGGCGTGGAACCAGACGTCCTCGCTCTTGGGGCACTTTTCGCAGCCCTCGGCGATAATCTTGCGCGCTGCGACCATCTTCTTGGCGTGGACCTCGAGCGACGCAGCGGCGATCCATCCTGGGGCGTGCTTGGGGTTGGACTGGATAAGATTTTGCAGCAGCTGACGCGCCTGCTTGATGTCGCCAATCTGGGCGTCGGATTGCAGCACCTGGCTGTTGAGCGCAGTCATGTATCCTCGGGGGTCGATGCTGGTCGACGAGCCGTTGGTTGCGTCCGCCGACGCCTGGTCGAGCTTCAAGGACAAGACACGATCACGGGCGTTACCAATGGACACAAAGTCGGTGATGGTGCCGTCGGCAGCTGGCGTGTCAAAGCCTCCGTTCTGTGGCGTCAGCTGCATCCTCACCCCATCACCCACCTCCTGCTGCGCCTGGTCCAGCTCGCCGAGAACCGTACTCCTCGCCGCAGCGCCGGCCAGCACCGAGTCGCTAACAGCATATGTCCTTCCGTTCTGGTTCTCCTCAAGACGCATGTTGCGCTTCCTCCTCTTGCCAGTAAGGTTGCCTGCGTCGGGGATCGCATCCCAGTCCGAGTCGGCAAGTGTCGACAATCCACGCTTGAGGTCGGCGAATTGGGTCTGGATCTTGGGGTTGTTGGCGCGCTCCTTGGCAGCGGCCTCGGCCTCGGACGCCTCGCGACGCGCTCGCCGGCGCGAGTCCATACGGTCGTCGACCGAGTCCCAGATCCTGTCGGCCTCCTCGTCATCTGCCTCGTAGACGGTACCGGCGAACAAGTTGCGCTCGTTCTCGGGGTCCTGGAACTGCTCGGGGTCGGGAATCTCCTCGCCACGCTTGGCCATCGCCTCGGCGATGGTCTCGGCGCTGGGCCCCTCACGCGCTGGACCGATATCAGACCGCGTGGTGAAGCCCGAGGCTCCACGGCCGAGACCGGCGACATATGAGGCAGGCGCTTGTTGCTGCGTGTGTGAGTGGCTGGACAACAACAGGAAGAAACGAGCTACCCACCTGGAGGAAGCTGTAGCGGTGCTCCTTTGGCAGGGAGCGGACGGTGCCGATGTGGGACATGATGGGCAGTCTACTTCTGTTCGAGAACGATGGAAGAAGAACGGCCGGACGCCAGCTGTCGAGGCAGGTTTTTCGCCTTCCTACTCCTAGCGGTCTTGAAGGTCTTCACGCGCGGCCGACCAGTAGTACCGTCGCGTGCGATGGGTATAAACGATCAGAGAGAAGAGAGATGTTGTTGACGAGCGAGGCAAAGTTGGAACCGTCGAGATTCAAGGTGTCCAAGGTGGCGAATAAAGTGAGGGGATCGAGTAACGTCGCGCTCGATTGTCGGTCCCTTCCTCCTTCGCCACCAGGCCGTGATTGATAATGATTGCGGAAATCTCAACGGCACTCTACATCTCCAACTGTTAAAAGAGCAACCGCTGCAGCACGGCACAGCAAAGCTCACGCGCCATGGCCGAAGCACTCGAAACCCCCGTCTCGCGGCGCCTGTCGTCGGTGAAGAATATCATCATCGTGCTCTCGGGCAAGGGTGGGTTACCTCCTCCTACCAGAACTAACACTCAGGTGGTGTCGGCAAGTCGTCGTCGTCGGTGCAGCTCGCCCTCTCGCTGCTCAACACGTCGCCTACGGCGCGCGTCGGCCTGCTCGACCTCGACCTGACTGGGCCGTCCCTCCCGCGCATGGTGGGCCTCGACGTGCCCGAGGCGAGCGTGCACCAGTCGTCGGCCGGATGGGTGCCCGTCTATGTCGACAAGGAGCGCCGCCTGGGCGTCATGAGCATTGGGTTCCTGCTCGCCAACCGCGGCGACTCGATCGTGTGGCGCGGCCCCAAGAAGGACGGCATGATCCGCCAGTTTCTGTCCGAGGTGCGCTGGGGCGACCTGGACTACCTGGTCATCGACACGCCGCCCGGCACGTCGGACGAGCACATCAGCCTGCTCACGCACCTGCACCCGCTGTTCATTCCCAATGCCGAGCGCCCGACGACGCCAGCGGCCGTGATCGTCTCCACCCCCCAGACGACGGCGCTCAACGACACGCTCAAGTCGCTCAGCTTCACGCGCAAGCTCGCGCTGCCGGTCCTCGGCTTTGTCGAGAACATGTCGGGGTACGTCTGCCCGTGTTGCGGGGAGATTAGCGATACGTTTGGCCGCGGCGGCGGCGAGAAGATGGCCGAGAGGGAGGGGCTGGACTTCCTCGGCCGCGTGCCGATCGACACACAGCTTGTCGCGCTGCTGGACGCCGTGTCGAAGGGCGATGTGCCCGGTGAGGGCGCTGCGGTTCCGACCAATGGTGCCGAGGGAGCCGCGCCGGCCAATGGTGCCAGCGCCAGCACCGACTTCCCCCTGCTGGACAAGTACGCGGCCACCGCGTCGTCCAAGGTGTGGGCCGGCATCGCGGACAAGGTGGTGGCGGGGATCGACGCGCGGCGCGGCGGCATTACGGCGCGGCTGCAGGGAGCGGCGCCGGCGCCGGCCTCGTAAGAGCATAGAGTCATGTTGTATGCATATTGCTAGTGGATCCGCTGCTACCTCCGCTGCCGGCTGCCGGCCGCCCAGGCCAGGGCTACCGCCACAGCCCGCTGAGGCGCGTGCGCACGCTCTCCCAGTCGTCGAGGGCGGGCCGGACGTCGAGGTAGAAGGCCATGCGCTGGGGCTGCTTTGGGTCGGGCTTGCCGGCGTAAAAGTCGATCACGTAGCGGATCTGCTTGCCACAGCGGTCGACGTACCAGTCGTGGCGGTCGAACGGCGCGGTGTATCTGCGAGCGCGAGCGTCAGCGAGCCGTCGCAGCACCCTGCCAGCGCCATCCCTTACTCACCCCACGAGCGTCTTGGCCCAAGCCTTGGGCGACAGGTCCTTCGGCCGGCCGACAAAGCTGCTCAGGCGCGGCCCGCCGGGGCACGCGTCCCCGCCCTGCCCTGCCTCCCAGGCCAGGATCTGCTCCCACGCGCGCTCGTTGACGGCGTTGTGGATGGGGACGACGGTGCGCATGTCGGCCACGCGCGGGCTGTGGTTCTTGCGCGCCATCGCGTTGAAGAACTGCTGCTCGGACGGATACACCCAGTTACCGGTCGCCTCCTCGCCGTCTGCGGGGGTTGCAGGCGAGTCCGTGTTGTGGCTGTACGTGCTGCCCTGCCCGCGGGGGATGGACGAGACGACACGGTGCTGGCTCAGCGGGGAGGAGGACGAGGACGACTCGGGGGAGGGGGAGGCGGACGAGCCGCTCGGCTGCAGGGGGTGCGCCGCCGCCCCGGCCTGCAGCCACACGCTCCGCGCGCTCTCGTCCACCGGGCAGCTGTCGACGCCGTCTGGGACCGGCGGGTGGTCGGGCGGCAGGGCCTTGGCTGCTGCGGGCGGGGCGGGTGCCGGTGCGCTCGCCGACGTCGAGGCTGCCGGCGCTTCTGTTTCCGAGGACGAGAACCAGCGCATCGTGTTGTTGTTGATGACGAGTCGTTGCCGTGCCCATTACGCCGCTCTTGATTGACTCTTGCTCTCCGACTTTTGGCGGCGGCGACCGGCGGCGACGGCGGAGGCAAAGCCACGCGACCGTCATGTCTACTGTGACCTCGACCTCTGTGCTTGACTTTGTTGACAAGATCGGCCGCATATGCATGTACCGCTCGCATGCTCGCACGACCCACGCCTATGCATTCATCCGCTACACCCCCACACACCCCTACATATAGGTAATCGTAGTGCCCAGCTTCCACACGCCGGCAACCTTCTCGGCCCACCACTTGAGCCACCATACAATCCACGGCCCGAGCCCCTGGACGCGCGCACGCTGCAGGCGCTCGCGCACCGTCGCGACGTTGGTGCCCGGCTGGCCCGCTCTCCGGCGGCGGTAGATGAACAGCAGGATGACCAGCACCGGTATGGGCAGCACGGGGGCCCAGCTAGAGCTCCACAGGTCCTGGAGCCGGTGCTGGAGCGAGAGCGGGAGGAGCGACAGCACGGCGTTGGTGCTGCGCGGCCGGTGGGACCCCGAGCCGCCAGTAGGTGGCCGCACGTAGATCTTGTTGGGCACAGCCGTTGCCTCGCTCTCCGGCGGCTGCACGGTCGAGTCGGCGTCCGACTCGTCACGCGACGCGCGCGCCTTGCCCTTGACGGCGCGCGACGAGCGCGCAGTCAGGTCGCCGAGAGCACCGATGCCCGCCGGGCGTGCCGTCGCCTCGCTCGACGACGTCGCATTCGAGTCGGCACGCGACCGCCGCTTGCCCGTTGGCGTCGGCGATGTCATGGTCGAGACGCTCGACTCGGATGGAGACGGCAGGATGCCCGAGCTCGCCGGCGACGGCGGGTGCGACTTGTTGGCCTCGAGCGTGCGGAGGTGCCTGTACAGCGCCTGTTTGTCAGCTCTGTCCCACGCCATCACCCACCTCCTTCTTCTTCGAGCCCATGACCATCTCGCCCTCGAGCAGGCCTCTGGCCATCTCCCACTCGCCCTCGCGGCCGAGCACCTCGCCGACGAACAGCTCGATGACCTTGAGGTACCCCTCGCGTGCCGCTTCGATCCGCTTGCGGTTCTGGCCGCGGTTGTCGCGCGCGATGGCGAGTACGAAGGCGTCTGGGAGCTTGGCGAGCCAGTCCTCTGCGAGCGCATGTGCGAATGCAAGCGACGGCTCGGACGGCTGGAGCTTGAGCGACGCCAGCAGGAACGTCGAAAGGATCTGCGGGGGCAGCAGGTCGGCGCCGTATGTCGAGTTGCACAGCTGGCGGATGTACTCGAGCATGGCCGCCGGCTGGGCGGGCGGCAGGAGATGCTGCATCGACGTGAACGACCGCGGCGCGTCCGAGTAGAGCGACGCGTTGGCGCTAATGGCTAGCTTGAGCGTCTTTGTCAACCACTCCTCGCCCGAGAGGCCAGTGTCGGCCGGGCCGGGCTTTGATCCGCGCTGCTCGAGCTCGTACCATGGCGTCGGGTCGCGCGGGAGCTGGGAGGCGAGGCCAAGGAGCCTTGTGAGCGCCGCCTGTGTCTTTGCATGATCGCGGCGGACAAACGACTGCACTGCAGAGTTGTACAGGAGCTCAAACTGGTCCGGGCCACGGGGCGGGGTGGCCGAAGACCGAGCGCTGCCGCTGCCGCCTGGGAGGCTGGCGCGAGCTGGAGACATTGCCGAGTAGGAGATGGCGAGTGACCCCCAGGATGGTAGACCGTCCTTGCGCGTTGCAATTGTGCGGGCGGGATGGGGAGTAAGAAGGAGGATGAAGGAGTCTGAGCGTGATTGATGAGGGCAGCAGTAACCGTGATGATTCCAGCACGCCAGTGGACGACGAGATGAGTTGAGGGTTCGTCGGCTACCTCACAGTCCGGACACTGTATGGTGGGACAATGCGGCTGGCGCGGCTGGGTGAGGCGGGTCGCCGGCAAACTATAACGGCCGATGAGTCATGAGTAGTAACAATTTGCTTCCGGGTCACACCGCATGGAAGTCACGTGGTCCACGTGGCTTCTCTATGCACCCAGCGTCATGGCGGCACGCGCGCATTGTCGGTACGACGGCTGTTACAAGAAGCTGCTACTGTTGCTCTGCTCGCTCTCACTTGCGGCCTCCAAGCTACCGAGGCAACACTCTCGACTCGACGTGACACTGCGCGGGTCACTCTACCCCCCCTATAACACACCCCAACGCTAATGTGGATAGAGGGCTTCACTCCGTTCCCATCCAAGACGGCATCATCGGGATCAGCGCCATCCCCCGCACCGACATCACGGTTGCCCAACCTGCCCAGACCACGCTCAAACGGCGCCGAGGGCCCCGGCCGGGCCGGCGATGGCATGTCGCGCGACTCTGCTGACGGAGGCGGCGACGCGACGGAGAACGTCACGCTCGGCCAGATGAGGGCCCAAGCCGCCGGGCTGGCAAGGGCGAGAGTGGGTTACACTCGGTCGACAAGGAGCTGACCCACCAGAGCCAGCGCTTCGACTTTCGCTACGATGACACGGACACGCTCATGAACGAGCTCAACGAGTTCTACCCGTACATCGAAATGGCCTATGTTCAGCAGAACGCTACTCGGTTCGAGGGCTCATTCTCTGGCAGTGGGTAGCGGTTTATGGGCCGAGCTGATGGCGTAGAGTGGACGACGGCGCCGCTGCGTAAACGCCGAGAGTACGTCGAGAAGCAGCTCGAGTATCTCGAAAGCCCGGTGACGGAGACGCGCCGTGCCGCGCAGGGCCGTCTGTTGTATCTCCTCCAAGGTGGGTTCGTTGTGTCGGCTACCATTTAACCCACGCAGGCTGCTTCGCCGAGACCGAGTCCTCAGAGGACCAGCTGCACTGGATCATCGCGAACGCCCAGCTCATACGGTCTGTGGACGGAGTTGCCACCCTCGTGCTCGGCCTGCGGGACGCTGCTCGTCGCTACGATGCCTCAGAGTGGGTCAGATGACAGGGACGGTGCTAACGGATCAGCGTGCTCGACAAAGCGCAGCCGTCTGCGCCGGCACACGAGCGCAGCGGTTCCTCCAACCTCCAGCCTGCTCCGTTTGACCCCTTTGACACGCATTCCGCCGAGCTCATGGACGTGCTGGCCATGCTGTACTTCCTCGTCGAGGTATCGCGCAGCGACGACACGTTTGGCGACGAACTCAGTGAGGCTGGGAGTCCGAGGAACAAGGCTAACGACCAGTGGCGGTCGACCCTCCTCTCCCCATTGTGCTGATCAACATGGTAGCGGGACTGAAGGACAGAAGTGTGCCCAAGGGTTATCCCGTCAAGAAGGTCCTCCTCCTGCTCTGGAAGACGCTTCTGGCATGTCTCGGCGGCATGCGCGAGGCAGCCAAAACCAAGGCCCTGTCTCGAGAACTGGCTGGTCTGGGACCTGAGAAGAAGGGTGCGTAGTGACTTCAGCTATTGCTCACGCGTCAGACTTCACCAAGGCCACACCCATGGACATTGCCCTCTGGCGCAGAGATACGTCGACAAAGTACCCGACGTTTGCACCGGCGCCGTCAGTCCCCGACGGGGTCCCTGTCTCCACCGAGGTACTGGCAGAGAGCATCAAGCCCATGCCGCCAAAGCCCAACTACCACTCGACAGAATACCAGTCTGGCGACCTCGGAGGGTCGTCATCCTCCCAATTCTCAACAATACCGACACAATCCCTCCCTCAGCCTGGCACCCCGGCTCCTACTCCTCCTCAGTCACCCCAGCAGCGCCCCAAGAAGCTACAGTTCCAGACTGATCCGTCTCGGCCGTTTGTGTTCCCCTACTCGCAGCCAGCAGGTGGTCCGCCCGCAAGTCTTGTCCCCTATGCCATCGACGAGGCAGACAAGCTGTACCATGACCACGTCTTCGTGTCGTTGGCACTGTATCAGCTCTGGGAGTCACGCGAGGACTACCTCCGCGAGGAGCGAGGACTGGGTCAGAAGGGACTCATCGGCTTCTCTTCGCTGCACATCGATGACGAGCAGGACGAGGCTGCTGAGGAAGCCATGCGCCGCGACTGGCGTTACGAGGAGGAGGAGATGCGCGCTCAGAACAAGGGCGACACTGAGGGCGTGAGGCTGGCGCAGGAGAAGCGCGCTGCAGCCAGGCGGCTGTATCGCGTCGAGGTCATCTACGTGAGTCTAGGGCCAACGACAATGTGCTGACACCCCAGCGTTCAATGCTCCCCATCATGCAGAATGCGGTAATTGTCCTGCTGAAGCTTCTTCTTGCGACAGTGACGAGCACGAGCGGGCCACAGCCGATGCAGCAGCAGCACAACCAGGGAGTGGCACCTGCGCTGGCTTCCCCGACCCAGGAGGCGCCTCGTGAGTTGTGATATTATGAGCGTGGCTAACCACCGCAGCTGCCGACGACCGTCCTCCACCAACGAGAGAGGAGATCGACATTGCACGTCACAGAGAGATCACCTCCAAGGCTGTCTCGGCCATCATCATCATTCTCCTCAAGTGGTTCAAGGCGTCTCACATCCTCAAGTACCACCACTTGACCCAGCTTCTCCTCGACTCCAACTGCCTGGTCCTCGTTCTCAAGATCTTTGGGCTCCAGGAGATCTCGCAGATGGTGCAGACCAAGAATGAGATGAAGGGCTGCAGCTTCTTCGAGTACTGCCGTGGGCTGTCGACACCTGAGGACGAACTCAACCGGCCAGAGTCGCCAACCGACCCGCCAACCCCACCAGTCGAAGAGGAAGAGGACGGCACAGAAGTCGAGATCATCACCGACTACTCGTGGCGCAACTTCTTCTCGGCGATCAACCTTGTCAAGATTCTGCAGAAGATCACCAAGCATCGCATCCACCGTATCCTCCTCATGTGCCAGTACAAGAGCTCGACGATCCTCAAGCGCGTGCTGCGCGTGAACCAGCCCATGCTCCAGCTTCAGGTTCTCAAGCTCATCAAGAGCCAGATGCCCTATTGTGGTCGCAAGTGGCGCTCGAGTAAGTGCCAAGGTCTACTCTCGCTGACGCCCAGCCAACATGAAGGTGATCACTAGCATCTACCTGAATTGCCGGCCCGAGTTACGCAATGACTGGCTCGTGGGCGTCGAGGCAGATCTCGAGGCTGAAGACGCCGTGGCGGGCAAGCCTCAAGAATTCGCCCTGCGCACCCTTGTGGCGTTTTACAACAAACAACACTATGCGGCTCACTTCGCGGCGGCCCAAGTGGCTCCCGATCATCGACGTGGAGACTCGCAGAGTGCCCTCGTCTTTGACGAGCCTGGCCTTGTTCCGGCGGCCCGTCGGAGGTCTCGACTGGACTCTGTGTCGTCGGACGCTGGGCTCTTCCCAATGAGCCGGAGCGCCTCGGATCTCGCACTCATGCCCTACAACCCGGACGGCATGATCGAGTTCTGGATGCACGAGTACGAGGACGTCCTTCGCGAGGTGTTTGGCGAGGGAACCACGCAGGCGGACGAGGACTGGGACGAGTATGGCGATGGCGCCGCCATGCCGCCGCCCTCGGGGGCCCCCGGGCCTGCAGAACGCGACGACGCGGCGTGGGTTCGACTTGGAGAGCTGATGCGCGCGCGTGGTGGCCAAGACGACGACACGATTTCCGACTCGGAGAGTGTTGTGACGGTTGGCGAGCTCGGGGACGAGGCGCAGCTCGAGGCTGCTGCCGAGGGGCGCGAGATGTTCAACGCGATGCACGAGCGGCAGCGGCGCAAGAGCAAGGGCGACGAGAATACGTGGGAGGTGAGTTGGACGGGGTCACCGAGTCGGATCACCGAGGCTGACAACTCGCAGCACATGTCACCCGACACGCTCAAGCTGCTGCCTCGCAGCCCCACGGACCGGCGCCGGTCGAGCTCGGGCGGGTCGCCCCTGCGCCCCGTCATGGGCCTGGGCCCGTTGTTGGGTGACGACTTTGGCGACGTGTTTGAGGACGATGCCGAGCTGCCGGGCCCAATGCCGATCGACACGGGCACGCGCGACGAGCTGGAGAGAGAGTACGGCGCGGTCGACGAGGTCGAGTACGCGTATGGCGAGTAGGGGGAGCGGTCGCAGTAACGAACTAGACTATGCAGCACATGTCAACGATGGATTCAACACTCAAGGGCACGCCTGCTGCATGGGATGAAGACTATGATGGGTATGGTCTATGAGTACGAGCGGCAGCTTAGCGGCGCTCGAGGGTAATGTAGGGGTCGAGGGGGAGGACAATCATGGTCTGGTAGTTTGTCTTGGGGAACTCGTCGGCAACCAGCTTGAGCTTGTAGTTGCGGATGACCTCGGCAACAAGCACAGTGAGCTGGAGGTAGGCAAACTGCTCTCCGACGCAGCGGTGGCGGCCTGCGCCGAAGGGCTGGTAGGGCGACTCTGTTCCCTTTGAGACGACGCCAAAGCCGTAGTCGACCTTCTCTCCGGCCTGGTACTGCTCATTGGCGGCCTTCGCGACGCCGCCGTCCTCGAGCCAGCGCGAGGGCTTCCACTCTGTGGCATTGTCCCAGATCTTGGGGTCCATCTGGGACACGCCGGGGGCGGCGACGATAAAGTGGCCCTTGGGGATGACGTACGTCTGCGACTCGGACGGGGCCGAGAGCGAGGGGGGCACGGGAATGTCCTGCTTGACGGCGCGGTAAATCGAGTGGATGGGCGCGTGGAGGCGCAGCGTCTCGCGGATGCACGCGTCCATGAGGGGCAGCGTCTTTGTCTCCTCGTACGTCATGTCGCGGAACGAGCCGTCGGGGTTGCCAAAGAACTTGACCTGCTCGGCGTAGAGCTTGTCGGCGAGCTCGGTGTTGTGCGCGAGGTGGAGGAGGAACCACGACGACGTGGCCGAGGACGTGTGCTGCCCGGCCATGAGGATGGCGATCATCATGTGCGCAATGTCGCGGTCGGTCAGCGCCACGCCGTTGCGGTACACCGAGCCCTGGAGCGCGGCGATCATGTCGTGCTCGTGGTCGTGCTCGCCCGAGCGGCGCTTCTCCATGATGCTGAGGTAAAAGTCGGACATTTCCTTTTGCGCGCGGTCGCGGCGGCGGTAGCTAGGCAGCGGGAGGTTGGGGAACATGAAGTTGAGCGGGGTGAAGCCCTTGTCGAGGTCCTCGAGGAGCTTTGCAAAGCGCGTCGACATGCTGTCGCGCACCTCCTTGCCCTGGAGCGTGCGCGAGGCCGAGAGCACGACCATGTCGGCCATGGTCTCGAGCGCGTTGACCTTGACGGGGCCGCTCTCCTTTGTCGCCTTGAGGTGGTTGGCGAAGAAGGCACGGGCCTCCTTGACCATGAGCTCGGCGTACGACTGGAGCGCCTCGGTCGTGAGGCCGTGCTTGATCTGGAGGCGCGGCGCGTCAGCCGAGCTCCCTCTCCGAGGTGCGACCACTTACAAACTTCTTCTGCTGCATGAGCATGTCGTTGGGGCAGTCGTACACGACGCCCTTGCCGAACACCGGCGTCGTGAGGTGCGTGTACGCGTCCTCGGCCGAGACGTGCGTGCTCTTGCCGCCGAGCGACAGGTTGTTGCCCTTTGGTCCGAGGGCGACCGTCATGCGGCGGCCCAGCAGGATAAACGTAAAGACGTCGCCGTAGCGGTCGCGGCACTCAAACATGAACTTGTACGGGTCCATGCCGTAGTAGGCCGCCGAGCCAAACCAGGGGATGTAGTGGAAGACGACGGGGGGGAGCGACGGGTCCTTGGGGAGGGCCTGGGGGTGGTGTTAGCACGCGAGACGAGGCCGAAGACGCAGCGACGCACCACCTGTTGCAGCACGTTGAGCAGGATGACGAGCACGGGCACGCCGATGGCCACGGCCGCAATCTTGACGCCGAGCGGCAGCGCGTGCACCCAGCCGGGCACGGCCTGGAGGATCGAGTCCATGTTGAGTCGTTGGCGCGAGGGCGGAGGGCGGACAAAGAGTTGTGTAGCAACAACAACTTTGAAAGAGTGTCGCGTTGATTTGACGCGTGTTTTGGCTTGTTCCCGCGAGGCGAGCCCTCTGAGCCTCCGCGTCGAACGATGTCTCTCAGTGGGCCGACCTGGCTGGCTCGATCCCCGGAGCCACTGTGCCGCGTCGATCGTCCCATTGCCACAGTGAAAAAAGGGGCCAGCCTGGCAGAGCCAAGCACAATTTGGTCCCGCGCCGTCCTCCACCCCACCCCACGCTGACGGCAGACGGCCCACGCCAGGCACAGTGGCTCTTTTGTCCTCCGTCTCCCACCACCAGTCCACTCGACAAGGCGAACAAAGACAAAAGATCGACCCACACATCAACTTATTACGATCCTCGCCGACATGCCGCACAGACAGCCACCCCTCAACCCCGCAGCACGATGATGATTGCATTTGGCGCTCAGCTAGCCAAAACAAGATGGAGGGACGGGGGTAGGAATAATGGGCAAACAGGACAAAACAAACGCCAAGTGACGGCCAGCGCGCGAGATCAAACTACTCTACAAGGTCATCATCCCCCTCCCCTCACACCACACAAATCTGCGTCCACCACAACCTCCTAGTCGTCATCGTCGTCAAGCTCATCCTCGTCCTCTTCCTCGCTTCCCCATCCACCCTCACGGTGCGGCTGACCGGATCGGCCCGGTCCGGCGTGCTCGTCGTGCGAGCGCCGCCGTTGCGCTTCGTGGTAATGGGCAGCACGCGCCTGGTCATGACCGGGCGGAGCCCCGCCACGGTGCGGAACCGGAGCAAAGTGCTGCCCCTGCGGCCCGGGCCGTCCCATTTCGAACCCAGGAGGGCCTGGGTGACCACCAGGTCCAGGAGGCCCAAAGCTGTGCGGCGGCGGTCCGTAAGGGCCATGAGGCCCATGTCCCATATGCGACGGGTGGATCTGCTGGTGCGGCGGATATCCATAAACATGCTGAGGCGGAGGAGCTTGCTGAGGGGTCGCACCAGGGTGCGGTCCAGGATGCATTTGGTGTGGGCCAGGGGGGCCGCCGCGCATCCCTCCCATCTGCACAGCCGCTTGCTGAGCTTGCAATTGATGCACCTTGGCGTGGCGTTTGAGGTTGGATTGGACCGAGAAGCGCCGACGGCACGAGGGCTCCTTGCACACGAATGGTCGTTCGCCGGTGTCTGTCGGATTAGTACTCGCCACCATCGAAACGGGCCCGAGGCAACTCACGGCTGTATGTGTGGATTCTCAGAGAGCTCGGACGTGAGAATGTCTTTGCACAGTATTGGCAGGCGTATTTGGGGCCAGAGCTGGGACCACCGCTCGAGGGCTTGGAGGGGCTAGCGTCACGATCTTCGCTGCTGTCCTTTCGCTCGGCGTCCGCCACGCGACGGGCAGATTCCGCGAGCACTTCCATTCCGCGCATGCCCGGGTCGCTCTTGGGGTCGGCGAGCTCGTCCTCTTCCAAAGCGAATGAACGTCGCGCGTCGGGGCCCGACACACTGGGTCCGATTGCGCTGCGTCGACGGGCAACACTTGGTCCACTGTGGTCGTTTGCGTGGCCAGGCATAGAGGATGATGAGCGAACCGAATCTGTCGACTCGCGACGCGTGAGCCACGACGGGTTGGTAGGAGCAGACAGCTGTTGATGCGCTTGTTGCTGGGGCTGTTCGGGTGTGCGCTCAGGGGCGGTGGCCGATGTCATGGGCGGTGTGAAGAAGCGGCCGCCCTTGGCAATCGCAATGTCGTCGCCGCTTTTGGCCATGATGAGTTCTGCCAGCGAAGAGCGACGAGGTGGCCTTGCGGAGGGCTCTGGGGAGGGTGGACGGGTTAGAGCGCCGCGTTGAGGTGGTTCTGCGTTGGCAATAGAGGCGGATGGCAGTGTCGCCAAAGACGTGCGCCGGGACGGCAGCTGGGGGATCGACTCGTTGGGCTGCGAGTTGCGCGAGTAGAGCGAAGGGCGTCTTTCAAGTGGCGACGGCGACGAGGTGCGAGGGATAACGGTCTGCGATGGGCTCCGTTCTGATGCACTGAGGTCGGCAAACGAGCGAGCTAGGGGACCCGTTAGTGAGCCCTGGCGAGACTGGTTGTAGTGCTGCTGAAACGGCGACTCGATGGGCGGCGATAGGGGCGATGACAAAGGACCAGAGACGGAACCACGCGAGTTGCCGCCAGACGGCGGAGGGTAGAGCATGGAGCGAAGTCCGCTGGAGCCTGTTGACATGGAGCCCGTGGCGGGGTACGAGGCGTTGCGGCTCTGGGCTTGCCATTTTAGACGCGCAACCTCGTCGGCGTCGGGAAGTGTTGGTGCAAGGTCGGATCTGCGACGCTTGACGTCAGGCCCGTCGTCGTCGACTACACGGGCACTGAAGGAGCCCGAGCGCGACGGCTGCTGTGGGTAGCCGGAAAAGGAATGAGACCGTTCCTCTGGCGCCCACCAGCCCTGGTTGCCTTCAGCGACAGAGGAAGCGAATGATGAGAACCGCGATGTTCTGGATGTTGGTGAGCCGAGGGGGGAGGTTGCCGATGCGCTCGAGTTGACGCTGGGCGATGTGAAGAACGACTGGGCGTAGGGCGATACCAATGGAGGCTGGTCGGCAGCATTGAGGAGCGCTTTGATGCCGGGAAGGCTCACGCTCTCGCTGGGGTTTCGTTCGGGCTGGGCATCTTCGCGGATTTTGCGGAGCGGATGCCGAGTGCCAAGGTCTCCGTAGGCGTCGTCCTCGTCCTCTGCGGTATGCCCCATAGGGTCAAAGCGGGATCCACGACGGATCATTGGTGGACGCGCGCCTGGAGGTGCGCCGTGGTCGATGTTGTTGGGGGATGGGGCCGACGCAAGTGCCGACTTTGGAATGTGGGTTGGTGAGACAAGGGGAGGCTCCAGCTTCAGTGACGGCGACTGAACCATAGCGTGTAAAGGGAGGATAGCCGGCAGTGTCGCAGTCTTCATGACACGGACGCTGCGCGACGGGGGTCTAGCAATGTCGCCGTGCTAGGGCTGTGGTTGGCATTCAATCGAGGGCGCAAAGGGCGGACGGGGGTGTGAGATGGCCGGCGTGTTGATTGTTGAGGGGTTCAGCAAGGGCGCAAGCCGATGGACATGGGCGAGGACGGCAGTGAAACGACGATGAGGGCGATGCGCGTATCACCAACAGCGGCAAGCGGTACGTTGGGCGTGTGGGAGCGTTTGGGGGAGGACGGTCGCACGGCGAGCAAGGCGATGGGGGGAGATGGTCGACGATGATGATGATGATGATGCAAACCAAAAGTGATCGTCGAGAGAGGGCCCGGACCAGGCGGAGGTGGGGAGGGTGACGAGCGGAAGAAGGCGGCGAGTCGCGAGTCGGGATGTTTCAATTAGTCGTAATTTGAAGGTAGCGAGTGAGGGATGGGTCGGTCGATGGTGGCGGTTCACAGTTGAAAAGACGAGCAATAGTAGAATGAGAGTCGAGAGAAAAGAATGGGTCAGCGACAGGTCTGGTGTGGAACAGTGAATAGAGTGGAATGTTTCCGAGGAATTGTGGGTGACATGAATCAGAGCAGACTGGCCTGGTAAAACACAGACTGCAGTCGTGCCGTGCGCGCGGCCGTAGCTGGGTGCCAAGCACAATGCAAGGAGCGACGCGTACGACGATGCCGAAGAGCCTTGTGGAATCGGCAATGCGATCAAACAAGGCTCGTGCGACACAAAGAAGGGAGGGGAACAGGGGGAACAAGGCTCGGCGGCGGCGGCGGCGTGCGGCGGTGGTGGTGGACAAGAAGTGGTGGGTGGTAGTGGTGGTGGTGATGGGGACGAGGGGTGTGTGGGGGGCGGGGGGGCATTGCGGTTTCAAGCCTGGTTTCGACAGACGAGGCCAAGGCCCTATGTTGTTGTAGCCAAGCATTGCGGCGGCGCGTTGTCCCCTCGTGCACACATGCACACACGCCCACAGGCCCACGGGCCACACAGACTTGGGCGGCGGCGGCGGTGGCGACGGCGACTGCATGTGCGAAGACGATCACCCAGAGTGCGCCTCGTCGCGGGTCTTTGAGCGCTGGGGCCTCGTCGCTGGAATGTTGATCGCGCCGGCGGTCGTCTGCGGGGAGGGAGGCGACGGGGGGATCTCACAAGAGGGGTTGGGTGACCATTCTGCAGATCACCCCGACACATCATCTCGTTTGGCTTGCGCACGTCTCCCCCCTTGCCCCTTCGTTCGCTCGCCTCTTCGCCGCCGCCGCCTCCGCCTCCTCCTTGGCCGCCCCTTGCCAGTGGCCACAACAATACAGGAATAATGCGACCGACGGCGACTTACCTTGTAGACGAATGGCGATGCAAAAAGAGTCACACGAATGGGTGGGGGAAAGGGGTAGTGGGTCGGGTCGTAGGGTCGATGGGTGGTCGATCCACAACAAAGTGCGCCCGAAAGTGTTGTGTGTGTAGTATGACGCGGTGGTGGGCGGATGTTGGGTGACGAGGGCGGCCAACGGGATGGAATTAATCGCACAGTATAGACAAGTCGAGAGTGGGAAGTATCGATACCAGTGAAAAGGCGAGCGATGGGATGACGATCGAGAGAGGACTGCCGACGGGAGAGCTGGTGGGTAATGCCCAGGGCGAAGCGAAGTGGGTTGGGGGTGAAGCCGCAGTAAGGCCGGTCGGTCGATGCACCGCTTGGTCGGAGTCGGAGAGGGGGGTGGGTGGGTGGGAGGATTGGCGCAGTCCGAGTCGCGTTGAGCTGATGCTCAAGCGTTATTAAGAGAGTGCAATGTAGAGGAAGATGCTGTTGTTGTGTTGTATGGAAGAAAGAGAAGAGACGACGACGAGATGGGAGACGAGGTAGGGGTGTGACTGATCGTGGACCGAGGACTGCCCGCCAAGTTGCCCGTTGGGGTGTGGTGCTACTACTTTGGCAGTTGCCGCGGGCGGGCGGGGACGGCGGCGGCGCGGAGCACTCGTCGGGTCAGACGCTACGCACGAGTGTAGTGTAGGATGTTGGAACGCCGTTTGGACCGCAAGGTTGATTGGGTCGGTTCGGTTGGAAGCGAGAGCAAGGAGCGGCCGACGATGCAAGGTGGTCGGGGTCGCCGAAGCAAGGGGAGGAGGGAGGGAAGGGGGAGGGGAGGGAGAGAGCGGGGCCGAAGGGGGCAAGGCGAGTGGAAAGAGTGCCGTGCCGTACTCCTTAGGACCAGGACGGTGCGTATGCCGTGCCGGGTTTGTTTTCGGTGTATGCGTGCGGGCGTGCGTGCGTGCGTCGTGCAAGGTAGCAAGACGGCGGCCGGACGACGAGGACGCAGAAATCGACAAGGCCGGTTCCTGTGGAGAAAAAAAAAGAAGCGTCGACGCCGCTGATCGTCGAGCGGGTACGTGGGTTTGGGTAGGTAGGTGCGCGCGCGCCGGGGGGGTGTTGCTTCTCTAGCGTCGTCCGCTTGCAACCTTGGGCACTATACGTTTTTTGGCTATTCGACTCTGTTGCGCTGTCTCAAACTGACAGCACGCGCGTGGTAATTGGTGCAACTACAAACCCGAGACGAGACGAGACGAGACGAGACGAGACGAGACGGTGTAACGGACAATGTAGAGAGACACGGACAGTTGGGGGAGCGAGGACGAGATCCAGCTGCTGCTGTTTGCCGATGCGATACGCACACACCTCACTCTGTGTGCTCTGACTCACTCGCCGGCTCGTCGTGCGACTTTTGCATACAGCTGTCACTCCTGTCGCTCCTGTCGCTCCTGTCGCTCCTGCAGCTCCTACAGCTCCTGTCGCTCCTGATGCTCATCTCCTGCAGATGGACAGACGCCTGCCTACCCCCCATTCGGGTGACGATCCCGCCGCCGCCGCCGCCTCCGCCTCCTCCGCCTCGAGCAAGCAGCAGCAGAGGAATCTTCCCCCGTCGGTCCGTTGTCGTGGTCGCGAGTCGTCTGCAGCTGGTGCTTTGTCTGCGCGACGGCGACTGCCCCTCAATGGCATCTATCCTGCCCTGCATGCATACCAAACTCTCCGACACATCCTATGGCGGACCCTGCGGATATCGACGGGCTGCAGGGGAAGGCGGCGCACGACAGGGTACGGGTTGGTATGGGGGTGATGCCTGCAGTCAGGGGGGTTTAATTCAGCGATACCAGTAGAGGTGCTTGTTCTCTTGATCCGCGCCGTGTGGGGTGAGTGGGAGTGGGAGGTGGGAGTGGGAGTGGGTGAGTGGGTGAGTGATTTGCCAATGGCGTGGTGGTTCATGTGGCCGTGGGGTAGGCAAGGGAGAGCTCGCTGGCTCGGTTGGATCAAGAGATGGATGTAGCCATCGGCGTGACGAGCCAGGCAGCCAGGCAGGCAGGCAGGCAGGCAGGCAGGCAGGCAGGCAGGCAGGCAGGCAGACAGCAAGTCAGTCGGGGCAGGCGAGCATCAAATTGCCTCGTCACTTGTCCAGGGTCAATCTTGCGGCATCCGAGGCCCCCCTTGCTGGTGCTCTGCTGGCGCCCTCTTTGCGCACGGGCCTTGTCGTGTGCAGGGTTGCGTGCCTGGACACACAACTCAGGGAAACAGTCAAAGAGGTAGCCGAAGCGACGGGACCAATCACAGCAAAAGGCTCAGGGCGTGGAGGGCGCAAGGGAAGCGGGGGGCGTCAATCGGGGCGCAAGAGCGGCAACAGAGGTGGCAAGTGAGCGCGCTCTTTTCGCTGCCTCGTCCTTGGGGGGAGAGGTCAGATCTCGATCAGAGGCTACGCTGGACGGGCTGTGGGAGTCGGAGTGGGGGAGGTCTAGTGGGAGGCAGAGCTGGCCGACTGCGACTGCGGTGGGTGGGGGCAGCGGCCGGACACCTCGGTGCTTGCTTGCTTGCCCAGGGCGGGCGTCCCAAACTCTCCACATTGCCTAACCGATGTCAATAGACTCCCATGACGACACTGACACGAGCTGGGTCCGGACAGTCCGGGGCCACTATAGCAAGGCACCGCAACTACAGTCCATGTCCGTGGAAATAGTTTTTAGACTGCACCAGGTGGGCGTGGGGCTCTTGACAACCGCGGGGTGGGTTGGGTGGGGGTCGGCTAGCTGCTGCGCAGCGCAACCAAGCGCACAACATGGCCTCATTGCATCAGTGATGCAATGAGCATGTGCCGAGCACTGGGCCAAGCAACCGAGCCAGCCGTGCCGCAGCCGAGAGGAGCAAGACTAGGTGACGCCCGCCCAACCGCCCGCCCAACCGCCCCAGGACAGCGGCCAGCGCCACCTCGCTTGGTGGCAGAGTTCGGCCCCCCCAAACACCGCCGACACGCGTGGGTCGTCGCGCTTGTCCTGCGGTGGAGGCTGGCGGCTGGAGGCTGACGGCGGCGGCGGCGGCGCCGCTCACGCCGAGACAGGCGGTGTGCGCCTAGCGCGATCAGATCGGATCACCCAGTGCGATCACGCAGATCTGGTGATCCCATTTCGACAGACTCGGACACGGTCACTCGTGTCATCGTGTGAATAGAATCGGCAACCAGGTACAATGCAGCAAAGCAAATGCAAAATGCACGCGACGTCACAGGCCGCCGCATGCACGGATCCCATTCAATCATCAAATTGAACGCAGTGGGGGTGCTGCGCATGGTCGTGCGCGCCGCCCGACGCCAGCTGCACGCCGCACGCCGCACGCCGCCATTCCACCACCTTCCCCTTGGCGGCAGGCGTCCATTCGACACGAAACGCGGCGCTAGTGCTAGCTGCGCGTTGCTTGTCAATGCATCGTGGCGCGCGCAGCAGACGACAGACGACAACAGCCAGCGCCCCCTGACGCCGCCGCTGCCGCCCTAGCAGCGAGCAGTCACCAGAAGAGGAGCAAGCAGTTTCGGGGCGCGAGCTCGCAGGGGGAGTCGCAGGGGGGGGCAAGGGGGGTGTACGTAGTGTGGCGGGTGCTCCGGCGTTTGTGGCGGCCGCGGCGCCCTGCCCTGGTTCCAGCAATCCTCTGGCTGGAGGCATCAAAGGCCGCTGCGCTGCGCTGCGATGCGATCCGAGGCGGAGATCAGTCGGATGTGGGCGACTCTCCGCCCGGAACTGAACTGCGACCCCTCGCACGCCATCGCCCCAACAAGGCCCCTGCGCCGCGCACGCACAGGGCCACCGGGGGTGGTGACAGACGTGTTCTCTGCCCTGCGCCACGCGATTATCGTGGCGCTGTGGCGGGGGGCGGCGGGCGCTGGCTCTGGCGCTGACGCTGACGCCGACGCCGACGCCGCTGCCGCTGCTGCGCGCCCATCACCGCGCGGGTGCTCGCTCCGAGTCTCGGCGCTCGGTCGGTCGGTCGGGCTTGGCAGCTTCGGGCGGGGCCATGTCCGACGCTCGTTTTGCGATCGCCGGGGGGTTGGGGCGGGCGGGCGGGTTCGCGCCGGGCCGGCCTTTGCGCACGCCGTCGGCGAGCTCGCTGCATGACTAGCATGACTCGCACCCACGCACGCACGTTTCTCACCATCCCCCCCACCTGCTATTCACGTCGTCGTCGCCCCCCCGCGTACCTGTCTCACACGGCATTCATGTCACCCATCGGCGTCTGCAGATCGTGGTGACACACCGCGCATCGTCTGGATTACCTAGTGCCGGAGATATAGCTGTCTGAGTCTGACACGGCGTTCCTCAGCCACGGGCGCGGCGCGGCGCGGCGGAGTGGGGGTGGGCGTCATGCTGCCGGCGTGCGGGCGTGAGCCTGCGCCCGTCGCGGGCATCAGGGCCAGCGACGACGATTGTTTCACTCCATTCGCCGGTCGCCGTAGTCCTAGCGATGGCGATTCGCGGCCGGCGTCATGTTCGGGCGTTCGGGACTTGGCTCGACCCGCGGAGATGCGCCGAGACGGCAAGCCCACCCCCCACCCGCCGTGACTCGTGACTCGCCGCTGCGGGCGTGAGCGCCGGGGCCAGCGACTAACCCGGCGCCGCGCCATCGCCCACTGGTGCACTGGTGCACTGGCTGGCGCGCGATGGCCAGATCTGCGCAATGGCCAGATCCGCTAGCGCCTGGCGCACCGCCGCTCGCGTCCAAATACGCGCCGCTCTGACCGGCTGGGCAGCGTAGCGCGTAGCGCCGCGCCGCGAACCGCACCGCGTGGTGCTTCCCCGCGATATCTCCGCCACTCCGTCCGTCGTCTTGATCTGGAATGCCGTGGCGTGGGCTGGTGGGAGCAGGCCGCGGACAAGGTGCCACTCGGGGCGGTGCGTGCTGCGGCCCGCGGCCCGGCCTGCGACTCGAGATTGACGTGCTCTCCACGCAGCCCCTCTGTCGCAGATCCGATCACGGCGATCTGGTGAGCGAGTCGCACGACTGCGGAATGTGTCGTCGGTGGTGCCGTGGTCGCATGCTCGTCGCGCGTCGGTGGCGCGGGTGCCGGCGGCGGCGGCGAGAGAACTTTAGGCCTTGGGCTGGGTGCCACGTGCACCACGTGAGCCACGTGAATTCCACGCGGGAATGCTCCCGCCCCCTCAGCACCTCAACTTCGATGTTGAGCAGGTCAAGACGTCAAGATCGACCTCGACCTCGTCTGCATCAACATCCCCCCCACACCCCGATGGCCTCAACAATCCTCCCCCTCGAGCTCGTGGACAGGTGTATCGGCTCGCCGATCCACGTCGTCATGAAGAACGAGCGCGAGTTTACCGGCACGCTCATGGGCTTTGACGACTACGTCAGTGAGTAGGGCGTGGGCTTGGGCTTGGGCTTGCTCGCGCAGCGCTGACAGCCAGACATGGTGCTCAAGGACGTCAAGGAGTAGTGCGTGCTACTGGTTTGGAGATGGCGACGCTGACGCCCTTAGCGAGGTCACGCCCGCGGGCATCGTCGAGACCGACCTCGGCCAGACCCTCCTCAACGGCAACAACATTGCCATGGTGAGCCGTCCTGCCTTCCCCGCTAACCCCAGCTCATCCCCGGCGGACGCGGGCCCAAGGCATAGACCATGTATAGACCGAGCACATGTATAGTCTAACCGCAGTGCATCGCAGTGCATCACAGCAGCGTGTTACTGAGCCGGTCGCCAAGGCGTACGACGCGCAGCCGGTCGACCAGCGCGACGACCTCGGACGCCTGCCCGCGCACCACCTCGTCGTCGTCCGTGTGCGCGACGTAGCGCAGCACCGTGCCGGCGCGCTCGAGGACCGGCTCGGCAAGCGTCGGCGCGGGCTGGCGCGCCGGCGCGATGGCCACCGGGGCGTTGGGCATACGGAACTGGAACTCGCCGGATCCCGCTTCCTCGCCTCCCTCGCCCGCCGCCTCGATGAGCGACGCCACCAGCAGGCCGAGGAAGACGACGGCGGCGCGCCGCAGCGCGGGATGCTTGCTGTCCTGCGCTGTCGGCTCGTCGTCCACGATCCGCGGGCCCGTCTCCTTTGGCGCCTCTTCCTCCGGCTCGTCGTCGTCGATGAGCACGACTTTGCGCGTCGGCTGGGGCTGCGCCGCTGGCTCGGGGCCGAATGGCGACGAGGCCACGCTTTCGATCTGCACCAGATCCACGGCGGCGCTCGCCAGCTCGTCGGCCCACGGCAGCAGCGCGAGGTGGTCTACCTCGGCGCAGGTCGACAGCAGCGACAGCGCCGACGTCCGCAGGATTGTCGGGAGCTTGGCGTTGGCAAACGTCGAGAGCAGCACGGGGACCACGATCCCAGCTTTCTGTCAGCTCGCCCCACTCACACACTCACCGTTCGCGACAAACGCCTTGCCCGCGCGCCGGATGACGAGGCCCAGCGCCTCGCCGATCCGCAGCGCCTTGTCCAGCGCGTCCCCCGACACCCCGTCCCCAGCCTCGCGGTACAGCCTGACCAGCGTCTTGAAGATCTCCTTGCCGAGCGTCTCGGCCATGGCAGCTACGCCCTTGACCGCGTTCAGGTAGATGTAGCTGTCCTTGTCCTGGATGGCTTGCATGTACACGTCGAGGATGGACGGGGTCAGCGCTTTGTCGTAGTCTTTGCCGAGTACGAGGTCGCGGAGCAGGACGAGGCCGTGCGCGCGGACAGGCAGGATGGGGTCAGACACGAGTGTCAGCGCGCGCCGGTACGTCGCGACTGCGGGGGACACGCTGCCGTCCTGGGCCGTGAGGGTCGCCGAGCGGCGCACAAGAAGCACGAGCTGCGCTTCCCGCGCCAGCTGGCGCACACCCGAGAGTTGGGACCCAGCCAGCGCCTCGAGGTGGTTGCTGATCGGGTGGAGGATGGGTGCGGTGGTGAAGTTGAGCTTGTCGTTGGCTTCGAGCGACGCCAAGAGCAGCGAGATGGCCGTCTCCACCATACCCATCTTCTCCACGCCCTCGGCGGTCAGCTCGGGCAGCGGTTCGTCGGCGTCGACCTCCTGGATCAGTGGCTTGCTTTCGGTCATCTTTGCCTCAAGCGTGTGCACCTCGTCGCCTAGCACGCCCTCGACGAAGGTGAGGACGTGGTCGGGGTTGGCGAGGAGCTTCTCCCCAAGCGTTTCCATCATAGCGAGCGTGATGCGCAGGAAAAGGAGCGACCTGTGTGGGTTAGATCAAGAGCCAACTTCACACCCACTTGAGAGGATCCTGGTCATCGGCGTTCGCGCGGACCCGCCACTCGTCGAGCACTTTGAGGAAGACGTCGCTGGATACGTCGGGCCGGTCAAAGCTCTTGAGCAGGCTCACCAGCGTCGGGGGGTCGGGCGACAGATCGAACGAGTCAAGGGCATCGGTGTCATCGCCGTCCACGTCCATTGACGTCGAGACGGACGGTTGAGGCGCCTCGGGACTGGCTGTCAGTTGGCAAACACCACACTCAACTCACTGCCCGAAGACAATCTCCGCGCTCCTCCCCTTCACGTTCCAGTACAGCTCCTCGCCGTCATCCGACGGCGGCCACCCGCGTCCACCGACGACGATGGACCAGACCCCCGCGACACCCTTATCCTTCGGTACGACCTTGCCCCAGCTGCTGAGCAGGAGGCGGACATCCCCCACCAATCCCGGCGCTGTCGCCGCCGCCTTCTGGATCGACCCCGCGCCGACTGCCGGGCTGAGCTTGGCGTGCAGCGCGAACAGTGGCGGCAGAATCGGGCTGACCACAAAGTCTGTAAAGTCGGGAGACGGTGGGGCGTGGAGCACCAGCTGTGCCATGGACCTTGCTGCGGCGTCCACCTGTGCTGATGGCACCACGACGCCAGGCTGCGGGTTCTGAGGCAGCCACGGGGCGTGCAGCCGCGAACGCAACCACTCGACGGCCAGCGGGCTCGTCTGCCAAAGATGGTGCACGACGTACGACGCGGCGTGCGTGTACACGATCGGGTGCTGCGCCGACTCTGGCGCTATCAAATCGAACAGCGTGGTGAGGAGCTTGGGGATGTACACCTGACGTCAGCTCGCCCTCGGGCCAAACCCACCTCCGGCGGCGTCGACTTGGGCACGCGCGAGAGCAGCCCGGCGATCCGGTCAAGCTTTGACCCCTCAACGGCCTCAGGCCCAGCCATGTTGCCCGCCTCGCCAAACACATTCTCCATGACGGCGCGGACGCCGCCGGGGCGTTGCATTTGGCCTGAGAGCAACGTCCCGATCGCGCCCTCAACGTACGCGGGCCACACGCGCGTCCACCCGCGCGGCGGCTTGCGCTTGCCCTCCTGAATCGTCTGCAGAGCACCGCTGAGCGCTGCCATCGCCTGCGACGGCGCGAACCCGGCGAGCGCGGACACGAGCTTGGCACGCAGGGCTGCGTGCGTCGGCGGCGGCGCGGTCGGCGTCCAGCCGAGCGTCACGGCCGCAAGAACCAGCGGCGGGAGGTGCGAGTGCGCAAGCGCGAGCGTGATGGCTGTCGAGTGGGTCACGCGCGCGCCACTCCCGTCGGCCGGCGGCGCGGGCGACTCGAGCAGGCTGAGGAGGTCGCCGGCGGCAGCGGGGAGCCGCGGGTCGAGCGGCGCGCGGCGCGGCAGGCCAACGACGTACGCCAGCGTCAGTGGGAGCAGGAGGGACGCGACGGCGTGCGAGAGCATGAGGCGGACAACGCGAAGATCGGCGGTGCCCAGCAGAACTGGCGTCAGCTTGCCCTCGGCGCGCACGCACAGTCCTTGTCCCCGAGGCCGTCCTTGAACTCGGCGGGCCAGAACTCTTTGCCGAGCTGCGCCTGCAGCGCGAGCAGGAGGTCGAGGCAGCGCCGCCCGACGAGCTGGACGAGCGCGTCGCGCCGCTCCTTGCGCGCGCGGGACGCCTCGTCGTCGTCGCCGATCTGGTCCAGCTCGTCGTCCTCTGTCCAGCCGGGGCGTGTGCGCCATGAGCTCAGCACGGCGGACGACGCGCGCAGTCGCTCCAGCAGCGCCGGTGGGGCCGAGGGCAGCGGTGCTGGCGGCGCAAGCAGCGCTGTGGCCGATGCCAGGAGCGTCTTGATGCTGCCTCCGGCGGTCGACATGGTGCGTGCGATGCAGAGTGGCTGACTACCAGAGATTCTGGCATGACGTCGGTCGTGCGTCGAAATGTTGCTTTGCTTGTGCGCTTGTGACAGCAGCCACGCGGTCCACGTGTTATCCATGTGGTTACATACAGCGGAATCAAATTCCTTGAGCCTTGAGCCGCCGAACGTCAGCGTTTGTGCCGGATTTCTCCCACCCAGGCCGCTCCGCCGTCGCTCGCTGCTCGCCCCGCCGCCGGTCATCTCGACGTTCGGTACACTTCCTTCGACTCCAACCCTCTGACAAACAGTAGCAAGTCGCAGCAATGGCATTTGCTCAGAACATCTCCCGACTCGTCGGTAAGTAGAGCTGAGCTCGGTGGCCCCCGGCGCGCCTTTTGCTGACAGCCCCAGTCCCCCTCGCCATCGGCGTCGCCGTTGTCGACTCGGCTCTGTACGATGTCCCCGGTGGCTACCGCGCCGTCATGTTCGACCGTTTCCGCGGTGTCCTGCCCACCGTGAGTAGTGTCCGCTGCGCTAATCCATGGGAAGTCCAGCTGACGCCCCAGGCTACCGGTGAGGGAACCCACTTCCTTGTTCCTTGGCTCCAGAAGGCCATCCTCTACGACGTCCGCATCAAGCCTAGGGTACGTTGTTGCGGTTCCTTCTGCGCACTGGCTGACCATTGCCAGAATATCTCGACCACCACTGGATCGAAGGGTGTGTCTGCTGCGCGGAACCTTTCGGAAGTACAGCTGACGCCCCCAGACATGCAGATGGTCTCGCTCACGCTCCGTGTCATGTCGAGGCCCGACCTGAACGCGCTCCCCGAGATTTACCAGAACCTGGGTCTTGAGTGGGTGTTCGAGATCCTCATTCACCACCCAGCTAACCCCTGCAGCTACGATGAGCGTGTCCTTCCTTCGATTGGAAACGAAGTGCTCAAGGCTACCGTCGCCCAGTTCGACGCCTCGGAGCTCATCACCAACCGTGAAATCGTCTCGGCACGCATCCGTGACGACCTCTTGACCCGTGCCAAGGAGTTCCACATCCAGCTCGAGGACGTTTCGATTGTGAGTAGTGCGGAGGAGGGCGTCATGGTGCCAACAAAAGCTGACACTCGCAGACCCACATGACGTGCGTCCACGGCTTCTTCCTTCTCGCGAGACCTACTGACCCAGCAGCTTCGGCAAGGAGTTCACCACCGCCGTTGAGCAGAAGCAGATTGCCCAGCAGGATGCCGAGCGTGCGAAGTTCGTCGTCGAGAAGGCCGAGCAGGAGCGCCAGGCTGCCGTTATCCGCGCTGAGGGTGAGGCCGAGGCCGCTGCCACCATCTCGGCTGCGCTCGCCAAGGCCGGTGACGCGTTCGTCCAGTTCCGCAAGATTGAGACTGCCCGCGAGATTGGTGAGTGCGTCCGTATGTGCCTTCTGACCTTGTCCAGCCGGCACACTGTCCCAGTCGCGCAACGTCTCGTACGTGCCCTCTTCCAGCGGCAACCTCCTCCTGCAGGTTCCCGGCCAGAACTCTTCGGCCTAAAAAACTGCCACTGGAGCAACGAGGCGCGAGGTAGGCAGCAGCAGCAACAACAGCATATGTATGAAAACATCTCCATTCTGGAGTGTGTGGCTGTGTGGCTGGGCCACTTGGAGCACGGGCTGTGTCCGAGATTGGATCGCCACTGTGTGTGGGGGGCGCGACAGTCTGATGATTGTCGTTGCTGGGCAGGTGGCTGTGTGGCCCAACTTGTGCTCTGCCTTGTCATGATTGCTCTTGTTGGCGTTCCTCTCCAAGCTTGCTCACCACCACGACATGATCAATCAGGCTTGCATCGTCTCTGACATCCACGGTCTTTACGGACATGGCCAGTTTGTCCGATCCCGTCACTTTAGTCACGTGATCAGATCGACGCGTTCGTGAGATTTTGCGGATTCAGGTTTTTGATTCTCGGGCAGTGTGAATGTGCGGCGCGGTGCGGTGGGTGAGCGGTATCTTTGCGCGCTTTGCGTCGTCGTCACGCTGGCTGGCTGGCTGGCTGGAGGGCTGGAGGGCTGGCCGCGTTGCGCTGTGGTGCGGTGCGCCTGTCGGGCCGTACAAACCCCCATTGTTACCGTCTCAGCTTTTCTTTCTCCCTCATCCCTCCCCACTCATTCTCCCTCGTCTCCTCCTCCCCCCCATCACACTCTCACAAAAAGGCGCAAGAGGGATTCATCCCCCACGCTCACCACTCACCACTCTTGCACGCCCAACACACACAAATTGTACTCTAAACGCACTGTAAATTTCTTATCACCACCAGCGGCAAATCTTCCCTCCCCCCCTTGACCCAACCACGTTCGATGCCCGTCGCCATGCCCGCAGCGGCAACCCCTCTCCCGTTCTCCCCCCTCGTTGACGAATTTGTCAAGCTTGCCGCAGCCCCTTCCAATGTCGAGGCCAAGGCACAGGCAGACGCCATTGCGCTGCAGCTGAAGAAGGCGCCCCGCACCCTCGACGCTATCGAGCAGGGCAAGGTCGTCGATGTTGTCCTCGTCTGGGCTGGATCAAAGTCTGGCTTTGAGCGCGAGTCGGCACCCGTGCTCGTCGAGCGCATCTGCCGCTCGCTCGGTGCCGGTATCGAGGGTGTCTTTGTGCCCCTCATCCCCGCGCTTCTCGGCCTCTCCATGGACAAGGGCCAGTCTGTCCGCTCGGCCGTGACCTCGGCCCTCAAGGCGCTCATCAAGGCGTCACCTCCCGAGGCTACCCGCCCCGTCCTCGATGTGCTTATCCGCAGCCTCGACGAGGCCAAGGGATGGCGCTCCAAGGTCTCGGCTCTCAAGGCCATCGAGGAGCTTGTCAAGCCCGGCGCTCAGGAGTTTATCGGCGCTGAGCTCGGCCACGCCATTCCCGTCGTCGAGATGGCCATGCACGACACCAAGGCCGAGGTCTCGGCTGCTGCCATCAAGTGTGCCACTACCCTCTGCAGCACGCTCCCCAACCCCGACGTCCTCAAGCACGTCAAGGCGCTTGTCGACGCCATGGCTTCGCCTCAGGCTGTGCCCGGCACCATCAAGGGCCTGTCGTCGACGACCTTTGTTGCCGAGGTCACTGGCCCCACCCTTGCGGTTCTCGTGCCCCTCCTCACCCGTGCCCTCAAGGAGCGTTCGACCGACACGCAGCGCATGACCTGCATTGTTATCGGAAACCTCGTCAAGCTTGTCCGTGACCCTACCGTCGCCGCCCGCTACCTCGGTACCCTCGTCACTGGTGTCGAGCAGATCGCCACTGGTGCCGCCTTCCCCGAGATCCGTGCGTTTGCCCAGACTGCCCTCGACATCCTTATCGGTGCCGGTGCCTCGGCCACTGCCACCCCCCTTCCCCCCGTGACATTATCCTCGGTGTCACGGACGCGCTCCACGTTATTGCCAAGCACGTCGACGTCCCCGGCCTCCCCGAGTTCCCCTCGGTGCCTCTTTCGGTGTCGCTTCCCTCCAACCCTGTTATCGCCCACGCCATCGAGCACCAGGCCAACGTTATTGCCGACCTCGTCGACAGCCGTCGCTTCGACGCTTCGATCTGGGAGGGCAAGGCTGTTGCTTCCTTCTTCAAGCTTCTGCTCGGTGCCGACGAGGGCGCCAAGGCGGCGTCTGACATTCGTCAGGCGTTCCTTGCGGCCGACCGCGCCAAGTACGCCTCGAACGAGGAGGACGACGGCGAAGGTGGACCCCTTCTCTGTGACATTCAGTTCTCGCTCGCCTACGGTGGCCTGCTCCTCCTCAACCACACCAGCCTCAAGCTCCGCCGCGGACGCCGCTACGGTATCTGCGCTGCCAACGGTGCCGGCAAGTCGACTCTGATGAAGGCTATCCGTGACGGCAAGGTCGAGGGCTTCCCTTCGCAGGATGAGCTCCGCTGCCTCATGGTGGAGCACGCTCTCCAGGGCGAGGACACCTCGGCTGCGATTGTCGAGTTCCTCCACTCGGACCCCAAGCTCAAGAGCCGCCCCCGCGAGGAGGTTGCCAAGATGCTCCTCTCGGTTGGCTTCTCTGAGGAGAAGCAGCGTGACCCCGTCGCTTCGCTTTCGGGTGGTTGGAAGATGAAGCTCGAGCTTGCTCGTGCCATGCTTATCGGTGCCGACCTTCTCCTCCTCGATGAGCCTACCAACCACTTGGACGTTCAGACTGTCGCCTGGCTCGAGGACTACCTCGTCAACCTCGACGTTACCTGCCTGATCGTCTCGCACGACTCTGGTTTCCTTGACAATGTCACGACCGACATTATCCACTACGAGGAGAAGAAGCTTGTCTACTACCCCGGCAACCTGTCCAAGTTTGTCGAGCGTGTCCCCGCTGCCAAGTCGTACTACACTCTTGCCGCGACCTCGATCAAGTTCACCTTCCCCCCGCCCGGCTCGCTCGTCGGTGTGCGCTCCAACACTCGCTCCATCATGAAGCTTGTCAACTGCACGTTCACCTACCCTGGCGCGTCCAAGCCGTCGCTCAAGAACGTGTCGTGCTCGCTCTCGCTCTCGTCGCGTGTCGGTATCCTCGGCCCCAACGGTGCGGGCAAGTCGACCCTCATCAAGCTCCTCACTGGCGAGACTGTTCCTCAGGACGGCACCGTGTACAAGCACCCTGCTCTCCGTGTCGGCTACGTTGCCCAGCACGCCTTCCACCACATCAACCTGCATCTCGAGAAGACTGCCGTGCAGTACATCCAGTGGCGTTACCAGGACGGCCACGACCGTGAGATGATGGAGAAGGCTACCCGCGTCTTCACCGAGGAGGACCTGGCCATGATGGACAAGCCCATTGCTGGCAAGAACGGCGAGCTGCGCAAGATCGACTACATTCTCGGTCGCCAGAAGCTCAAGAAGTCGTTCCAGTACGAGGTCAAGTTCAAGGGCTTTGACCACAAGTTCAACGCCTGGATTCCCCGCGATGTTCTTATCGAGAAGGGCTTCCAGAAGCTCGTCGGCCAGTTTGACGACATGGAGTCGTCGCGCGAGGGTGCCGGTATGCGCGACACGTCGGCCAAGGCCGTGCGTGAGGTGCTCGAGGCCGTTGGTCTCGACGGCGACATTGCCCAGTACAACGAGATGTCTGGTCTCTCGGGTGGTCAGAAGGTCAAGGTGGTTATTGCCGCCTCGATGTTCAACCGTCCCCAGTGTCTCTTCCTCGACGAGCCGACCAACTTCTTGGACCGTGAGGCCCTCGGTGGTCTTTCGGTCGCCATCAAGGAGTGGGGGGGTGCCGTTGTCATCATCTCGCACTCGCACGAGTTTGTCAACGCTCTGTGCCCCGAGATCTGGAACGTTGATGCCGGTGAGCTCACGTCGATTGGCAAGCGTGTCGTCGACGACGACCTGTTCGACGACCCGTCGCGCCCCGGCTCGCGCACGACGTCTACGCGCGGCACTCCCCGCACTGGCGCTGCCACGCCCATCTCGGCCCTTGCCTCTGGCGTCAACAGCGCGCTCACTTCGGCCGCTCCCTCGACTGTCAACTCGACTGTCACGTCGGCCGTCAACTCTGCCGACGAGGCCGAGGACATTGCCAAGCTGGCCAAGCTCGCGCTCAAGCCCAAGAAGAAGAAGAAGCCTACGCGTAACGACCTGAAGGCGCAGGAGGAGCGCCGCAGGATCCGCAAGCTCAACTGGCTTACGTACGGCGGCGAGCGCGAGCCCGACACCGAGGAGGAATAGATATAGATGCGTGGACTTGTACACGAGTAGATCTTGTAGACTGCATTGGGACTAATGCATATTAATTGCTAGCGCGCAGCGCCGAGCGAAGCGAGGCGCACGCGAGGGAGGGGCGCAGAGGCCCAGAGGGGGGCGAGGCGGGTGTAGCTGAGTGGGTTCGATGTTGAGAGGACAACTAGCCGTGGTGCTGTTCCACTCCACATAGGTAGTGGCCGTGAGCGACACGATACGAACGAAACAACCAGAGAGCATAGTATGCCTGCCACCGTCGTTCTTCTGCATCGTTGTCGTGGCATAGACGAGTGCGTGGAGAACGATGTGTGGCGGATCAGTGTGGCAGTCTAGCGTCTGTCAATGCCGCGAGCGCTCCGCAAGCGGCCATGCACCCCCCCTGACCGGAAGAACGCTGTGCACACTCTCGATGTGTAGAAATCGCTTGGCCAGAACGAACAGGGCGGCGAGGACCCGACTCGCATCGACCGGTACATATCCGATCAGACGAGGACGGAGACGGGGGGTGCGTCCTCCCGCAGTCCTGCTCTGCGCGACGTGCATGCCCTGCTCTCTGCGATGAACGCCCTCCGAAGACGACTTTGGACCTCTCAAACGCCACCCCAGCCGCTGCCGGAGGCTGCGTCGTTCAACTCGAGGACAGCCTGGCAGACGCGCCCCAAGCCCCCACCACGCCCATCTCCAGCGCCGCTTGCCACATCCCAATGCATTCAAATTATACGCACGCCGCCTAGTCCCACGTCGCCCGCCCCTTGCCCTTGTCCCTCCCCGCGCCCCGCTCAGCAAGGAACGCGTTCCCCGCCGCAAAGTCGCTCTCGAGCGCGCTGTCATTGTCCCACAGCGTGAGCTGCTGCTGCGCCTCGAAGCCCGTGCTCGCCGCGCTCGGGGGCGGGGAGTGCCCCGGGCGCGGGGAGGAGAGGTGCACGCGCGTCGCGATGAACACCTCGTGGCTTGCGTCGCTGGGCGCGGTGGAGAGCGAGAGGCGGTCGGCCGCCGCCTGCGTGCGCGCAGAGAGGCGGTTAGTAAACCTGCTGCTGGCTGAGAGGGGCGGCTCTGCCTCGCTGTCGTCGCTGCCGTCGTCCCACGTCAGCTGACGCGCGCGATGCCCGCCCTCGCTGCTCGGCCCCTCCCCCACATCCCCCATCTCCCACTCCTCCTCGGTGATGCGGTTCGTAAACTTCTTCTTGGCGGCCACCGGCGCCGGGAGCGGCCCGGATACGCGGCTAGGCAGGAAGAAGCTCTCCATGCCGACAAAGCTCTCGTCGGCGCCGCGGCTGCGCGCGCGCGAGTGGGAAAAGTGCGCCGCCGCGGGGCGCGACATGCTGCCCACCGTAGCGTGCCGGCTGCCGCCGAGCGCGCTCCCGATCCCGCTCCACGCGCTCGTGGCTGCCTGCTGGGCGGCCCGCCTCGCCTGGTTGCGGCACGAGAGGAAGCCGAGTGCCAGCGCCGCGAGGAGGAGCACGCTGCAGATCGACGACATCTGCACGCTCGTCAGCGCCGGCCCCCCCGAGGGCTTACAATCGCCTGGATGTTCCACACGGCGCGGCTGAGCACCACGGGCGGGAGGTAGCTGTTGGTCGCGACCGCCGGCTGCCCGGCCACCGTGTGCGTGACGAGGCGGGTCCCGGCCTTGTGTGAGCGAGGGCTAGGGTGGGGTACTCACAACCCCGGCGCACTGCGCCTCGGCGTAGGCCTGCGCGAACGCGTACGCATCCCCCGTGCACACGGCGAGCCAGCACCCCTGCACGCTGGAGAGGAAGGTGTCGCTCTCGCACAGGCAGCGCAGGCTGCTGAAGCCGGGGCAGCCGGTCGTGTTCGCGTGCGCGAAGCACGAGCCGACGCACCACGGCGCCTTGGCACTCATGCTCGGCGCGGGTGCGGCCTCGACGGCGAGGTGCGGCGGGGGCGGGGACGGGGCTGGGGGCATCGGGGTGGTGGGTGGCAACGTTGACGGAGTAGCAAGGCCGCAGCGTTATACAATGGGCTGCACCCACCACGTCCTTTGTCCCCATCGAGCGCATCGACATCCTCGAGCGCAGCCCTCCTTTGCTCGCCGAGCCTGCGGCCTCGCCTCGCCTCCTCGCTGCCGAACAATACAACGCGCCCAACTTAATCTCCACCTGATCCGCCACAATGGCGTCGGGTGCCTGCTGGCGCCGCTGCCTCGTGCCCGCCGCGTGCGGCCATCCTTTGTGGCGCCGCGCACCATGTGGCAAACCAACCCAACACATGCAAATGATACATGGACATGGCAGTGGTACAATGATGCGAGAGGCTGCTCTACGCCTGAGTCCTCTACACTCGAGTCCGCTCTACGCTCGAGTCCGCGATACGCTCGGCTCTACCGCCCCCCGCGCCCCTACACCCACGGCCATCCCGGCCGCTCCCACCGCACAAACCCATTGTCCCCCCCAAACTCGGCCTCCATCCAGTGGCCCAGGCTCAGGCGCATGCCCTCGCGCGCGTGATCCGGCTGATCGTCGTTGATGCACAGCATCGAGATCTTCTCGTCCGCGTCCACCTCCTTGAGCGTCTTGTGCAGCCCCAGCACGCTCGTCACCATGGCAAACTTGACGTTCGCGGTGCCTGCCCCGTCAGCGCGCATGTCCGTGTCAAGTGCCTGGTCTCGTCCCCGTACTCACCAAACACATAGGCATAGCGCGACAGCAGCTTGACGCTAAAGTTGCGCAGGCTCACGCCGCCGTCTGGACGCTCCGGCGCGCCCTCCCACACGTCTTGGCCCCGGCGCACATTCGCCTCCATGGAGAAGTTTGCACCGCGCCACGTCGGCGTGAGGGGAAGCATCGGCTCGGACCGTTGCCACATGCCCGCCGGCGCCTCCTTGGCAGGGTAGTAGACTGCGTCCTCGGCAGGAAGGAACGCCGACAAGCCACGTATGCCCGAGGCGGTGACGAGCGCGTTGATCAGGCAGTCGCCACACGACGGCTTCTCAAACGCAAACGCTGTAAACAGCTCGTCGGCGTCAAACTCGGTCGAGTGCTGGAAGAAGTTGCGTGGCAGGCACTGCATGATGGAGAAGTAGCACTTGCGCTCCTTGACCACCTCGGGGTCGGGTGGCAAGTGGCCGTCAAATGAAGCTGCTCGTGTGAGTGACCGTGGTCGTGCGAGTCGTCGGGTCGTGTGACCCGTGCCTGGACTCACACCATCTGTAGAAGCTGTTCTTTGGGTCGTCCCAGCCGCCGTGGCGATCGAGATTGGGCACATCGACAATTGTCTCACGCCGGTCCGTCTCGACGACAACGACGTCGCCCTCGTTGCCCTCCTCGAGGCCGAAGACGCGGCGCAGCTCGTCGCGCGCGCCGTCGCCCCACTTGCCGCTGGGGCCGCCGACGCGCGCGACGATGAAGCTCCACAGCAGCGCCTCGCGCCAGCGCTCAATCTGGAGCTGGGTCACGAGCCATGTCATTTCAATGTCTCCGACGCCGCGCCTGCTCTCGCGGAACGAGCGGGTTGTCGACTTGGCAAACGTCTCGGCGAACATGACAGTCGCCTCGTGCGTCAGGCTCCGCGACATGGCCTTGGGCACATGGTGCTCGTACATGCGCTTGCGGCCCGTGAACCGCTGGGCGATGAGGTACGCGGCGTGCTGCAGGCCACCCCACTCGCCCGAGTTGTCCAAGAGCTTTGGGTCAATCTTGGGCTCGACCGTCAGGCCGGGGGCGAGACGGTGCACGGCGCCCAGCACCGGGTGGTGGTAGTCGGTGGGGGACATGATCTGGAGGTTGAACATGTCGTCGTTGGACATGATGCTGTGGGTTAGCGCCAGTCAGCAGCGTTTGCGGCACTCACAAGGTGTCGCTCAGTCCCTCGATCATCCCGACGCCAGCCTCAATCGCAAAGCTGTTGAACGTCGGAAGCGCCTTGCGTTGCCAGTCCTCCTCGTCCAGCTCGTCCAAACCAGGCGGCAGCTTGCCGTCGTTGTCCCGGGCGAGGCGGAAGAGATCGGGGTGGAAGTGCGTGCGGAGGTTGGCCTTGTTATCGACGTTGAGCCACGCCGGCACCTGGCCCATGCGCCAGCGCGTACCGTTCGGAACCGTGCCGTCCTCGACCAGCGCCTGGGCCTCGGGCGGCAGCTCGGCGCCCTCGGGCACGTCGAACGCCGCTGACACGAGGTGCACGGCGCCGGCATGCTTGCCGAGCGACATGGCGCCGGACCGCACGGCGCCACGAAGCTCGCCATTGTCTCTCCAGTGGCGGAACTTGCCCTTGAGCGACTGGATATCCTCCTCGTTGACCTTGGCGTCCTTGGCGGTCTCAAACCACTGCGATGTGGCGTTGACAAACATGTAGACGAGGTCGATGGGAGGCTGGGTGTGGGAACGCACGGCGACTGGTAATTGACCGGTGACGTAAAAGTGGGTGAGGAGGTCGAGAGGCGGACGCGATTCCATCGGCAGAAGCAAGCGAGGTGATGGCGTAGTTAATGGCCTCACGGGCACGAGAAGATGGGTCTGGTCGCTGGCGATAGCATAGGCTTCAGACTCCGGGCCCGCCAAGTCGCTCGAGTTGTAGCCCTCGGGGTAGTCATCGTTGACGTTCCACTTGGGTGGATCCTCCTCGGGTTCGATGCGGTAGATGCGCGTGGCAAAGTCTTCAGGAAGGATGAAATGATACGTGATAAGGACTGATACCAGGGCGAGGATACACAGCGCCACTGTGCGTGCTGTCCGCCTGCTGAGGAAGGGACGCATTCGGCGTTGGTTCGCGGCTGCTGCGGGCCCGGCCACGAACTTGAACAGCGGTCGTCCTGCCTCGAGGTCCATGTCGGAGCCGCTACTGCCCGAGCTGTCGTCGTCGGACGGGTCGGTCGCGTATCGTGCTGCGTACTTGCTACTCCGTGGTGCTTGCGAGGCCGAGTGCTCTGCCATCGCCTGGAGCAGGCTGTTATCTGTGCTCGTCTGGCGCACGGGGGTGTATCCTGCTGTCGTGTCGCGAGGTAATACGGTGGGCCACTTCATGACGGAGTGTGGGGAAGAAGAGCAGTCGAGCTAGCTCTTGTGGGGCTGAAGAAGAGGTCGAGGTCGAGGGGCAATGGGAGGACTAGAGGATGGCGAGTCGAGCGCCAAGTCGGCGACTGGCTAGGCAATGTAGTTAAGTGCTGACCGAGGCATCGAGCGCAGCAACAAGTAAGGGTTGAGAGAGGGCGTTGGTAGTCGGGAACGATGTTGGCGCTGCGTAGCACCTCGCAGTGTTGTCAGGTGGCCGCAGTCGACAAGTCGGCGTGCGTCGTGTGCGCGCAGGCGGTGGCTCGCGCACTCGCAGCTTGCAATGAGGTACACGGCTATGGGTGTCGCAGTTTCAGCATTGTTCTTGGCGTTTGAGTAGGCCCTTGTATGCACCAGGCAAGTGGTGAGAGGTGCCGTGTCGTCGTTGTGGAGTCGGTCGGTCTGTTGGCCCCTTGGCTTGTTGTCACACGACCTGAATGATGCTGCGGTGCGTGTCCTATTTGGAGCCTTGGCGTCCGCAGCAACAACGTCGCGCATATTAAAAGTCTCTCACACTCCCCCGGAGGAGCAAGCAGGTTGAGTAGCTGTCAGTGGGTGCGGGTGGGCGGGGGGCGGGGGGCTGGGCCGGGGAGCGAGGCGGCGCACGCAGCAGCTGCAGCCAGCCAGCATCAGCAACGGCGCATCATCCTTGTGCCTCTGGAGTCTGCGCAGTCATTTTTGCCCTATTATTGGTGTTGCGGCCTTGTGCGAGCGAGGCGAGTCGCGGGGTCGTCGCAAGGGGGCGAGTTTAAATGCGCAGTTCGTTCGCAGCGCAGCCAGAAGAGCAGAAGCAGCGAGTGGAGCAACACAGAGTCAGACGAGGTGATGACGTTCAGGGCGGGGGTTTTAGTTCCCAGCAAACCTCGCATCACACGACCTTGGCACTGGCAGCATCCCTTGGCACCTGGCAGCTTGGTGACATTGCATGCAGATCACACAGCCTGGGTGCAAGTCGAGCCAGGCTGGCCAACCAGTCAATGCATGTGGCACCAGCTCAGCTCGCAGTCAGTTTGAAACGCCAGTCCTTTGCATGGGCAGTTGCAGTGCACGGCGCGCACGCCACACCGCAGCAGCAGCAGCACGCGGCACGCGGTAGAGCATGGCCCGCAGGTGCGCAGACCGTTCCGCGGGCTGCTGTGCGCGCGCGTCGCGTCAATCCATGCATTGGATGCAGCAGCTCAATGGGGAGACTGTGGCGCCGACCTCCGACCGCAATAAGCACAGCGGCCTAAAAGTGGCCTGGTGGCAGGTATTAATAACTGTGCAGTGGCGCACCGTTGCGCACACTGATGTGCAAAGGACAGACGCGCAGCGGGCGCGTCTGCGCTGCGCACGCTGCAGCAGTGACAGTGTGGCGTGCACTGCGGCGCCTGCACAGTGCGGCGCGTCGAGCTACGCGCCCAGCATACAGTGCGGTCTGACGTGCCCAGCGTACAGTGCAGTGCGCGCTGCGAGCACACGCTGCAGCGAGGCGGCACGTCGTCGTCGATGCAGCCATGGAGGTGCAGGCGGACAGCTGCGCAAGTACGTAGTGTGCAAACCAACTGCCCCAGCCAACGACAGACTCCAGCGACGCTGCGCTGAGCTAGCTGGCCTCGCCCAGTGCCCAGCGTCGCCAGCAAGCGGGCTCGAGTGGCCAAGCACCTCGCGCGGGGGAACAAGTCGCTCCTCCCCCGTCACCCCCGACACCCCCGACACCCCCACCACCTCGCCTCCACCTCCACCGCGGCGACCGTCGGCCCCGTTGCTGCGGGTGCCGGAGCGTGCCGAGCGTGGCCGAAGGCCGCCGCGCCGCCCCGTGCCAGGCTCGGCATGCACCGCCGCCAGGCGCCCGCCCGCCGAGATGCCGAGCTGCCCGCGGGGCCGGTGACCCCGGTGGGCGGGCGCGCCGGTAGCGAGCAGTAGTGCGCGGTGCAGAGTGCGTGTGTCGCGGGCGAGCGGGCGGGCAGAAAGGCGTGCGTGGGTGCTGATCGCGACCACGGATCTGATAGAGGTCGTCGTGTGCCTCGACTGCGGTCGAGCTGGCCAGCGTGGTTGGACGTCGTAGCCGACCGATCCGATTGATGCAGCAGTCGGGTACGACTTTCCGGCGGCAAGTGCTCCGCGCTCCCGCGTGGACCCATGAGTGATCCACCTGCCTGAGGCGGGAGCAATTCCACGTGGTCGGCCCAGCCTGCCCAGCCGGACTAGCGCGCCTCTCCGCCACACGTCACCGGGGGCCATTGTTACATTCCGTGTCGCGCACACGACTCGCAGCTAACAAAAGTCAATAACAATTTCCTCCCCACGCACGCCGCGTTCCCACGACGTGGCATCGGCCCACATTGCAACTCCCCCCTGCCTGGCCCCGATGGCGGATCGCGGGATCGTGACGAGTGCGTCATGCACCCAAGCATGCACACTTCCCACACACGCGGGCAGCTAGCACCTCCCCGAGTACGTCTTTCCCGGGCGCTACACATGCCGTCACGGTGGACATGTGTGCAACGCGATGTACGACGCGCGCGCAGCTGTCTCGCACTGGTGCGAGTTGGCGTGGTGGTCGGGCGGATCTCGACACTGGCGTAACTAGCTGGCATGGCATGATCGCGTACGGCCGTACCTGCCACGGACCGCGCGACCGATTGATCGATTGATCGCGCGCGACCGACGCGCGCAGCAAGCGCGCGAATGCATAGTCAGCAACGGCAGGCGGCGTGACGCCGCCAGTGCGCCACAGCTGCGCGTGCTCGCCGAGCCAGCGCCCGCGGTTACTACTCTGGCCCACCGTGTTCGGGTGGCGTGCTCGAGGAGGCGTACACTGCCCGCCCGCCGCGCGGATCCCGACGCCGCCGCAGCAGTGTTCGACGTCGTCGCCGAAGGGCAGCTTGGCCCCCCCTATGCCCCCCCATGCCCAGCCAGCCGAGCCCTTGGCAGGCGTGCCGCGTGCCGCCGAGCGTGCCGACGAGGCGGTGTGGCGTTGTGGCGTGGACTGGCGGCGTCGGCGTGGGCTGCCGGACCGAAGCTCCCGGAAACTGGTATTTTTTTTAGTGCGTTTTCCGTTTCGGCATTCCACCACTCGACGAGGCGACGAGGTCGTCTGACACGTCGTCGCGATCCAGTTGGCTGATGCCACCGGCACCCCGGCCGCGTACGAGTTCGCGCGCGGCGGCGGCAAGCAGGCGCCGGTCGCCGGAGCGTACCCCATTCCGCGAGCCCGGGGCGCCTGGCGCCGAAGCTAGCGCCCAACGGCATGGGGGCATGCCGCAACCCGTTCATTGTTGTTGTGCACTGGCCACTCCAGAGTCGCCCCGACGGAGGCTAGAGGCTCCGCTGGTGGGGTGTCTGCGTAGGCTGGCACCAGCGGGTCTGGGCTGGGCTGGGTTTGCTGGCTGGGCTCCTTGGCACGCGGGCCCACGCCTACCGCCTGGCTCAGGGAGCATAGTACTGCCGACAAGCGGGAGATTGGCTGCCGCCGCCGCCGCATTGTAGGCGCCGGCTTGTGGAACACTGATTCCGGTGACTAGCTAGGGATCATCAGAGGCAGGTGGCAGCAGCAAGGCAGTACCAAGATGCTCGTCGCGACGCCTTCCTGTTTCCTGTGTATTCCGAGAGCCCTGTTACACTCCCCTTGGCTAGGGAACGAACGACTGCGACGAGATGAGGGTGGTCGCACGGGCTGCTAAGCTGCTGCGCGACGGTGCGAGGGTGCCCATTCCACAAGCCGTTCCTCTACCACAACCAGCTAGTATTTGGCGCTGCTTCGCGACGAGATCTGCTTTAGCATTCAGTCAGTGACGGGTGTGGGTCACGACGGGTGGTTTGACCTCGGTCTCGAGGCCGCCTCCGCGCGCAGATCGGTCACCCGTCCACACCCGTCCCTTGGTACCACATGATGCGTTGCATCGTATGACACTGCCGCACGAATCAGCGGCGTCGCGACGGGCTCGTCGTCCCGCCCACCTCGCTTGCGTATCATCATTGCGCTCAAAGTGCATGATGCATAGGCAGGCACTCGTTCGGGCTCGCAGTATAGTTTCGGGCAAAACTTTGTTGCTGTTCGACCCGAAAGTGATTAGAGATGCCTCGGTGGGGTTTGCGCGGGCCTAGTGTTGCTACTCCACATGTCGCCAACCCCAGCCCCCCACACGTACGCGTAGCCGCCGGCTGCGACCGCAACAAGCGAGGGCCCTCGCACGCGCTCCGTCGTCTCCCCGCCGTCTCCGTTGCGGGCGGATTCCGCCCGGAGTGAGCGGCCCGCCAGCCGCACAGCATGTAGGCGACGGATGGCGGCGACCGGGCGGCCATCGTCTTGTGGAGGTAGTCGTGCCACTGTAACGCACCTCGGTGGCTCGCCGAGTCAGTAGAGACGGCGACTCCCACGCACAATAACATGAATATCAATTTGCATGCACCCGTGTCCCCGCTGTCACGGCCACGGCTCCGTCGGCAAACGGCAGTCCAGTCAGTCGTGTGCACAATAGCGGTCCAATCCCGGCAGACGCGACAAAACAATGCAAGGCTTGCGCGGCACGTAGATCTTGCAGCCGCGGTGGCAGCCTGGGAATCTCTCGATTGCAAGGCACAGGTCCGTGACCCGGTTTGCCCGACGTGCTGCCCATTAATATTACTATTGTGATTAGCCCACAGCGCCACGAAAAGCTTAACAAAGCCGGGAAGTGTGGCGCCTGGGAGCCCGCCTGCGACTTGGCACAATGCGAAGCGATGCTTACTCTGCATACTCTGCATCCGAGGCCTGTCCACCGTGATGATGTGAGCACTGAAATCTCGCGCCGTGGCCAAGATCCAACATGCAGCAATTTACGCGCAAGCAGGCTGGCGATCGCTGACCCGAGCTGGCACGAGTCAGGCTCACAAGGAACCCGCTACGTTAAGGCGCGTCGACGTGCCCCGTCACCCGGGGGGAGCAGCTCTCACGCTCCCAACTGCCGTCCGTTTCCCCGGACAACCTCGTCGCCATTGCACTGCTGCGTCCCCGATTGTTGGGGCACGGCACGCATGGCAAGCACGGCGCGCACCGGCAAGCCCCCCGGCGATATGGAGCGTCAACGGGCCGCCGTCAGCAGCTAGCGCACGGCAAACAGCTTTGCAGACGCCGAGGGGTCGGATCTGACCGGTTTGGGGGAGCTTGTCGTCGTCGCCGTCTTCGCAGCCGATGCGCCACCAAGCCATTCCATCGAGCAGGGGCCGCTTGGAGGCTGTCGCCAAAGGGCCTCGGAGCAAGGTTATGCACGCCTCGACGCCTCCAGGGCGAAGAGAACAGGACCAGGGGGGACGCTGCTTGCTGCCGCTGGCTGACAAGAGGGTGAGAAGAGAAGCCGGCGCGCTGGGACCGGTGAGAAGCACAGGATGGGTGTACCTGGCACACCTCCCTGCCGTCAGGGGGACACCTGGTGAACAAACACTGCAGACGCGCTCACTCGCTCGGGCGCGCGCGCGCACACGTACAGATCTCGTCATGACCATTACGGCGTGTGCTGACTCGCGCCGGAAGTCGGTGCGGCATGGGCTGGGCAGTGCGAGAGGGGAAGGACTGGGGAAGGAAGGTATGCACCGGCTCTGCTCCGCTGGCCAGGCGGCCCACATGCCCGTATCCGTCCGTCTGCCGTCCACCATCCGCCGCGATTGTCGACGTCGGCTTCTGCGAACAGAAAAAAAAAAACAGTGCCATCGTCCTCGCCCGTAAGCGGACGTTTGGTCCGCTGCGCTGCGCATCGAGCGCGTCACCACCTCGTCAATAATATTTCCACCTCGCCTACTTGCATACAAGCCGGCGGCTGGACAAACTCAATTGAGTTATCCCATGTATCTCCATGACGATGTCAACAACTAGCGCAAAATAGCTTGTCCACATGTCCACTCTAACACCTGCACCGCCCACCGCCTCCCCTCGGTGCTCACCCGACCGCGCTCACCCGCACTGTTTGGCCGGCCGGCGAAAAACAGGCGGGGATCGGGCGGATGTCGGGACGCGCTCCGGGGCATCTGGCGGCGTCAGGCATCATGGGTCCTCAGGGCCGCCAGCCTGCTTTTCCTCCGTTCCTGTGACTCAACAGAAGAGGGTGTGCCCGTTCCTGTGGTTCGGTGAGGCTCGGCTCACCCTCGGCGGGTGACGCTCCGCTGTCGCCGGTGTGCTCAGCCGCCCTGTAGACGCGCGCGGCGCGCTGCCTAAACGCATCTAGGGCAGTGGGCATGGTTCCCACCGTACCGTTTCTCGAGCGAGCGCGTGAGCAGGTGGCGGCCGACCACCCGCTTCGGAAACTGGGCAACAACCCCACCCCGTGTTGGCCTCGAAAGCGATCTGGGACGCGCTCCTGGTGATCCTGGTTCCTCGACCTCTCCCTTATGCAGAAATTCTATGGCAGCAAAGGGATGAGGGATGTGGTGTGGGCAGGTTGTCGCTTCTATTCCTCCACCCTTCGGGTAAAGCTTCTGCTGCGCGCAGAGTGCACGCACAACACCAGTGCGCACGCCCAAACGCGGTGGTGCCAGCTCGGCTCTCTGCACTACAAGGCACACGCGTACCACTGCATTAACCATTCTGGTCAGTCATCAGTGGCGTCGAGTTTGGAACTGTTGCACCCGATCAATCGCCAGCGTCCCCAGTGGGCGAGTGAGGCGCTGATACGCACGCTCGCTCGCTACAAGCCATCGTACGCAGCACCTCCACCAAGTTAACGGCCTCTAGGACCGCCCCAGCAGTGTTGATCAGCTTTATCAGCAATGCCTAGAGCACATGCACACGTCGATGGCCTCCACTCCGTTGTCGGCGGCAACCTTGTGCGCAAGCGAGCGCATAGATCTTTTGGCGAGGCTGCAAGTAGCTTGCCCGGCCCGGTATAGCACACGGCGTCGCGGCGCCGTCGTTGCCGCCGCGCCGCGCCGCGCCGCCGCGCGCTCGGGGTATTGAATTGGCATGCATTAGTCGCAGTTTTTGCTCATGATGAAGGCCAAGATGAGCACTCTACAGGCAATTGCAGGCAGCCCGGGCCGGGAATTGTCAAAAGTCGTCGTACGCAAGCGGTGTTGACCCAGCGCCCGGTGTTCGGTCCGACGACGCGGACCCGCCCGCCGCGCCGCGCCGTGGTTCTAGATCTCTTGCCAAGAAAGCACGTCGTCGTCGGTGTCTGTCGTATGTAGGATTACAAGCGGCGGTTAGCTACATAGGCGAAAGTAATGACAGCGTAGTATGCAGTGTGTAGCATCTGTCGCACTCCCCACCCGTGGTGCGTCCCGTCTCGTCTCGGGCGTGCCCGTCGGGCGGCCGCTCTACATAGCAACCGGCGTTCGCTGGGTGTGTGGGAGCCATGTCATGACGAGTGAGATGCGACACGTCGGCGTCGTTGATGTTTCGTGGTGCACGTAGACCATCCGGTAATCACGGCGACCTGTCCAAACTAAATGCGGCCGAGAGCCAGTGGACCCATGTGCATTCTGGTTTGTATTGCCCAATCGAACCTGGTATGATTAGGAAACAGGGGCAAGTGTTAGTGTGGGTACGGGGTGGGTGCATGCGGTGATGTGTGGTGCATGCGTCGTGGCCCCCGTTTACCGTCGTTTGCCACGCTTGGCTGGGCGGGCGGTGACAGCAGTGACTGACAAACTGGGTGCCGGTTTTGGTTTCACTGTAGGTGGGTAGGTCGCCGGCCGGCTGGCTGACATATGCCCCTTGGCCGGGTTTAGATGGTGCACCTACGTGCGTCAGTCAGTCGCGTTAGTGGGCACACCGAACAGCGAAGAGAGAGCCACGCACTGCTTGGGCTCCGGCGCCTCCCCGCCGGCCCTTCCCTCGCCTCGCCTCTTTTTTTTTTTTTTCTTTGCCCTCGCCTCGCCTCGTCTCGCTCGCTCGCTCCTACATGTTCCCCCCACTTTAACAGTCGTACCTTCTTTCTTCAACTCTTTAGACCCTGAGATGCGCCCCTTACCATTCTCGTCCCTGAGCCACCCTGAACCCTAACTTGCGACCACTCATCTTGTATTTTCCCTGAGCGGGTTTAAGCGGTGCGCGCGGTGAGCGCAGCGGCGCTTTACATGCGGACAGGACAGATGACAGCCAGCGACTCACACCTCGGCTCGGCAGACGTACGGCGGGGCGGGCGGCGGCGTGCGGCGGACGCGGCGGCGACACACCACCTGGGTGCTGATGCTGATGCTGCTGCTGACACGGCAACTCTGCCCCGCGGCCCTCACCCCCCGAGACCCCCGAGCCTGACCTGACTGACCCCCCGAACGACCGACCGACCTCGCCTCGCCTACACGCACTCGTCTGTCTGTACCCATGTCGTCGATTTGGCTGGCTCCCACCCGATAACCTATCAAACGACGTCTACATGACCCCCTTCTTAAAGAGCACATCCAAACCCCGGCATTGGTGTCTCTAGAATCCCCCCCTCATCACCCCCACCAACACCACCCCCCCACACCCACCTACATCTACACCTACTCTACTCCACACACACTCTCACCTACACACCCACACACACCTCTCGACCCGTCGACGACGACTCTCTTGGCTCCACTCGCCAAACGAACACTCACCATCGCGACGATCACCATTCCCGCCCATTCTACCGGCTGCAACCGTTGAATTCGCCAAACCCGCTTGGTGCCATTTCCAACCCCCACTACAAAAGCACCACCCACCCACCCGGCACCTAATCCCACCCACCCCCCACCCCCAAATACTCGGGCTCGCTCCACCTCGCTCCACCGCGCTCAAGCCTCAATCTTGGCTTGCCCCGTAGCTAGTGCCCCCCTCTACTACCTACACACACCACCTTTTGTTGGCCGCTACCCCAGGTCTACTCCCCGCCGTCATACATATCCACCACCCCACCCCCGCTCCTCCCATCCTCCTCGTCATTTCTTGGCCCCGGCTCTTCGCCTCCTTCGCATTGACGCACTCCCACCCCTGCCTACGCCTTTTACGCATTTCACCTCTTTCGTCACGGACTCTGGTTCAACAACGAGCCAGAATAGCACCACCACCACGACACAGTACAGCAAGTGATTAACCGCTGTCAACTTGGTCACTTGTTCCCACCACCACCACCACCACCACCGCTACTTCTTCTTCCTCTTGCGTCGACGGAACTTGCATCAAGGTGAGTTGTTGGTCCCCCTTCTGCCTTCCTTCCCTTCCCTCCTGCAAACAATGTCACACGCCGATCTGCGCAACGCGCGGGTTTGTGTGTGTAATGTGCCGTTTGTGCCTCTTTGTGGGGGCGGGCGGGCGTGAGGTGGGTGGTGGTGGCTGCTACTACAGTGGCCATTCCCACGCGCCACGCCCCCTTGTACCCGTTTTTTTGGTGTGCCATTGTGGTCTGTGCGTACCGACAAGTCGCACACTACACCCCTGGTCACCCGTCTGGCTTCCTGATGGAATGAAACAATAAACGGGGTGGTGGCCAAGGCGACGGTGCTCTGCTCGCCGGTCTGGCCTTGCCTGGCGCGCGATCCGTGCGACCAAGACGCGCGACACTGGCCGCATCTTGCTTCGGACGGATGCCACTCCACTCGATCCGATCCGGCCGCGTCTTCCCTCCCATCCCACCTAAACACCACCAACCCACCCACCCACCACTCGTCCCTTCCCCACGACGCACATCGTCACACACACACACTGCACACTTGCTGCATACTTCATCTGGCACATCTTGCCTCGCTCCCCCCCACCATCACCACTCCACTCCACATTCCCCCCTCCCACCACTGCCATCATCCACCCACACTGGTTCGCCTAGTCTCTGTCCATCTCCCATCCTCGCCACCACCGGCGCAACAATTGTCATTGTTGCCAAGGTCGGCCTCTCTCTCACGTCGCATCGTCTCGTTTTGCCTTCCCACCATGGTTGTTCGTCTTCGTCGCGCACCATTAGCATCCCATCATACTAACACTGGCATTAGTTTTCTCGCCGTTCAACAGCAGCAGCACCCATTGCCACTGTTCTTCCCTCACGACCTCCACCTCACCGCACCATGTCTACCGCTACCGTCTCTGTGCCTGCCGCCAGGCCAAACCCCCCTTCCCCCGCCTCGTCGCGCAAGGCGGCAAAGGCTTCGGCGTCGTCGTCGGCTGCGTCTTCAAGACCAGCCCAGCGCGCCGCTGACCCATACTATGGCCACGAGGAGACGGCAGTGCTGTGCGCCCGTTTTGTAAGTAGACCACGCCAACCCACGCCACTCGGGCCACTTTTGTGCTGACACGTCTTCCAGATCACGGCTCTCTTCCAGTGCCCCAACATTCCCCAAGCTGCCCAGCCTGGTGGCCCCACCCCTACTCTGGCGCACTTTGTCGCCTACGCTCTGCACAGGACACGACTTCCCTCGGTCGTCACCTTTGCCGCGCTCCTCTTGTTGCAGAGACTCAAGACTCGCTTCCCCGCCGCCCGGGGATCGTCGGGACACCGCCTCTTCATCTCGGCCTTCATGATCGCCTCAAAAGTCATCTGTGATGACACGTACTCGAACCAGTCGTGGTGCATTGTTGGACAAAAGATGTTCGCCCTCAAGGAGATCAACCAGATGGAGCGCGAAATGTGCGGCTACCTCGAATGGAACCTGAACGTCGCTGGCGACGAGCTTGCCGAGTTTGAGGCCCGCACCCGTGCGGAGCATGGCCCCCGTGCCGTCGCGCGTGCCTCGAGCGCCGTCTCATCCGACGTGTCTCTGCCCGCGTCTGTGCCCACCGAGACTCTTTCCAACGTCTACCCCTCGCCCGAGACGACGCCCGACCCCTCGTCGTCGTCGTCGTCGTCGTCGCGTCCCATCCGCCCGGTGCCTGCTCTCCACAAGCGGGCACCCACGACATTTCCGAGCCCAGCTTCCATCCGCAACGCCTACCTCACCCCCTCCAACAATGTCTCGCCCCAGCCCCCAGCACTGGCCTCGGCATCCTCGAGCCTAGCCTCGTCGCCTGCATCTGAGGACTGCAAGACGCCTTCGCCCATTGCCTCGGTCAACAAGCCCAAGCGACCCATTTCATCGCGGACGCTTAGCGGCAAGACGGTGGCCGACATTGAGCAGCGCTTTGGCCCATTGAGTCAACCTCCTTGCGGCGTTCCGCTGAGCGTTGGCGGCTGGTAGACGCATCACCACCACTCGCATCACACACATTTACTGTACAGTTGTATACATCATCCACCAAACCCGCACACCTTACTGTCCATCATGTTCATTTCCATTCTTGCATAGCACTCGTCTTATAAGTTGGTCGATAGGACCACTTTTCTAATGAAAATGTCTGGCTTGACCTGGTGGTGTGCAGGCTGCATTGCTCGTGTGTCTGACTACTGACTGCTCGTTGGCTCGGCTCGGCTGTGGTGTAAAAAGTTCCCACAGGTTGGTGCAACTAGGCGAGAGCTTGTCGTCGGTGTGGGTTGTGCCTGCCGAGTTTCCTTGGCGCTTGTGCTAGAGGCGACGTGGGTGGGGCGAGGCAGGATGAGGCGAGGCGAGGCGAGGCGCGAGGGAGGCGGCGTACGGGGTAGGCGTAGGCGTACGGCCGGCGCAAGTGCAAGCGTACATTGATAGTGCTGCACCTGGCTGGCTGGGTGACGTGCGTCAGTCACGACAGTGACGTCTATAGCGCCGGTCGTACGCGCTCCCCACAAATTCAGCATTGTTGGGCCATTTCAATCTGCTGACCTCGCGTCGAGGCGAAGCGTTGGGGCGTGGCGCAGTGGCTGGGGCCGGTGGGGGACGGTCGCTGCGCGCTGCGCTGCGGTGCACCGCTGTTCAGTCCGGCGAGCAGCTCGTTTCGTTGGCATGCATCCGGCGTTGTCGATACGAAATTCGGCATCTGGGCAAGCAACGGGGGTCGGGGGTGGTCGTCGGCGGACTGGGCCGTCGAGATCCGGCCATGACCACGGCCACGACCACGGCCACGGCCCACGGCCCACCGAAGTGCGCCGTCCCCAGTCCAGTCCAGCCCGCTACCGACGCGAGCCAGCCAGCGGCATGCTGCGGCACCCAGCGGCCGCGTCCGTGGTGGCGTTGCAAAGCCCGGCACGCTGGAGGCGGCGAAAAATTACGCCGGGGCATTGCGGATGCTGCTCGTGGCGTCGTCGGCGGCGGCGCCACAGGGCTTGCTGGGCTGGGCCGCTGGAAGGTGGGCTGGCGGGCCGAGCGATACCGCGTCGCGCGGCCGTATGGTGCAGCTATGGGCCGCGTGTGCATTGTGCGTGCATTGCGCTGCATTGCGGGCCCACGCAGGCGCGCTGCCGAGCGCGGCGAGTGCTTCCATTAATTTCGCTACGACTGCGACTGACGACTGCATTCCCCGCAACCGTCTGGGCCAGAGCATGTGTTTTTCCGTAGCATGCATGCATGCTGCTGCGCCAGTTCCGGTGACATGACGCTTGCTGCGTGCTGCGGTGTATGCGCGGTGTCTTGGCCCGACTACCACCCACACGTACGCACGCTAGCACGCACGCGAGAGAGGTACATCGGGCAGTGGTTTGTTTGGTTCTGACGAGTTCGATGGGGGGTGGGGTGGGGGGAGGGGGTGCGTACGCGCAACACGCCGCATGGGGGGCTGGCGGGCCGGAGCTAGCTAGCTGCGGTGTGGTCTCGCACTCCTTGTGGCCGGCACGCGAAACACTGGCAGCGATGGCGGCGGCGCGCCGTTTCACGCATCCCACCCGTCCGTCTGTAGCTCTCCCCGTCTGGTTGCCGGTGGGCGGTGCTGCGTCGCCGGCGGCGCTGACGACGGGCCTCGTCGTGTGTCTGTCAGACACACCCCATTCATGTCGCTGGCCGACTAGCGGCAGCTGCCACCAGTCTGGCCAGATCTGGCTGGCGGCTTTCTTTCTGCTCTGCTCTGCTCTGCGCCAGGCAGGCAGGCGGCTTCATGCCGCGCCGCCCGCGATTCCGCGTTGCGACAGACAGCTCGCAGATCCCACGGCTTAAGCGTCAATCTGCTGCCGAAATTGGCGGCGCGTTGCTCTCCCTGCCCTCCCTCGGATCAAAGACAATCCCATGCCGCCATGCCATGACACGACACACTAACGCGTTGCCGTGCATGCGGCCCAAGGCCCAAGGGGACACCCAAGGGGACACCAACCAGCCTCCCCATTATTGCATGGGCCTGATGTGCGTGAACATGCAAAGGGACGACACGCGTCATGCTGTCAGCGCGTGTAAACAAAGGCACTGGTCGATGACGTCCGTTCCCGATCAGTCCAAGCCTGTTTCCCACACTTGTCCCGCTGGGAACGTACCGAGCAAGCAAACTGCACAACAGCGTGTCACTGCGCGCTGCGACCTGTCGCATCTTGAAATGGCCGCCCCGTGGCCAGTTCACACACTTTTGGGTGTGCCGCGCGCTTCCCAGGCAAGCCCGGCAGCACCCGTGTTGATTGTGGACTGGTCCGAGTACCGCCGTGACAGACTGCGAGATGTGCATCCATCGTGTAGCAACCAACCGCTTGCCGCTTGCCGCTCGCTCGCTTGCCTGCTGACTCGCCACGCGCTGTCCGAAAAGAACGCGCGGGAGAACGTCGGAACGGCTCGCGCCAGCGCCTTGTCTGACAGCCAACAGCGAACAGCGCCACGCCACTGCCTCCCCCTGCGCCTCGCTCCCACGCCCCGCCGCCAGGGGTCGGTGCACGTTACGCTCGCTACTGCACAAGCGACACGCATAGCATGGCCGAGGCGCGAGTAGTCACCACCGTGTGTGTTCGTGCGGCAGGGGTGGGGTGGGGGGTCGGTTGCCACTCGCACGGTGGGCACAAGTGTCACTACGCATCTAGTTAGCCGGGCGTGGCGGGCGTGGGTGGGTGGCACTAGCCCCGTGTGTGGGCAAGCAGACACAAACAATAAGGCAGCTGCCGACACGACAAAGCTAAACTCTGTCAAGTGACGTTGATCAATTGGGGATGTGGCGTGCGCCGGTGGGTGCGGCGGGGTGCGCACCCGCCGGCCGGAGCGTTTCCGGAGGGAGTGGACGGCGCGAGGCGGTCGATCGCGCCGCAGAGTAGAGTCACCACCTCGGTCGAGGTCGGTCGCCGGGGCGTGGGCGAGCTGAGGTCAGCCAGCCCCAGCGCGCCACAGATGTGTTTCGCTTGCTTCCAGCGCGCCTCGCCGAGTGGCGCATGGCTGGAGGCAGAGCGAAGCGACGGCGCCGGCGCCGACGCCGCCGCCGCCCCCACCCGCCACGCCACGAGGCTGACACTGGCTGGCGGCCACGGCACGGGTGTCGCCTAATCCGTCTGATATGGGCGAGCTATGCGGCTTCTGGGCGCGCTGGCTGACGGAGTGTCCGGCCGAGCTGTGCTCGAGCCGCTCGATACGCCGTCGCCACGACCCGACCGTTCGATACGCCGTCGCCAACCCGACACGCCACAGTGGCACCCATTCCTCGCGGCCAGCGCCCGCCCCCCATCCCCACACGCCACGCATCTATTGTCGCCTCTTCTCGTCAGCAGCGCGCGCCGCGGCGGCGCCGGACGCTCCACGCCGTTGGCAATGCGCCACCCCGCATGCCTCGACTGATCGCCACTTGTGGCTCGTGTTGCCACGCAACGTGGTGGCAATACCAAGGCGGCACGCGGGCGCGTCACCAGTCGCAAGCTCGAGTCGCACGCTCCTGCCAGTCGTCGCACATTACCCAAACGATGCTGTGCATGCCTACGGCACACGCGGCCTACACCAGTGCATGCGGCGCGACGCGCTGCTCCACAGAACGCACGCGGTCCCCGAGATCTAATCGGGGCGTTAGACGCGCGCGCTCCACACATTATGCTTTCCGGGGCCTCGACCGAAACCCGGCGCGGCGCGTCAGCCGACTTGGCCTACGTCGTGGCGGGGGGCGCCGCCGCCGTCAATCTCCACAGCGGCGGCGGTGGGCGCCGAATGCATGCGCTCGACCTCATGTATGTTGATCGCCACGGCCATCGCCACACGCCACACGCTGCGATCGATCGATCGATGCGCCGCGCCGCGCTGTAGAGCATTCCAGTTGAGCCACATACCGACGGGCAAACCATCGCGGGTGAATTATGACGCCTGTGGGCCCGACGTCAAAGACACCGCGCTCCGGGCCTTGGGTGGCACTCAACGTCAAGCTCGCCTCGCGCATCTCGCCTCGTCGCCAGGCTCGCCACAGCCCATTCCGTGGCGCCGGACATGTGTCGTGCGCGTTTGGCCTGGCACGTGCCGTTTATAGTTGTGGGGAAGCTTGGGGTTGCATGTCACGGCAGGCGCGTTGGTGCGGGGCTGTCACTGCTCGCCTCGCTTACAGCCCGGGCAGTACCGTCGGATTCGATGCACGGTAACTTGTGTCTGGTGTCGTGTCGAGGAACGCGGAGAGCCCACCCGATGTTCGCCGCAAGCGAAGCGAGGAGGGGAGGGGGAGGGGGAGGGGGAGGGGGAGGGGGAGGGGGAGGCGCAGCCCAGCCGGCGCCAGCGCCAGCGCCAATGCACGCGACCATGCTCTCCGCACGGGGTCGTAACCCCCCTCGCCTTCGGCCCCCTGGCGCCGTTTCGTTTCGTCCCCCTCCTTATCGAAAGGAGCAAGTGGCGGCCTACCCAGTGGGCGGCGGATGGGCCGCAGTTGGAGACTGGACCGCATGGACGGCATCTGGCATGTGCTGTGCCCGGCGCTTGCTGATTCCGAACCGATGACGAGCCCGATACCACCAAGGCCGCCGCACCTCCCGGCTGCCTGCCAAAAGCGACAACCGGTGGTGAGCTCGCCGCGGGTAGCCCTACCCGCCGCTTGTGATGGCACCCGCCCAAACTCAACCACCGCTGGCGCCCTAGATCTGGCGTGATAACTCGCTCGACCCGCAGGGAGCGGCGGTGATTACGAGAGACGTGTACGAGAGTACGTAGGGCCAGTGATCAGCACTTTGGCTGCCTGGTGCACCCGTGCGCAGGGGACTTCTCCCGATGTGCCTTGCCAGGGCCGAAGAAAGAGTACGACGACACCTTGTCGCCTCCTGGCGAATGCTTGCCGTTGGTAGCGTACGCAGCTTGAGCTTGGTGGTTGCCGCTGCCGGCCTCTGGCATACCGCTGCCTGGCCCCAGCCGCCGGCGGGCGTGGGCCACGCTGCCACCAGACCCTGCGTGCCCTGCGGCAACTTTTTCGCTGCCCAAACCAAATCTGTGGGGCGAGCACGCGGTCATGTGGCATCGCTCTGCCACAAACAATGTGCAGTTACGAGGAGGTGGGCTGCGTGTCGTGCGACGTTGGTGGGCCGGATGCAACTGTAGCGATGCGATTGCGGCACCTGTGGCGGCGTGGCCACGCCGCTCGCCGACAAACGAGTCGAGCGGGAGTGGGCCGCCCCACCGGTCAGCGAAGGCACTGGGGAAGATAGATCCACGGCAAATGACGGGCAGAGTGAGTGAGGAGGAAGCGGCCCGGCGCCGCCTCCGAGCAATCGGCCTGGCCTGGTGGCCAAACTCCGCACCGTGGCACGCCGGCGTCTGCCTCTGCCCGGAACACCGGCCCGCTGCCCTCCGTCCTCCCCATGGAGTAGGATAACGTTGTTTCGCGATGCTACATACGGCACGACACGATCTCGCCATGTCGGCCCGAGGGCGCGGGCGTACGTACAGCCGTGCCATCGCCGACAGGGCGCAGCAACATCTCGTCCGTCGCTGCCCCAGAATTCAGCACGGGACGGCGAGTGGCAAGGAAGCGATACGCGGTGAGCCGACCGGCGCGTCGGAGAGCACGACGACGACGCCGACCCGACCACGACACGCGCTTCAGGACAGCGCTGTTGTTGTCTTGTCAGAGGGCACCCGAGCAAGCTCCGGCAGGGGGGCTTGGCGGGCGGTACTCTGCGGCAAGCGGCGCGGCGCTGCGCGAGACCAATGCGGCAGGCAGCGGCAGGTAGGACAAGACGACCACCCGATATCCGAGTGCTGTCGGGTGGCACCCACCGCGACGCCTCCCCCATATGTGCATGCCACAGTCGCCCGTCCCAGCCTTGGCGCTCCTGTGCTTGTCGGGTGCCGGGAGGGGACCGAGTGTGCTCCGAGGCAGGTTGGGCGGGCTACGGCGAGCGTGAGAGCTGTCTGCGGCTTGGCACTCGCATTGTCCTAATCGGTCCGACTATCGGAATGTCTCCGCGACGCCGACCGGCACCGACGGCGACGCCGACGCCGAGCAACCGAAACGGTGACCGAGGCCACGTGGGAATGGCTCCGCTAATGTTACACGTGGCTCTCACGTGTTACCAACCCCATCACGTGACAGCCACGCACTACTTCGACTCCCTCGCCACTCTGTTCACGTCACGACGGCCACGGCCGTAATCGACGACGAAATGATCAAGTTGTCAACAACCACCTCCCTCTCCTCACTCTCGCCACCGTGCCAGCCGCAATGTTCTCGAGAGTGTCCGCAGCAGTGGCCCCAGACTCGCCCTCGTCGTCGCACGCCGGCACGCACAACCAGCCACAGCAACAACAACAAGAGGTCGGGCCTCTTCTTGCTGCCGAACTCGCCATCGAGTAGTACGTCTGCACACTAACTTCCGGGGGGTTCGGGTCACTCACTAGTGCCATACCGAAACTGGCAACCGACCACCACCCTGCACCCCCGGCGAGGTCCCCTCTGACTTTGTTGTTGACACGGGAACCTAGCCAGTCGCTGCGCGCGCCAGGAAACTGCCCCACGGGCATGTACCTGTTTCCATCGCCCGACACGCTGCTCAAGTGGGTTGGCGTCTTCTTTGTCCACCGCGGTGAGTCGATCGTCGGGGATGGGTAGACGTAACAAACGTCTACACAGCCGGCGTTGGCGGCGTTGCGCGCGTGCTTCTCCTGCACCCGCACAGGCCGCCGCCCGACTACCACCCCCAAACTCGTCGGGAAGAATGAGCAACTGACATACCCGGCCTTAGGACCTTATGCCGGTGCGATTCTGCGTTTCACATTAGCGTTTCAGACCAGCTTCCCGCGTACGAGGCCGAGTGTCTTCTTCGACTCTGACGTGTTCCATCGTGCGTGTGTTTGTGCTGGCCCGTGGTGTGCGACGTCTGTTTACACTGCTTCCAGCCCTCGTCGAGCCAAAGACCAGAGAATGGACGCCGCGCGGACGCCTAGCCCACTGGCAGCCAAGAGTCGATCACGTTGCCCACCTCTTGCGTGCACTCAAGGAGAGCTTTAGGATGTCAGCGCTCGACGCCGTGACAGAGCAGGAGGCGAGCAACCGCCAAGTGTGGTCGTGAGTTGGAATCGGGAGTGCGAGCTGGATTGTTTGCTCACACCCCCAGAATGTATCACCATTCGCGGCAGACATTCCTGTCTCTGACGGCACAGCGCGCGCGCCAGTCTGCTACGCGGCAGGTCCTGTTCGGGGAACCCGATGGCACGTCGAGGCCCATGTCGCTCCCCGCTAGCCCGTCGATGGGCGGTGGCGGGAGCTGGAACAACCACAGCCACGACGACCACCACATGATCCGGTTCACCGAGCTCGACGATGGCGCGGTTAGTCGCCTGTGGGGTGACATGCGTCGCAGCCTGGGCGAGAGATAAGCGCGGGGGGGGCCACCCATCGGCTCTGGACGTCATTGCCCAGCACCCCACCCCGCACCCCCCACACGCACCCACCACCCTATAACATAGACGACTCGACATACTGCATAATCAGTGTACCTAGCACATTCATACACATGTTGTACATAGCCAATGAAGGTTCATGTTGATGGAATCGGGCCGCCATGTGCCACGCCCAAGTGCCACTGGGCTTCGACGACCTCCACCGACGAGTTGACCCCGCGCTACCCCACGATGATGCCCACTCTGCCATCTATCGCAATCGCCCAGTCGCCACCAGCACTTATCACAATCAACCATCCGGAGTACTAACAACGATGCCGCAACCACAGACAGGCATACACGGGCCCCTGCTGCTCGAGGAGGCGCTGATCCGGGTATGTAGCATGCGCCAACCGGCGAGCCCAACGCCCGCGGTGCTGACACGACAGACGCCGTACGAGCTGCTCCGGCGCTCGCACCGCTCGGCGCAGCGGCAGGTCGAGAAGGACTTTATCGCCGTGCAGGTGGGTTCTGGCGCGGGCGCCGATGCTGACGCCAGACGCAACTGTCGTCGCTGCTCAAGTCGTTTTCCGGCGGCGACGGCGACGCGGCGGCCGCGCAGACAAAGCTCGACGCCGCGTCGGAGCGCGTGCGCGGGCTCAAGCGCAAGCTCGACGACCTGCAGCCGTCTGCCGCGGCGCCGAGCGTGCTGCGCGACCGGCTGGCGCACGTCGACGGCGCGCTGCTCGCCCCGAAGGGCGAGAAGACTGCGTGCGTCGCCGCAGCGGAGGGGGACGGGCGGCTGACGCCACGCAGAGAGGACAAGACGCTGGACCGGTACATTGCCGACCACTTGCTCCGGAGCGGGCGGATGAAGACTGCGCGCACGCTGGCAGCGAGCGCCGACATCGAGCCGCTCGTCGACCTCAAGCTGTTTGCCGAGCTCGCAAAGATTGAGCGCGCGCTGCTCGAGAAGAACTCGTGTGCGGAAGCGCTGGCGTGGTGCGGCGAGAACCGCGGCACGTTGAAGAAGCAGGGCGTGCGTCGGCAGTGTGGAGCAGGCTGACACCCAGAGCAACCTCGAGTTCGCGCTCCGCCTGCAAGAGTTCATCGAGCTCTGCCGCCGCCGCGACACGGCTGGCGCGCGCGCGTACGCGGCCAAGAACCTCGCCCAGTGGGCCGCCACGCCAGAGATGCAGCAGGGCGCGACGCTGCTCGCGTTCGGCGAGACTACCGGCGTGCCGCGCTACAGAGTGGGTGTGAGTCGACGGGCAAGCTGACGGCAGAAACTGTACGACCGCGCCCGCTGGGCCCAGGTGCAGGTGCAGTTCCGCGACACGTTCCTGTCCATCTACGCGCTGCCGTCGCAGTCGCTGCTGGCGCTCTCGCTCTCGGCCGGCCTGAGCAGCCTGCGGCTCCCGGCGTGCGTGACGAGCGCCGAGGCGCCGGCGCGCGCCGCGCCCACGCCCCTCCCGGCCGCGCCGCTCATCCCCGCCGCGCCCAACCTCCTCGTGCTCGGTCTCGACGGGCTCGCGCCGGCCGACGCGGCGCCGGCGCCCGCCGCCCCTGCGGCGGAGGAGAGCGCGCCCCCGCCAGAAGCGTACGCCAACGTCGACTGCCCGACCTGCGCAGAGCACATGCGCGTGCTGGCGCGCGAGGTGCCCCTCGCGCACCATGTCAACTCGACGCTCGTGTGCCGCATCACTGGCGACGTGATGGACAGCGAGAACGAGCCCATGGCGTTCCCGAATGGCAACGTCTATTCGTCCAAGGTGGGTGGCGGGTGGAACGGGACACCGCTGACATCCAGGCGCTCGAGCAGATGGCAAAGGAGCACCACGACGTCGTCACCTGCCCCAGGACGCACGAGGCGTGTGCGTTTAGCCACCTGCGCAAGGTCTACATCTCGTAGGGAGTCGTCGCTAGTTGTATCTCTGTTGCATATATTAGTGGATCCAGAGGCGCGTTGCATGTGGCGCTGCTACAACTCGTGGCTTCCGCCCTACTCCTCCTCGCCGGCCAGCACAATCATGTTGAAGTTGATGTCGCCGGCGGCGCGGGCAATGTACTTGTCCTGCACAATCTTTGCCACGTCCTGGGGTTGGGTCAGTGGATTCCAGCGCGGGACCCACCCTCAGCAGGTCCTTGGACGGTCCGCGGTCGAACGGGCCCTCGCGCCCGCCGTCGAGCTCGACGACGCGCAGCTCGCCCTTGGCGTTGGGAGCCTGCACAAACGCGATAAAGTGCGTGTCGACGTCGAGGTCCTCGGGGACAGCCGACTGGCCGGCCTGCGCGGCGGCCGTGTGCGCCGATTCAAAGAAGTCGGCCTCGTCGAGGAGCTTTGCGCGTTCAAGGGCTGCGGGGTTAGCTTGGCCGCGCGTCTAGGGATGCTGGCGCGAGGGGGACGATGGGGATACACAGCGACAATGCAGCACGACCCGACGACGCAGAACGACCCGACAACCCGACGACCCTCCCCCGGCCAGAGCACACCACACCACACCGACCCCACCCCGCCGCGATCTTCTCTGCTTGTGCTTCTGCGCCGGGCTGTAGTGCGCCGCGTAGTGCCTTGGGTCGTCGAGCGCGAGGTAGAGACGGATGAGGGAGTGGACGGCTTGGGCGCGCAACTCGGCGAGGCGGGCGCGCCACCCGCGCCGCCCCCACTTGCGATACCCACGCCCGAGGGCCTCGGTGGCCGCCTTGAACTTGAGCAGCTGGGAGCCGGGGGTGAGCGCGCCCTCGGGGAGGTTGAGGAGGGCGTGGAGGAGGCCGATTGAGCCGCACGCGTTGGGGATCTGTAAAGCGAGCGCGCGCATCAGCGCAAGCCAGAGGCCACTCGACCAGCGGCTGGCACCGCTCCACGCCCACCCACAGTCTGCTTGATCCACCACACGTCCTTGCCGTCCCACTTGCCCTCGCCGTCGCGCTCCTCCTTCTCGCGCGCGGCGGCGAGCTCGCCGCGCGACGGGAAGAGGAGGAGCACGGCCTTGACGGGCTGCGGGACGAAGGCGAGGAACTCGTCGTCGAGGGAGAAGAGGTCCTGGAAGCTGAGCGGGGAGTTGGGGAGGCCGAGGGCGCGCGACCACTGGGGGGTTAGCTAGGAGGGGGCCGCGACGCACGTCGTTGAAGACCTGGTGTTAGCGGGGCTTGATGCGCGCGCTTACTTCCGGCGAGGCCTCGAGCGGGACCCACTTGGACTGCGACATTGTGCGTGGTGAGTGTGGACGTGAGTGAGCTGGTCGCTACGATGGCATCGACAATGTCGGTCACGACGTCACGACGTCACCGTTAGGTGGCAACTTATCCGAGCCACCGCTTAGATTTCTGCAACTCAGCTCGATTAACGACGAGATTAACTCGTCGTCTACGACTCGCAACAAGACCACACACCCCACGACATGTTCAAGATCACACGGCTGCCAGCAGAGACACCGGCGTACGCCGACGCGCCGCGCGCGCCCGCCCCCACCGCAATGGACATCGACGACGACCTGGGCGAGGGGACGAGCCTCGGCGGGCGGCGCACCGTCGTCACGCCCGGCGAGGTCATCACCAGCTCGAAGGAGTACATGCGGTGGGTGGCGCGCTGCCGCCTCCAAGCTGACGCCCAGCGGCCACGGGACGTACGTCGAGGACGAGCACGTCGTCTCGAGCGTCGCAGGGACCATCGAGCGCGTCAACAAGCTCATCAGCGTAAAGGCGCTCAAGTCGCGCTACGTGCCCGAGGTTGGCGACCTCGTCATCGGGCGCATCGTCGAGGTTGGCGCGCAGCGCTGGCGCGTGGATGCGAATGCGAGGCAGGACGCCGTGCTCATGCTCTCGAGCGTAAACCTCCCCGGTGGCGTGCAGCGGCGCCGCGTCGAGAGCGACGCGCTCAAGATGCGCGAGTTTTTGGCCGAGGGCGACGTGAGTGGGCGACTGTTGGCTGGCAGCGCTGCGAGCTCGAACAGCTCGGCGCCGCCTCGCCCGCCTCGCTGACGCTCGGCTGACGCTCGGCTGACGTCCCAGCTCCTCGTCGCCGAGGTCCAAGCCTTCTTCCAGGACGGCGCAATGTCGCTGCACACCCGCTCGCTCAAGTACGGCAAGCTGCGCAACGGGCTGCTGCTCTCGCTCCCGCCGCGCCTGGTCCGCCGCCTCAAGTCGCACTTCTACCACCTGCCGCCGCCGTGCGGCCCGGCCGGCGTAGACGTCATCCTCGGCCTCAACGGCTACGTCTGGGTCTCGCTCGGGACCAGCCAGGCGAGCCGCGAGGGCGGCGAGGGCTTCGACGCAGAGGGCGTGTACCGCAACGAGAATGATGTGAGCGGTGCAGCAAGCAAGATAAGCTAGATGGGGCAGAGCTCACGCACGCGCAGGAAATCGACCCGGAATCACGCCAGGCCATCACAGACGTCGCAAACGTCATCACGACGCTCGCGAGCCACGACGTGCCCCTCTCCGACGCCCTCATCGCCGAGGGATACCAGTGGCTCCGGGCCGCAAACCTCGAGCCCGGCGCACCGATCAGCAAGGAGGTCGGCGACCGGTTGGTGTACGACCTCGTCCTGGCCGACGAGTAGCTTAGTAGATAGACCCTGCATGTATCTCCCCACGCTCTATCATTCTGACATGACTACTACTCATGCGACTACAAACCATGCTCATTATGCACATGACAATGACCAATGCGGCAAAGTAAAAATTAAAGAAACTTGAGTGGGTGGGGGCCTCATCCCGCGCCCCAGACGCGAACAACGCCGTCAGCGCCAGCGCTCGCCACAATGGGCAGATCTGGGTGGCTCGCGACGTCCGTGACGCCCTCGTCGGACCGCTGTCGGTGCCCAGTCAGGTCCTGCAGCGACGTCTTGCGCTGCAGGTCCCACAGCCGCACAGAGCAGTCGACGCTCGCGCTCAGGATGCACATGGGGGAAGTGGGCGACAGCGCGAGGGCAGTCACCGGCGCGGGGTGGGCCAGAAGGTTGTGGTTTGGTGATGCTAGACAAGGTCAGCACAGTCAAGCCTCACGCGGCGCCGCTTACAAGATTTTGTGTCGTAGAAACGGAGATGACCGTCCTCGTGTCCAGTAATGATCCATGGGAGCGTCGGGTGGCTCAGGATGGCATTCACCTGCGAGCCAACCTCGCCAAACGTCTGGATCTCCTCGGCGCCGTCGACCTGGAACAGCTTGACGAGACCGTTGGACAGGCCAACAAGAATGCGTGTAAAGTCGTGCTGGTCGACACACAGGCAGGTCGGCACAACGCCCTCGCCAAAGTCCCCAAACGTCGCTTGCAGGCTCCATTTGCCGTCGCGGTCTTCCCACAGCTTGGCCGTGCCGTCTGCCGAGACACTGATCAGCTGCTTCTCCACAGCGGTGCGCTTAACAGGGCCGTTAGCCGCGCTGCTCTTTTCCGTCCGAGGAGGCAACAAGCAGAGGTCCCAGACGATGTCGGTGTGCCCCTCGAGGGTCTGGATCGACGTTGACGGGTCATAGGGAGCGTACGGGTCGTGGTCGCGGGCAGGCAGCTTCCACAACCGGATGGTGCAGTCGGCCGATGCCGAGAAGATGACGCCGAGCGACGACGAAATGGTGACGGCCGTCACTGGGCCGCTGTGGCCCCGGTACGTGGCAACGGGTTCGAGCTCGGCCGCGAGCGGCCTCAATGACGACGACATGATGCTTGGCGCGTCCAGCGACCAGACCTTGACCGTGCAGTCGTCGCCGACGGTCGCCAGGGCCAGCTCGGGACCGTTGGCAAGGGCGACAGAGCGGACAATGTCGAGGTGGCTCTTGAGTGCTCGCCTCGTGGTCCAGATACGATCAGAGTCGCCCTCGGCCTCCTCGGCCTTGACCTCCTCCTCGATCAGGGTGATGCTGGCCAGAGACTCCTCGTCGCTGCTTCTGCGAGGCGGCCATGGCACCTTGCTCGCAGCTTCATTGGCAGCTCGCAGCTCCTCGCGCCAGGCGGCCTTGCTTGCGGGCTTGTAGATGGCCGTGAGCGTCTGCTTCGGCTCCTGGGTTAGCCCAGCGGCGCGGTCGACCGACGGAGGCTCAGCTCCATCAGGAAGGGGGAGGGTTCGGGGAGCAGGCGAGGAGGGAGGCGCGTCGGCCGAGGTGTCGGCGGACGGAGCTGGTGGGGCCGGGGTCTCCTCCTGTGCAGGGGCAATAGGCTTGGGCTCGTCTGTGCCGTTTGGAGGCGAGGTGGCAACAGCAGCGCCAGCCGCGAAAGTCGCTGCTGCTGCTGCTGTTGTTGCGGTTGCAGCTGCGGCTGCAAGTGCTGCCGGTGGCGCCGACGCTGAAGTCGCCTGCGAATCCTCGGGTGCAGGTGCTGCTTCGGCAGACGGCTGGGCATATGGGGACGGAATTGGCTGTTCAGGCAGATTCTTCCTGGGTCGATCCACACCGGTCGCCGCTTCTCCGTTGGGCGGCGACGAAGTCCCTCCCTCAACAGCGACGGGGGCACGCGGGGGCAGGGGGTTCAGCGCGCCAGGAGACGTGAGATAGGTAATCTCCTGGAGACACTGCTTGAGGTACTCGCGGCTGCGAGCCCGTGCTTTGGGGTCACGCGGGGGCCCACTGAGGTTCTTCCAAGACGAAGTGTCGGGAATGGGCCGGGACGGCTGCTTGGACAGGTGCACGCCATTCGACTTTGGTCGTTCTAGAGAAGCGTGAGCGTCGCCACCAAGGCCCATGGGCACGTAGCACGTACCAATGTCATCGCCGCCCTCGCTGCTGCCACTTCCCTCCTTGTCGTCACGGCTGCTGCTTGCATTGTCCTCGTCCTTTAGGGCTGCCAAGCGAGAAGGCGGCAGGGCTGCAGTGCCCGAGGTTGGCCGTCCGGTCGCCTTTGTCCTCTCCTGCCGCAGCGCAAACTCGAGCATTTTGACTCGCCGCAGCAAGTCGACCTTGAGGTTCTCGGCCGACCTGCGCTGTCCCTCAAGCAGTGCGATACGCGCCTGCGCCCGTTAGCACGAGTCCCCGTTCATGTTACGCACCCTCATCTCTGCGCGCTCAATCTCCCACTCGTTGCGGTCGCGTTCCCACCGCCTCCACTCGCTCTGGAGGTAATGCAGGACATTTGCGAGGTTCATCTCTGGGGGCGGCACGGGGGCATTGGACTGGCCGTCTGCCGACTGGGGGCCGCCGACCATGCCCTGTCCGCCAGGCCCGTGTTGCAGCTGCTGCTGGTGTTGGTTGACGGGTGAGCCACCGGCGCCGAGGCCGACACCGCCGTTCTGCAGCTGGCCGCCGCCTAGATGTTGTGGCTGCTGGGGCAGTCGGGGCGGGTAGCCATACTCTCGTCGCACGGGTTGCATCGTGCAGCGATTGGGCTGCGGTGCGTTGGGTGCGTGCTGCGGGCGGGCGACGCGTCAATCCGACCGAGGGCGAGTTGTCTCACGCAGTGATCACACGAGGACGAGTTGATGGGATGGGTGACAAAAGGGGGCAAAGATGCAAACACTCGGCCGTCGTCGGGTAAAGGTGGATGAGGCAGGCTGTTGTCGCACGACCTGGGTGTGAAGTGGGGGGGAGGTTTGAGCGGGTTGAACGAGGACAGGCGAGGCGAGGCGACGAGGGAAGGGCCGGGAGGGGGAGGTTTGTTCGCGGCCGCCTGCTGCTTCTGGTCGAGCCGGTTGTGCCGGGGGTGGGTGGGGGTGGGGTGGATGCAGTGGTGAATGTCAATGCTTTGAGGGTTGTTGATGCAATGGAGAGGGGAGAGGAGGAGAGGGGATGCTCGTGGCCGTCGTTGAATGTCGAGTATGTCGAGGTGGATTAGGGTTGACTTGGATAAGTAGTGTCACTGACGCGCAGTGAGCCAGTGAGGGGACAAGGGGAGGGCGACGTGAGAGGGACAAGGCTGCACTAGTCAAGAGCCAGCCAGCCAGCGCACCAAGTAGACAGCCAGGCAGGCAGCCAGGCAGGGCACCACCACCACTGGGCGTCATACAATGAACTCACTGCCCACCACTCATCATAGCTGCTGCCACGGGGCGGCCAGCTGCAGCCAAATTTGCTTCCGTAACCTGACGCGTGGCTGTTTATTTGGGCCGCCCTCAAGTCCCATAGTGCGGAGTTACGGCGTCATACCAAACATGCTCGAAAAGGCAGTTTGCAGGTGCGGGGCACCGGCCAGGTAGCAGAGAGGCGGTGGTGAGCATGGTCGATGCTGCTGCAACGGTCCAGTGTTGAGCCGTTGCATCACTGGATCCCGAGGTCGTCGCGCACCGCGCACCGCGCAGCGTGATAGACCAGGACCAAACATGAAACGCGGCGACGCGTACTTCGCGATCCATTCTAGCCACATGCGGCGGGCGGCGATGAAACCAGATCGGCAGTGAGCAAAGGAAGGGTGAGTGGGAGGGCCAGTTGTCGTTGCCGCCAATGCTCGAGGCTGGGTGAGTCTGCGAGTCATCCAGCTATGCGAAGGAACCAGATTCATAGTTCATGCTCTGCGCGCTCTCCTCTCTAGACCCCGTCGCGCCAAGCAGCAGTCTCAGCCCGCGCGTTGCCCTCGTTCTGCAGCTGCTGGTTGCCCGTCGCGATGCCCACCGCGCTCTGGATCTTGCCCTTGGCCCCGTCAAGCGACGGCACGGGGATGCCGAGCCCCGACTCGCTCGTCGCCTGCTTGTACTTCCACTGCGCGGCCTCGGACTCGACGTTGCCCTCGGTCTGGAGCGACTGGTCGCCGGTGACGGTGCCCCAGGCGCTGTGGCGGGGTGTTAGCGGGGTGGGGTGTGGTGGGGGGGGGGGGGGACTGGAGGGTGGTGGGGACGGAGGAGCCGTGGATGGGTGGGTGGTGACAGAGCCCTTGCCCAGGCAGCAAGCGTATGGCCTGGCAAAGCATCACTCGCGTAGCAGGGTGGATGCGAGATGCCTGGAGGGAAGGGAGGGAGGAAGACGACGAAGGTGGCCCCCTCGCTGCCACTTACGACTTTGCCTTTGCCTTCGCGCTGTCCGCAGTCGCATCCCACGCCGCCTGACTCTTAGCCACGTCGACCTCCTCCCTCCCCTCCTGGCCCAGCTGCGCGCCGTCCGCGGCCCAAGAGTCGCCCCCAAGCGCGGAGGGGAGCACGGCCCCGACGGCAGCGTACGCCGCGCCCTGTGCCGCCTGCTCGGTGTCAGCTGCGACCTCCCAACGCCCGGCAGCCGCGCACCTTGAGGTTGCCGCTGATCTGGCTCGGGGCCGTCTTGTTGTCGTTGTGCTCGGCCATGGTGGATGCGATGGAGTGAAGGGAGGCTCGCTCCCGAGGTTGACGTTTGCGTTGGCAGTCGCCCTGACGTCATTTGTCTCGGCGTCGACCAGCATACATTCCGGTGTTTATCAGCACGCAATGGCGGCGATCTGACTGGTTAAATGCAGGCGGCGGCAGCGGCGACAACGCTCGTCCGAGCGACTAGACAGTACCGCGACGACGGCGACAGCGACAATGGCGACCCACAGCGGCAGCGCGCCGCTCCTCCCCCCACCCCCGCTCGCCGCGTCCTTCCCCGCGTCGACGGCGCGCCCGTCCTCGACCTTCACCTTCGTCGGCGCGACGCCCGAGGCCACAGCGACGCTCCGCCGCGTGCTTGAGGAGAACGACCGCGCATACGACGTGTACATGGGCCTGCGTTGTGCGTCCGCCCCTCCCCACCCCGCTGACGCCCAGTCGCGCACAACCACTTCTCGCACTCGGTGCTGGCGCGGTACGCGCTCGGCGGCGGGCCGGCGCTGCTCCAGCGGACGTGGGAGCACGACCGGGCCGCGCTGGTCCCGCTCGACCCGGCCTCGCAGCCGGGGAGGGACGGCGGCGTGCCCGCGTCCTTCCCGGACACGATCGACACGTCCAACTGGGCCTCGCAAGCCACGCTGGGCAAGAAACCGTACGCCGCCACCCGGGCACAGCTGACGCCAGCGCGTACGCCCGCTACCTGTCCTTCTTCCACGCCGAGGTAGGCCGGCTGGGCGCACAGGGCGCCATCGACACCTACCTCCTCGCGGCTGAGGCGAACGGCGGCGAGGCCGGGCCGGAGATGCTCATCCGCCTCGTGGCGGGCATCACGCACCCGTTCATCCACCTCGGCCTCGGGGTCGAGTTCGGCGAGCGCCTGCTCGTCGCCGAGGCGCTGGCGAGCGCCGCAGTCCACGTGCACCAGAACAACGTCGGCCTTTTCCCCGACGGCTGGCCGCAGGCCGCGCTCCCGCAGGCCTCGGACGGGGCAGCACCCCTGCTGGGCATCTACGCCGCGCTGCTATCCGAGCCCAGGCTCGACCCGGGGCCGTTCGACCCCGACTTCGTGTTTGCAGAGTGCATGCGCGGCGCTGTGGCCGGGGGACGCGCGGCCATCATCCAGCGCCTCGTCGCGCGCTGGGACCTGTCCGACGTCGACGCCGCGCTGGACGCGCGAGTCGAGGAGGTCGCGTGGCTCGCGACCCTGCTCGCTGGAGCGACATCCAAGCCAGGGTATCCCACCCGCGTCGACTTCTTCCTCGTGCGTATGCCCCCCCGCGGCGCTGACACCAGATGCACGCGCTCACGTCGAGCGTGTTCCTGCCCGCGCTGCTCGCCCGGCTCGGCGCGCAGGCGCGGCGCATAGTGCTCCAGTCCTACGTCCTCACCATACTCCAGGTGGCGCTCGCGCGCGGCCGGCCGCGCCTCTACCCCGCCGAAAGCATGTCGTGGAGCGCGGCCCCCGCGCCCAAGCTGCCCGCACGCCCAGCGACCGACGTGATCGGCGACCCCGCAGACCCGGGGCAGCACAACCCCTGGCTCGCGATCGTGGCCAACGCGCTCGTGTCGACGGGTGAGTGGGGCAACAAGCCGCGCTGACGCCAGACTCGCACGTGCCCAAGTCGGTCCGCGCGCTGCTCCACTACGCGCAGGCGTACGGCTCGACCCCGCGCGGCGGCGTGCTCGGCGCGGAAGCCATTCCCGGCGGGGAAAGCCTAGACGGCAGCCTGTTCGTCCGTGTCGCCGGCCGCATTCTCGACGTGACGGGCTGGGTGGCGGCCGGCGAGCCCGAGCGTAACTGGGACCGCTCTGGCCTCGGCTGGGACGCAGTGTGGGATATGCCCGACTACAAGCGGCCAGAGTCGGCCATGACGGTGGATAAGATTGTGCCGCGGGGCCAGGTGAAGAATGATGGCAAGTTGTAGCGGAGGGAGTGGCATTGAGCGAGGCGGGCGAGGGGGTGAGGCTGGGTAGTGGGAGTGGTAATAGCAGTCAGTATGCCGTTGTGCAGTGGTCATGTTATCGAGCTTGTGCTCGTGTTCAGAGCCCAGGCCATGAGCTCGGGCAGCAGCACGCGATCAGCTATGGCACCGCTGCACCGCTTGGGACGTGAGTACGACGAGCCCTTCCGGGCCACCCATGCTCCCCTCGCACTTCCCATCAGTACCAATCAGCTCATCGGCAGACGTATACATCCCCATGTAGTTGTAGTTGCCAGAGGCGCGGTACAGCTAAGGCTGTTGTTGGTTTACTCGGCCTTCTTCTCCTCGGCAGCGGCGGGCTCGGCGGCGGCGGGGGCGGCAGCGGGCTCGGCAGCCTTGCTGTGCTCTGTTAGTGCTGCTGCAAGATGACGAAACTTCAGCACTCACGTCTCCTCCTTGGCCTCCTCCTTCTTCTCCTCGGCGGCGGCAGCGGCAGGGGCGGCGGCCTCGGCCTTGGGCTCCTCCTTCTTCTCCTCGGCGACGGGGGCGGCGACCTCCTTCTTGCCGGCGTTGGAAGCCTGGGCGTCCTCGAACGCGGCCTTGAAGAGGTTGGCGTCTGGGAATCGTGTCAGCTATGCTATCCGCCGGGCTGCCACCCCTGCTCTACTCACTCTCCGAGTTGGCGAAGCGGATGGCGAGGGTCTCAGCGCTGGGCTCGCCCTCGGCGTAGTCGGCGGCGACGTTCCAGACCCATGAGCGGTCCGAGCCGACGTTGGGCGAGAGGGTCATGTCGGCCGAGACTGGGGCGGGGGGTTAGTGCTGCAGTGTGTGCGAGGATGCTGCGACAGAGCGGCACAGGTTCCACACGCTGCCGCCACATTGCCGCCGCCGCCGACTCACCAATGTGGTTGGCGCACACCTTGAGCGTCTTATCCCGGCGCATGACGAGGCGGACCTTCTTGGTGTTCTTGTGAGCGAGGAGACGGACGTCGCCGGTACCGCGCTCCTTCCACTCGAGGTCAGCCTTGGCGAAGCGGAAGAGCTTGGCGCGCCTGGGGTTTGGTGTCAGCACGGGCAATAGCACAGGCAGCAGGCAAAGGACATGGACGTCCGAGCCGAGTCGGGAGCGCAGCGCAGCGCACGCCGCTCGCTCGAGCCGCCAGCCAACGACAACCAACGCACATCTTGAAGATGACATCCTCGTCCTCCTCGGCCGTGTTGGTGGCGACCGTCTCGGTGAGGCGGATGACGGGCTCGAACTGGGGGTCGTGCTCCTCGGCGGCGGCAGCGCCAGTGTCGACCTGTGGGTCAGCAGGGCGCCGGGCGGCTTGAGCGTACGGGCTTGGGCTCGGTGTCGGCCATTGTCTGGTGGGTCAGTTGGGGAGAAACAAAAGATACCCACGATTGAAGATATGCTGTTAGATGAGAGAGTTGGGAGTGTAGAACTTGATGTTCCTTTTGTTGGTGGCAAGGGTGGTGACGAAGGAGCGAGCGAGTGAGCGAGCGAGCGAGGAGGTGGACAGGACTGGACAGGGGTCGTCTGCGGCAGCAGAAGGCATGTGCAGCGTGCACTACAGTGACACCTCCCGCTGCACCACTCTGGCGCGCTCAAAATCCTCTGGCACACGCCGTCGTGACGCGTTCAACGAGGCCCACGCGCCTATGAAGCCGTTTTTGATTCCGTGCCGCCTAATCCACTCGCACGCCTAAAGAAGATCGGCCTCCGCCAGGCAGCGTCGCGTGCCACGTCCTTAGCGTCACACCCATCTCGCTCGCTCGGCGACCACCAAACCCGATCAAAGCAAGACAGCCAACTGCTCGACAACTCACTCCCACCACATTGCATTGCATTGCCTGCTGCACAAAACAGCACTGGCTGCTGACGAAGAAACGGCAACGACACCAACGACACCGACAACGACCACCACCCAGCCCCCACCATGCGCACGGTCGCATACCTCGCCTTCGCGCTCGCGCTCCTCGCGTCGGCCCTCGCCCACAGGATAGACGTGACGGCCGGCGCCAAGAAGTGCTTCCACGAGGAGATGGAGATTGGAGACAAGGTGGGTGCTGCTGCGAACGTGTCGGGGAATCCAGCTGACCCGCCCCAGATGACGATCACGTACGAGGTCGGCGCGTCCACGGGCGGCAAGTTGGATATCGACCTTGTTGTGAGTACTCGGCGGCTGCCCTTGTCATCCCACGCCCCGCTCACACGCCCAGGTCTCGGACCCTATCGGAGACGCGCTCTACAACTCGTACGCCGAGCCCCAGGGCACAGTGTCCATCACGGCAACCAAGCGCGGCCTGTACACGTACTGCTTCAACAACCAGCACTCGTCATGGGCTCGCAAGACGCTGAGGTAAGGAGCGGAGTGGAGCGAGGCGTCGTTCGCCGCTAACTCGCGCAGCTTCAACGTCCACGGCGTGCGCTACATCGACGACAACCAGGAGCTCGGCGCGGTCGAGGAGGAGATCCGCGACCTCGCGCAGGCGCTCATGGTGGTCAAGGACGAGCAGTCGTACCTCGTCGTGCGTGAGCGCACACACAGGGATACGTGCGAGTCTACGGTGAGTGGGGGCGGGGGGAGGCGTGTGAGAGGGGATAGAAGTGAGACTGACTTGTGGCCAGAACTCGCGCGTCAAGTGGTGGGGCATCACGCAGATCGGCATCCTGCTCGCGGTCTGCGCCTGGAACGTGCACTACCTCAAGAGCTGGTTCGAGGTGAAGCGGGTGCTGTAGGGGTGGTTCTATGGCGACGAGTATGCATCTGTGCTGTGACGGGGGGCTGGGGGGGGGGGCGGCTCGGAGGGGGGCGGTGTTGCCGGCGGCAGGGGGGTGGGTGAAGGTCTGGGGTATCGGTTGGGCACAGGCGAGCGCAACTTGCAGTGTCGAGCCCGTCCGCTGATGGTAATCACAACGACGGCGTCGTGCAGGCGACATGAGGAAAGCCATAAAGCCACTTGCAGATGGCCGACACGGTGCCGGCGCGGCGTGACCTCGATGCGCCAGTAGCCGAGAGTGGCACCAGCTCGCCGCGTCGGCTGGTCTCCGACCCCCACGCCCCCGGGGTCTGCCAACGCAGGGTGGTGCACGCGACGGTAAGCCGAGCATGCATGCTACGCTGCGCGCACAAACTAGCCCGCCTCGGCGCAGCCTCGGCGGGTGCATGCTGCGGATGCCCCCCGCCCAGTCCAAACTCCGGCGCCACACCCCTCCCCCACCCCCGAGGCCGAGTTCCTGAATTGATATCTGCGGCACGTCATATGGCGCTCGCGGGCCGGCGCGCGGCGAATGCTCGATATATAAGGTGCACTTTGCTAACCGAGGGCTGCTTCTCCCCAACGCCCGCCTCAAACTACACAATGGGGAACAACCTCGCGCAAGCCTTCTACCTGCTCGTGACGGCCGGCGCCGTGCTCGTCATCTATGCGTGGAGTGAGTGCTCCCCCCAGCCCAGCTGACCCCAGTCATCATCCCCAGCCCAGCGCTGCAGGGGCTCAAGAGCGCCGACTGCCTCGCCAAGACGGAGGGCGCGCGCGCCTACTCTTTCCTCTCTCTGCGCGCCAACGTCTCGCTCTGCGTCATCAACAACGTCTTCCGGGCCGCCAAGCAGTCGGCGCCCGCCACCGTGCTGGCGCAGTACTTTGGCGCGTTTTTGAGCGCTGCCCTCCCGATCGCGACGTACGAGAGCTTCCGGCCCCGCGGGAGCGGGTTCTGGGCGCTCGCCGCGCGCGGCGCGAGCGTCGCCTTCCTCGCCGGGCAGGTCGTCACCGCGGCCGTCGCGACCCCGCTCTACTTTGCCGTCGTGGCGGCTGCCACCCCCGCGCCCCGCTTCAAGCGCACCAAGGCCGGCGACGTGCTCCTCGAGCCCAGGCCGCGCCCCGCAACGGAGCAGGTGTGGGCCGTGCTCATCTCCACTTGGCTCGGGTTCATCGTGCCCTTCGTCCGCGCAAAGGACTTTGACTACCACGCCCTGAGCGTGTGGCAGCCCTTCCCGCTGTACGTGCTCGCGCTGAACATCGCGCTCCCCCCGCTCCTCGCCCCGCTCGTGCGCAAGACCAACCCCGGCATCCCCGTCGTGCTCATCGCCCTCGGCGGGGTGTACGCCAGCGCCAGTATTCACCTCAAGTACGTGTTCTACCTCGCCAGCCTCGAGGGCGGCGCGCTCAAGGCCGTGCGCGACGCGTTCCTGCTGTACCCGGCCAGCGAGTGGGCCGCCGACTGGGCGTCCCACCTCCCAACCGTGGCCCACGCCATCTTCGGCGCCGACTTTGCCTTCGTCGCGCTCGCCAACGCCGCGCACGTCATCCTCGGCTTTGAGCCCGGCCTCGACGAGGCCGTCGCCCTCGCGCTCAATCTTGTGCTCGGCACCGCGCTCCTCGGCCCAGGCGCGGCCGTCACCCTCCTCTGGGCGTATGGCGAGCTCACGACCAAGCCCACGCTCGTTGCGGCCGCGGATAAGAAGGGCAAGGGCAAGGCCGAGTAGGGGGAGGCTCGTAGACGCTTAGACGCATGCATGCCAGAGTCGGGCGGGAGGGGCGGGCGCAGGGAGCAGGTCGGCCGAGGCGCCGGCAAACGTCGTGAGCACGAGGCGCGGGGGAGGCAGCAGGTGTGGCTGGTCGAGGGCCAGGACAGAGGTTGTGGGTGGTACGTCTGGCGAGCTGACGGCGCCACGCCGCCGGCGGAAGAGGAGCACAGCGCCGAGGAGCAGCACCGCCGCCGCGGGCAACGCGAGGCCCAGGACCCAGAGGTGCTGCCTGTCGGCTGCCGTCAGCGCTGGTGCGGCGCGGCGTACCTTGCTCGGCGTGCACGTCTCGAATCACTGGCATGGGCGAGGATGTGGGTGAGGTTGTGGGGCGGCGTCTCGTTGTCTATTATCTATGCTGCCACTTGCTGGTCGATGATCGGGCCCAGAAGCCACACTGCCACTGGCAACCAGCTTGATGATCACTCTGCTCACAGCCTAGAAGCCGCCCAACGCCAAATCGAGGCCGGATCTCATTGCCCAAAGCCCAAAGCCCATAATGTACATACAGTAGAGCTACGCTACGCCCGTCCACTCTCCCTACTCCCCGCGGCCCAAAATCGCCGCCATCTCCTTCTCGTCGGCCGCCTCGACGCCCCGCGCACGCGCCTTGAGCCGCAGGTTGCGGTCAAACGTCACGAGCAGCACCTGCGTCGCGCCGTCGTGCGGCGCCGTCGACCCCAGCAGCGCCGACCGGTCCACAAAGTGCTCGGCCTGGAACGACGCAACGTTGAGGATCAGGTCGTCCATCGTGCGCGCGCGCTCATTGAACGACAGGTTGGCACCCGGTGCCGGGGCCCTAAAGTCGAGATGCTCGGCGCGGATGAGCAGATCCGTGAGGTAGTTGCCACGCGACGTCTGGATCTTGAGGCACAGCGCGTGCGTGCGGATGCGCGCTTCGAGGTAAGAAACCGCCGCCTTGGCCTCGGCGCCCAGCGGAGGCGGGTTCTTGGACAGGCCATCGAGCTCAGTAACCACGGGCAGGGGCACAATGACGCTCCACTGCCCGCCCTCGACCACCTTGGCAAACAGCGACAGCGAGCTGAGCAGCACGTTGGTGTCAAAGATGAGGATCGTGTAGCCTGGCACAACGTTGTGTCCTCGGCCATGCTTGGAGCGAGGGGCCTTGGTGATGTGCGTCGACGTGACCTTAAGAACGTCACGTAGGTGGCGGCGGCGATCGCGCAGTACGGCAAGCTCGGGATCGTGGTCATCGCCCTCGCTCTCCGAATCCGCAGGCTCGGGGTCGTCGGCATGGGATCGGTTGCAACGGGCTGCGCGACGCTGTGCCTTGACCCGCTCGGCCTCAGCTGCGTCGGCCGCCTTGGCGAGCGCTGCTTCCTCGATAACCGTAGACAGCGGCGGGTTGATGACCACCTTGCCATCCTCGAGATCAAAACCATCGACATAGGTGGCAAGCACGCCCGCTGCCCACGCCACGCGCCGCCGCCGGCGGTCGTCAATGGCGACGGGTCCATCGGTGAGGTCGGCACCGTCCACGTCGTCGACCACACCCTCGGTGATGTCGAGGGCCGAGTCAAAGTTGGCCAGGAGAACATCCATTTCAGACTGGAACCGCTCCCCGATTCGCGGTACAGCCGGACCGCCAGATGACCCACGGACGCTGGGCTTCGCCTTCCAGAATCCACGCTCATACACGCGGCGGCCGATCCATTCCATGCCACGCATCGTCCAGTCGCCGGGAAGCGCCGCCGGGCCGATGAGCCGTGCCTCGGCGCGCACCTCCACATCCAGCGAGTTGACAAAGTTGGCCAGCTGCTGCCAGGGGACGCGGGTGAGCAGAGGTGCCGAGACGACGGGCTGTCGGAAGATGGTCGCGATGAAGGTGAGCATGATGGTGAGGTAAGGGTTGAGGACGTGGTACATCCCTTGTTGCCTGAACGGATGGGTGAAGACAAACTCGAGGATGGAGAAGGCCAGTTCGACGGCAAGGGTGAACGATGCAGGCAGTTCGTCGTCCGATGGAGGTGCCAACAGCGGCTCTTCGTCGTCCACTACCCCGCCGTCGGCGTCGTCGTCGCCCTCGGCAGGGTCCTCGAGGATTTGCTGCTTCCGTCGAGCTGCGCCTTCTCTCGCAAGTGCTTTGCGGATGATGCTTTGGTCGCTGCCATACTGCATGATCGCACCCAGGTTGACCGTGCCCATGAGGAGCCAGTCGACCTGGGTGACGCACGCTTTGCGGCTCACTCCATCGAGCTCTGCGTCCTCCTCGAGGCGCTCCATGAATCGTGACATGACCTCGGGAAAGTCGTCGAGCTGGATCTTGGTGAACAGCATGCCGTGGAGGCGGATAAAAAGGTCCATGGCGGTCGCCTCGGGTGTGGAACGCTGGAACTGGAGGGCAGAGTCGAACAGCGGGAGGATCGACTCGCGTGACGTCTCGAACGGATGCGACGCCGTCAGGCTCTTGACAAAGTGGTAGAGCGCGCGGCCTTCCTGCCCCCGCATGTCCCGGCATAGGAGAGCCAGGTGGTGATGCAGTCGGCCCTCACCGGGCTTCTCGGTGATACCCATGGCGTACCAATCGCGGGCAGTCGTCCGCCACGTCTCCTTGTCCTCCACATCCCAGTTGTCGGCAACCTCTTGGCCAATACTCGCGCCGGATGATATTGCCGGCTCATCGTCGTCAATGCGCGCATCACCCGATCGCTTCTCTTTGGGCAGCTCGGCAGTGACAGTGCTCGCGACAGCCATGCGGTACCGAGCAAGGTCCCCAAGCGCCTCGATCCAGGCCGTGCGAAAGCTCGACAATGTCTGATCCTCGAGCAACTCGGTGTAGAACTGGTAGGCGTCGTAGATGAAATCCGTCAGGAGGTCAAGAGCCGCTGGGTTGTGCGACATCCAGGCAAAGCGCAGTCGTTCAAGAATCAGGTGGAACCCAGTCTGCCACAGTCGTACGGGGATGTTGTACTTGACCGGTAGGCCTCGCAAACCAGCCGGACCAGTGGGGTCGAGAGCAAAGTTGAGAAAGTCGTGGTGGAGGTTGGCAAGCTTCTTGTGCATTGACACGAGTTCCGCCCAGGCAGCTTGGGTGTCTGCGGTCTTTGGGTCGAGCTGGCGCAGACTGCGATCGGCTGTTGTTGTCCGGTCCAGTAACACCGAGATGCCAGCCTCCGGGTCGGCCGCCATCTTCCGGTGCATCTCGGTCAAGTTTTGCTCGAGTGCGCCGATTTCCTTGTACGCCGCCTTGAGCAGCCCCTTGGCGCCAGGCTCGCCCTCCCCCCGGCCGCGCTTGTGGTCCTTGAAGCTCTCGCTGCCCTCACTGCTTCGGCTGCCCTTGCTTCGCGTGTCCGAGTCTTTTCGTCGACTGCTCGGATGGCTGCTCCCACGCTCGCTTCCCTCGCGCCGCCGCCGCCGCTCACGTTCACGGTCTGCCTCCTCCTCTGGTGTTCGAGTATTGTGCCCAGGTCGGAGGAGAAATGGGCGGCTCGGAACGCCTCCTGCTGCGGAGGCTCCACCTGCTGCGGACAAATTGTGGTGGCCATGAATATTTGTATTGTCCAGTCCTGGGCCTAGAGCGTCGCTTCGCGAGAACTGGGTGGGGTCATAGGTGTCAAAGATCTTGTGCTGTTGCTGCTGCTGCGTCGAAGGTCCTGGTGCGTCGGGATCGAACAGCCTCCTATGCGATTCAGGTTCTGGTCGTCGGCTACGCGAACTGTTATTCGCTTGTCGAGGCAGTGGCGGCGGCGGCGGCGGTACTGGAGGCGCATCCGGGTCGAAGAGCCTCCTGCGGGGGCCGGGGCCGACATCACGACGCTGGTCATCGCGTCGCGCGAGCGGTACAGGTGATGTCGGTGATTCGACTCTGCGTGGCATTGGGGGAATCGACGGGTCGTAGAGCTGCTTGCGCGAGCTCGGCAGCGCCGGCCCGCGATCAAAATCGCTTCCCTTGTCTCGGCGTGAATGGCCTCGTTCGCGTGACCCGTCTCGTCGCGGCCTGCAAGGTCATTAGCCGGTCGAACGAGCAGACTCACCTGGTGTGGCCGTTGGACCGGGAGGGCTCCTCCTCGCGATCTGGGCGGCGCAATGGTCCATTCCGCGAGGTATTGGCAGTACCGGACACCTGCGAGCGCTCGTTGTGTGCCGCCCTTGAAGACGACGCGGTGGCAACACCTCGGGCTGAAGCAGAAGGATTCTGGCGTTGCAGGGCGATAGCGCGCTCAGCCAAAGCGTCCTGCTCAGCCCCCGGTTGTGGTTGCTGCTGTCTTGGCGGGCGTGCTAGGCCGGCATTTGACCGAGCCGCGTCCATTGGTGTTGTCTGGATTGATTGCTCGAGGGCGTGCAGTGTTTATGGGTTCAAGGTATCATTGTCGATTGGATTGTCCGGGATGTGAGAGGAATGCGGGGGTGGGTCGAGGTGGGATGGGGGCGACAGGGAACGTAGTGTGCGTCAATGTCCTGGCCTTTGTTGATGGGTTCTTGCTGCTGCTGCGAACTGCGAGCTGCGAGCGCAATCGAGTTGACTGCTTGCTTGCGGGGTGGGGTGTGTGTGTGTATGCGGAGAAGAGGGCTGATGGGGCGTCGGGGTTGCAGTGTCCGGTATGTATTATGAAGATGGGTCTGAAGAAAAGAGAGTGCGTAGATGCAAGACGAAGAGTGTGTCAATAGAGGAGAGAGAGAGACTGAGAGATCAAGTGGGGTGATTGTCGTCGGTCGGGTCGGGTCAGCCGGGGGTCAGGTTGCCGTTGGAGTTGGAGCCTTGTTCTGCTGCTCGTCGTTGCCAAGAACAGACGTGTCTGACCCGTCCTGGGCTCGATGCAATCTCCGTCTCTCCGTCTGCTGCTCGGTCGCAAAGCACTGCAGCACGACAGAGGTCGACGACGACTGTGGCCCAGCCAAGCAGCCGGCCAGCCAGCCAGTCCACTGCGGCAGTGTCGTCTTTCCGCCAAGGTCCAGATTTTGGCCAGGGACAGACGCTTGGCAGCTCGCAACCCGCAGCAAAAGTCGCAGTAGCAACCGCACACCTACGTCATTAATAATGGTCCATTAGAAAATGCCACGTGGGGATTACACCGGCTGCAATGCCGATTAATGTTGTCCGTTGCCCTAATTAGATTCCCACTTTGGGTCGGTCGCGGGCAGTGCAACGTTCCCTTGCCGCCGCCGCCGCCGCCGCCTCGGCCTGCCTCGCCTCGCCTCCCCCTCGCCTCCCTTTACCATTTCGCCGCCCAACAAGAAAGACAACCGACGGCGACGGTGACGACGCAACCCCCCACCCCACCACTCCAAAGACTTTTGTTTTGACTACAACTCCATTTCAATCTTGCAAACTCATCCTTCTCTCTCTCTCGACCACTTACAATGCCGCCCCCAAAGGACACTGAGCTCTACGAGATCCTCGAGGTCAACTACGAGGCAACAGACATTCAGTAGGTAGACTCTCGCCTCGGCGCCCTTCCCTGGCCAGCGCCGCCGCTCCAAACAAACCACTGACATGTGCTCCCCCCTCGCCCCCGCCACCGACGCGCAGGCTGAAAAAGTCGTACCGCAAGCTCGCAATCAAAGTGAGTTGGGAAACGATGCTCGACGAGGATCACGCCGCTGCCGTGCTTGGACAGCGTGGTAGCCGCAAGGCTGCGCGAGATGCAAGCACACATGCACTGTCCTACACCAGGCACTGGCGGTGATTGCTTCTCATCCCCGTCCTTGGGGGTTTCGAGCTGCCCGTCCCCCCTCACGACCAACAGCAAGTGCTAACAATACCCAGTGGCACCCAGACAAGAACAACTCGCCCGAGGCCGAGGCCAAGTTCAAGGAGATTGGAGAGGCCTACCAGATTCTCTCCGACCCCGACAAGCGCGCCTTCTATGACAAGGTCGGCCGCGCTGGCATGAACCAGCCTGAGAATGCCATGGAGGACCCGCAAGAGATCTTTGGCAAGATCTTTGGTGGAGGTGCGTGCTGTTTGGGAGCGCGAGGGCCAGCCGTGGGCCGTTTACGGGCGCACTTGGCCGAGCGAGCGCGAGAAAGGCACGTGCTGACGTGCGTTACAGAGGCGTTCTACGACTACATTGGCGAAATTGCCCTCGTCAAGGACTTTACCAGCACCATGGACGTGGTCATGACGCCCGAGGAGCGTGCAGAGATGGAGGCGGCCAAGGCCGAGGCTGCCGCCGCTGCCGGCGGTTCTCCCCCCGCCACCCCTGCTGCGCCTGCTGGTATTGACTCGAAGGCTGGCGTCGAGGCCAAGGCTGCGGCTGAGGCCAAGGCCGCTGCTGAGGCTGCTCCTGTCAACCGCGCCAGCACCTCGGCTGATGGAGCTCCCGGCTACGACTCGACTGGCTCCGGCGGCTCCCCCGCCGGCGGCAGCAGCAGCGACCTCGCCGCCAAGAAGGACAAGGAGGACAAGAAGGGCAAGGCCAAGCTCTCTCCCGAGCAGAAGGCCAAGCTCGACGCTCTGGAGGAGGAGAAGGAGAAGGAGCGCAAGGCGAGGTGGGTCCCCAGCTTGATGAAAACACTAACCTCGCAGGATTGACGAGCTCACCAAGAAGCTCATCTCGCGCATCCGTCCGTTTGTCGACGCCAAGCACCCGGGTGACATCAACGACCCTGAGACCAAGGCCTTCGAGCAGAGGATAAGGACTGAGGCCGAGGACCTCAAGCTCGAGTCGTTTGGTGTCGAGCTCCTGCACACCATCTCTGGTGTGTACATTACCCGCGCCGGCAACTTTATCAAGAGCAAAAAGTTCTTTGGCGGCGGCTTCTTCGGCAGGCTCAAGGAGAAGGGCGGCATGGTCAAGGAGGGCTGGGGACTGCTCGGATCTGCGTGAGTTGCCCGACATTGGTTGCCTCGTCAACTGACCCGCCAGCATGGGCGTTCAGGCTGCGATGGCTGAGATGGAGCGACTAGAGCAGAAGGGCACGGCGACGCCGGACGAGCTTGCGGCGCTCGCCGAGGACCTTTCGGCCAAGATGCTGCTGACGACGTGGCGCGCGACCCGCTGGGAAGTCATCAACATCCTCGGCCCCGTTGTCGACAACGTCCTGTACGAGCCCAATCTCTCCAAGGACGCTTCTATTCGCCGCGCCAAGGCCATCATGACGATTGGTGGCATCTTCAAGGACGTGCAGGCTGACGAGACGGACGAGGAGCGTCGTGAGCTCGAGCGCCTGGTGCAGAGCGCTGCTGGCAAGAAGAAGAAGCACGCCGAGAAGAAGCACCACGCCGGACGCCGCGCGTCACCACCAGCTGGTGAGGCCGTTCCGCCAGAGGTTGCGGAGAAGCTTAAGGCGTAGGGGAGCGCCTCCGCAGGCGAGCGTACCGATAGGCTCAAAGCCTAGAGTAGAGGCATACCGACGAATAATAGATGCCTTGTTTTTCATTGTCCTCGTATGTGACTGCAGATGCCATGTTATTCTGAAGCGGGCGACGACGCCATGGGGCCGGGTGTGCCGAGTGTGCCGAGTGTGCGGAATCTAGTGGCATGCGTGTCGACAATACAACAACAGGGTGGAGCTTAACCTCGAACATCTACGCGAGGTATCCGTGTGACCGCGGTCTAAGGTTGTGCGGCATGTGGGCGGGCGGCGTTGGCAGCGGCTCTGGGTAACGCTGGGCAGTGTGGCACCGTCGCCTACTTGTCCTCGCTCTCGTTGGTGTACGGCAGCCGGACCATGAGGGGCACGGCCTCGTCGTCTGCCTCAGCCTCAGGCGGGGCGGGGGCGCGCCCCTCGCCTGTTGTCAGCTTTGCAGCAGCACACAACGCACCGATCTGCTCGAGAATCTTGAACACGTACGGCCAGGAGGCTAGGACCGAGCCGATAGCTAGGGTGTCAGCGCTGCCATCTTGCTCTTCTTGCTTGCTCGCGCGCGAGAAACGCACCGGCACCCCCGTCGGCCATGACATTCGACATCTCTGCGAGCTTCTCGACGCGCGCGACGAGCCGCGCGCTCTCCTCGCGCAGCGCCTGCAGGCTCGCGTACTCCTGCTGCTTTTGGTGCAGGAGCTGCAGCGAGGGCGGGAGGGTGGACACGTCGAGCGGGCGGGCTGACATGGTGGGCGGGGACAGGCGGAGACGTGAAAGTGCAGAGCGCGACTGTCAACAGTTGACGGCGCCGTCGTGTTGTTGTCAGTGCCGGGGGCGACCGTGGGAAAGCTTGGATTTGGGTGGCGAACCGAGCTGGCGCGATGCGGTGCCCGAGAAGTGACCCGATGTCGCGTCGACAATCCGCATTCGTTCTCGCACACTACATTGACGACTTGAAGCTTGACGCCACGGCGCGCTCGAGAGAATAAATCGGACAGAGGAAAGCACCGAGCTGAAGAGAGCGCCGGTTCCCGCGCGTACCCGAACCAACCCCGACCTCCAACCCAACCCCGATACTCGGTCCTCTCATCGACCTTCCCCCGCCCCCCTCACAACCCAGCCGGACCCCGCAACATGGTCACACCCCCGTCCGAGCCCATAACCGATGTCATCCTCCTCGTCTGGGTACATGGGTGAGCTTTTTGGCACTCGACACAGCTGACGACCAGGTTCAAGGGAACCGACGTGACGTTTGAGGCGTTCCCAGAGCGTATGTCTCCCCTCGACGCCGCCGCTAACCCCCAGGCGTCAAGCACGTGCTCGAGCAGACGCACCCCGGGCTCGCGGTCCACTCGGAAGTGTTCCCCGTGTACCAGACGCGCGGCGAGCTCGTGAGTTGAGTGGGTGCGAGTCGCGGCGCTAACGTCAGAGCGCGGCGGTCGAGGCGTTCACCGAGTGGCTTACGATCAAGGTCGTCGAGCTGGAGAACAACAATGGCAGGGGCGGAGGCGCGGGCAGCGCAAAGGTCGCGCTGCTGGGACACTCGTACGTGCGCCGCAGGGATCGTCTGACACCGCAGTATGGGCGGGCTGCTCATCGCCGACGCGACGTCGCGCATAGAGGCGGCGACGCACAGGGGCTCGCCGATGTGGCCCAACGTCGTGGCGAACATTGGTGCGTTGGATCTGGGATGGAACATGTGCTAACCCTCAGCGTTTGACACTCCGGTGAGCCGGACAGGGCTACATCTCGGCCCAGGAAGCTGACATTGCAGTACCTCGGCCTCCACCCGCACGTGTTCAAGCACCAGATGTCCAACGCAGCCACCCAGATCGGTGCGGCGACAAGCGTGGCGTCCAAGATCGACTTTGCGGCATTCGGCGCCGGCGCGCTCAGCCTTGGCGGCCTCGCGTGGACCAACAAGGCGAACAAGCCCGAAGAGACGCAGACGCGGCAGAAGTCTGCGTCACCCTCACCCTCGCCGGCTACAACGCCAAAGCCGGCCGCCTCGTCGTGGTTCAGCAACAACAAGGGCCTGCTGGGCGTCGGCGCGCTGGCGGCGCTGGGCGTGGCGGCGGCTGGAACAGCGTACCTGCGCCGTGACGACCTGGCTGGCGGCTGGAAGTGGGGCTACGAGCACATGACCTTTGTCAAGAACCTGTTCGACGACGAGGGCATGAAGACGCGGATGAAGCGGATCGACGAGCTACGAGAGACACGCAAGGTCGTGTTTGCAAAGTGAGTCACTGTCACCTTTGGGTCGGATTAAACTGACGCCCCCCGAAGCCACTTTACTCTTATTCCGCCAAAGGGATTCGAGGGCAAGCGCACGTTTGCGATCGTGCCGTCGGCCTCTGGGGCTACTGCGGACGCGTGGATTCCGGCCAGCAATACGCGGGCGTCGGACGAGGTCGAGGCGCACACTGGCATGTTTAACCCTCGCACAAACGACGGGTTCTACGACCTGGGTCTGGCCGTGGTGCGTGACCTTGGCCTACGGCTACAGGAGACGCTGGGGCGGGGTACACCCGCGGCGTCGGCGGCGGTGGCGGCGTCACCGTCACCTCCTGCTGCTGCTGCTGCACCTGCACCTACTCGTGCTCCTGCATCAGCTGTTCCCGAAGCCGCGGCGTGGGCGGCGGCGGCGGCGCCCGCGGCGCCCGAAGCGTCGGCATGGGCCGAGGTGGCCACGCGCGTGGATGGGAAATGGCAGCCGCCTAGCGCGCCGCCTGGACCTGTTTCAAAGCAAAACAACAAGGCAGCGGTTTATGAAGACGAGGATCTGCTGCTGTAGATAGATTGAATAGAGCCAATTGTGTAGCTATACAGGAGAGACTGAATCGGTGCTGAATCCTCGGATCTGTATGTTTGTTTTGTCTCCGGGGGTCGTTGGCGCTGCTTGGTGCAGGGCTTGTCGAGCCAAAGTGCCTGCGACAAGCGCCACCAGGACTGGCCCACCTGGATGTGTGAGAGCTGGGTTGGGTTGGGTCGGTCGGGTCAGGGGACGGCCGCTGTCTGACGTGTCTGACAACTGATCACCATGAATGGCGGCGAGGACGCGCTACTTTTCGGGGATTGTCTCAGTGTGGGTGACTTCAGACGGAATGCTGACGAAATGCGCATCTCATCAAAGTTTGCTCGAGCGCGCTAGCGCTGGGTACAGCGCTAGCCGTGGGTCGCCGTCGTCGTTGCGGCGAGTGCATGCAGCAGAGGGAGGTTTGTGCCGTGGCGTCGGACATTGTTCCTCCTTGTTCCTCGTGTTCTTTGCTGGGACCCCATTCCCTGGAGCTCCCTTGAATGCAGCCTGCCTCAGCAGCAAACACGCCGCACCCTTGGGCCTGGGTCCAGGCAGAGAGATCCATCCAGCGCAGTAAGTGAATGCAATATGTTGCTGCGTCGTGAAGAGTGCTCTGGGTGCATCACACATGCAGGCAGGATCGCCCCGCACGTACGCATGCACACACGCACGCCGGCTATCAGACCGATCGACGGCCCCACTTGCGGATCCCCGACATGAGCAAATGAGCATCTAGATGGCAGCTGACACTTGTGCACTTTGGGTGCTGTTGCCGCAACTCTGACAGGCGTCTAGTGCCTTGTGCGTGCGTCCGGGGTGTGAGCGAGGTGAGGTGCATGCGGCCGAGGTGCGCGGCGGGTGGATGCTTTGGCTTTGCCAGGATAAGCACCCAGGGAGGCAGCAGGGCCGCAGGGGCGACTAGACGTTCGGCTCTTAGCGCGCCGCCACGCGGTGAACGAGACCGCCGCAGGGTGGGCAGGCAGCCCAAAGGCGCCAGGCGCCAGCCGCAATCAATACCTCGGCATTCAGTCGCCAGTAACAGAATAAGGCAAGGCTCGGCTGGCGCTGGGCTGGGCTGGTGCCATTCAGCGCGGCGGCGGGGGTGGTGCGGCTCCGGCGTGTGCGATAGCGAGGGCGGGGGACGAGGGGGCCTTGGATGTGGGCAGCCGGCGGCGCGAGTCACCCGTACTCCCCCCGAACATTTATATCTCGTGCCCCCCCTCCATCTCGCCACAAGACTCACCCCCCCCCCCCACACCCACTGACATGCCTGACGTCCTGTGCACGCCCACGCCCGCGACGTACGCCGCGTTCCCCGCCCCGTTGCAGTCACAGCGCCTGCCGCACGGCGCGGTGCTCGACTCCGAGCGCCCACCCAACCCGACGCCGAGGGCGGCCGGGCACCCCGGCGCCGGGGTGTGGGGCGCGCAGAGCGCGTCGAGCTCGCGCGTGACGCTTCGGCTCGCCACCTCCAACTCGCCCTCAGCCTCGGCCTCGACATCCGACACCGACTCGCCCGCCCCAGCGTCCCCCGCCACGCCCCGCCAGCTGCCCCAGCGCACCGCGAGCCTCCGCGGCAAGCCCCGCCCCCTCTCGGGCATGCGCGCGCGCCCGACATCAATGCACTCCGAGTTCTCGGCCTCGGGCAGCAGCAGCACGATAACCTGGGCCTCGCACCTCGACACGGCGCTCGACGCCGCGCTCCCCGAGTCGCCGGCGCTGCTGAACAGCCCGCCGGAAGTATCCGGCCTCGTGCCCTCCCCCCTCGCGGTGCCGGGGCCAGACTCGAGGCCAGCGGCGCCGGTGCGCCGCGCGAGCGACCCCGCGTGGCCGACGTACACGCCGCTCCCGCCGCCCCCGTCCATCGGGCACCAGCAGCGCAAGGCGGCGGCCGCTGGCGCGGCCGGGCTGGGCCGCAAGATGCCCCACGCGTCTGAGAGCCTCGAGCAGCTGCTCGCAAACCACCGCAAGGCGCCTGTCCCGCCCATGCACCCGGCCTCCGCGTCCCAGCTCCACGTCGTCCCAGAGGACGTGCCGGAGCGCCCGCTCAAGTCGCCGCTGAGGACAGACTTCCGCCCGGGGCCGAGGGTGCGCGCGTCGCCGCCCCGCGCGGCGCGGTCCCAGAACTCGCTCGGCCTCCACCTCGACTCGTACAGCCCCGAGCAGATGCGCCACGTCAAGGCGCTGCGCCGCCAGTCGGCGTCGTCGCCAGAGAGCGTGTCGGACCGCCCGCTGGGGCCGTACGCCGTGCGCGGGCACGCCAACGTCATGTCGACGCCGCACCTGCCCGACTCTGAGCGCTCAAACTCGCTCCGCCGCATGTTCTCGTCGCGCGCAATCAGCATGAACCGCAAGATGTCGTCGGGGAGCTCGAGCTCGAGCGGGGGCGAGTACATCATGACCCCGCCGACCATGTCGCAGCGCTCGCTGTTCCCCCCGCCGTTTATGCAGGACGCGGGCATCATGTCGAGCGCGAGCCTCGCCGCCATCGACCTCGAGGGGTACGCAAAGCCCAATGTCGAGCAGCTGCTCCGCGCGTCCGAGCTCCCGATTGTGGGCGAGGACGGCGTCGTCGTGCGCTTTGGCGACGTCGTCGCCCGCCGCCGCACCGTCGTCGTCTTCGTCCGCCACTGGCACTCGTCCTTCTGCGCCCAGTACGTCAAGGCGCTCGTCGCGGCCATGTCGCCGACGCTCCTCGCCGGCGCAAAGGCCCGCCTCGTCCTCATCGGCCACGGGTCGCATTCCATGATCAGGGGATACAAGGAGCACTTCCAGTGCCCGTTCCCGGTCTACACGGACCCGACGCGCCAGCTGCACGACGTGCTCGGCCTGCTCCCGCGCACCGTCACGACGCGCGCCGGCAAGGGCGACTACCTCGTGCAGGGCGCGGCCCGGCGGTGCTGGGACACGCTGATGCGCGCGTCGCGCATGCGCGGCGTCAGCGCCGGCGACAAGCAGCAGCTCGGCGCAGAATTCGTGTTTGACGGCTCGCTCTGCCTCGCCTACTCGCACCGCATGGTCGGGCAGTGCGACCACGCGTCCATCCCCGAGCTGGTGGCCGCCGTGCGCTCGCAGGGCCCGATCACAATGGTTCACGGCAACGCGTCGCGCAGCAACATCCAGCTGCCGCTGTCGTACGCGTCGACGGTCGAGTTTTCTTTCCCCGCCCCGCCCGCGCCGTCCAAGGCAGAGTTTGCGCGCTGGTCAGAGGTGCAGGACCGGCGTCTGGCGCGCCGCTCGTCGCGCTCGACGACGGCGACGTCACGCACCAAGACATCGGCGCACTAAACCATGGTTGTAGCTGTAATCTGTATTGTAGTAGGGTATGTGACGCTGTATCAATTGGTTTGAATTTGAAGGGGGGTGGGGGAGTGGGGGGGGAGTAGTGTGGGAGTTTTGTCGAGGCGGTAGTGGGTGCGGTGCTGGCTAGGCGATGAGCGAGGCAAGGCGAGACAAGCAAAGCAAGACAAGCAAGGCGAGACAGCCTCGGGCCTCGGTCAGCGGGGCAGCGGGGCAGCGGGGCAGCAACCAGACAAAGCAGCATGCCGCGGCCGGTCGTGAGGGGAGCGTTCCGCAAAGAGCGGAGCGACAGCCGCGCTCGGCTGCCGTGTTTGCTTGCGACTGCCACAGCTTGTTGTGCTATGCCGCCCGCCGCTGTTCCTGCGCGCCGTCACCGGTGGCGGGTGACTACCTGCCGCTGTTCCCGCTGGCGTCGTGGCTCCAGATGCCATCATGGGCAGCGTGCAGTCACGGCTGCTGCATCGGCCTCGCTATGCATCACCGAGGCGGGCGACTCCGAGACCTCTTGCAGAGACGAAACACCGACGCGTGCCAATTCAAGGCGCGCGCGATTAGAGTTCAGTTCAGCGCAGTCGTCGCGTCGGCGCCAAACAGACACCGAGACGAGACCCCAATCGAGAGGCCACGCCGATCGATGCACGCACACTCGAGCTTACATGGCATCATGGCAGCTCATGGCGGCCGAGGCCGTGGCGCCGAGGCACCCGGCTGACGGCGCGGCCCGCCCTGGACAGCCGTCTGGACGTTTCGAGACCCCCCCACTCCCCCGCCCACCAGCCGGCCTGACGACGGCCCGCCGCGCGCACGTACGTACGTGCCGCCCTCGGCTGGTAGCTTTATGCTTGACGACGCGCCGCCGTGTCTTTACGGCGCCTGGTTTTACTTTCGAGCGGGGGAGCCGTTTCGGATACGCACTGCGCCGCGCCGCGGCATGGCGAGTGAGTGCGACGAGTGCGACGCTTGCTGCTTGTCGACCGGCTGAGGGGGGGCAGCATGCGCGTGGTGGGCTTGCTGTCGTGAGGAGGCAGGCGAGTTTCAGAGTGAGTTAGTGAGCAGGCGAGGATGCGACGGCTGGGGAGGGGGGGGGGGGGGATGAGGCGAGGGTGAGAGGGGGAGATGAGGCGAGGGAGGAGGAGGGGGAGATGAGAGGGAGGGAGGGGTTGCGAGAGTCGTCAGTCGACATCCGTTCAAGCGCAGTGGACGAAGCTTGTAGCTCGACGACCAGCGACGACCTCGACGACGGCTGGGGTCGGCGGGGGGTCGACGCCTTGCTCGAGCTCCTCAAGACAAGGCTCGCCTGGGCGTCAAACCCCCGTCCCCCTCGACATCGCCTTCTCCCCTCTGTCACTGTCAACACCACAGCCACGACCGCGACCACCACCTACCCCGACCGCGACCACCTACCACAGCCGCCACAGGCCCCGCCCAATCCCCCCCCCCCCCACCCACCCACCCACCATGAAGCCCCTCCTCCCCGTGTTCGCCGTCGCGCTCCTCCTCATGGCGCCGCGCACCCTCTCGGCCCCGCTGCCCGCCGACGCAACACCAGCCGCCACCGCCCCACCGCCACCACCGACGTTCGTCGCGCTCGACCCGCTCTCGGGCGACCTGTGCGTCGAGCACCGCGAGGGCCTGCGCCGCAGTGGCCAGAAGGCGCTCGACCCCGGCCTGGCGGGCACGCTGGGCCGGTGCCATGTCGCGGCTGAGTAGGTGGGTTTGGGTGCGGGCGGGCTGGGGCTGGTGCTGACGGCTTAGACTGAGACGATTACACTGTACGACGATGCATACCCTAGACTCTGTGAGCCGCCGGCGCAGCAGGCCGGCGGTATGCCTGCCCTCGCCGCGGCATGCGCTGCTGCTGCTCGCGTCACTGCTCATCGCCGAGCCGATTGGCCGATTGCACGATAGTCGGCGCCGGGCAGTGCAGTGGAGAGCATTCCGCGGTCGTCAGTCCATGGCCAGTGCCGCAAGTGTCTTGGCCGCACCATGTGTCATGTGGCCAAGTAACTGCCGCCTCGTTGTATGTGTTGTGGTTTTTCGAAACGCACAGTGGCGAGGCCACTCGTCGTCGATCACGCCGTGTTTTGGACCACCTCGACCTTGGCCGGCGCGTCCGCTTTCGGCGACGCGGCGTGCTGTGTGCGTGCATGGCCTGGACTAGGGGACGAGGGGGAGAGGGGCAGCTGCTGCACCACCCAACCCCCCCTCCCCCCCCCATCCCGGCAAGGGGCGGGTTTCACTCCACCAGGCACTCGACAACTCGACGTGCTGCTTTTCTCTTCACCTGGCCGTCGCAGCGCCGCTACCCGACTGACCGCTGCACGTCGCGTCGGCGGCGAACATGCAGCTGCCGTCTTGCAGTCTCACTAACCCACTCACGCGATGCTCGCCCACGCGCCACTAGCCCTCGCGCTCCTCCCCCTCGCACTCGGCGGCACGACGACCGCGCCCCCGCTCACACACATCCCGGCCAACAGCTACGTGCCGAGCGGGACGACGATCTCGGCCGTCGTCCCGACGGTGATCACGGCGCCGAGCGAGGCCGCAAACGGCACGGTGCGAGGGTTCCAGAAGCCGGCCGCGGGCGACGAGTGTGCGTCAGCCCTCTAGGCGCAGCTGACAGCAGGGATCACGGGCGGCGGATCGTACGACGCCGGCGCGAACTGGGCGAGCTGGTGGCCCGCGGCTGGGGTCGAGACGGATCTCTGGCTCGGCGGGCTGGCCGAGCCGATTGCGCTGGCGAAGAATGGTGCGTAGGGCCCTAGGGGGGAGCTGACAGCAGTCGCGGGGGATACGGTCGGCGCCGGCGCGCTCGGGCGCAACGTCACCTCCGGGCGGGGCTTCTACGTCTTCCTCGCCGAGGCGGGCAACGTCGAGAGTGAGTGGCGCGGGGGGGTGGAGCGCGCTGACGGCCAGAAATCCTCGCCCAGTCGGCTCAGTTCGACATCCGGCGCGCAGGCGCCGCTTCGGCCGTGGCGCCGGGCCTTGGCCTGCTCGCGGCGGCACTCGCCCTCGCCCTCATGTAGTAGATTATATGTCATCGTCTAGTCCGTCTCTAGGGTACAGTGTCTATGCCCACGCCGCGGCGACGCCGGCGGCCACGAGCGCGAGCGGCGCGCCGAGCCGCCCGGCCCCCGCCGCCATGTTGGCCGGGTTGGTCGCGTGCGGCGTGATCTCAAACGCCTGGCTCGTGGCCAGGACGCCGGTGTCGCCCGCGCGCGTGAGGTACAGCACGAAGCTCTTGCCCACGGGGCTGCGGTCAGCGGGGTTGGGCGTCTACTCACAGCTTGGCCGAGCCGGCGCTCGCGCGCGTCTCGAGCGGCCCGACTGGGGTTAGCTGGCACTCGGGGTCCGCACTCACTCCCGCCGGCGATGAGCACCGGGTCGTCCTTGGGCGGGTACGCGCGCAGCCAGAGGTCGGTGGGCACGCCGGCCGCGGGCGCCCAGCTCGCGCCGTTGCCTGCGCTGCTTGCGATCCCTGCGGCGTGTCAGCGGCGGTGACCTCGGCGGTGACACAGTGGCGCCGGCGCCAGCTCACAGGTATCCCTCGCGAGCGGGAACGCAAAGATGACGGGCCGCTGCCCCGACGTCGCCGTGCCGTTGCCGCTCTCGATGGCGACGGGCACCGGGTGGCTCGCCGTCGCCGTCGCGCCAGAGTTGTCGCCCCACACGCTGCCCCACTCGCGGGTCGACTGGGCGCCGGCGACCGCCGCGAGCACGATGCCGAGCGCTGCTGTTATCGTCGTGCGCATGGTGGAGTGTGCGGTGTAGAGTGCAGCCCTCGACTCTCGCTCTTGGCCTCTGCACTCTATGTTTAGCTGGGCAGACTTGCGCTCCTCGATCCCAGGCTTGGATGGCCGCCAGGATGGCACGCACACCCACACCCACACACCCATCGCGACCGTTTCACCGGGATGGCGGCCTAGTCTGCCGTCGTCAAGGGCAACCCCTGCTCGCACCTTATCCCCTCCCTGCAGCATGAATGCATACACGTAGCCGTGCCGTGCGTGGCCTGAAGCGAGATCGGAGCCATGCTTGCTGCTGCTGCGGCACTGCGGCACCACCAGGAGCAGCAGCGCAAACACGAACGCAACAAGCGCACCTGCCGAGTTAAAGTCGGCAGTGGCAGCATCACAACACCTGCACAACCCCCACCACGACCACTAGCCCCACTAGCGCGCAGATACCGCAGCTATCACGACGTCGCGTTCCCGCGTTCCGCCCGGCGCTGGCGCTGGGCCTAATGTCGAAGGTGTGCGAGCGCGCGAGGATGCCTAGGGTGGGTCAGCTGGCGGCAAGCGGCAGACTCACGGCCCTTGTCCCCCGCGGCTGTGAGGACCAGCTGGAAGGCGTACCCCGCCGGCAGGTCCCACCGCCCGGCGAGCTGCGTCTCGGACGCGGCCACTGCCCGTCAGCTTTGCCTTCGCCCAAGCCTACAGTTCGCCTGCAGCATGACGCTGTTGCGCAGCTGCGCGCCGCTCGGCTGGAAGATCCACAGGTCGGCCCGCTCGCGCGCCGCGGGGAACCAGGCCGCGCGGTTCTCGTAGGGGCGGTTCGAGTCGGCGTACCCTGCTGTCAGCGGAAGCAGGGGGCGCTACGCACAGTCGATGACGGCGTTGGGGACGGTGAAGCGTGTGTCGAGGGCGCGGGGGGCGTGGGCGAGGGGGGGTGAGAGCGTGGAGTTGTGGGCGTCGGCGACGGCGTCGGGCGCGCCGCCCGAGTCGGAGCGGAGCGCCGCGGCGCAGCCCACAGCAAAGACGGCAACGAGCGACGAGAGCAGCATGGCGGCGTGTGCTGCTCACCACCTCGCCCAGCTCACTACTTATGCCACAGCGCGACGCTGCCACAGCACAATGCCACAACGCAAGCGGTGCTCCGAGGCGGCTTGGCAGGCGGCGGCGGCGGCACCCGCCCTGAGCGGCGCCGGCGCGCGTCCGGGCAAGCCGCAGGCAGGCGGGCAAGCTCGGCCCGAGCCGGCGAGTGCATGCGCCTGCCAAGGGGGGCAGTGCGGTGAGTGTTGTGTACGGGGCGTGGGTGCGGGAGTTGGCGAGCTGGGTGTGGGTTGCGTGTGGCAGTCGCAGAGTGGCACCCGCTCAATCGCGTGCGTGCGACCGGGCGCAGCACCGCCGACGCCGCCCGCCGACGCCGCCCACGGCGGGCTCTCACGCCCCGCTGGCCTGGGGGTGCGCGTGTCCACTTCGGAACGGAGCGTGGGATGGAGGGCAGCACGAGCGTGGGACGGAGCTCATCGCGAGGGGGATATAAGCTGGCGCTGCGAGCTCGACAGCACCATCAACTCACGCTCCAAGCCTCTCACCCTCTCCAGCCTCTCCAGCCCCCCAACCCCTCCAGACCCTCCAGCCTCACCTACCCAACAACACACGCAATGCGCCTCGCCAAGACCCTCGCCCTCGCGGCCCTCCTCCTCCCCCTCGCCTCGGCCTCGGCCTGCCTCGCCGCGCGCCAGGACACGGTCGACCCGGCCGCCTCGGGCCCGGCCGACAACGCCGGCAACCCCGCCGACGCTGCCCCCGGCCACTCGCTCGACGAGGTCGCTCCCGCCGGCGACACTGGCAACGCGGCCGACTCGGGCGACGGATCGAGCAGCGACGGCTCGGGCTTCTCCATCGCCGACGTGGGCAACGCGCCCGCCACGGCTGGGGATAACGACAGCCCTGCGGCGACTGCCGCTGGCCCCGACAACGGCGCGCCGGCTCCCGCGAACACTGGCGCCGCGTACAACACCGGCAAGGGCAACAACTCGCCCGCGTACACGCCCGACGCCGCGCCGCACACCCCCGACGCGCCGCACACCCCCGACACGCCGCACACCCCCGACACCCCCGTCCCCGCCCCCGCCCCCGCCACCAAGGGCAACGGCAACACCAAGGGCAACACCAAGGGCGGCAAGACGCGCGGCGGCAAGACCAAGGGCAACACCAAGGCGGCGACGCACAACACGCCCGACAAGCCCGCGACGCACGACACCCCGGCGACCCACGAGCCCGCCGTGACGCAGGCCACGCCGGCCGAGACCCAGACCCCCGCCGAGACGCCCGCGGCGACGCACGACGCGCCCACCGCGGCTGTTGAGACCCCCGCGCCCGCGCAGACCAAGCCGCGCGCGACGCGCCCCGCCCCCACCGCCGCCGCTACTGAGCCCGCCACCGCTGCCACCGCCGCGACCGACTCTGCCGAGGCTTCGGCCACCGCCGTGTCCGACGGCGCGTCGAGTAAGTCCCCTTCCCAACCCCCTCACCCACACCCCGCACCCACTAACGCCCCAGGCGACATCGGCGCACGCACGACCCTCACGTCCAAGGTCTCCAAGTCCAAGGCTTCGGCCTCGGTCTCGGCTTCCGCCTCGGCCTCGCTCCCCTCCCTCAGCGGCATCCCGCCGACGCTCACGCCGCTCAACTTCTCGACCTCGGCCGTGAGCTCGAGCGCGTCGCCCACGCCCGCCGTCGTGGCGACCGCGACGGCCAACGCGCTGGTCACGACCCCTGCCTCGACCTTCATCCCGCACGCGAACGGGGGTGAGCGCGCCGCGGCCGTCGGCTCGGTGCTTGCGCTTGCGCTCGCGCTCTCCGCCCTGCTCTAGGCCGGGATATGGACATTAGCTAGAACCTGGACGAGGGACAATAATCCACCACCTAATACGCTCACTAGGACACTGTAGAGCTTGTGTAGATGCAGTTGTGCCACTGATCCTGCGATGCCCGCTTGCCCGCCCGCCCACGCCGTGGGTACTCCACACGCCGTGGGTACTGCACACCCACGGCGCGTGCCGACGGCCCGAGTCCGCTTGGCCGTCCGTGTGGCTGAAACGTTGCGGCGTGTGTGGCGGCGTGGCGGCGCGGCTGGCGCGCCCGGCGCACGGGTTTCACCTCGACCACTTGGTCGCCAGCAATGGCCGTGGATGGACCGAGCGCGACCCTCACCACCTGCTGCGCTCGGACTGACCCATGGGCCCGCCCACAACTTGCGGCGAGGCCTCTGAGCGTGTGAGCTCGCTCACTCGCTCGCTCGCTCGCTCGCTCGCTCGTCGACCTCTCATCTCACTCATATACCACCACTCTCCCCCCCACACCACACCACACTCGTTACCATGCTCCTCACTGCCCCCACGCTCGCCCTCACGCTCCTTCTCGCGCCGCTCGCGCGCGCCGCGTCGCCCCAGCCCCAACCGCGCCAGTGGTGGTCCGACAACGCCGACGACAGCGGCGTCGGCAACGACGTCGGCTTCATCGACGCCGAGGCCGAGGACAAGACGGTCACGGTTACCATCACGGTTCCGGCGACGAGCTCGCAGGAGCCCACCGCGTCCCCGACCGGCTCGGACTCGGCCACGACTAGCTCTGCCAAGACCTCGAGTACCGAGTCCGAGACCGACACCTGGGTCCAGACCGACTCGGGCACGGCCGCGCCCCAGACGGACGGCACGGTGTCGCCGACCGAGTCGTCGACCGAGGGTGAGTGCGGGGAAGAAGGAGCGCGCTGACCCCCAGCCGTGACCGAGAGCTCGTCGGCCCCGTCCTCGGGCGTCCCGTCGGCGTCCCCCTCGTCCGCGCCCGTCGCGTCGACCCCCGCCTCGTCGCCCGCCTCGTCGCTCCCCCTCCTCCCGAGCTCGGTCAAGCCCTCGTCCATCGCCGTCGTGACGTCGACCGCTAGCCTCCCCCCCAAGCCGTCGGCGCCGTCGTCGTCGGCCGTCGCGTCGCCCTCCGCCTCGAAGAAGGGCGCCGCGCTCGCCGCCGCCCAGCCCGCGTCGGCGCTCGCCTTTGCCGGTGTTGCCATCGGCGCCCTCCTTCTCTAACCTAGTTCAGCTTCCCTGCCTAATGCCTTTTCCTGGACACTGCCAGCCTCCTGTTTCTCTCGCCACGAGTTGTAGCCCCTCGCGTCGCCCCTCGCGTCGCCCCCGCTAATGCAATGAATGGCATCAAGTGTCCAGTGTATGAGTGTCCAGTAAGTACAGGCGAGCGGCTACACGCCGTGGAAGAGTACAACAAGCAATAGTCCGAGGAGGAGAGTCAGTGGGGGCACGGCGCGCGGTGCAGTGCTCGAGTAGAGCGACGAGCCGATGCCCGGGGGTGTGATGATGCGCGAGCCTTTCGGCTTGATTTCAAACGGCTGGGACGTCGCAGCAAAGTCTGCGGTCAGCATGTCCCACAGTACCCCTTACCTTGCGGCGAGAGCCCCGTGCCGTTGACAGTGATGGTGTACCCGGTGCCGGGCTTGAGGCGCGAGACGAGGTCGATCTCGGCCGCGTAGTAGAACGGCAGGGCGAGCACGGATATCGGGCCGGGGTTGATGCGGAGCGTGGCGTTAAGCAGCGCCGTGTCGGGGTTGTCGAGGTGGATGTCGATGAGGGGCGGCGTGGCGCCGGGGACGATGCCGGAGGAGGCGTTGAGCCCGACGACGAGCTTCTCGGCGTTGATCACCCCTGGGCGGTCAGCCACTCAGCCAGGTCAAGAGGCACCAGGCGCAGTCCAGCGGCGCGCACTGAGGCCCGCGGGGGCAGGGGCACACGGGAAACCAAGGTTTGTGACGCCGCCGCAAATAACTCACACCAGTCGGCCACCCCGGGCCAGATGACGGCGGGGTCGTGCAGCGGGCCAGCCGAGGCAGCAGCGTGCGCGCCGCTCGTGCGCGAGGGCACGGCGGCGGTCGTCACGAGCTCCGGGGGGCGAGTGCTGCCCGCTGCCGAGGGCGTGGGCTGGGACTTTGCCCATGCGCTAGACTCGGTCGCAGAGGCCGTCGTTACCGATGCCGTCGGTACGTCCGAGGTCGACGACGCCGCCTCCGAGCTCGACTTGGACTTGGCCCGTGATCTCGAGCTGCTACTGTCCTCCTGCCGCGCGTGGAGGGGCGAGGCGGCCGCGAGCGGGAGCGCGAGGAGGAGGAAAGCGGCGGCCCGCATCGCCGAGTGGTCGGCCTGGGGGAGGGTGAGGAGGGAGAGGAGGGGAAGGGGAGGGAGGGGAGGGGTTGAGGCGAGAGGCAGCCTGCAGGCCAGAGAGAGGCGCCTTTTAGTTGTGCAGATGGATGTTGGAAGTGTGAATGTAACAACGACCATGGCCTCGCTGCAAACTTGACGACGCCGATTGCTCCCCCCCTTGGATGTGCACCGCCGAGCCCGCTTCGGCGCTCACTTGACGACGACGAGGACGACGACGTCGCGTTCCAGGTCCAGAGGTGTTCAGCCTCTCTCTCTCTCCTCTGCCCGGTCAGTGGCAGCCGCCGGCTGTAAACAGTCAGGGAGGTGTTCCCCTTGTGTATGAAACCGAGGGGGTACGGGGGGGTGCATGTATGAGGGGGTCATGGGGACTTGCTGCCCATGCATTCCCTCTGCGCTGCTCTGCGCTGCACATTTCTGTGGATTGTGCTGCTTCATGTGCCCGCCGTACCCAAGGTGCCAAGCTGCCCCTCGGCATGCTCGGCACCAACTCTATCCACCCCGGCGTTGCACGGCCACGTGCCGTGGAGTGGATACGCTGCGCGTTAAGCTCGCCGCTATGCATGCACTTTGGCGAGTACGACGCCAGCTGTCCCGCGCTCTGTCTGTCATGTCTGGCGGCCGTGGAGACGAGACAGACTGGCCAGCACGGCGCCGAGGTCGGGCGGTGGCGCCTGGCGCGCCGGCGGCTTGGAGACGGCTGCCGTGCCCCCGTCCAGGCTGCCGAGCGGGGTCGGGTCGCTCCCCACCGCGCGAGCCGACCTTGCCGCTCTGCAGCTCCGTCCACTCACCGAGCGAGCACCCACAGAGGCAAGCATTATCGATTTCACATGCACCGAGTGGATGAATGATATGGCGGGGCGAGGTGGGTCACGGCTACGCCTGCGGCTGCCGGTTTCCGGTCCGGACCTGAGCGCACGGAGCTGAGCGGTGAGACATTTGCCCATTTTCGGATCTCGCTCGAGTCGAGGCGAGGTTGCGACAACGCCATCAGTCCAAGCCAGCCGCCGTCCCAAGCCTCTTGCCGCAAGCCTCTACGGCCATTGGCAGCGCTCGCTGCATTCCCCATCCGGCGGCCAACTGGCGGCAGCCAGCACCAGCACCAAGCGGGCCCCCCGCTCCGCTCAGCCTTACGGACCCCCGAACCCGCGACCACTTCCGAAATCAAGCCCAGTTCGCACCCCGGTGCCTCCTACAAGATAGCGGAGCTGGTCTCCGGACTCGAGTTTGTCTGTCGATAACGCACACACGCAGCGATGAGCGCAGCCGACCTCCCACCGACCCACCCGGACAGGCGCGCAGTCGAGCGCCGCCTGCTCTGGAAGGTCGACCTCATCCTCATGCCCATCCTCACCATCACCCTCGGCCTGCAGTACTATGACAAGGCGGCGCTGTCCTCGGCCGCGGCCTTTGGCATCCTCAAGGACTTGGTGGGTTGTGGCCTGCCTGCGCCGCCAGCACCCGCTGACACGCCCAGGGCCTGGCTACCACGCACAACGGCGTCACCTCGACCGCGCGCTATGCGACGGCGTCGGCCGCCTTCTACTACGGCTACATTGTCGCCGTGCTGCCCGTCGCGCTGGTCCTGACCCGGCTCAACCTGCGCTACGCTGCCGCCGCGGCCGTCGTCACCTGGGGCCTCGTCGCCATCCTCACTGTTGTGTGCCATAACCGTGCGTGTGAGCAGCCGGCACTGCTGACGCTCCAGACCAGGGCCTCATCGTCCAGCGCGTCGCCCTCGGACTCGCCGAGTCAGTCGTCGCACCCCTCTTCGTGGCCATCACGGCGCTGTGGTACAAGCCACAGGAACAGGCCGTGCGCTTCGGCATCTGGTACTCGGCCACGGGCATCTTCTCCATGTTCAACGGCGCGATAAACTACGGCCTGGGTTCGAACGGCAACGCGCATGCGTGGAAGTACATCTACTACTTTTGCGGGAGCGTGACCATCGCCTGGGGCTTTGTCATCCTCGCCATCCTCCCCACGTCGCCGCTCGAGCCGGGCTTCTTCTTCACCGCGGCCGACCGCGACCTGCTCGTCCGCCGCTTCGAGGAGAACCCGTACGCGCGCGACAGGCAGACGTTCAAGCGCGACCAGTTTATCGAGGCCGTCGTCGACATCAAGACGTGGATCTACCTCTTCATCGCGTGCATGTGCTACATGTGCAACGGCGCGGTCACGGCTTTCGGCACGCTCATCATCAAGAGCATCGGGTACACGGGCCTGCAGTCGGTCGCCCTCACCATCCCGGGCGGGTTCGTCACGGTCGTGACCATCTTCTTCTTCAGCTACTTTGCCGACAAGTACAAGAACATCCGGACGTACCTGCTGCCGCTGTCGTGTATCCCGGTCGTCGTTGGCGCCATTGTCATGTGAGTGGGGAGGGGTTGATGGGTGTGGACGTCGCGCTGACGCGCACCAGCTGGACAGTCAACTGGCACCCGGCCATCGGCCCCCTGATGGGCTACTACCTCGTCGCGTCATTTGGCGCGCCGTACGTCCTGCTCCTCGCCATCGCGTCGGCCAACACGGCCGGCTCGACCAAGAAGGCGGTCACCTCTGGCGCCATCTTTGTCGGGTACAACGTCGGCAACATTGCGGCCTCGTACACTGTCAAGACGCCCGAGGCCAAGGTCAAGTACCGCACGACGTGGATCACGGTGATTGTGAGCATGGCGGCGGCGTCGATCGCGTCGCTCGTGCTCCGGTGGCTGCTGGTGCAGGAGAACAAGCGGAGGGACGCGCTGGTGGTCAAGGAGGCGCCGGCGGCCGGCGGCGAGAAGGCCGACGCCCCGCGCGCGGACGACGGGGCGAGCGACGACGCGCAGGTCATCAAGGCGCTCGACGAGTACGCCGATGTGACGGACAAGCACCTGCCGAGCTTCCGGTACACTCTGTAGGCGGGGGCGTCGCGTCGCCACAACACAAAAGTGCAGCAGCAGCCGCACGCTATAATCCATACCTATCTTTTGGGATGCATCGTCTTGATCTGGAGTATCACGCAATCTGGCTGATGCGAGCACGGCAGTCACCCAGGCCGGCTTGGCGCCTCGCGTGGCAATGACGCAACGGAAAAAGTCGAGAACCGAGGGAGCCGACTGCGGTGCGGTCTCGACGCAGCGAGGGTAAGTATAAACCCGGGCAGCTCCAACAACGTCGACACCACCCATCCACCCGCAGCAGCATGGTAGCACCGAACGGCGGCCTCACGAGCAACGGGATCGCGACGTACGGCGCGACGGCGTCGACCGAGCAGCTGCGCGACGCGGAGGCCGACCTCCCCCGCGCCAACTCTGCGCCGCCCCACTCGCTGGCCGTGCGCCTGATACGCCGGCTGGAGGGCGAGGTCGACGCCAAGGCGTGCGACTGGATCAGCGTGTTCGCGTGCTTTTTGACGGGGTGGACGAGCGCGATTAGTTTTACGGCGTGTTTTGTGTGGTACGTGGCGTGGGCCGGGCGTACAGTGCTTTCCCCCCCCCCCCACCCCCCACCCCCGCTCGCGGGCTGACGCCCGCTCGCTCTTAGGCCAGGCTTCCAGACCGGCAACGTGGCCCAACTCGCCATCGCCATAGCACGCACCTTCGACCCGCCGCGCACGCGCACCTACACCTTCATGAAGGGCGACCAGCAGGCGCTGACGGCGCTGGTCTCGTTCTGGCTCGGCACGAGCCTGGGGCGCATCGGCGCGCGCGTCGGGCCGAAGCGGCGGGCGTGGCTGGTCACGACCGCGCTCATCCAGATCGCGCTCGCCGTCGCGGCCGCGCTGTGCGCCCACTTCTCTGGCGAGGGGGCTTATGCCGAGTGAGTCTGCCCCGGTTCGCAGCTGATAGAGAAGCGGGCGGGACCACCCGTCCTGGTCGACGCCGCGGGGCATGGCCGCGCTCGGCTTTTTGTCTGCAAGCCTCGGCCTGCAGGGCATCGTGGGCAAGCGCATCGCCAGCCCGATGAACACTACCGTCGTGCTCACGACCACCTGGGTCGAGATCTTCAACGACCCGAGCCTGTTTGTGATCGGGCTCGCGCCGAGCCGCGACGTGCGTGTGGCCGGCGTGCTCGCCGTGCTGGTCGGCGCGTTCACCGCGCGCGCGCTGCTCGCTGTCGCGCATAGCTCGGGCACGATTGGTGTGCTGTGTGGGTTTAGACTTATACAGGTGGTTTGGTGGGCTGCGATCCCGGGCCCGCGGCGTGACTAGGCGTGGTATGGATACTGTAGATGCGGCGGGGTTTGCAGGTGACTGGTCTTTGCTCGACGCACACGCACACCCATAACACCATAACATACTCGCCTGGCGGCGGTCCCAGAAGGTTTTACTACTCAATATAGACTGTGGCCTACGGCCGTGCTTAGAGCACCGCAGCGACGGCGGCAGCGACGACACTAACAACACCGGCACCAGCGACGACGGCACCACGCACACCCGACGAGCCCTTGCTGGCCGACGGCGCAGCGGCGGCCGACGACGACGCGGCAATAGCCGCAGGCGACGACGCGTTGACGACCGACTTGCCCGTGTAGGTAAAGTTGGGGTTGATCTTGATCGGGTTGGTGATCTTGATGGCCGTGAGGTTGACGGCGGCGGGGGCCGCGGCCTGGGTCAGGTCGGTCGCCGAGGCGTTGTAGAAGACCGAGCCGTTGCCGGCGCCCTTGGCGTTGACGTCGGGCGCGGGGATGGGGATCCACTGCGCGTCGTTGGCGACGCCGTCAAAGATGCCCGTCAGGTTGAGCTGCGGGATCTCCTCGGGCTTGGGCACGTAGTTGTCCCAGCCCGTGATGTTGGCCTGGAACTGCCACACGGCCGAGACGGTCTTGTTGGCGTCCTGGCGACCGAGCGAGGGCAGGTCCCAGTTGTTCTGGACGCTCGAGAGGGTCGAGTAGTGGGTGTAGAAGGTCGTGTCGTTGGTGCCCTTGAGCGCAGCCGGCACGGCGCCGCCAAGGAGGAGGGTGTAGACCGTGTTCTGGATGTCGTACGACTCGGTCTCGTCGAAAGTGAGCTGGATGAGCGTGCGGTTGTCGTTGAAGCGCGCGTCCTGCAGCAGCGGGATGAGCCAGTACTGCAGCCAGCTGCCCATGAACGTGATGTCCGTGTCGTGGCCGTCGTTGACGAGGTTGGGGGTCACGAAGACGTGCTGGGGGAGCGCGGACGCGTTGACATCGGCGGCAAAGTCGTTGAAGTTGCGCACGCGGAGCGCGCGGGCGGGGATGCCGGCGACCGTGTTGGCGATGATGTGCGGGTTGTGCTTGCGCTTGTAGTACGTGTACGGCGCGGTCGCGCTGGCGTTGACGTAGTTCTTCTGGGGGTAGTCTGGGGGGAGGGAGTGAGCAAGTGCCACAGGTTGTGGCGGCAGGGTCACGGCACGGCCGCGTGCGGGCCCCACTCACCACCGGCAAAGCCGTCGGTCGGCGCGTTCTCCTGGTACGACGCCCACGAGATGTTCTTGGTCTCGAGGAGGTCGACGGCGGTCGACACGTTGTACGGGAAGTAGTAGTTGTCGTCGTCGCTGGGGCGTGTTAGGGGGAGGTCGTCGGCGGACCACAGTACTCACGGCATGCCGAAGAAGTCACCGGCGACTAAGAGGAGTCAGCAGCGCCCGCCACACAGCCGCCACGCAACTCACGCGCAGCAAAGTAGTTGGGCTCCGAGGGGTGCGTCACACCGTTGTAGTTGGTGAGCAGGATGCCCTCGGACGCGAGCTTCTGGAACGTCGGGTCATTGGCGGCGGTCGCAAAGTCGGTGTTCTCGAGCCACACTGTAATGAAGCGGTCGTACGCTGCTGTCAGCTGCCCGCCAAGCCCGGCCACCCACCCTTGCCCTTGACGACCTCCTGGATGGGGAGCGAGCCGTTCGTCTTGCCCGTGTACGTCGGGCTCTGCTGCAGCGGCCCGGGGCCGGGGGCCACGAACTTCTGCACCGTGACGGCGGAGACGAGGGGGGCGAGGAGCGCGAAGACGGCGGTGGCGGCGGCGGCGTGCATGGTGGCTGGGGGGGTGGGCTAGGTAGGTCTGAGCTCGGGCGCTGCCTTATGAGGGCTGCGATGCTGCCGAGTCGCCCGTCAGCTCGTCGCATTCTGGACCACGGGTCGGAGGGTCGCCCGCCTCGCGGCACTCGTGCATCGGCACAGACGGGATTGGCCGACGGCGCCGACGTCGCTGTACGTGCCGGCCGTCTGCTCTGGGTCAGCCGCTCCGCGTGCAGCCAAGAACGTGGGCCAGAGCGTGCCGGTGTCAGCACGCTCGCGCGAGACACCCGCCAGGCAAAATGCCGCGGTCATGAAGGAGTGGGTCGCAGGGCGAGGTAGACTTAAACTCGAGGCTAAACCCGCGACAATGTGCTATAAATACGTCAGCCACCTGCCTCATCCACCGCGACCTCGCCCCACGTGCCGGCGCCGTCTAATGCTCCAGCACCCATTGGACAGTCGCCCTAATCGACAAGCGCCAGCGTTAGATATAGATAGACACGGCGCGTCGGCTGGCCCTCGGTCCGCTCGGCAGCCCCGAGCTGAGCTGCGACGGCGACGACAACTCGCCTGACCTGCCCCCTCACGAGACTAGCCCGTCCGCAGCGCAGTCATCTCGAGCAGCCGCAGCGTCACGCACGTTCCTGCTCTTGTCGTCGTAATGTGCGTGTGCGTGCCCACTGACTCAAACGCCAGGCCAGCGGCAGACGTTCTGTCGCCCGACAGCTCGCCCGACAGCTCGCCGACGTTGCCGCGCGCAGTCGGCGTCCACCTCTACGCCCAATGTCATGGCGATACGCGCCGGCCGAAACCTTGACGACGAGCCGAGGTTGGAGGCAAGCTCAAGCGGCCAGCACCAGCGGCATTTTGCAGGCTTGCGCCTATAATCTCGAGGCCGTGGTGCCGACGAGCTCGCCCACAGCACCATGTCGGACACGACGAGACAGGAAGAAAAGGTGGCCCTCGCCAGCCCCGCCGGGCAGAGCGGCAGCGGCGCCAAGGGCAAGAGCAGCACGGGCGGCAAGAACCGCACGCGCAACCTCATCGCCGGCGCCCTCGCCGTCGTCGTCGTCCTCGGCGTGGCGCTGGGCGTCGGCCTCGGCGTCGGCCTCAAGAAGCACCACCACGACAGCACCCCCGCCCTAGCGCCGGGCAACACGTCCGACATCACCGCCGTCGTCTCCCGCGCGGCCCTCCTCGGCGACCTCGACCGGTGGCAGGGCTCGAAGCGCAACTTTTCCATCTCGTCGACGCCGACGACGCGCACCTTCAACTGGACGATCGACCAGGCGCTCTCGTCCCCCGGCGCGCTCACAAAGCCCGTGATCACGATCAACGGCCTCTCGCCGGGCCCCGTGCTCGAGGCCAACCTCGGCGACCGGGTCATCGTCCACGTGTACAACAACATGACCAACGAGACCGCCATCCACTGGCACGCGCTCAAGCAGAACGGGACAAACTACTACGACGGGACGTACAGCATCACGCAGTGCGGCGTCCCGCCCAAGGGCAGCTTCACCTACAACTTTACGGTGCAGGACGTCGGCACGACGTGGTACCACGCGCACAAGGCGGCGCAGTACACCGACGGCCTGTTTGGCCCCATCATCTTCCACGCGCCGAACGAGACGGCCGCGCAGCACAAGTATGACGACGAGTACACGTTCATCCTCAACGACCAGTACAACACCGTGTCGACGGCGCTCGAGTGGCGCTTCACCGCGACTGGGACGGGCATCGACGGCCAGCCCGGCGACGAGCCGAGCCCGGACGGAGGCATGATCAACGGCGTGTCCCAGAGCCGCTGCGCCTACATCCCCGCCAGTGACCTGGTTATCGCTGAGCGCCGGCGCGGCCTCGGCCTGCAGCGCGACTTGGGCATGCAGCGCAAGGTCTCGCAGCGCAAGCGCTCCGACACGACCGGTGCGTGCTAGCCCCTCCCCTCCCCCAGTCCGCTGACCCCCCCCAGGCACACTCTACCCCGAGACCAACCACTGCGGCGACCTCACGACAGACTACTACAACGTGACGCTCGAAGCCAACAGCACGTACCGCATCCGTCTGATCAACGCCGGCACGTTCACGACGACCGTCTTCTCGATCGACGGGCACAACCTGACTGTCGTCGAGGCCGACGGCGTGAGCATCGAGCCGTTCGTGGCGCAGAGCGTCGAGCTCGCCGTCGCCCAGCGCTACTCTGTGCTCGTGACGCTCGACCAGAAGCCCGGAGCCTACTGGATCCGCAACGTGCTCGGCACCGACCAGCTGCGGTACACGGGCCCGCAGTTCAACGAGACGACCCTCGGCGTGCTCCGGTACGCTGGCGTCGACACCGCCACGCTCCCCGCCGACACGCCGGCGCCGGACGGCGTGCAGTTTGGCACCATGACGCCGTTCGTGCCCGCTGACAAGGTCGACGCGCCGCAGCCAACGGTGCAGCAGAACGTCGCGTTCAACATGCAGTACACGGCCGACAACAAGCACTACATGTTCTTCAACCAGACGAGCTGGACCCCGCTCCCGCCCGGCCAGATGGCCCTCAGCGCCATCAACGCCAGCACGGCCGCCAACGCCACGTACATTGCCGCCAACATCGGCGACCAGCTCAACTACATCAACCCGAGTTACGGCGTGTTCGACCTCGTCGTAAACTCGCAGGACGACGGCTCGCACCCCTTCCACATGCACGGCCACACCTTCTTCGTCATGTCGCAGGGCACCGGCCACTTCTACGGCGACTCGTCGTCCTTCAACACGACAAACCCCATGCGCCGCGACACAATCTTCATCCCCTCGTACGGCCACGTCGTGCTCCGCATGATTATGGACAACCCCGGCATCTGGGCCTTCCACTGCCACATCACCTGGCACATGGAGATTGGTCTCCTTCTCACCTTGACAAACCTGCCCAGCGAGATTGCAAAGTTCACCCTGCCCGACGACCTGCTCGCAAACTGCAAGGTCAATGCCCAGAACGGATGGTAGAGGGTGCGAGGGCGCGTGTGCGGAGGGCGAGGGCTTCGGTATAGACCATGTAACAGATTAGTGTAGGCACCCGCGTCAATGCGCTAATGATACATGTCTCGATTGTACAAGTTACACGGGCAGCCCGAGGCTGCCGTCTTCCCTCATTAATTGTAGGAACTGGGGGTCAGAGCTGAGCACACGATAGTAGCCATGTCAACTCACTGCACTCTGGAGAGCAAAGTACTCGTCCACTGTCTCGACGCCCCGCGGGTACGGCAAGCGCGTGCTGTCCAGCGGAATCGGCTGCGGGCTCTTCCGCGTCGCCGGCTTGTCCCCCACGGGGTTCTTCTTGCCAGCGACAAGCTTGAGGCATTTGCTAACAGAGTCAGCACACGCTCAAGTCTCGCGAGACCTACTCTTCTGTCAGACCGTACTCCGCAAGCAGGAGGCTCTTGGTCAGCAGAGCGAGACCAACGACCGTCGCCGCGTTGGCCAGTCGTCTCGCAGGGATCTGCTCCATCTGCATGGGTCAGCTTCATTACCTCTCTCCACCCACCTCCGACACGATCGCAGCCTTGTCGGCGATCGGCTCCGTTCCCATCGTCGCCATTATCTTGCCCTCCTCGATGCTGTTGGCGACGCCGAGGCCATCGCGTACAACCTGGCTCAGTTGCTGGATGACAACCATGACCTCTTCCTGCGCCTGATACTCCAGCACTGCCAGGTTCTCGGCAATGTAGAGTGCCACCTCTGGTTCAATCTAGGCCATGTCAGCAACGACGAACACAAACTGGGTCACGTACCGGGGAGTCGCCCAACAGCTCATAGTCAAACGCCTTGGTAAGTTGCTGCAGGAAAGCAATCTTCCAAGCGCGCTTCTCGCTCAGCAGCTCGTACCAGCCATTGAGAAGTGCTTCTCCGTTCCGGTCGCCAACCACTTCGGACGTGATGGTCTTCTGATAGTTGAACGTCTCGCGCGCCAGATGAAGGTAGTTAACGCTGAGCATCGACGCGTGCTTGGTGTGCAGCGACGAGTGCAAGGCCAGAGCCCGCCTGGCAATACGCTGGCTGGGGCTCGTCTCCAGCGAGACCAAGATAGGCAGGAGCTGTCTTGTCAGTGTGGGCAGGGCACTGTCACTCACCATTCCCGGGTGGTAGAGGCCTTGGTTCACAGTGAATGAAAAGACCTCCATGGCTGCGGCCTGGAGAGCGTTGTGAGAAGACATTGCGCTCTTGGTGATAAAATCGATGTTGGCCTGAACGAGAGCAGTCGAGACACTCGACTGATGCAGATCCGCGCCACTGCCGATGAGATCACTGACACCCTTGTCTGAGGCTGTTTGGTCAGCGCGGGGCTTCTACTGCCATCCTTACCTTTGGCCTTGGTCGCCTTGGTAGGCTGTGACTGCGTAGCCTGTGACACCAAGAAGTCGTGGAGCAGCTGGAGCACTCGAGCCTGGTTGTCCAGGTTTGGCGACTCGATGATGCCTCGCATCCAGGTTGTAGACTTCTCGTGGATAATGAATCGGGGGTTGGTCCGATAAAGGGCGCCGAGACACAGCATCGGAGCGTGTTGAGACGACGAGGCCATCGCAAACTCGAGGAAGACATCGAATAAGTGCTCCGAGAGCGGTCTCTGCGAGATTCTGTCCACAATGTTGCGCACCTTGTCGTCGGTCTGGGCCACAGTCTCAAGCTTGCCGTACTCGGCAATGAGCGCAACGATGTAGAACACCATCGCCGCTCCCTTGTACTGAGCCTGGTTCATGCGAGCAATGGCCCCGATGTCCTTGCGTGTCTTGGCTATCGGGTCAGCTTCCAGCCAAGGTATAGCAACTCACCGATGCAGGAGAACAGCAGCTTCCCCAGAGACTCATGATCACGTGTAAGGTTGTTCACGACCGAGCAGTAGCAGCTGACCAGTGGCCGGAGCGAGTTCAGGCCAGAGGTCGGCTTGGTGATCATACCGAACACTGTCTTCGACAAGTCCTGCGCAAAGGTGGTGGCTGCTTTGGGGAGGTGCGGAATCGACCGGGTGAAGATCTGAAGGAGCAGGTCGTTTGTCATCTGCTGGCTTTCGTCGGTGGCCTGGCGCAGGAAGGTGAGCAAGATGGACGCCTTCTTCGTCTCGATCAAGCCGGGGTTGTCGGAGCTGAGGAGCTCGATGGCGCGAATGTGACTAGGCACATCGAAGTCAGACTCCTCTGTTGCTTCCACGAGGCGGTTGATGAGGGCGTCCAGGGTCTGGGCAAAGTAGTTGCTATGCCCATTCTTGGTGCACTGAGCTGAGATCTGTCCAAGTCAGCCTCGGACTGCATTGACAACTTACAGCTTGAAGGGCCGACTCAAGCGACTCGTTGGACCGGAACTTGCCCAGGATGTCCACGAGGAGGCCAGCAGTCTCCTCAGCCACAAACTTGGTGTTGGGGTAGATGATGTCAGACAGAGACTTGATGGCGAGCTCCTGGACGCCCTCGTCTTCATCCTCCGCGCCGGCTCGGAGGAGTTGGTAACAGATCTCGATGCGAGTGTCGTGATCTTCGGTAGCTTCGAAGATGCCGCGGAGTAACCTGATAACGCGCTTGCGCACGCCAAGACCGGTGTCCGTGATGCGTTCGGCGATCAATGGGTAGTACTCGACCGCAAGGTTGGACCGCTGGACAACATACTTGCCGACGAGATCCACAGCCGCGTCACGGACTTGGGGCGAAGAGTCGGACAAGCCTAATTCCAGAGCATTGCGGACCGAGTCTTGGCTTAACAAGTCTGGGTCGGCGACCACCACACTACCGAGACCACGGATCGCCTTTGAGCGCAGACCCACGACGGTCGAGTTCATGGCAATGGACAGGCCGCGAAGAAGCGGCTCGAACGCCCCTTGCAATGGTCGGGTGCGGGAGATCGCCAAAGATGCCTGCAGCGCCTCATCTGCCTGGTGGGGATCGCTGAGAGAGTCAGCCGAAGTCGGATCATTGGCCTCACCTGATCTCGAATAACTGGTCCTCTGGGTTCCAGACCTTTCGAATGGCAAGGCCAATCTCTCGGGCAATGATCTGCAGGTTGTCCCTGTTCACCGAAGCGTTCTGGGATCCTGGCGCCTCTGCATCCTCGTCCTCATCAACGACCTCGGTAACGACCTTCTCCAGTACCGAGACGATCTTCCGCTGTGCCGAGTCGAGCTCTTGCGCCCACAGCATTTGCGACATCTCGCCGGATGACTTTTGATCAGCGCTGCCATCGACGAAGCCACAACTCACCACAAACATGCTGTCTTCACGAGACGCCGTGGACAGGAAGCTCTGAATGGTGGTCTGCGCCTTGGCAAGCGCCACCATGCCATCGATGTTGGCGTCTGCGATAATCTCGTCGAGGCTTGGGACCTTAGTCTTGCTCTCGATCTGCTGGTGCAAGGCCCGCAGCCGAGCGGCGATGTCACCAAGGTAGTCCATGGCGACTGCGCGAGCGGCAGAAGCCTCATGTGTACTCCGCTGGTTGTCGAGAGCGCCAATCTGATGTCAGTGGGCGTCTGACCGAACTACTCACGAAGATCTTGGACAGGATGTTGAGGAAGAGGGGAGCGGCCGGCCATTCAGGGCGGTAGACCACTGTAAGGAGATCGGCGACAAACGTGTCCAGGATGGCTTTGAAGTCGGTATCACTGGACGACTTGTTTCCCTTCGATGCGCCGGCCTTCTGGACCAGGTGGCCTGCAATCGTCTTTGTAGAACGAAGGGCGGCATCAAAGGCTTCGCCGAGGATTTGGATCTCGCCTTGCTGCGCCTTCTCTGGGTCAGGAATCTCGCTGCTCGCCTCGGCTGATCTGCGGAGCCGCCGGATACGCGATCCGACGCCGTAGGACGACGCCTGGACAAGTTGCAGCAGCAGGGCGCTGAGGGTGTGGATCGAGTTGCCGTTGGACAGCTGGAAATGGGGCTGAGCCGATCCCTGTTCCTGGACCTTGGACAAGGACTGGAGGATCATGTCGATGATCCACAGGCGCTGATCTTCGTAGTGGGCAAAGGCCTGGCATGTCAGGAAGCATCCCGGAGCTAACACTCACGCCGCGGAGGCACCCCAGAGACTCCGTTCTGAGGCTCTTCATCACAGACCAGGCCGGGCCGTTACCACCGTCCTTCTTACCACGGCGAGTGGCCGGCTCGCGCACGAAGACAGGGCCGATTGCCATGTAGACTGTCGAGGTGAACAGTTCTTCCGATAGTGACATGTCTGGTCGGTCAAGCAAACCAGCAATATGGGGGACTGCGGCACACGTCGCTTGAGCGATCGACGAGATGTTGCCATTCTTGAAGAGCGGATCAGCCTTGCGTGACCTGCCATTGGCGGCTGCGGACGCTTCCGCATTGACAACGAGTGCGAGACGGTTGGAGTTTACACCTGGACCATCAGTGCTCGGCAACACTGGAGGCACTTACTCTCGCTCGCGAGACCTTCGACGACCTTGAAGATGACAGAGTCCATCGAGTGGCGCACAGTCAACACCGCAAGCGATAAGAGATCCTCGGAGAAGAGCTATCGTCAGCTCTGCACCATACCAGGCCGACTCACCTGCTTGGGAAGCCCGTCGGTCGCCATAATGACAAGGCAGCACAGCGCAGCAGACGCAGCGGTGGACATGCCTGCGAGGATGTTCTCAAGCTCAAGCATGTCCGCCTCGTCCACCTCGGGTGTTCCTTCCTGACCACCTTCATCTGCGGCCTTCTTGGCTCCCTTCTTCTTCTTCTGGGGCGAGGCTGATGTCCCTGTCGCATGACGTCCCGAGTCTGGGAACGGGTTGGCATACTCTGCCTCGCGCATGATCTTCTCCATCATCTTGAGGATGCGCAAGATGCTTTCTGCGTCCCAAGGGATGCCGCCGCTGTCGCTCTTGGTCCGCTGACGCTTCTTGCTATGCTGTAGCCGAGACACATACCGGGCAACCTTATTCAAGGCGTCCACGGACAAGAGGGCGTGCGCTCCGTCGCTCGAGACGCCAGAGAAGAAGCGAGAATTCGACACGTCTTCTGGCGATGGTTCTGCCGCGAAGGAATCTTGCTCCTCGAAGATATCCTCCAGCAGGTTCTGCAGCTTTTGGTACGAGCCTGAGATGTGAGCCCTTGTACTGCGCAGCCACACTCACTGCGCTGATCCCTCTCTCCAGTGCGTCCCCCGGTTGGCAGGTACTGGGCCTGATTATCGACGGCGCCATGACTCATGTGGTAGTCACCGTCCGTGTCCACCTTTCTGCTGTCACCCCAGTTGATATCGTCTTCGTCCGACTCGTGGTTGTCTAATGCCGGTGTGGAGTGTAGTGACCCTGTCGAGCGAGCGCGGTCTGAAAGCGTCCGGAGGGAAGGGTCATTGTCCACCAAGTCGGCGCGTTTCGTCGGAATCAAGACAACAACGCTCGACGGGCGCGACTTTGACGGTGATGGCGACGCGCGCAGGTCCGTAGACGACTTGTGCTTCTTCGACGGCGAGGGCCCAGTGAGGCTGAGGGGATCTGGTGACTCGTCTGTCTCCGGCTTGATCCCGGTGCGCGAGTGCGTCGGCGTTACGTTCACCGAGCTCGGCTTGGACCAACCCGACTGTGAAGTGGGAGCGGTATGTGGGCCAGTGTACGGCGCAGGGCTGTTGAGTCGTAGCCCGTTCGTGCCGTCGATGTACGAGCGGTCGATGAACTGCTCAAAGAACTCTGGGTCTCCTCTAGCCGAGGGCGCCGGCGACGACCCAGCGACGGAGCTTGGCGTTGGCGGCTGGACCGACGAGGAAGACGTCGGCGTCGACGGAAAGAAGTCGTAGGCCATCATGCGGTGGTTGACAAAGTCTGGGACCGGGGCCGGTGGTAATGGGGGGTTGCTGTGCCCATTCGTCGCTAGAGGGAAGGCGTTCTGGGGAGGGAAGGCATGCTGCGTGGGCGGCTGTATTGTGTATGGCCTGTCGTCAGCCCGACGCTCAGCTCATCAACTCACTGGTTGCCATAGCTGCTCCCTTGGATCATGGGCGCTATCCTTTGCAGGACATCGTTGCGTGCGAGCAGATCCTCGGCCGTCTGGAGACTGTCGAGGCGCTGGAAGCCGGCCTGGTACTGGGGGTACAGGCTCGAGGAAGACGCGGGGGGCTGGTACGCGACCGTGTGTGGGGCAAAGTGGCCAGCGACTGGGAGCGTCAGTATGGCCAGCGGCGCTTCTGCCTTGCTCACCTCGTGCTGTCGGCGTGTAGTTTATCAGGGGGTAGACGCGCAGGATTGTCGCCGGGTCGTCGTAGGGGGAAGGCACGTTTGGGGGGAGGGAAGACTGCTGATCGGTGCCGGTGCCGGTACCGCTGCCGCCGCCGCCGCTTGCCCAGTGAAGGTGGCCGCCGTTGGGCGGGAGTTGGTGGGCCATGCCCGGTCGTTGTCGTGAGTCGGCGTGATGATGCTGGGGATGGGGATGGAGGGAGGATGAATGGTGATTGGGGTGAGTGGCGTTGTGCGCGTCGAGGATGGGATCGAGATGCAAGTGATGGTTGAGGGAAGGTCAAAAGTGGAGTATGTGTGCGTGTGTGTCGCGGCGAGATGAGTCGACCGGCCGTCCGTCACTTGTCGAAATGATCGGGTCAGGCGCGACAAACGAGGTGGAGGGCAGACTCAGTGTACCAGCCAGCAGCCAGCGCCAGCCAAGGGAACGAGGGAAACGCGACGGCAGCGGATGAGACAAAGTCGGGTCCAGGCGGGAGACGCAAGGGAAGGGACGCGGCGCGGCACCGGCGCGCGGGCGCGCGGCCATGGGGCACCACGCGTCGGATCAATATTGAATGGACCTGATCTCATTTCAAGTAGAGGGAATGAATGCTGAAGAAACATGCATAGTGCGTCCAATGCAGTGGCACACTGCTACTCTACTCGTCATCAGACTCGTCCTCCTCGCTGCCACTGTCCATCTGCTCGAGAATGTCGACATACTGCTTGCCCTTGGCAAAGACTTGCTTGTACGTCTCACGCTCGGCAGCAGGGGCATCCTCTCCACGCGCCTCCTCCGAGTCACGCCAGTCGATGAGCGCGTCCTCGTCGACAATGTCGCTGTCGTACAGCGCACGTAGAGCAATGCCAAACCACGGCGCTGCCGCAGCGTTCTTGACGCAGTAGATCTGAACATCAAGCGCGACGTCGGACAGCTCTCGCGACAGGCTGGCGGCCAGCTTTCCCCAGCGAGCCCAGATCTTGGTGGCAGCGGCCAGGATCTGCGCGGCCGAACCCTCGGTAGGCACCTTTGACATGAGGAAGTTGACGACCTCTGCGCGTGCCGTGTCGATACCAGAGTTGTAGCCCATGACGAGCGTCTTGAGCTCGAGCGAGGCATTCTCGATCGAGTGGCCCTCGTCGTAGGCACGGGCCAGTGATGAGCGGGCCTCGGTGAAGAAGGCAGGGGGAGGGCCGTCGCTGATGTTGAGGCCAGAGACCTCGATCTCGGACGTGGACGAGGCGTAAGAGGCGGGCGAGTCGGGGGGCGTCGTCGAGGCGACCGACAATGTGGAGAGCGAGGCGGTGGAGACGCTGGCTTCTGAAAGGCGGCGACCGAGCTGTCCAAGGCGCTTGTTCTTGGGGTGCTCGTAGAGGTCCTCGTCGTCAGAGTCCTCTGCCTCGTCATCAGACGACTCGTCGTCCTCCTCCTCCTCGGCGGGCCACAGGAAACCCACAGAGTCGGGGCCAAGGATGGCAAGCCCGCGCTTCTCCCGCGCCTCGGCCGCAGCCTTGGCCTTGGACCCAGATGCCGTAGATTCCGAGTCATCAGAGTCGTCGTCAGAGTCCTCATCAGAGTCCTCATCCCTAGCCCCGTATGGCTCTCTGCCGATGCGAGAGAACTCGGGGATCTTGACGCCTGGTGCAATCTTGCAGCCGCTGCCAATGAGGGTTCCCTTGCCAATGTGGACGCCGTCGCCAATGACAACATTGTCACCAATAATCGACTCGTCCAGGTAGCAGTCGGCTCCTATCCTGACGTTGGACCAGATGTGGGTGTTGTTGAGCGTGGTGTTGTCTCCAACGACGCAGTTGGAACCAAGGGTGGAACGGCGGATGCGCGTGTTGTGGGACAGCTGGCAGCGCGCACCGATGAGAGCGGGGCCCTGGAGGGTCGTCGTCCTGGCCAGGACGACATTGTCCCTCGCGACGTAGACATTTCCACGCCTCAATTCGTACTGCGCTCCTCCAGGCTCGTTCATGTCCGGGACGAGGGGGAACACCCAGCGCTGGAGGATATCCTGCGCCGTCTCGCCGTACGTCCTCGTGTCACGAATGCGCTCAACATAGCGGCCGCGCTGCATCTTGCTGTCCTTGGCCGTGGGGTCGACCTCCTCGTCGCCGACGAGGTGGACGGAAATTGTCTTGCCCAGGAGATCGTTGCGGAGGACGCTCTTAAGGAAGTTTCGTCGGAGGTCCTGGTAGTCAAAATTCTCTGTGCACAGAGCCTGGACGTCGGCCTCGCAAATGTCGACGCCGAGGTCACGGTAGCCGCCGCGGGACGACGACGCGTTGGTGCCAGACCAGATCTCGTACGTGTCGATGCTGGATGGCCAGGGCTCGATGAATGGGACGGCTGGCAGCTTGACGCGGTGGGCGCGGGGTGCGAGGGGGTTCAAGCTGTAGTGGAGGAGACGCGACGAGGGCGGGTGCACGAGCATGATTGGGGATTCGGGGTGTGGGCTGGGGGTTGTCAGAGGTGCGCAAGCGTTTCGACTCACCGGCCACCGCGACCAACACCGAGCGTCATGATGATCGACTTGTCCGTCTCGCGGCGCTTCTTGTGCTCCTCGACCATCTTGGAGAAGTCGTAATTTGCGATAAGGGGGCTGTGGACGAGGATGTAGGGGTTGTCGGCATTGAGGATCTGACGACTTAGCACAGGCCGAGGACGCCAACTCACGTCCATCGTGTCGAGATGTCTCAGGGCGTCGCCGGCGGTCCTCGACGTCTTGTTCGAGATGGTCTGGATGTCGAGGACGTCGTTGAACGGCGACTTGCTGCGGTGCGTGAGCGTGCGGACGTGCGCGCGCTCAGCTCTACTCACTCGACAAACTCGCGGACCTGGTCGGCGTGGGCGTTGGCGAAGATGAAGACCTGCTTGACGCCGCTGAGGCTGAGTGACTCGAGCGTCCATGTGAGCAGCGGCGTCGAGCAGAGGGGCAGGAGCATGCGCGGCTGGTCGACACAGAGGACCTCGAACCGCCTGTTGAACGAGTCGGCCATGACGACGGCCTGGAGGGGCGCCTCGTCTCCATTCTGGCCCTTCTGCGGGGGTCAGCGCGGACCATGAGACTTCCACCCACCGACTTGGCGTCGGGCTTGCCGGGTTGCTTCTTGGGCGGCATTGTGAGAGTGTGCAGAGTGAACAATGCTGGCTGGAGCGACTTTGGCACTTTGGCATCAACGCGCCGGCCGTCATTTTGAGTCGGCGCAGCTGGCGCAGCGTCAGGCACGGCGTCGGCACGTGGAAACCACGAGGACGCCACAGGCCGATAGCGCCGTAACCCCGTCCACCTGCACGCCTGGGTGGTGTATTGCGGTTGTAGGGATTCGCTGGCTGGTGCTCGCTCGTCACCATCACAAGCATCGGCCTCATCGCCAGTACCCTCGACCGCACCTCTCCCCCACACCAGTCGCGAAAATGCCCGTCCCCTGGGAGGTGAGTCGCGCTGGCGTGCAGCTTGCGTGAGCCGTGCTAACCCCTCCAGGCCGTCATCCCCCTCGGTACGTCGACCCGGCCTCTCCCGACACGGCGCGCGTCGAGATGGCCAGACCACCCCGAGCCTCCACTAACCCCGCAGCCCTCACCACCGTCATGTTCGGTGCGACCGGCACGCTCCTCAACGTCGTTAAGCGCATCGAGAACGACGGCCAGCCCCCCCGCTACGGCCTCGACAAGTGGGACGACATGATGATGGCGCGCGACGAGAGGCTAACAGGGTCGATCCGTGGCCAGAGCGTGCGTTGCGTGTATGGTGCGGCGCTGACGTGTAGACGAACCCCATTGCGCCCGAGGGCTTTGCGACCAACTCGGCCTGGGACACGGAGAAGGTCCTCTAAGCATCAGCAAATGTATAAGATAGCATGGAGGAGGGGCGGGGTGGGGGGTGCTCTGGCCGGGGGAGACCGGCCAACGGAAACCAGGCTTCCAGACGGCGCAGAGGACAGCATACGGCTGGACGGTCGGCGGGCAGCCTGGGAGGCTACGGTCGACGGGACAGCACACGGCAGGACAGCCGGCGGGCGGCCTGGGAGGCTACGCCGTGCTGACATGCCGGTGGCATCTGACCCAGATACCCAGGCCTGAAGACGACCAGCCGCGTCGCAATTGCGACGGGGCGCTGCTGGGCGGCGGAGCACACGGAGCTAGGGCTCGGAGCGGCCGAGTCCCAGCGGACCGGGAGCTTGGAGCGCGTCGACGCGTTGTCTGTTCGGCGGGGCAGGCTGTCTTGAGAGACGATGCTGGCCGCTGGGTGTCAGTGTGCCACTCTGCGCAGAGTGCAAGCCAGCCGAGTGTCAGCTGGATCGGACTGTTGATGTGGCCAAGCGCATCGGAGCGTGGCCTGGGGTGTGGCTGCGAGCACGCGGGCCCATGCTGGCGCGAGAACAGCGTAAAGTCATTGGACGCAGACCTGTGAGCTCTGAGCGCTCATGAAGCCGCCAGAATCAGTCATCAGGCTTGCTTGCCCAGCAGTCCGTCGGCTGGCCAGGCTCGGCCCGGTGGCGCGTCGCGAGATGTGGCGAGGTGGTCTGACGAGTAGGTGTGGCGGGTCTGACGAGCTCGTGACCAAACATGGTTGTGGCGTCGTTATCGGGTGGTGCTGGTCGCACTCGCGATAACGGCCCCGCCACCATGTTTGCTCACAAGCGCGTCAGACGTGCCAACGCAGCCGGTAGCAGGCCGTGAGGCGGGTGAGGCCACCGATGGGGTGTGTGGAGCGGAGGAGAGTGTCAGTGACTGTTGTGGCTCGCTGCGCCGTTGCGCCGCCGCACGACGGCCCGACGCTGCCCCCTTCTGCATGCTATCATCTTCCCCGCCCGTACAGCAGCGCGAGCCGCCGCGGCGTACATGGCAAGCGCGCAAGCGCCGCCTTCGTTGCATGCGCGCGCTGCCACTACCACGATCCACGCGGCACGTGACCCGTCGGCCCGGCGTCCGTCATATGGCGTCATGCAGCATTCCCCGGCCTGCTATCCTCCTCGTGCCATCCTCGAGCGAGCACATCTCCCTCCTCGCCCATCTCCCTCGTGCCAACACCCACTCCCCAGCACGCGCAATGGCAACCCCCGCCCCGCCCACGTCCACCCTCCTCACGGGCCAGCTGGGCGTCTACGCCGCCCAGGCGAGCCCGTACCGCACCTATCCGTACTTCGTCTCGGGCGACCTCGCGGCGACCCGCGCCGTCGTGTTCATCGGCGGCTTGTCCAACGGGCTCGGGGGCGTGCCGTACGCGCCTAGGCTTAGCGCTGAGCTCGCTAAGAACGGGTGGAAGCTGTGAGTGGCCCGCCCGCGCCGGTGATGCTCGCCCGTCCGCTGGTCGACGCTCGCCGCCGGCCGATGCCCGCCCCCACGATGCCGGCTCGCTGACGCTCGCCCGCGCCCGCCCGCAGCGTCCAGACCCACTGGTCCTCAGCCTACGAGAACTTTGGCCGCTCCTCCCTCGCCGTCGACGTCGCCGAGCTCGGCGCGCTCGTCACCCACCTCCGCGCGCAGGGCACGCACACCGTCGTCGTGATGGGGCACAGCACGGGGAGCCAAGACGTGATACGGTACCTCACGACGCGCGCCGACGCCGACGGGGGGATCATGCAGGCGCCCGTGAGCGACCGGGAGCACTTTGCGACGGACGCGGCGACGCGGGCGTGGTTCGACCAGCTGCCTGTCGCTGAGGGGCTGATCGCCGAGGGGAAGGGCGAGACGCTGCTCGACTACGCGTTCGACGGGTTCGGCCTCCGCCTGACCGCGTACCGCGCCCACAGCCTCCTCTCGCCGCTCGGCGACGACGACTACTTCTCCAGCGATATTCCAGACACTGGGAACGGCAAGTTCAAGCACCCGCTCGATGAGAGCTTTGGCCGCTTGGCGGCGCCTGCGCTCGCGCTCTACTCGGAGAAGGACGAGTACGCCCACGTTCCCGACATTGACGCGCACCTCGCCCGCTGGGTCAAGGCCGCGCACGGCAAGCTCGACACGCACGTCGTAAAGGGCGCAAACCACGCCGTCGAGGACCCCGCCCACCAGGACGACCTCGCCGCTGCTGTCGTGGCCTGGCTCGGCAAGACGTTCAAGTAGTGCTCTTAGCCCCTGCACCGCAGCTCCTAGCCCCAACGCTGCACACCCCCCCGCCGCCACGACAATGCACATGCAATGAGGTACCCTATGGGCATGATGATACTAACAAATTACGCTAATGTGATGACTAGAGGTGGCAGTGGTACAGAAATCGTGATCATTACTAGATTGGAGTGAACCCTCGGAGTTGACCAAAAAGGCGCACGCTGCGCCGCCGCTTGATGGGTTGCGGCGACCCAAACGGCGTCGACGGCGCGCTCACAGCCTTGAGCTGCGGGCTCCCGCCGCTTGACCCCGCCGATCGCGGCCCAAAGTCCTGCGGCAGCTCGACTGTATCGAGTGGCGTCAGGCCCTTGCGCGCAAAGAACGAGAGGGATCGTTTGAGCGTGCTCGACCGCTTCGGCGTGTGTTGCGGTGCGGGCTCGGGTGGTTGATCGGAAACAATTACAAAGTCGCCGTCGCTCTTGGCGTCGGTCTTGTCGTCGTCGTCGTCGAGCATCTCGGTTTGCTCGGTGTCGGGCTGGGCGCGGTCGGAGCCGTCGTCGCTGATCACCTTGGCTGGCGCTACCGGCGACGACGGGAGGGACGCCGCGCGGTTGAGCGAAAACAACGGCCGCGTCGTCCCAGACAGTGACGAGCTCTTGCGGTGCTGCACCTTCTCCGAGCGGCTGGGCGTCATGGCCTCGACTCCGCGACGCAGAGACACCGACGAGTGGCGCTTGGGCGGTGCGTTGGCGTCGGTGAGTGACGCAAACGACGTGTTGCGCGAGACATCGGCCTCGCCATCGACTTGGACCACAACGCCGCCTTCACCGATGATCAATCGGCTCGCACGCACAGCTGAGCGCGACCGTGCCCGATTGGGCAGCAGCACGCTTCTCAGCTCGGGAGACGACACGAGGTCGGCCAACGAGGCAATGCTGCGTTGGCGGCGGATCGGGGCGTCACGGACCCGAGTGTCAGGAATGGCCTGGGACATGACCTTGCTGCGCGCCGTCGCGAGCGTCTCGGACATGACGTCGATCAGCGCACGGTCGATCAAAAGTCGCTGCGACAGCGAGGTGCGCCGCAGCACCTGGCCGCTCTGTAAGCGGCGGTAGCCGGGTGGTGTCGACGGTCGCTCGGGCTCGACATCCACAGGGCTGGCGGTAAAGCACGCCTCGTCTGGCGTTGCTGGCGGCTCGACAATCGACATGGACAGCTCCTCGAGGCCAAACACAGTGTGCCGCTTGATAACCGGCGGGAGCTGTGGCGGACGCTCGGCGATGACAGTCGACGAGCGGCGGGACCGGAGGTTGTACAGTGCTACACTCGATGGCAGTTCGAATGGTGGCACCGAGCTCTCGTTCCTAGCCGCCGTCATCTCGGCCATCCACACATCCTTTTCGGTTTCACAAGATGCCGCGAGATCAAAGTGATGGTCGCGGGCCGACATGCGAATGGTATGCGGGAGGATGCCTGACGTCAGCGTCGACCCTGGGAACTGGATTTCTCACCCTTCTTGATATCCGCCAATTCAAACACTTCCAGTGGCAGATAGTGTTTTGGTTCAAAGGTGCCCCGGGTCTTCTGCACCTTTGCTAGAACAATGTACCCACGGTACAGGAACGCGGCCAGATAGCGCACCTTGACCGGTGGGTCGAGGGATGCGCGGAGGTGGTGGTGGTAGAGAACATCGAGCGCGCCAATCAGACGACAGGTTCCCAGGCGTGTAAGGAATTCGCGCGTGAGAACTGGATGTGTTTCAATTCGCTCTGCCACGGTTGCCGTCTTGAGCTCGGCCTCCTTGCGCCGGCGCGCATCGTCCGCATTCTCGGCGACCGCTCGCATCGAAACCTGTGCAGCTTCCACGGCGGCGACCACGTCGCTCATCGGCTGGTCCCGATTCACATCGGCGAGCAGGGATGCAAGCAAGAGCGGGTATCGACATACGCGCTGCACTGGCGTAATGAGCATGTCTCTGAAGCGCAGTCGCGAGCCTAGCGTCGTGGAAGGCTGGCTGGTGAGGATGTCGAGGAGGGTTGCGTGCGGCGCCGAGGATGAGATGATCTGGCAGCGCTTCTCAAACGCCTCGTAGTCGCTCCGGTGTGCGATGGTGCGCACCAGAGCCGCGGCTGCAGTCGACCCTGCGCAGTAGTCGTTGTAGAGGGCAAAGCTTGTGCCTTCCGACACAAACAGATCCGCTAGGCCCTTGGTCGCCGTGTCGATCGTAACTGCATCCGAAGACTCATAGTTCAAGCCCGAGAACTTGAGAATGTCCACCATGTGCCCGACAAGGCCAATGTGGAAGTCGAGGAGCTCGGCCGTATTCCGGACGATGAGCTGGTGAATCCGTTCCGACACACGCGGGAGGGCCGCGAGCTGGGGCAGGTAGATGTGGACAAGTGCACGGAGGTCGCGGACGTAGGTGACTTCGGTCTCTACGATTTCCAGGAGGATCATGCGTCGCTTGTCGAGCTGAACCTTTGACTCTGGCCCTGTGGCTTTGGGGCCAAGCTCGACCTCGATGTCACCGGACCCTTCTCTGCCGCTCCGTGCGCTGCGGGACAATGACGTCTTTGTCGAGGGGAGCGACTTGGACGTGCCGGAGGGGGAGAACTGGGACGACTCGGAGATGAACGACGCCGCGTCGCCCGCCATGAGCAGCATGCTGTCCGCGGGCGGCAGGTGGTGGTGGTCAATGTCGGGGGGAAGGTGGTGATCGCTCTCGTAGATGATTGTCTTTGTGAGACCGTCAGTCGCTGCGTCCTTGCTTGTAGTCAAGGACAATGACGACAGGCCGAGGATCACCGACTCGTGATGCGCCAGGCTCGACCTCCGCGGCGGAACAGGAGCGCAGTCTGGGATGCAGTCGGCTGTGTCAGACTCGGGAGTGTGGTGTTGCTCGGGGTATGGCGTGGTGGTGTAGGCAGTGCTGCCGAGGGCAACGGTGTCGCCCGTTGCGCGCCATCGCTTGACGTCAAACTCTCCCGAGGAGAGCGACGCCCTGCGCGGGTGGTGGGGGCGTCCTCGCGAAGGGGATGGCACTGTTGCCGACGCGCGCGGCTGCTTTGTAGGCGAGGGCGTGGCGATCGAGTGCCTGCGTGCGACGTTCATCGTCCATGCCGCAGCCTCGGGCAGAGGTGGCGGCGGGGACCGCGAGCGGCGCTTCATGGCGATGCTGTTACTGCCGCTCTTGTCTGGCCGGCGCCGTGGCCATGTCGAGAAGGCGTTCGAGTCGGGTGCAGGTGTCGCCGCTGATGGGGCTGGCGTTGTCTCGGCAGCGGCGGCGGAGTGCTGGATTGGATAAGCCGAGAAGAGTGGGTGCTCGGCGGTGGGCAAAGGAATGCTGAGCGGCGTGGGCTTTTGCCTGCTGTCGTCTGGTGATGGGCTAGAGAGAGATGGAGAAGATGAGAGCTCTATTGGGGGCCCAAGATGCTGGCAAGCGCAACTTGACCCCTCCAGAGGCACCCGCCCGTGTTCGCCGGGGTCGAGAAGGCCGTCGTCGGTCGCGGCAGCTGTTGCCATTGCTGCCCGCAGCCTCTGCTGAGCTAGAGTCTGTAGGTACCAGAAAAAGCGAGCCGGGGCGAGGTTGGAAACACACGGGATAGGAGTATCTGGGGTTGAGTGTCAGTAGGAGAGTCGAGCAAGGGGATGGGGAGGGGAGGGAGGGAGGCGAGCGAGCAAGCTCACAGGGAAGGTGCAAGGCAAGGCGCAATGGTGGCGGACCTGAGACGAAGCCCTAAGTACAGAGGTGTGACACAAACGTGCTCGCTGGTGATTATACAGCGCTGCAGTTATAGCACCACCCTGTTTTATTGAGATGCTGAGCGAGGCGTGATAAGCATGTATAATAGGAGGAGGGAGGGAGGGAGGGAGGGAGGGAGGGAGGTGTGGTTGTGCATACGCAACAGAGCCACCATCGTAACATTGATGGGGCCTGAGAGTCTGTGTGCGTGTGTCTTTGGCTTGCAGTACTCACTCTCACACACGTCAGGCGGCGGCAACAGCTGCTGCTGCCTCACAGTGTACTTGGGGGGGGCCGAGATGGCTGCGACAGCCAAAGGGTGCCCGTTTCGGAAACTAGGCCGAAATTGTCGTCAGGAGCAGAGCGTGTTTACCTGTTCCCTTGGCTTTGGGCTGCTGCTGCTGCTGCTGCTCCACTGTATCGTAGCCACGGGGCGGGGAGAGCAACGCTTGGCGTTACCGACAGGCGACAATGCGAACGACAATGCAATGCAAAATGAAGCGAGCAGCCGTGATGGTCGTACACAGGTGTTGTTGTTGTTGCAGCTTTGCGGGATCGCTTAGGTGGCAATGGTGCGGTGATTAACTGGCCAGGGGAAGGAAGGCTGCGGGGTACGAGAGGCAGGCGGACGATCGGCTCAAGGACCTCGAGGATATTGATTTTGGTGCGAGGGGGATCCCAGGAACGTCGCAGATGGGCAAACGGCAAGGGTTGGCCCAGTGTGACAGGTCAAAGACGAACAGGCGGACCTTGATGGCGAGGGTGAGTGAGCAAAAGGGAGAGGGAGAGGTAGAAAAAGAGGTCGAGACAGATGGCTGCAAGATCGTGGGACGGGGAGGAATGGTTGTGGAGGTGGTGTGGTGTGGCGTGGTGTGGTGCGTCGTGGTGCGTCGTGCGAGGTGTGGTGCGTGGTGCGTGGTGCACGCAGTAGTGGGTGGTGCTGCTGCGACAATGACTCCAAGCAGACGAGCATGACTTTGCATCTCCTCTGCTCGTGCTCCCTCCCGATGCCATACACCCACCATGCCCACCTCGACAACGACCGAGACATAAAGCCATGACGATGCTGTCATGTTGCCTGCAGCCTTGCCCCTGAGAGGTTAACGGGTCTCCTGCCTCTCTGCCTCGGAGCGAGCGAGCGAGCTGGCTGGCGTCGTCATTTCTCGCGCTGGTGCTGCGCGCTCTGCTCCAACGACGACATGATCATAGTCCAAGTGGTTGGTTTGTGCCTGCACACAAAGCTGGCTAGCCCGAGCTAGCACGGCGCGTTTGCTTGCTCCATACCTCCGCAGCAGCACAAGCACCACCGGCATGCGGCTTGTAAGTCTCCGCTCGCTGCCTCGATGCCTCGATCGACACCACACCCCACGCCAGTGCCCAATCCTCCGAGCGAGCGAGCCACTCTGCGACCCAATCCCATGCGTGATTCAGAATTCAGGACAAGAGTAATGTCGAAACGGACGGGCTGCCACCGGCCGCACAGCTGAGAAACGACGGGGACGAGCGCACTGCCCACCCCACCTCCCCCCCTGCCCCTGCTTGGCGGGCGCGGGTACATTGCATCAGCTCACGCGACAGCTCTCAGAGCACACACTGCGGCGTCCAAAGCCGACACGGCCCAGTCATTCCTCGCCCGCGCTGGAACGTGGACCTGGCAATCAACGTTTCGTCAGCACATTACAGCGCGCACTCGCGCACTCGCAAACCAAAGGGGCAAGGCAAGTAAGCGCGGCGTCAGCTGGCTAGCGGGGGCGTTGGCAGGCAATTAGCGACGACGCTGCACTGCATGTAGCAGACGGCAACCTTGGCATGCCACTCGCCCGGCGCCGCCGTCCACCGCGCCGCCTCTCCTCGCAACCATGCACTTGTCGCGGGGCATCGCGGTGCCGAGGCATCGCGGTGCCGAGGCACCTCGCTGGCCAATGGACGGACGCGGCCCTCCCATCATTTGACACATACAGAACATTGTGCATTCCGTGGCAACGCATTACGCCGAATGTCGTCGTCGTCACCTGCCTCGGCACCACCCATGCTGTCGTACGTACGCACGTCGAAACACTACTCGGCGGCACGTGTCGCTGCAGCGGCCGCGCCGTCGTGCCGTCGCCCCGTCGGGACGGGTATCGCTCGGCTGGGTTTCTGGCGGGGCTGGGCTCGCTCGATATTAACCACGAGGAGCCCCGACTGCATCCCAACACACGATAAGAACATGACGAGTCTCCCAGAGTGCCTTCGCCGCCTTGGCGACGGCGCGCAGCAGATCCCCTCGATACAGACACCGGAGCATGCCTCCCTCTCGGAGGTGGCTGTCGTCGGGCTTTGACTCGAGATCGTGCGCCGCGGCGTGGCAAGGAACGTGTCCGCCATCGGCACAGCGGAATGTGCCCTACACGTGCGGGAAAGCAATGCTGATCCCCACGTCGGCGACCGCGCTAGTCCTCGTCTGGGGGCTCGCGCCACACTGACTCGTACAGCTGCAAGCAGCTGGCGATCACGTATGCCCAGCTGGCCCAGAACGTCGCCAGCTCGCTCTGGTACATGGCCTTGTGGCTCGAGGCGGCGTAACCCAGCGCGCCGCACAGCAAGAAACCGGTACCGCCGATGAGATTCCAGAATCCGACTGGGTGCCAGTGTCAGCCGGTGGGCAACACGCGGCATGCTTGCAACTTACTCTGCCAGCCAATGTCCATCGGCCGGGGGATGTACCATTTGTGCTGCACCTCGAGCATCTGGAGCAGCGAGGTGATGACGAACCCGACGCCGCCGATGACCTGCGGGGTCCAGATGAACACGTCTCTCGTGGCCGTGCGCTTTCCGTTGATGACGGCGGGGAGGCCGGAAATCGTCGCGACCCAGAAGATGGTGGCCGCCCACCACTCTGTAAAGGCAGCCAGGAAGCCGACGTTGCGCCAGCTCTCCCAGCCGAACCACTTGAAGCCCGGCTCCTCCTCGCGCCACGGGAAGAGGTCACGCTCCGCACGCTCGGGGTCGGCCGGGCTCGGTGGCTGGGATGAGTCGGCCGTCGAGCTCGCGTCCGTCGAGCAGCCGGTGGCGGGGGAGCTGGTCGTCGCGGAGCCAGCCTTTGCCGGGGCGGCCTTCGCGGGCGCGATCGTGGCGGGAACGTCCGTCGGCTGACCGGAAAGCAGGCGCTTGAGCGACGTGCCAAAGTTGTTCTCGCGCCCGCGATCCAAGGCCTCAATGACCATCATGTGCGCGCCGATGACGAACACGAGCCCGCCCGCGAACCCGATCCACGATGCCGCGTTCTGGATGCCGTGCCGCCCGACATTGGGGTAGAGGTACGGCAGAAACACGAGGAACCCTGCCGTCAGCGCTGCGGCGCCCCCAAACCCACCGTTCACGACCCAGATCACACTGCCAAACGTAAACACGACGGCCTCCCAGAACGAGATATCCCCCCAGAGGTGCGGCTTGAGCACGCCCTTGTGGTGCGGCATGCGGAGGTGCACCGAGTGCTGGCTCGTGTCGTCGCGGTTGACGTGGTAGTGCTTGCGCGAGTAGCGCGCCTTGCGCGCGCGGCGCGAATGCCACGCCACGCGGTTCCCGTTGTGGTCGGTGAAGTGGAGGGTCGTGGGGTGGATCCATTTGGGGAACGACTGCACGGCATTGTCCCTGGCGTTGGCGTTGAGCGCGAGCTGGAGCGGGGTGGGTAATGTGCCGGGTGCTGTGCCGGCGGCCGCTGCCCCGTCGGCGGCGGTCACTTCGCCCTTCTTGAGCCTCTTGGTGCGACCCGCCGCGTCCGGCATGTTGGCATGTATACGGGCTGGTGCTGGGGTCTTTGGGTGGCAGCGCCGCTACTGCGCTGGGGCTTTATACCGGGAGCGACGTGGCAGAGGTGAGCGACGACGCGACGGCGACGCGTAGTCCGAGGGCGAGGGCGAGGGGCAGTAGGTGTGGCGGGCGACGCGTCGCCGTTGATCGTGATCGTCGCCGACGCCGCCCGCCACTTTCTGGGCCTTGACTTGGACGTGTGCCCAACGACGAGGGGGCCGGCGCGACGGCTTGACGTCACTGGATTCGGGTTGGACAGAGACACGCAGCGACGACTTCCGACGGATGGCCATGCCGGAGTCGGTCGGTGGAGCGGCGTCGGCGTCAGCGGACGGGGTTAGTGTCAGTGGAGCGGGTCGCCATGCTGGCTGGTCGGCGTCAGTGGCATGTGTGCAGGCGGCGAAGAGCAAGGAGCGAGCGAGGGACTGTCGAAGGGCAGAAAGAGGGACTGGAAGGGGATGCAGAGCCGAAGTCACCGTAGCCGCCGACGTGCCTGACTTTGCATCCTTTGGCTGGCTCGCGGCCAAGTCGTCGCCGCCGTCATCACTTCCTCCCCAACCCTCTCTGCCAAGTCTTTGGCACTCGCATCCACTTTGCATCTGCTCTCTTGCTCTACCCGTCTACCACGCATCACCCATGCGCAGGCGACAAATGCCACCCCCGCCGCCACAGTGTGGCCCGAGCCCGCGCCCAAGCCCCGCAGCACGCCCCAGAGTGGCCCGTGACGCTTTACGGGAAGCGCCAGGCTGGCCGGTGGCTCAAACAGGCTCCCTCCTTACTCCTGACCCACCACGCCGCGCTTGGGGCTCGCTTTCCTCTTCAAACGTCTTGCCCGCTGACAGGCTGCCAGACAGCATCTACTAACGCCGGGCTAACCTTGGCATCCATGCGGTGCGGCTTGGCCGCCGACACGATGGGGACATGCGCTGGCTGGCCCGACAGCCAAAAGAAAGGCATCGACCCGACCAGTCTCATCTCTGCCTCTTCTTCATCTTTTCAAGCTCGCCTTACACCCACACTCACTTCACCCACGCTCGTTTACCCATGCTCCGTTTCTCCGTAGCCGCTGCCGCAGCGCTGCTCATCGGCCTCGCCAGCGCACCACTCGCTCTCGCCCAAGGCACAACCTGCAACTCGACCGTCCACTGCCCGAGGTCCGCCCCCTGCTGTTCCGAGTACGGATTCTGCGGTACCGGCCAGTTCTGTCTCGGCGGCTGCCAGCCCTTCAGTGCGTACGGTGGTGTGTTCACGGCTCACAACCAGACTCGTACGAAACCACGTCGTGCAAGCCCAACCCCGTGTGCAGGTCGAGCACGACCGACTTCAACGACCTCAGCCGCGTCCTCCTCAACGCCACCCAGTACAACGGAAACGCCTCCAAGTGGGACTGGGTCTGTGAGTGGCCGTTGCTCGTGGCGCGTGGCTCGCGGCTCGTGACCCCTGTTTGCTCACACCCCCAGTGGAGAAGGGCGCGCTCGTCGCCGACCCCAGCGGTAACGGCCAGCGCCTGACCTTGACCGAGCATGGTGAGTAACGCGGCAGGGTGGTGGAAGGGTGGAAGCGGGTTTGCAGGGTTGAGCGAACACCACTAACCACTCCAGGCGGTACCCTTCTCTCGTCGACCCGCTACATCCACTATGGCCAGATTGACTTTACGATGCGTGCGTGTAGACAGCAGCCGCAGCTACAGCGCGTCGCTGACACCCCCCAGAGGCGTCCAAGTGGGCCGGTGTCGTGACAGCTGCCATCACAATGTCGGACGTCAAGGACGAGATTGACCTCGAGTGGGCTTCGACCCCCACCAACCAGGTCCAGAGCAACTACTTCTTCCTCGGCGTGGTCAACTACACCGACAACAAGGGCGGCACCCACAACTTCTCCGGCAACACGTTTACTGATATGAACACGTACACTGTGGGTGGAGCCACCGCCGCAAGCGCTGACGACCAGCTCAACTGGCAGGAGGACCAGCTCCAGTGGGCTGTCAACGGCAAGATCATCCGCACCGTCACCAAGGCGAGCACGCTGTCCTTGGACGGCTCGCAGTAGTGAGTGTTCATGCTCTTGGCGCCCTTGCTCCCCTAACCATTCTCAGCAAGTACCCCTCGACCCCGTCGCGTATCCAGATTTCCATCTGGCCAGCTGGTCTGCCCACGTCTGCCAAGGGTACCATCGAGTGGGCGGGTGGCCTGATCGACTGGAACGAACCCGACTACGTCGCCAACGGATACTTCTGGAACACGGTCAAGTCGGTCAGCATTAGCTGTGCGGACGAGGGCATCGAGACGGACAGCACAATCCTGCCCGACACGGTCGGTTACTCGTACACTGGTAACGACACGAGCAACACTCCGGTGAGTTTACACACCCCGCCGCCGCGCGCAGCGCTGACGGACCCACAGATGGTCGCGCAAACAAACCACTCGACCGTGCTCGGCAGTGGCGCGCCTGGTGCGCTCGCCGCGTCAATAAGCATGATTGGCGTGACGGCAGCCGCTGCGGCCATCATTCCAGCCTTGACTTGGTCGCTGTGGTAGTGCTCGGCAGGCTGTTGATACAATGCCCGAATCTCACGCCTGCCTCCCCCATCTCTCTCTCTCCCTCTCTTCGCGCTAGTGTGACACATGGCCGGCGTGCCGGATCCAGCCTGTGGGGTAAGTCGGTGGCCTCACGCGCCGGGGTCGCCGTGGTCGTCGTACCATGTTTGTAGTCTTGTTCCACGCATTGTTGGTTTGCATTTCATTCGCCTGCTGCTTGTTACAGGACACAATGACTGGGACGGTGGCTACTTCTGCGCGTGGGAAGAGGGGCAAACGGGTCGCCCTCCCCGCGTGTGACGACGGTGAGCGTGGTGAGTGCGGCGGCAACAGATAGCCGCCCGTGTTGACGACTGACGACGACGACTGATCCCACCCGTTCGTGTTTTGTTTTGTCCACCAACCCAGGCGTGCTCCACGTTATCCGCAACCCGATGCGAGCGACAACTGCCTTTCTCGCGCTGGCGCTGTGCGCGGCAATCGTCGTCGTCGCGGCCGTCGCCAGCGCGCTGTGGGCCGTGCTTGCCTTTGGTGCGTGACAACAACAACAAGGGCTGACCCACCCCACCCCAGTGCCGCTCGTCAACCTCGTCGCCATCCCCAGCCTCATTGGCAGCGTGCTGCGTGAGTCTGCCGGCCCTGCACAGCTCACCAGCCCAGTACTTGTGCATGCCCTCCCCTTTGCGGCCTACCTCCTCCTCGCGCAGACCGACGCGCCAAAGCATGGCGGCAGCCTCTTCCTCCCCTTCAGCCCTGGTGCGTCGTCGCGTCGCGCGGTTCACACGCCCGCTCACACCACTGCAGCGCGCCACCTCGGCATTCTCGTCGCCGTCGTGCACTACACTTTCTTCGTGCTCTCCACCGCGCCGGCCATGCTGCTCGCGCTGGCGCGCACCGCCATCCGCCTCAAGAACAGCGGCGCGGCCCACGCGTCGTCGCGCTGGCTCCCCTCGGCGTGGTGGGAGCGCTTTGCGAGGTACGCCGGGGGTTGGGCTTGCGCTAACAATAGCTTTGGCATCACGTACCAGTCGCCGCGGCGGGGCCGCGCGTCCAAGCTCGACGTGTTCGTGCCTGCCGTTGCTGGGGGCGACGACCTGCCCGGCGCGGGCGACTTTGCGCCCTTCTCGCCCGCGAGCTCGGCGCACACGCTGCCCGATGTGGACGGTGGGAGCCGGTACAATGCGGTGACGAGCGCGACCGACGACTTTCCGGCCGAGGTGTGGCACGAGCAGATGCCCGGCTCGCCCGTGGACGGCGGCGCGCTCCCCGTCGTCGTGTTCGTGTACGACGTGGGGATTATCGGGCCGATCCGGCCCCGGCGGTGGATGTTCTCGCTCGTCGGCGCAAAGCTAGCAGAGCAGGGGTACGTCGCCGTCGTGCCGGATCTCACGCTGTACCCCGACGGCCAGGTCGAGGACATGGTCGTCGACCTGCGCGCCGTGCTCGCGTGGACGCGCAAGGAGATCTCGACCTTTGGAGGGGACCCGCACAACATCTACGTGTGCGGGCACGGGCTGGGCGCCCACCTCGCGCTGTACACCCTGTCGCAGGACGCGGTGGTGCGCTCGCGCGACAAGCTCGAGATTCATAATGCGGCGCGCGAGTGGCCGCACCTCGGGTACGACCAGCGCCCGACGTACTCGCGCGACATTCCGAACGGGCTGCGCCAGCTGCGCACGTATGGAGGGGACATTGACATCCCCGAGATCCGGGGCGTAATCATGTAGGTGGGCTCGTAGCGCTCGCGCTGACGCCAGGCTGTCGCCCGTCGCAGACGTCATCAAGCAGGTGCGCCACGAGTCCAAGCTGTGGCTCGAGCACGTGTCGCCGCTGCGGCGCGCGCTCGGCTCGTCGCAGACGCGCTGCATGAAGCACAGCCTGGGACATATCCTGTTCGCGGCGAGAAACCTGGTCGAGGTCGAGTGGCTCCCAGAGCGTGTGCTCATCATCCACGGGTGAGTGGGATAGGGGGCGCGCGCTCACGCCCCAGCGTCGACGACCACCTCGTGCCAATATGGCAGGCCGTGTGGCTCGCCGACCTGCTCAACGGCCTCGACGTGCCGACGCGCCTCAAGCAGTACACCAACCTGTCGCACTTTGACGTCGTGACGAGCCTGATGAGCGGGCTCGAGTCCAAGCAGACGGCGAATATAGTGCACGATAGTGAGTGGGCATGCCGGCAGCGCTGACCCCAGTCCGGTGGTTTGTCGAGGGCGGGCCGTAGCGCGGGCTAGACGGCGCCACGGTGCCATCGACCTCGCCTATAGATCTCTGCCACGCTGTTGTATAATGCCGCTATACCGCTACCATAGATGACCTGATGATTATGAATGTACATGCTGGTGTGGGGGGGGGGGGGGCAGGGCCAACAGGCCATCAATGAGCTAGTGGCACGAGCAAGGTTACGCCCGCGCCTAAGCCTTGGGCTCAGCGGCATACCGCAACCTGTCCACCGCGAGCCAAGCATCGCTCCCGCCCTCAAAGCTCCAGCCCAGCGGGCCGAGGTCGCACTCGGCGCAGATGAGCCACTTGACCTTCTTGCCTGCGTCGGCGCCGGGCGCAAAGTCGGGCAGCGCGGCGGCCGCATCGGGGCGCGAGAAGCCGACGTTGTCGAACGCGAACGGGCTGCCGCGGACGAGCCAGTAGGCTGCGGTCGAGGATTCGGCGGGGAAGGGGGAGCCGGGGTGTGTGGGGAGCTGTGTCGTGGGCATCAGCACTCTCTCGTCTCTCTCCCCTCTTCTCCCCCCTCTCCCCGGGCCCCCAACTCCTCTCCCCCTCTCTCTCCCCCACCCCCCTCCACCCTCTGCCGTACCCGGGCACTCACAATCCCAGGCTCCGCCTCGACCCACTCCCCAACCCCAGGCTGCAGCACCACGGCATTACACCCCCCGCGCGGGCAGTAGATCTTGCGGGAGTTGACGAGCGCGTCGGCGCCGCCCGCGGCCTCGAGGCCGGTCGTGAGCGACGCCGGCGCGCCCGCAGCGAGCTCGGCGTACCCCTTCGTCTGGGGCGGGGCGCGGCGCGTCGCGGTCGACTGGGCCGCTAGGGCTGCGAGGATGGCGTCTTGTGATGGCTGCTGGGGGGCCGACATGATGAGTAAGTGTTGAAGGGAGAGACGCGCACGATGCGTCACTTGTGCCAAGCGGCCGCACGGGGTCGACGCGCCACGCGAAAGTCACGTGCCCACCCCGCGCCGTTTTCGTCATTTGCCACCTGCGCACCTCGACTGACCGATCAGAGCGCACCGGATTGTAATGTCCCCTCGGCCATTGTCGTCTGCTTCAACTCCGCTCTCCTTGTCTTTGCCCATTGCCCCATCCCCCACCACCATGCCAGCCCAGCCCCCGCGGCTAGGCCACATCCCCGGCATGTACTTTGACGCCGAGCGCAACCGGTACTTCCCGCTGCCGGCCAAGCCGGCCCCGCCCCCGAGGGCCAAGCAGCCCGCCTGCGTCCCAGCCAAGCGGGGGCGCGGCACGGCCGCCCCGGCCATCGGCGCGCGGCGAATCGCGCACAGCTTGGGCGCGCGGGACGGCACCGGCGAGCGGTGGTGAGTTACCCCCGAGCGACGGCGCTGACCCCAGCCGCGCGCAGCACCGGCTCGCGGCGGCCACGCTGTTCGGCGTCGCAGAGCTGTGCGAGTGCCATGGCGAGAGCATCACCTCGCTCCAGTCCTTCGCCACGGGGGGCATGTGCGTCACCACCGACCACGGCAAGGTCATCGTCGCGCGGCCCGATAAGCAGACGGCGCACTCGCGCTCCGTGTGCTCGCAGCGGGTGGGTTGGGCAGGGGGGCAAGCTGACAGCGAGTTACTCGGGATCCACTTCAACGTCGCGCGCTCGACGTGGCTCGCCGTGTCGAACGGAAACGAGCCACACATCCACGGCTGGCGCCAGGACCCGCTGCTCCCCATCGGCTCGATTCCGGACCAGAGCATCCTCGACTTTCCGCAGCGCGACATCTTTGGCATGAGCTCGTTTGACGACCAGACGACGCTGGGTGCGTGTGCAGAGGGAGCTCGCTGACGGCCCACAGCATCGGCAAACTCGCTTAGCACGGTGCACTACGGCGAGGCGCTGACCATGACGAGCCGCAAGACGGCGTCGGACCCGCTCAGCGTGTACCGCTCCGACCCGAACACGGTGTACGCTGGCCTGCGGTCGTCGCACGTCATTGTCGAGGACTTGCGCGCCGCGGGCAGGGGACACGGCAGCACGCTCGCTACAATGCCCGCAGGCAAGGCCGTCATCGGCGTACAGCGCCTCAAGGACTCGGCCGTGCCGTGGGGCCTGCTCGTGAGCGCCATGAACCATCAGGTGGGTGCAGTGCGAGAAGGGTGCTCACCGCCCCCAGTTATACATCTATGATATCCGCTTTGCGGCCAGCCCCCTCCGGACACTGCCCGGCCACACCAACCTGTACCACACCAACCTCGCGTTGACGACGGCGCCAGACGACACGGTCGTGTTTGCCGGCGGCAGCGACCACCGCTTACGCGCCTGGTCGACGCTCACGGGCGAGCTGCTCACGCCCCCTGCGCCGAGACACCGCAGAAACGCCCTCGCCATGGACTTTCGCCATCTCGTCGAGCACGTCGACATTGCTCCCGACCTGACACTGCGTGTGGCCTCTGCGGGCGACATTCTGCGATTCGCCCCGCACCGTCCTGCCGCGACGAGGTAGGCTCGGGGCGAGTCGAGTGCCAATTGCCGATCGATCCGCGCCTTCTGTGTCCCCCCTAGAGCTTGTTCCTAGACATTGAAATACCCCGACTGCCCTGTCGTGCGTGGGTCAGGCAGGCAGCGCTAGAGTAGAGTTTGTACTGCGACCCGGCGAGTATTGTAGAGTATCGTCGTCGTGCATGTTGTAGTTGTCCACTGTGGTTACGTATGTTGGAGGGTCATGCACCCCGGAAATGGGAGGTGGAATGTAACGTAAAGCCGAAAGTGGAATGGTGCATACGCCGACGCGCCTGCCTTCAAAGGTGCAGCCGGCGAGCAGGGTGGGGCCCGCTGCCGGTCGGGGTGATGACGCTGTGGTGGTTGCGCCAATGTGTGCCTGAAACGGTCTGTCCGTCCATGGCTCGCGCCTCGCTCGCTCACTCGCTCGTCTGAGTCGTCGTCCGGGTGGGCACGCGCGCACGGCGGCGTGCTCGGGCCGCTCGCATCCTTTGGCTCGCCTGGGTTGAATCATCATTGTCTTCCCCCCCATTCGCGGCGGCGACAGCAGCAGTGCAGCGGCAACAAGCACACGCAAAAGCAAACAAGCACGAGCACGAGCACAAGAACGCACTGTGCGTCCAGTCTGTCAGTCTGTCTGTCGCTCGCTGGCTCGCTCGCTGCTCGCCTTCCCTCTCGACCTCGCCGCCGACGACACACACTTGCTTCTTTTCATCCGACGACGACAGCTCTTGACACGACGACACACACATCCTCCTTCCTCCTCTTCTTCTTCCTCGCCTTCCCCCCCCTCCTCCTCACTCCTCTTGTCGCCGCTCACCCCTCCTCGTCGTCCTTGTTGTTGACGACACCTCCACGCCCATTACGACTACGACTCTTTACGCCCCCCCCCACTCCCCACTCCCCTCCCCATCACTGGCGCACCGGCGCAGCGCACTGCCCACTATCCCAAACATTTCCATCTCGTCCCTCTTCTCACTCCTCTCGCTCGCAGTTACAATGAGCACTGCAACACCATCAACAACATCCTCGTCGTCGTCGCGCAGCTCGGCGGGCTTCCGCGCCCTCCCAAACCACTATGCGGCCGTCTCGCCCCGCCTCGTCTTCACGACGCTCACGCCCAAGGACCTCGCGTTGGGGCCGTACGCCCACCCGTCGACCGGCAAGCCGATGCACGTCTTCACTCGTGCGTCCAGGAGGGAAGACATCACTGACCCCCAGTCGACGACTACATGCTCTACACGCCGTTCAAGAATGACCACGGGCCCCTCAACCTCGCCTACACGTTCGACGCTTGCGTCCGCATCTTTGACAAGCTCAACGTGAGTGGCCAGAGGCAGGGCGGATACTAAGGTCGCACAGGCCAAGGAGCACAAGAGAAAGGCACTATGCCTGTACACGAGCCCCTCGCCAGAACAAAAGTCGAATGTCGCGCTCATTGCAGCGCTGTACAGCGTGAGTTGCGCCTGTTCGGGAGCTAGATTGTCGGCATTGGGGCTGGCGAGGAAGAACCGATGCTCCACGCCTTGTCTCTGTGGCGTCCTGACACGCCCAGCTTATTGTCGACCACCAGGATCCGTGGGATGCGTTCCAGCCCTTGGCACACTTTGAGGTTCTGCCCTTCCGCGACGCGGGCAACGGCGTCAACGAGTTTGGCCTCACGATCCAGGTGAGGCCGTGGCCGCAGCGGTGCTGACGCCCAGGACGTGCTCTATGGCATGTGGAAGGCACGGCAGCACGAGCTGCTCAACCTCCAGGAGTTTGATGCCGACGACTACCGCTATTTTGAGAAGGTCGAGTGAGTGCTGTGCTGCGTGCTGCGTGCTGCGATCGTGTCGTTAGCAGCGCTGACGGCACAGGAACGGTGACCTCAACATCCTAGGCAGCTTTATCGCCTTCGCCTCGCCCATGGACCCAGCTTGGATCACGGCCCACGCCCAGCCGGGCGAGACAGCAGCGACCTTTACCCAGTCTCAGACGCGCATGCTGGCATCCGCGTTTGACAAGGTCACGTCCAAGTTCTTCGAGGAGGATGTCGGCCTCGTCGTCAGGCTCAACGACGAACTGTGGGTCGTCGGGGATCGGCCTCGGGCTGACAGCAGGTACAACAAGGCGAGATTTACCGAAGCCAACATCGAGCATGGTGCGTCTCGGGTGTGGCACTCGGCTAACCCCGCAGTCGACCTCTACTTTGACGATGGAACGAACCCCACTGATGACATTGTCCGCCAGTTTATCGCCCTGGCGGACGACATGATTAACAACAAGAAGCGCAAGGTCGCTGTCCACTGCAAGGCTGGCCTTGGCAGGACGGGCGTGCTTATCGGCGGTGAGCTGGTCTCCCTTGCTCCCCAGCTGACATCCCAGCCTACCTAATCTACAAGTACCAGTTCACCGCGTCCGAGGTCATCGGCTTCATGCGCGTCATACGCCCAGGCATGGTCGTTGGCCCCCAGCAGCGATACATGCAGCTGAATCAGATGAAATGGGCCGGTTGGGTGAGCTGATCTCTGTGCGGGGCAGCCAGCTGACAGCCCAGGCCGTGATAGACGCTGCGGCAAAGAAGGACGGCGCAGAGTCGCTGCCGAGCCCACCGATGAATGCCAAGGAAGCCCTGCCTGCCACTGAGACGGCCGACCATGGTACGCCTCGGCCACTCACGCCTGCCCGACGCGTCGCAGCCGCCACGGCCAAGCACGGTGACGCCGTTGGACAGCCGCGCAAGGGTACGAACGGAGTGCAAGAGACCGACGACACGGCAACCCCGAGCCGTCAGATCAAGACCAGCGGCCTTGCTCCCTCCTCTGGCGACTCGCAGGACGGGTCGGTTCGGGGAATCAAGCGTGGCTCGGGTCGTTCGCCCGTCCCCCACGTCCTAAGAGGAGAGGCCGCCCAGCGAGTCGTCACGACTGTCCCCGTGCGCACCGGGCTTGCGCGCTCCGTGTCGAGTGCCAGTTGCAGCTCGTCCGTGTCGGAGCTTGACCAGCGTGCGACCAAGCGGCGCCAGGGCGACGCCCCTGCCGAGTCTGGCCTCAGCTCGCCTCCACCTAGCCGCGAGTCGACTCCTTCAGACGGATCGACCGCGCCGACTTCGTCCTTCCCCATTGATGAGGCGACCGAGCCGCCTACTACCCCTCGCCAGACGCCCAGCCAGCTCTCTTCACGCCCCGAGACGCCCACCACGCCATCTGCGCGAGGCGACGTTAACCGCCCTGTCCGGAGCCTGATTCCTCGCCGCGGGGCAGTCGCCACCAAGGACGGCATGGTCGCCTCTCACTCTCCGACACGCCTAGTCCGCTCGAAATCCACTGCCGTTGACGGCCAGTTTGCCGATTCCGAAGTCCTCCCCAGCTCGGCGTCGACGGGCAGCCTCTCGTCGCGTATGAAGATGCCCTCGTCGCGCCTCATGAGCCCCACTCGGTCGTGGCAGGCTGCCCGCGCCTCTGCCATGCCGTCCAAAGACTAGGTGGGTGGTGCTGACTGTAGCTACTGACCCGCTGCAGACGCCTTTAGACGCTTCAACCCACGATCGCATCTCCACAACACTGTCCATGACCTTTCACGCGAGATGGACCACTGGTTGTCCTCTCGCCCCACGCATCAACCACGCAATCACGACACGAACGACGCATCCGAACCTTTTTATTGTGCATGTCTGCGCGTGCAGCGCGATATTATTGTAGATAAGTAGTAGCTGGAGGGGCCTGAGCATGATGTCTATGCAAGTCATGGCACCGAGCGGTGTGGGCGGGCGGCGGTGTGGACAGACCCGCCCCACTATGGGTGATTGCGACGACCCACTCTGGATGGCCCAGTCCAATTGGTCCCGTTTATCGTGCCTAGGGATTGCCATTCCGTCGAGGCGAGACCTCGTGTCGCGCGCTGCTGGTGCTGCTACTTGTGGCCAGACTTCTCTTTGAAGATCCACTGTAGTCTTGTAACGACACTTTCCCCCAACACTCGCTTCCCGCCCACGTGCATCCACACCACAATGGGCTTTGCATCCAACATTGTCATCGGCTCGGCCAGCTTCCTGCTCGGCATGGTCTTTGTGTCGCAGGTGGTGCGTGCGGGCGCGGGCGCGTCCTCTGGGTGGGCCGGGCCGTAGCTGACCTCACAGGTCGACATCCCGCTCCTCTACCTCCCCCTAACCGACGCGGCCATCGACAACGGCTACCACTTCTACGAGATGTGGTACGAGGCGCCTGGTGCCGTCAAGGTGGGTGTGTGCGGCCGCTGCCCGCCGCCGCGCCGACACTTGCCGAGAGTGCTAACTCCCCCAGGCCCTGTTCCACGCGGCCATGGGCCTGCCCCTCATCGTCCTCCTCCTCAAGCTGCACAAGTGGACCGAGAGCGCGCTGTTCTTTGACGGCACGAGCGTCGCGCTCCAGCTCGCTACCATCGTGCTCTACCTCAGCGTGCACATTGCGTCGCTGCGTACCTTCCGTGAGTCGAGTCGCCGACAGGAGCCGCGCGGCGCCGAGGGCAGACAAGTGCTCGGCGCAACCCTCGCTCGCTGCGCTCGCTCGTGCTGACGCCGCGCCCCAGTCCCCGACTCCAACAAGGGCTCCAACTCGTTCAACTTCCTCCCGCAGCCGCCGCCCCGCGACGTGCCGGCCACCGACGACGAGAAGATCGAGGCCGTCCGCGTCCTCGCCGCGGCAAACGCCCTCGTCGGCCTCCTCCTCCTCGGCGTCATCGGCATGCAGATTGGCCAGGAGTACGCCGGCAACGTCGAGGCCCGCGAGCAGGCAAAGATCGACAACGCGCTCCGCACCGAGGCCGAGGCCAAGAAGGACCAGTAGTGTTTGGGTTCAGAGATCTCTACGTAGTAGCTGCCGCGGCATGCCAATCATGAGCCATGCGGGGGGGTGGGGTGTCATTATGGTGGTATAATACAGGTGTGCGCGGGGTGACGCGCCGCGTCGCGCCGCGGCTACAGCACTGGCCGGTACAGGTGCAGCTCCTGGTCCCAGCCGGCCGTCGCAATGACCCCCTCGTCGAAGAGGGCCCAGCCGAGCGCCATGGTGAACTCGGAGTGGTGCGACGTTGCGCTGGCCGGGCGCGGGGCCGGCAGCGCCGTGTTCCAGATGCGCGCCGTCATGTCGTAGCCTGAGGATGCGATGATGTCGGCGTGGTATGGCGACCACCTGGGGGTGTGAGTGGGGTGTGAGTGGGGGTGTGAGCGGGGTGGCTGGCGGCGGAGTGACGCGTGGGGGAAGTCTCGCCCTCGTCCTCGGACCACCACCTCCTACCCGCGGCGCTCGCAGCGCTCCGCGCCGCGCCGCTCGCACTCACTGGATCTTCCTTATCGCCAACGCATGCCCCGGCATCTCGGCGACCGGCGTGCCGGGGTTGCGCACGTCCCAAACCCTCACCACCTTGTCCTTGCCCGCCGTCGCGAGCACGCCAGGGCGGTACTTGTTCCAGTCAGCCGCGAGCACGTCAGCGGCGCTGGCCGCGAACTGGGCCTGGGGGCGGGGCGGGCCCCGCCCCTGCTGGGAGCGGAGGTCGAACAGGCGCACGGCGCCGTCCTGCCCCGCGGCAGCGAGCAGGCCCGGCGTGTGCGGGCTAAACTGCGCGGCGTAGACCTGCCCCGCGCCGATTTGGAGCGTCTGCAGCGCCGTCGCCCTTTCCACGGCCCACACCTTCACCGCCCCGTCCCAGCTCGCAGTGGCGAACAGGCTCTTCTCGAGGTTGCTCCAGTCGACGCTGACCACCTCGCCCGTGTGCTCGTGCCACGCGGCGACGGGCAGGCCCTGGGGTCAGCTATGCCAGGGGGCGGGGATTACCTGCAGCGTGATGTCAAAGAGGCGGATCGCGCCGTTGCCGCAGCCCGCGACCAGCTGGTTCCTGCCTGTCAGCGCCCGCAGGATCGCGAGACCCACTCGTGCGCCTCGTTCCACGCGACGTCGTACACGCTGTCCTGGGTGTCGAAGCTGCCCAGTGTCAGCTAACCCAAAGCGAGCCGCACTTACTACTTCTCGACGCCGACACCCCCCGGCGTCACGCGGACGACGTGCACGCGCCCGTTGCCGACGAGGCCGAAATTCGCGCCCGAGGCCAAGGCCACCCGGTCCTCAAAGTATGGGCTGAACTTGAGCGAGTGGTGCGCGTAGCCCTGCGTGCGGAGCCGCACTGGCGGCGCGCCGGGCGGGCCGACGGGGCTGGGCATGGTGTGGTGGGTTGATGGAGGCCGTGATGATGATGATCAGAGCTGATGGACGTCCGCCGGCAACCTAGCAAGCGGGGCTGGCTCCTCAGGGTTCGCCACGTGGGCGCCCATGTTGACGCCGATTTGCTCCCGCTCGTCTCAGTCGCGTCCTGCTGCTTGCTGCACGCGTTTGCTCTTTCTTCAGAGCGGCCACCCACCCTCGTCATCTTGTTGTTGTCCTCTGACCCATCACGCACGCACAGGGCACACAGCACCATGCCCCCGTCACCGGGCAAGATCCAGTCCTTGCCGAGTGAGCTATGCGCCCCTGGATCAGCTAACCCCCCAGTCAAGGTGCTGTACACGATCGACACATCGCCCCAGTCGTATCTCGCAGTGCTGCCAGACAAGCAGGACGTGTACGTCCATCCAACGGCGCCGGCGAGCACCGAGCTGCTCGGGAGTTGCTCCCTCAAAGCCCTGGCCCGGGGAATCTGCTATGCGAGGTGAGGTGGCACCTCGCGCCCAGCTGACCCCAAAGCCCAGAATGCGTGCCCAACCAGTCGACCCTCGACTTTTCAGTCTACAACCTCGAGCCGTCGGCGAGCCTGACCACGGCCGGCACGGTCCCTCCCCCGCCGTCTGTGACGTCGCGCGCGTTCCCCACCCCGGCGCCGACGCCGCTCTCGTCCTGGGCCGGCAAGGGGTTTCTCTCGTGGGCCCTGTCCGAGGCCGGCGCGGGGAGCACGCTCGCCCGCGGCCGCCTCGTGCGCGAGTACGAGTTCTCGTCGGCGTGCTTCTCTGACGGCGCGGGCCTCGAGGGCCTCATGGCCGCGGCGGCCGCCAGCGGAAGCGACGAGGCCGACGGAAAGGGCTGGGGGCTCGAGGTCACGCTCACCCTGCGCCAGCTCAACCCCGAGGGCAAGCGCGAGTTTGCCGCACGATCGGCGTTTGAGGAGATGCTCGTCGGTGGCAAGAGCTCGGCGTCGGCCCCCATCGCTGTCGCATCCAGCCCGACACGCGTGATTCCCACGAGCCCGGTGGCGGCCGCCGCTGCTAGGACCGAGGTGCCGTCGAGGGCGGCGACCGGCGCGGCCTTTGCGCGGCCTGCACCGCCCGTGGCGAGACCGCCGTCCCCGCTCCGCCGCGCGGCGGCTATCCAGCCCGCTGCTTCGACATCGACACAGCCCCAAAGACAGCTGGCGCCGCCTGCTGCCGGCCCTTCGCGTGACAGCAAAGGCGACCTTACGTCTGCGGTCATATCGCTCGCTTCGCGCGAATCGACACCCCCGCGATCAGCTGCACCCACCGCGCCCCTCCGCACGCCTCCTCCGCCGTCGCCGTCGCGTGCGGCGCTGATGAGCTTGCTCAAGTCGGAGGGCAAGATGTCCCCGGAAATGGCGAGAAAGCTCGCAAACAACCAGTTCCTTGTCAGGCTGCTCAAGGCGTTGCCGCCAGGCGCCAATGGCGAGGCTGGTGGGTCACCTAGCAAGTCGGTCACCAGACCCACTGCAGCTGCGGCACGGCCGCTTGGAGTAGAAAAACCTACGTCCAACACGTCAGAGTCGTCGTGGGCTCCAACCCCTCCGACTTCTACCGACGCCTGCTACAACTGCGGGGCGACCGAGTCGGACCAGTGGATGACCAAGAAGCTGAAGGATGGGCGTGCGGGGCGTGTTTGCAATGGTGAGTTTGTGGCTTCGTACCCGCTGACCCCAGCCTGCGGCCTCTACTTTAACAAGCACAAGCGCATGCGTCCAAGAGAGGTGTGGGAGAAGGAGGAGGCGGAAAAGAAAGCGGCGGCAGCAGCGGCCGCCGCCCCCGTGCCTCCAGTCCGCTCCAGCCCGCGTCTGAACAGAACAAGACATTCAGACCCTGCGTCTGCAGCACCACCAGAGTCGCCGAGAAAACGACAGCGGACAAAGGCCCACCCCCATCCGAGCCCGCGCATGGCCACGCGGTCGAGCGCAAAGGAGGCGGCCGACAAGCCGTCGACGACGGACGCGACGACGCCGACGCCGAGCGTCGTCGGCTCGAGCGCTGTCAACTTTGCCTCGCACTTCCCCTTCTCGCCTGGCAACCCGTTTGGGCCGTCGGTCAGTCTGGACGGGACGACCGAGCCGAGCGCCGTCGACCTCGAGGCCCTCTTCCTCCAGTTCAACGAGGAGAACACTGCCGGCGACGAGCACGGCGCAGGTGCGACGCACGACACTCTCAACCTAGGCTCGGACGCTGCCAACATCGAGGCGCTGTTCAGCGACCACGACGCCGAGGGCATCCTCGAGCTGCTCAAGAGCATCGAGAGCGAAGGGATTGAGCCGCCGACGTCGGAGGCGGCGTAGGCGTAGGCGCGGTGGTAATTCCTGTCGCCGTTGTCGTGAGACGCGGCTAATTCTGTGTTTATAGATCTGTATCATACTGCATTGGCATTGTTTCTACCAGTCGGCATGGTGGCAGGGGCGGAGTGGCGGCTCTCCAACAAGTGTGGCACCCACACCCCAGAGTCGCGATCAACCGCGCACCCGGCGCCCGAGCTCGCGCCGGATGATGGCGTCGACGCCGGCGTCGCGCCCCGGGCCTGGCGGGAGGCCCCTCAGCGCGCGGATGTCGACCTGCTGCAGCTGGTTCGAGTTCTTCTTGCCGTGGTCGCACGGGACGCCGCGCTCATGGCAGGGGTAGCACGCGCCCTCCGGCGCGATCGGAGCGTAGGACCAGCAGCCGGCGTTGACCCCGGAGCAGCCGGCACAGCGGTCGACATGCACCGCCACGTTGCGCGGGTCGAGGTCGAGCGCGATCTCAAAGCAGAAGCGGTAGACGCGCTCCTTATCGTAGCACGGCAGCCCGTTGAAGAGCAGGGCGGGGAGGCCAGCCGACCCGGGCACGGCGGCCGCCGCCCAGCCCTTGAGCAGCGCGAGCACGGCGCACGCCGTCGCCTGCTCGGCGGACAGGGGCCCGCCGCGGCGGTCGGGCTCGAACCGGCGCCAGAGGGCCGCGCGCGCCGTCTTGACCCGGCGCGCTGGCACGCCGTCGGGGCGGGCCTGCCCTGGAGGGAGGGTGAGGAGGTCGTCGAGCATCTGGCGTGGCGTAAGCCGGGGGGGAGGGGGGAGGGGGGAAGAGACGCACCTCGCGTCCCGTCAGCGCGGCCCCGCGCGCCTCCCTGCAGTCCGCGAGGCGCTGGAGGAAGTGGTGCTCGACGAGCTCGAGCCGGTGCCACGGGATGCCGGGGTCGAGCCGGTGTGAGACGTGGCCGGTGACGAAGGGCCCTGGGGGCAGGGTGCGCAGCCACGCGAGGTGCCCGAGCGCGCCGTCGGCCGCGCTGCCGATGGGCTGGACGACCGTGACCCGCGCTGGTGGCATGGGCGGGGAGAGGAAGCAGGAAGGGGGCGGGGGAAGGGGCGGGCTAGGAGTGGCTGGCGCCGTGGGGGTGGCTGGCGGCGTGAGGCGCGGCGACGTGTGAGGAGGTTTGGTGGGGGGGAGGCGGAGGCGCGAGTGAAGAGTCAGAGAACAAGTATTGAGGGGGACAGAGATGCAAGTGAGTTAGCAAGGTGGTTTATGGGCAGGGAGGGACAGGGGACGGCGGCAGCCAGCTCTGCTCCAGCTGGCCCGTCTTCCTCGCCTTCCTCGTCTTCCTCCAGCTCATGCCCGCGACCAGCGTCCTTTGCCTCGCCTACCCACCCGCGCCGCGGCCTGCCTGCCACCTGCCAGCCCGACCCAGTCCACTCGACTCGGCGACATGAGGATGCCACTTGCTCGCAGTTGCCTGTTTCGGCGCGACGCCGCGCTCACGGCGATCACTTGGGCCTGGGTGCGTGTGCGCCGCCGACGCGCCGACTCCTTGCAGCGCGTGCCGGGTGCACGGCAGTCGCCCACGCCACGAGGCCAAAGGAGCCTGCGCCTGACGAAAGGAGCCGAGTCAGACGCGCCAGTGGGTCAGTGGATCAGCGTACCCCAGCCTGCCCCCCTCAAGTCTAGACGATGCAGGAATAGTGTACAGATTGCCAACGAACGATGCAGTAAACCCCGGCGCCGCGCCGCGCCACGCCGCCTACGCCGCCCACGCCGCCTACTCGAACTTCTTCCACGCGTGCTTCTCGTACTCCTTTGTACGGCCCGCACGGCGCTTGGGAAGCTGGGGCACGCGCGGCTCGAGGAGCGCGCGGCGCTGCAGCGACAGGAAGCGGTCCTTGAACAGATTGCCCTCGGGCTGTGCGCGTCAGTGCTGCCTCCAGCGCCTTCTCAGCACCCACCTTGACCTGGCGGAGCGACTCGGCGAGGTCCTCGCCGAGTTGGACCGTGACCGCGCCCTTGGCCACGCGGTGCTTGCCAATCTTCTCGCCGCCCGAGAAGCCGAGACGCTCGCGCTGCTCGGCCGCCACCTTGCGCAGCTGGCGCGCGGCCTCGGCCGCCTGCCGGCGCTCCTCGGCGCTCTTGCTGAACGTCTTGGCGGCGGCCGTCTCGCGCTCGAGCTTTTTGCGAATCTTCTCGTCCTTGAGCGCCTGGGCCGCGGCCTTGGCGCGCGCAGCCTTGTTGCGCTGCGCCTGCGTCTTGCGCTTGGTCGGCTTCTTGGGCGCCGGCGCGTCGGCGTCCAACGCCTCGTCGTCCTCGTCCTCGTCGACGTCGCCGCGGCCGACCTTCATGCCGTCGACGAAATTGTCCGTGGCCTCGCGCACCGTGGCGCGGCGCGACTCGACGACCTGGCCCAGGACGGCGGCGGCCTCGTCGGCCTTCTTCTCGGCCTCGAGGCGCGCGAGTTCCTCCTCCAAAGCCTCGCCGATGAGCGCGGCATGCGCCTCGGCAGCGGGGTTGTACGACGTGCCCGTCACTGGCACCTCGTCGGCGCGCTGGCTCGCGATGGCCTCGAGGCGGATCTTGCGCTGCCTTGCGATCGTGATCGGCGCCTTGACAGTCGGCGTGAACATGCCCTCGGCGCCGAACCCGCCAGCGGGGGCAGGCGCAGCCGACTTGGACGCCCAGGCGTCCTTGAGGCCGGAAGTGTCCGTCTTGCGCACGTCGGCCGACGACGTCGCGTCGATTGTCCGCCTCGCGATGCGGCGCATGCGGTTCTTCTCCTTGGCCGTGACCTTCTTGATTGGCGCAGCGGTTCGCGCCGTCAATGATGGGACAGCAGAGCGCTCCTGGAGCACAGCGAGCGAGCGTAGTGGCTTCTTGGCCTTGACCTTGCGCGCAACTGCGGGGGGTTAGGGGTGCCCGCGACGCCGCCACTCACCCTCGACGTCTCCTGTCGTGTCGATAGTGAACAGGTCGTTGTTCTGTTTATCCGCCACCTTGCCGCCCGTGATCCTCTCCTCGGCGCGAGCCTGCTCCAGAGCCTCCTCCTCGGCGCGGAGGTCGACGTTCTTGCGCCATGCCTTCTTGCCCTTGCGGCTCGACTGGCTCAGCTGAGCAGGCACTCCGAGGTCGACGGCCTTGCCCTTGCCCTTGGCCTTTGCCGAGGTGGACGGGCGCTCGTACGGCGTCGTCTTGGCTGTCGCGCTGCGCGTGGGTCGGGTGCTGCTCGACGGCATTGTATGTATGGGGGTGTGATGGGTGAGCTTGAAGCACAAATATGCGCGTATACAGTGGTCTGCACGCGAGTGACCTCCACACCGAGCAATCTGAACTTTTAATATTTTCATGTCCATTCTTTTCCATTTTATCCCGAAAAGTACCAACAGCTCGGCGCGATCGGAATCGGCCTCCTCCTCGTCGTCGTTCGCGAGCAGGTCAGACTGAAAGATCACAAAAGTGCTATTTGGCTCATTGAACAGCACCATGTCCGGCCTCATCACCCAGCTCTCGCGGAGCGTCCTGTCGGGCACGTCGGCCTCGACGTCGCGCGCGTTCGCGACCTCTGCCGTCGCTACCAAGGCTGGTGAGCAGCTCACGCGCTTTTCTCTCCGTCATGACAGCCACTAATGAAGCAGCCAAGCCGGCGGGGCAGGCGGCCAAGAAGCGCAACAACCCCTCGGCCAAGGCCAGGAAGGACAAAGCGTCGGCTCCTACGCGCGCAAAGGTGCGCATAGCTCACATGCAAGTGGTGTGGCAGCTAACATTCGCCAGTCGACTGGTCTCGTCCTCAAGACTGTCCTCGCGCGGGAGCCTGCCGACCTGACCGACCTCGTGCAGCTCTACCCAGTGAGCAGAGGCTTGGAAAGAGCGCCGCAGATGCTAACGCACCGCCCCAGGAAAGCGTCATCCCCCTCAATGTCGGCAAGGCCAGCACCTTCCCTCGCAACACGTACGACCAGCTCAAGACGTTTGGCCTGCCTGTTCGCCTCGAGAAGGAGCTTGCCCAGGGTTCGCCCGCGTCCGTCGTGCGCCAGGCTACCCTTGACCTTGTCCAGACGCTGGAGAAGAGCAAGGGTGGCTCGTCAAAGAACGCACGCTTCCTCCTTAGTGAGTTGGCTGTTGAGGTCCTATCGGGAAGCCGCTCTAACCACCCTCAGACGGTGCCCGCGGATCGGGCAAGAGCACGCTCCTCGTCCAGGCCGTGTCATACGCTATCGAGTCGGGCTGGCTCGTCCTCTACGTCCCACGAGCCGAGAAGTGGATCGACTCGACCTCGCAGTTTGCCTACGACCTGCCGTCGCAGACCTTCCACCAGCGCGAGATTTCCGCTGGCCTCTTGAGCAAGTTCCTGGCTGTCAACCGCGACCGCCTCGCCACCATCCCCCTCCCTGCGGACCTCGCGTTCGGCGAGCACAAGTTCGCTGCTGGCTCCAAGCTCGACGAGCTCGTGTCGGCCGGCTCGAAGGAGGACCTCATCGCCGTCCCGGTCCTGGAGGCCGTTCTCGACATTCTTGGCAAGCAAACCAAGTTCCCCGTCCTCGCTGCCGTTGACGACGTGCACGTGCTCTTTGCCACGACAAAGTATCGCACGCCGACGTACGAGCCGCTCGAGAGCTACAACCTCTCGGTTCCCCGTCTCTTCCTCGACTACATTTCGGGCCGGAAAGCGTTTGCCAACGGCGCCATCCTCACAGCGCCGTCGTACACCAAGACGACCATGCAGCCCTCGGTCGAGTTCTACAAGGGCCTTGGTATCCAGTCACGGTGGCCCATCACCGAGTACACCAAGGTCGACGAGCACCACGTCGCCCACGCGTCTTCTGGGATCAAGAAGATTGAGGTGCCCTTCGGCCTGTCGGGTACCGAGGCCACTGCCATGTTCGAGCTCTGGACCCGACGGGGCTGGACCACGAACGGCTCGGACGACACTTTTATGGGTGGATTCACCGCTGCCGCTGGCAACCCGCTCGAGCTTGGACGGGGGTGGACCATTTCGCACCAGACACACTTTGCGTAGGAGCATGGGAGGAGATAGCATAGATCAGCATGCAGGCTTGGCATAGGCGGGTGGGGTGGGGATGGCGGCGTCGAGGCCAGCGGCGTCGAAGCTGGGATGGCTCTGTGCTGTGGTGCCGAGTCTGCCTTGCGTCGGCTGCTTCCCCCTGTTAACAGTGAGAACGCGACGACCCAAAGACCTGTGCTGGCATCAGTCATACCGCGAGTGGCGAGTGGTTCGCCAAGCTTCTGCGATGCGTGGAGAAGCATTGGCATGTTGACAACGAGCGATGGGGATGTTTGCGATGGAGAAGCGCGCGGCAATGAGGTCACGCGAGGCGGTCGCGCGGCATCCGTTTATCGGCACGGACCAGCAGCAGTGGGGCCGAACGGCGAAGGCCGATGATAGCGGGGCGAGTGGTGCACGCGCGACTGACCGACCTCCACCTCGCTCTGGCTCTCGCTCTGGAATGCCTCGGCACCACCGCCGCGGCTAGTTGATGTCTGCGTCGTAGGAAGTAGGTCGGAGTCGGCGGCGTCGGAACCTGCCCGCGGCATTGTGCGTGTGACCTCCACCCTGGTGGATTCTTGGAAATTGAGTGCGGAGCGCCGCAAGCCCTATTCCGTTCCTAATTGGATTAGGCGGCGATAAGCACGCCCAGCGAGGCAGGACGGCCGTCGATCCGGCATCAGTGCATGCATGTCGGAGCAGCACACGCAGGCGCAAGAGCAGAGCAAGCATGCACCCACCCACCCACCCCGCAACGTCACGAGCGTTTCGTGGCCCCGACGTCGTCGACGCTGACCACCCGGCCTTCGTCATGCCCCCCTCCGCCCAAAGTTATTTTCCAACAAACGCGACTAACCCGGGACGTAGTTTCCAACAATGCCTCCACCAGGCCGGCCAGGCTGGCGCACATACGCCGTGCAATGATACTGGGTATCCGCGAGCAGCGCGATTGGGCTCGGGGCGCGGCCAAGTCCGGTGCGCTATCGCGCCCGGGGAATAGAATGCGGTCGTGTGTTCGAGCATGTCGGTGTCGACGAGCACGCTGTCGACAGTGTTGACGGTGCATGCAGGCGCGGTGATACCGTCGAGCATAGTTCCGCCGTCATGCATGCAGCGTCAAGGCCGACGACGGCCGAGTGGTGCCGCCGTGGTGCCTTCGTAGCCCGGCTATGAGAACTGGCCGGCCGGGGTGGAGGCTCAGCCTGGAGGGGGAAAGGCCAGCGCCCATTCCGGAACTCCGGCATGTCCACCCAACCAGGTGGGACAATTCCGCGAGCCAGCCAGCCAGCGAGCGCCCAGCCTGGCTGGCGTGGCGACGCTCCCACCCGCCAACTGGATTCCTCTACGCCTGGCTGATGGCAATCAAATCCGGCTACATGGGCCGCCACGCCGTCCGCCCGGCCGCGCTTCTCCCACCCACCCGCAGTCTGTCCCCCCCATGACGCCCCGAATCCCACTACATATACTAGGACGACGCTTACCCCAATCGCCCCTCTCCCTCTTGACAACCCGGTTCCCACTTTTCCCAGTTGCAGTTGCACAACCAGCACGAGCCACGTTCACAAACATGTCCCTCCCAGCCGGCCTCAACATCACCCTCCCCATCCCCCAGGGCGGTGAGACCATCCTCACCCCCGAGGCTCTCAAGTTCCTCACCATCCTCCACCGCACCTTTGACAAGCGCCGCCGCGAGCTCCTCGACAACCGCAAGAAGGTCCAGGCCGAGCTTGACAAGGTGGGTGATGGCCGGGCGAGTGGCAGCCACGCTCCGCTCCCCCGCCACTCGCGAATTCACGCTGACCTCCTTCCGCAGGGCAAGCCCCTCACTTTCCTGCCCGAGACCAAGGCCATCCGCGACGAGGTCTCATGGCACTGCGCTCCCCCCGGCCCCGGTCTCGAGGACCGCAGGTGAGTTTGATCCGGGGCGTCGTTCGTTCCGAGAGGCGCCGGAGTGGTGGTGGGTGCACTGGCCAGCCAGCGGTCACATTACCCACACACCCGACACCCGCTCTGGTTCCGAAATGACGCACCTCGGCAAAAACAGTGGCACTGGCCCGCATTAGCGATAGAGGCTGACCTGCCACTAGGGTTGAGATTACCGGTCCCACCGACCGCAAGATGGTGATCAACGCGCTCAACTCGGGTGCCAAGACGTTCATGGCCGACTTTGAGGACTCGAACTCGCCCACATGGTCCAACATGGTCCTCGGCCAGGTCAACCTCCGCGACGCCATCCGCCGCGAGATTGACTTTGCCATCAACGGCAAGGAGTACAAGCTCTCCGAGAACCCCGCCGTCCTGCTTGTCCGCCCCCGTGGCTGGCACCTCGAGGAGACGCGCGTCGTCATTGACGGCCTCCCCATCTCGGGCTCGCTCTTCGACTTTGGTCTCTACTTCTTCCACAACGCCGCCGAGCTCATCAAGCGCGGCTTTGGCCCCTACTTCTACCTCCCCAAGATGGAGCACCACCTCGAGGCCCGTCTCTGGAACGACGTCTTCCACCTCTCCACCTCGTACCTCCGCCTCCCCCAGGGCAAGATCCGCGCCACCGTCCTCATCGAGACCCTCCCCGCCTCGTACCAGATGGAGGAGATCCTCTTCGAGCTCAAGGAGCACTCTTCCGGCCTCAACTGCGGTCGCTGGGACTACATCTTCTCCTTCATCAAGCGCCAGCGTGCTTGGAAGTCGGCCGTCTTCCCCGACCGCACCGACGTCACCATGACCGTCCCCTTCATGGACGCCTATGTCCGTCTCCTCATCCAGACCTGCCACAAGCGCAAGGTCGCCGCCATGGGCGGAATGTCGGCACAGATCCCCATCAAGAACGACGCCGCCGCCAACGACAAGGCCATGGCCAAGGTCCGCGCCGACAAGCTCCGCGAGGTCACCGCCGGCCACGACGGCACCTGGGTCGCCCACCCCGCCCTCGTCAAGATTGCCATGGACATCTTCAACGAGAACATGCTCGGCCCCAACCAGTACTACGTCCGTCGTGAGGACGTCCACGTCGCTCCCAAGCAGATCTCGGACCCCAAGGTCCCCGGCGCCATCACCGAGCAGGGTGTCCGCGAGAACATTTCCGCCGCTCTCTCCTACTGCGCCGCCTGGATCTCCGGAAACGGCTGTGTCCCCATCAACTGGCTTATGGTGAGCTTTACGTGCTGTTCAATGCTAACGTGATTAGGAAGATGCTGCCACGGGTACTTGTCTCGCTTCTCTTGCACAAAGAATGACCGCTGACCTTCGCAGCCGAGATTGCCCGTGTCCAGCTCTGGCAGTGGGTCAAGTACGGATCGAAGACCAACACCGGCAAGACCATCACCGCCGCCTACCTCAAGCCCATCTTCGAGGAGGAGTCCAAGGCCGTCTCCAAGCTCGCTGGTGTCTCGGCGCAGAACGTCAAGATCGCCTCGGACTACATGCAGGGACAGGTCAAGGCCCAGTGGCCTTCCGAGTTCCTGACGTCCGACCTCCAGTGCCACCTCGAGGGCGGCGCCGTCGTCCCCAAGGCCGGCCTGTAAAAGAGCAAGACGACGAGTTAAAAAGGCACCTCAGCAGTTGTGACTTGTATGTATGGATAGCCCGAATGCATTTTCCGCGTAGTATTGTGAACGAGGGGAGGTGGTGATCGTGGGAGTGGATCATAAGGGTGAGAGCGCCACACTCGCGACACCACGTGTCCTAATCTATTTAGACCCGTCTTTAAACACGTGTGCGCGGGGGAGCAAACTCCAGATTGTCGGAAGACGAGTATAATACGGATTATACTACCAAACAGGCTGTCTACATTCGCGGGAGCATAATCACACGAGTCCAGACTTAGTCGCTGGCTGCATCAGAATCGCAGAGTGGCTCGCAGTAGGTGGTATAGGGGGGAGCAAAGCTGTCCGTGGTGTGTGTTGTGTCGGTCGGGTACGAGCAGAGGGAGGGAAGAGCGAGAGGAATGGAAGGAGAGGGGCGGGAAGGGCAAGGCGGCGAGGAGGAGAGGGAAGGGAGGTATCGAGGTGTCATGCGATGCTGTGAACGAAGCCTAGCTGGAAAGCGTGGCTCGCAGCCCCCTTGGTGGCATACGATATGCTGGTTACTTGGCTTGCATGTCAAGTACGGCGGGGCTGCGACAACGGGTGCGCTGTGCTTGCCGTCTGGGAGGAGAATGTGATCAGCCGAATACAGCTTAGTGGCGCCACTCTGTGCACGGGCCACCCAGGGCGGGCCCCTTTGGCTCGTCCCGCACGGGGGAGTGGCAGGACTGTCCCCGCTCGAGAGGGAAGCGTTCGACGCGCGGGGTATCGTGGCGGCGGGTGGAGTGGGAGGAGCAGGGCGGCCAAGGCGAAGGAGTTGATTCCTAATCATGAAGGTGGGATAGGGTATTGTTCCAATGGCTTCGTAGTAGAGTGTCACGAGCCTTGTCAATCGCCGGCGAAGCGCGTTACGGGCGAGGTAGTGTATCATATTGGTTTCCCTTCGCGGCGCAGGAGATGTAGGCGGGGGAAGGGTCACCTCCTACACCTCGAAGCACTCTCGCGCCTAGAGTTAGTCGTACGTCTTGCGATGGCAACTCGTGCTGAGAACAACTGCATCCACTTTGCTAACAAACAAACTACCCATGCTTGACATATTACACCTTCTCGGACTTCTCAACGTTCTCGCTGTGCTCGACGTTGGGCTTGTCGTAGCCAGCGGGAGGGGCGGCGTGGCCCGAGTGGCCCGCGTACTGGTCGACAGTGGTCGAAGCGAAGAGACGAGCGGGGACCTTGTTCTCGAAGAGAATGTCAAGTTCACCGTAGGTACGTCCCTTGGGCTCGGGGAGGCAGAAGAAGGTCCAGACGACGCAGATGAGACAGAAGCCGGCCCAGAAGAGACCAGTCTTGGCGCCCCAGTTGAGGGCGGTGGGGTTGAGGAAACGGGGCATGATGACGTTGTTGATAATGCCGACAATGTTGTACAGGAGACGGGCGAGGACGACAGTCTTGGCACGGAGACGAGTGGACGAGACCTCGGCGACGAGAGCGTAGCAGACGGGGCCGACAGTGAGGTCGTAGACGGCAGTGTAGACGAGGAGCATGGCACCGATGGCCCACTGAGCGCCAGTGTTTCCGGAGCCCGGGATGGCCTCGCCTGCCGAGTCATACTGGGTCTGCTTGGTAAAGCCCATGCAACCGATGATGAGGAGGAGGAAGAAGAGGACGATGAGGCCGTAGAGGTAGATCTTGCGGCGACCGACGTGGGGCATGAGGAACCAGGCGCCGACGGTACCAACAAAGCCAAGAGCGTACTGAGCGAGCGACATGTTGAAGGCGTTCTCGTCAGAGAGACCGGCCTGCTGGAGGAAGTAGGTCGAGTAGCCCATGAAGGTCGAACCGCAGAGAGCCTGAACAGCCCAGGTGCCCATGGCGATCATGGTACGGCGGGTGTCGACGCCCTTGAAGCAGTCCCAGTACTGGGTGCCGGCAGACATGGACTTCTCGAGGGCGTTGGTGTGGACCATCATGGCGACCTGGGACTCGACAAACTCGTCGGTGGGGTTGGTGTTGAGGCGGCGGACAACGTGGCGAGCAGCGTCGAGGTTGCCGTGGCGGACCTCCCACCAAGGCGACTCGGGGGCCCAGAGGCAGCCGATGAGGATGGGGACGGGCCAGACCCACTGGAGGGCGAAGGGGAGGCGGTAAGCCCACTGGCCGTCGACGTCGAGCATGCCACGGAGGACACCCGAGGCAATGAACTGGCCGATAACCCAGCAGAGGTTGACATAGGCGGTGAGGTAGGGGCGGAGGGCGACGGGGGACACCTCGGAGGCGTAGGCGGTGGTGAGGGTCTGGAAGATACCCCAGGGGATACCGCAGAGGATCTCACCGGCGAGGAGCATCTGGATGTTCTTGGCGAAGAAGAGGATGAAGATGAAGCCGATCATGATGATGAGAGAGCCAATCATGGTCTTCTTGTAACCAAACCTGTCGCTGAGGATACCGTTCAGGGCGAGGCCGATGATGGAGCCGACCTGGGCACCGTTCGAGAGACCAGTCTGCCACGCAGCCGTGAGCGAGGGGTTGCCGTGCTGGTCGACGGTCGTGCCAAACTTCTCTTTGAACTGGGGCTGAGCGTAGAGCGAGCCGAGCAGGACGAGGTCGAAACCCTCCATGATGCTGGGCCGGTTAGCGCTGTTTTCGAGACCGGCATTTCAAGCACCGCGGCCGGTTGCCACTTTCAAAACCACTACTCACACAGCAGCTGACAGCAGCATCGACCATGCAATGGCCTTGGGGTAGCGGCGGAGACCCTCACGGATCGTCATCGACTGCTCGGTGGCCGTGGCGACCTTGGCGTCCTCGACGACCTGGTCGTAGTCGGCAATGCCATTGCGCGCCTTGTTGAGGTGGTCGACATCGGCGGCGATTGAGCCCCGGTGCTCGGGGTTGAAGATTGACTGCTTTCGAGACATTGGAGGAGGGGGGGCGTGTGGGGGGTGGTGGGGCTCTAGTACCCCGAGGGGGGTCGACCTTTATACGGCCCGCAAAGTCTTTGCTGCTGCTCCACGGCTTGCCCTTGTTGTCATCGGGGCCGACCGAACTGTACGCGGGCGAGGCGAGCAACAGGGCAGGGGTAAGGGTGGGGGGCAGGGAGATCGCTGCGGGTGGGGTGAACGCAGCCGAGTGTGGGGCTCTCCCACTCATTGCCAAGGACCGGGTCAGCTGCAGGCAGTAGAGGGCAGGCGGCCCAGAGGGCGACCCAGTTGACTACAGCAGGGGTCTGCTGATTTTTTGGTTTCCCCTCGCCTCCCCCAAGCGCCAAGAGCCCTGGGTCCCCGTGCATGCTGAGCCAGCTATAGCCGCTCGCGCTCAGCTGGCGAGTCCATTGGCGACCAACTTGCCGAATGAGTGCGGGTCCTGAAGGCAGGTCGGTCCAGCTGGGCGTGTTGCGTCACTGTGGGGCCGGCTGACAGGCACTTGCTCGTCCACTACCGCAGGCTGCGCGCCGCAGGCAAAGAAAAGCTGCCCATTTGGCATTTCCCTGCAAAACATGTGCTTCGGTTACAGAGCTTGGTAAAGCGGCAGGGTCCACACTCGTAGACCTCGGACCCCCACCGACTCCTCCCCCTCCCCCTTCCCCCACCCGGGTCCTCTTGGCGCCATCCCGTACCACGCGCAGCGCACAAACGCCGCAGCCTGGACCTTTGCCCGTGCGCTTTCCAGTGTGTTTCCGCAATCAGATCTAGCCGAGTGAGCTGTCTCGAAGTACTAGCCGTCACATGAGTGATCTGCAGGCCCCCCGCCGCCCGACGTCGTAATGGGTGTGGAGCACGAAGAGCTTGCTCGTGCGACGCACCCTCCCGCCACGCCGAAAGCCAGCCACCGTGCTCCGAGCGCCATGAAAACCTGCACAGTCACTACCTGCGCATGCATGCACGCCATCAAGAGACCACGTTTGCCCATGTATACCCAATCTCGGCCGCCCGCCGCTGTCCGTGCCATCTCGGTGCCACTCCGGTCCCCAATCTCGCACTGGCGGGCCCGGCGCGGTTCCGAGATACGCGCGGTTGCAGCACGGAGCGACGCCGGGGTCCGTGTCAGCGGGCGGCACTTGAGGCCAAGACGACAAATGCAGGGGTTGCGCGCCGCGCCCAGCCAGGCACATCAGCTGGGCAGTACCGAGGGCGGCAGTCGCTACTTCCTGAGGACGGACGTCTCCTGCGTGTTGGTGGGTAAACTTTTGTCCGCCGCCGGCATCGATTTGGTTTCGAGCACCGCCCAAGCCGGGCCAACTACGTAGTCGTCAACATCGCCAGAAGCCGGTCCTGTGCTCAGGAAGGCTATTTGCGTGCCGACGCGTGTGCGGCGGCGACCGCAGCGCGTTGCGTTGCGTTGCGACCCCGGTCCGCGGCTCTGGCTCTGGACTGCGACGTGCGTGCTCGCTCACTGCTGTGCAGGGCCACGGCAGCGAACAAGAGTCGCACAGTGTGTACATACGCACGGGTGCAGCCCGCAAGCGAGTACCGAGACGGTCCAGCCCAGCAACACCGAGGCCATAAACACCGATGTGCGACACACGGCGCCCACCGCCGTACCCGAAGATCTCGGGTACGGTCGCAGCGAGCGCTCGCCTCGAAATCGATCGCGGCTTGGCGTTGACGTCGGTCCAGTGCCGTTGGTAACCGTGTCGCGGGCCGTTCCCTGGGCTGAACAGAGTTCCGTAGGGTGCGGCTACGAGGCGTTAAACGAGGCGAGGAGGTCTGAAACAGGCGCCATATTCGTGATCAGGGGGAAGGAGGCAAGCGCCGAGTTCATCACGGCGCGTGTCCGATGTTATTCACAGTCGTTGCCAGCCACGCGATCTCGCGTGGTAACCGGTCGTGGCTCTTAGCGACTGCGCGGGTGCCGCTTGTGGCACTATGGGTTTCATTCCTCTCGTCACCTGATCTGCAAACGACGTTATGCCAAGTGGGTCCTTCAGAGTCACGCGGAGGGCAGCTGGGGCGCCGCGGGCAGCATCAAATAGGCGACTGTGGGGCTAAGGTTACCGACATGCCGCGGCGCATGCAAGCTCGCAGGCGAGCAGTATGCGGCAGGAGTCAACTGCCGCACGAGGCATCTGTCGCCCTCCGCATCAAGGCCCGCAGCCTCTCGTGAGATGGCTACTGGAAATAGCTGGCTCTGGGAACCAGAGCTGTCGACCTTACTGTGCCTTTCGGCTGCGGCTTGTATCTGCCGAGGTATGTGCTGCGTTGCTAGCCGATACGAGGGGAGCTAGCCTGGGTGGGTCATGAGCGTAGCAGGTGCCTTGTGAGAGACAGCAGGAGGACATGGGCAACAAGGCTAACACGGCATGCCCAGGAGCCGCCGGAACAAAGGGTTGTGGGGCTCTGATAACGCCAGTTTGAAGACTAGGTCAGCAAGACCAACACTGCAGCCCGGAGCCGCTGGAAGAGAGCTAGAGAGAGCTGTGGGGTTCTGATTACGACAGCTTGAGGACAAGGTCAGCAATGCCAGCACAGGATGCCCAGGAGCCGTCGGGACAAAGGGTTGGGGGGCTCTGATACCCCCTCTCGAGGACAAGGGCAGCAATAACACGGCGGTATGCCCAGGAGTCGCAGGAAGGGGGATAGGATTGAGGGGCTCCGACAACGCCGGCTTGCTCACACCCGCCGGTGTCGATCTCGTCGCTGGCTACAACCGCCTTACTGCCGCCACCGCGCCCCGCGTGCATCCGCTGTCGATCCTTTGCGGCGGCGATTACAGCTTTATCGACGAGCACGGAGGCCCTCCGGGGCAGTTCACGTGCTGCGCGCCGTCGGGCCCGTACCTCCGCCGCCCAGGTTTCGATAGTACAGCTGAAGATGGGCGATAAGATTGACCTCCGACGCTGGGCCGAGGAAGTCCCGCACGGAACCGGCGATGTCGGTGTGCCGCCGATCCATGTATGCTGGGTCCTGCCTGCGAGCGGGGGGGCTATCGGTGCCGAGAACGGAGGCCGGGGCATGGCAAGCCGGGAGATTTGCGGGGCGGCCTCTATGCCTCGTCAAGTTGGGACCGCCTCCGTGTCCCTGGTGCGACTGCGCTCCTCTCCTCCTGTCGTATGTAGACACGCCTCGTTGCTCCCTGTCCGGTCGCGCTCCGCCATTCGGGAACTGCAACAGCAAGGACCCTGATGCCGGGGCTGGGTAGACAAACGAGACACGCCGGACAATACCATATGGTCACTTGAGCGCAAGTTGATGGGCGCACAGGTGGTGGTCAGGTCTGACGCCAGCCCTGCCAGCGAGCGCTCTATGGCGCTGCCACTGCAGTCCCGACGCCCTACGCGATGCAGCAGATGCCGAAACGCGTCACCCGAGCCCCTGCCGCGGCAGTCCAGCCCACCAGCCCACCCTGTCGCCGGGTCAGTCGGCCTCGCCGATCGTTGGCTCGACGCCACAACCACCCCCGCCACTGCGCCTCATCGTCACAACCTCCTTGTGCGTGCCACCTGCCCACCCCCCACCGACAGCGACAGCTGGGCTGACGTGGCCGTGCACGTACTATCTCGCATGCACTGGATGAAGTCAACGCGGTGACGATCGAGCCGCGGCTGTTGCTGCTGTGCATGCGGTGCGTGTACCTGGACCTGAAACACCACCACGTGTCGCCCACCTCTGTCGCCTCTGGCCAGAGCTGGTTGTCGGGCCTACATATACCTTGGCACGCTGCTCACAAGACAAACAACGACCCCCGACGCGCCCACACACCTCACCCCTGTTCTCGAGGCCACGCCATCGACGCATCCATCACCACAACAATGACAGAATCCCGCCGCCCCTCCTGGTGGAACAAGCTCCGCCGCGGCTCAACCCCCGACGCCGACCCGGCGCAGGTCAGCGCGCTCGTCAGCGAGGGCTTCGAGACCGATGCGGCCGCGGCCGCGCTGAAGAAGCACGGCAACCTCGACCGCGCGCGGGACCAGCTCGTCCACGACCGCGCCGGGCACCGCAAGCCCGAGGACAACCCCGGGTGCAGCGTCTGCGCCGCGCTCGTCCGCGCCGCCGAGGCCAGGCAGCGGCAGGAGGCCGTCGAGAAGAGGCGCCGCGAGGACGAGAAGGCCAGGGAGGCCGAGCGGACGCGCATCGAGATGCGCAACGCCATCGACTATGCCAGGTACCAGGAGAGCCGGCCCATGAGCGACTACATGCCTGTCCATGGCCGCCGCTCATGGGGTGGTCACGGCGGCGACTTCCGCAGCGAGGGCGAGTTTGCGAGGGCTAGCAACGCGCTCAATGGCAGGTACGCTCGCTAGGCGCAGTGGGGCGTGTAGAGACCTGTACTGCCGATGTATTGCTGCGTTCTGCTTGGTGCTGGTTGCGGGGATTTGATGGTTGATACGGGCGTCTATACGGGTTAAGCTTACAGCAGTCCCTGACATAAACAACGTCCAGCTTCCATGTGCCGGCAGGCCACGCTTCTCTTCCCAGCCCATTTTACAGTCACGATGGCGTCTGGATGCCTACGTCTGCGTGCAGTGGATTCCTCGGTGCATTCGCGGGCGGGGAGCCACGTCCTCGGTGCATTCATGGTCCTCTCGAGGTTGATGAATCCCACGGTCGGAGGAGAAGGCGGCGGCGGTGGCGACGACAGACCAACCTTCCAGCACCCGGAAAGAGGTACTCCGATGCGCCGCGCACATCGGAGTCATGCACAAGCAGCGCTATCTACGCCAAGACGCGCCCTCGGCAGCGTCGGCAGCGCCGCTCAGCCAAGTCTGGATAACGTCCCCGCCGCACTGGATGACGCAGAAGGACCTGACACCGTCGCTGGGACGTTGTGGCGGTGCTGTGCCTTGAGCTATGAAACGCTCCCAGCCACCAACAAAGCGTCGGCCGTCGTCACTGTGTCCCCCGATTCACATCGGCACCAGAGTATAAGGATACGCTGCCAAGCTAGGCGTCTGCGCCAATCTACATATCTCTGCCCCGAAAGTTCAACGCAGAACCAACACGCACGGTCCTTACACAAACCAACCCACACCAACAAACCCACACCACCACCCGACGACACAACCACAACCCGCCCAGTCGTGGTGGAAGAAGCTCCGGCACGGCACCGCGCCCCGCGCCGACTGGGACAAGGTCAACGCGCTCGTCGGCATGGGCTTCCACCCAAACGACGCGATGCGCACGCTCAAGATCAACAACGGCGACGTGCAGCGCGCCACCGACCTCATGCTGCACGAGCAGGGCGGGCACAGCAACCCGAAAGAGACGCCGACAGACGGCTGCCCCGTCTGCGACGAGATCTTCCTCTCTGAGCAGAGGCGGATCGAGCGCCAGATCCTAGCGGCGGGACGCGTACGCGCGCACAATAGGCAGGTGCAGCAGCACAAGGCGCAGCGCCAGGCCGCAAGGGCCGCCCACCCACCACCGCCTTACCACGGGGGTAGCCACCATTCGTTCCACTCCAGTCACAATCACGCACACCAGCATCATATGGAGACGCACAACACGGCCATGAGCCATTCAATGTCCCACAACGCCGGCGGGTTCCACAGCGCCGGCGGGTTCTAGAGGCCGCGACAGCAATCCCTTCACCCACCGTTCACCGTTGTAATCTAATGTGTAGATGTGTATGCTATGTATCAATACTACGTGAACCGGGCGCCAAAGTTGATCCATGAGCAGGAGTACATACATCACGTCGATCACGACTGCAACCGGTTTGATCAGCGTCGGCAATCTGTGGTAAGCTTAAATGAAAGCCTCCGAACCTCCAGACATCAAGGCCACTTAGCTCAGCTGGTTAGAGCGCATGCTTAACACTTGAAGCGTTACGCATGAGGTCGGCGGTTCGATCCCGCCAGAGGTCAATTACTTCGGATTATCTTCGCTAGTATATCGGTTAGTATAACCGCCTCTCATTGGACGAGAGTTTCAAATCGCGGTAGAGCAGGGTTCGACTCCCTGGCGGAGAAGATGGAGTGGTTCACTCTTTTTGGCCTGGTCCGCAGGCTCGGCAGGTCGTCGACGCGCAGCGTGGCGCCATGGGATGTATCTGTTGCGATGGCTCGTGTCTGGCCACCCCAGGTTGCTGATCTGCATGTTGTAGAGCAACCTGCACAAGGCCGGGCGGTGCACGTCGTTATCGGCGGCGGGCTTGGCGCCAGCCGGAGGCGAGCGCAACCGACGACGGGCTCGCGCTTCGGTCAGCGTGCCGACCGTGCCGAGGCTCGTCGTCATGCGGTGGCGACGCTGTGGCGACTATCTACACTGCCACGCTGCCGACAACGACAGCGATGCGTTGCCCGACTCTGGAGTGTGTGGTTAAAGCGCGCCGTGTTGCACGAGCAGGGGCGTAGAAACCCACACCACGACGCAACACACCACCATGCCACTGCAGCGCAACCCGTCCCAAACAGCGACGCTGTACAGCGTCGCCTCGAACACGTCGACCGTGGTGTCGAGCCCGGCCAGCACAGGCAAGACGCCCCCGCCTCAAGCTCAGGCTCACCCGGCCTGCCGCGCCCGCCCTCGTCGCCGAGGGGCACGACCCCCACCTCGTGCGCCAGGCGCTCAAGGACGCGCGCGGGGACGAAGCCGCCGCCCGCGCCGCCCTGAGGCACGCGCGCGACCACGCGCCAAAGGGCATATGGTACGCCAACTGCGCCGTCTGCCATCGGGGGATGAGCGCGAGCAGGCTGCCGCGTGCGCCCCGCCCACCCGACGCCCGGAGGTAGCCTCGCAACAGCCACCTTGGACAGAGACGACCTCGATTTGGATAGATACATAGCCTTATAATGCCTTAATGCCGCTACCGCGGCGATGTACAACCTGCCCGCTGGCCGACTCAGAACACCCCGCTGCCGGGCACGCTGCCCTCGACGGCCGCCATGAACAGGCTCTTCTTCTTCGGCTTGTCGACGCACAGCTTGCACCCCTCGTCGATGTTGCCCTCGTGGTCGCGCCCGTGGGTGAGGACGAGGCGCGCCTTGCCCATGTCGCCCTTGGATGCGTGGAGGATGGACGAGACCTGGCCCTCGGCGAAGCCGGCGCCGACGAGCTCGTCAATCTTGGCCTGGGTCACGCCCTTGCCGAGCTTGGGGGTGTCGGCTGAGGGCCTCCGGGGCGCCGCTGGGTCGCCGGGGACGATAGTGGAGCCGCGCGACGTCGTGGCGTAGAGTGTCGTCGTGTTGGAGGGGGTGCGTTCGAGGGACATTGTTGTTGTTGGGGGAGCACTCGGTGGAGTCGGGTGGCTTATGTATGCGGGAGGCTAGATGCGGTGCATGTGGGCACGCCGTGTTCCTGGGCCGCTCGCCGCCGCGCCGCCGCTTGTTAGCTCCGCGCGCCAAGCCGTCGTCATAGGCGCATGTCTTCTCGCCGCGCTGTACCCGTCGCCGATGTACGCGGGGCGATGCAGACCCGGTTGCATCGGGCTCTGCGGATAACGACTGGGGATAACGACAGGCACTGGCTGGGATCGACGGAGAGCTCGTGATGGCGGGGCTCCTGACGGGCACTTCTCACCCGCTGCACCCATCACACCGGCCCCACCTCTGCATTATACTGGCTATGGATACAACCTGAGCGCGCCCGCACCCAGTCTCACCCATACGCCATGCCCGTCAGCGACGTCCCCGTCGTGCCCTTTTCGTTGGACTTGCGCAGGCCCTTGAGCCCGCCCGCGCGGCAGATGAAGCAGCTCTCGTCGCACGCCGTGTGGTCGCGCTCGTGCACGACGATGCGGCGCGCGAACCCCACGTCGCCCTTGCAGTACTTGAGCGCGTCGCGCACCGCGTCCTCGCCGAAGCCTTCGAGCACGAGGCTGTCGACCGCGTCTGGGTTGGGCACGCCGAGCACGTTGTTGAGTTTGCGCTTGAAGAAGCCCGGCTTCGCTGACGCCGACGGCCGCGGCGCGACCGTGCTGCTGTCCGACACGACGGACTGCAGCGTGCCCGTGTTGGAGTGTGTGCGGTCGAGGGGCATTGTGGTGTGATGGAGATCGCGGGGGAGGGGGCTTGGGTTTATGGAGGAGCTCGGTGCCCAGACAGGCGGTGCTGCTCGCGGGAGCTGGCGGCTTGGCGTGGCGGCGCGACTGATCAGCTGACTGCCGGCACAGCGGCAACCACGCCCCCTCGTGTTCATCTACTCTGAATGCATAATCGTACAACACTTAGCCTCCGGTGTATGTGGTCGTGTAGGGCTATCATTATGTCGGGCCGTAGTTGCGTGTTTAGGGTTGATTGCGTGTGTTAAGGTTGACGGAATGGCGTGTGTACTATGGCGTGTGTACTATAAAAAATGTATCGTGTGTGTTGTCGTTAGGTCGTTCGTCACTGGTCGCACCCCGTTCTATTCTAGTGCTACTCCATCAGCGAGGCCCCACCGCTCCACACACCTTCTTGCCGCCCCCGACGAGCACATCGACGCCGCGCGACCACCGCTTGGTGGCCTTGCCCTCGTCGGCCTTGCCCTCGTCCAGCTTCTTCTCCTTGACGAGGCGGTTCCACCAGCCGTCAGCCTTGGGCGACTTGTCCGCGCTGGCCGGGAACGACGAGGGCAGGCTGCTCGCTGGCAACGAGGCGCTGTTCGTGCCGCCAGCGTCGACCGACAGCGGGATGTACCAGGTGTCGTGTTGTCGGGCGGGCTCAGGCTTGAGCATGACGGCGGGGGAGTGGCGGTGAGGGGGTGTTTGGGCGGTTGGCAGAGGGCCAGCTGGCGGATAGGGGGGACGAGGAGGGGGCCACAGCGAAGCCCACAGTCATGCCTATTTATGAATAAGACGATGCATAGATGCTCGGGGGGCTCGGGGCTCGGTCGTCAGATGGCTGGGTGGGGTTTAATGAAACCTATAGGCCGAGCTTGCGCTTGCGAGCAGTAACGCTGTAATAAGCCGACACACTGGACCCGATTCGAGTAGGATCGGACTTGACTGTCCTGCCTGCTGCCCTCGCGCTCGCTTGCAGCTGGCCTGCTCGTTCTGCTGATGTACCCCCCCCCCCCCCCCGCGCCACTTGTCAGGCGCGCCGAGGTGGGCCGAAGTGATCGCCATTATGTCACATTCCGGCGATTTATTTAACATTGAACCAAGATCGACTTCGCCCTGCGCTCTGCCGCCGACGACGCCGTTCCTAGTGCAGCTTTGGGTTTGATACAGTCTCAGAGCTCGGCCCACCTGCCCAGCACGGCATGGTCGTGTCTCGTATCACACAGGCCTCTAGAACAATGCATATGAATGACAGACAGATTGATCAATGTGTGTAACAAACATGGGACCCCCAAACTGCCCAACCGCCGTGACAGTGGGCAGTGGGCCACAAACCTCGTCTCAGGGCGACGGCGTCACCCGCGATCGCAGCGTTACAACCTCTACGCTCGGCATCAATCACACGCGCCGCGTGCACCCACCCAGCGTCGCGTACCCAAGTGGTCGATCACCGCCAGTGCTCTGCACAGACGGCGCGTCGCACCGCGACTAGCGTGTGCGCAGGAACGCATCCCTCGCGCGTTCGATATCCTCCTCCTCCTCCTCGCGGCACAGCTTGCAGCCCCGCCTCGCGGCGCCGGTGAAGCTCGTGCCAAGGTGCTGAATATGCGCAAGCAGCTCTGCCGAGGCGCGCACGTCGCCGTTGGTGCGGGGGTGGCGCAGGGCCCAGCTCGCCTCGGAGCGCTTGAACCCGAACGCGGCGACCTGCGACACGCGCGACGAGTTGGACACGGACGAGGTCGAGCTCGAGCTAAACGTCGACGACTTGGACTCGCTGCGCGCGTGTCCCCTCAGCGCAGGCTGCTGCGGGAACGTCGGGAACGTGGCGCGCGTCGGCGTCGGCGGCTGAGGCTGCAGCGGCGACAGGCGCGGGTCGCAGCTGTAGCTGAAGCCGTACGTGTGCTCGTACGCGTTTGGCCCGAGCGACGCGGCGAACGGGTCGGCCGTGAAGTCGATCGAGGGCGAGGGCGAGTAGTGGCTCGGGGCGGGGGACGCGGGCATGGGCATGGGCGCCGGCGCGGGCGCGGCCTCGCGGAAGGCGCCGCGCAGGTCGGCGCGCGAGCGCGTGATGCGCCCGCCGAGGCTGCGCAGCCGGCCCCATGTCGAGGGCGGCGACGCGTCGGTCGGGGTCGAGGTCGAGGGGCGCGACGACGACGACGCGTCGGGCTCACTGTCGATAGACGCGACGGTGAACCGCCAGTTGGCTGAGGACGAGCTCATTGTGGAATCTACGCGTCAGCGGCGGCGGCGACGCGTTACTGACTGTATGTGATGTCTATGGCGCCTGCGCGGGGGGACAGCTCCTGGCTGGTAATGATTTACAGGTCGAGGCCGTGTTAGGCTTGACGGTTTTGGTACAGTGGGTGTAGGGCGGAGCGAGAGGTGATGGCACCAGGCCTTATCGAGCTGCAGACGCTCGGTCTTAAGAGTTGCGAGTTGGAGACGCAACAATGAGGATAGGGGAGTGAAAAAGTGAGGACTCGGTATGGCGCGCGCCGGAGGGGCCTGCCAAGAGGGACGTCGTCGACGTGAGTCAGGCGCGAGGTGTACGTCGCGGTGCTACACCTCGCCCACGAGATCCAAACCTGCTCTGTGCAGGATGACGCACCTCACAACGGGGGTCGGGCACCCGCTCCTCTCGGCACGGCTTACGGCAAGCGCGTGGTGCGTGCATACCGCGCGCACAGTGGTTTTTGAGGACCACTCCAGCGAGCGCAGCGCAGCAGTGCCGGACGGCGGCAATGTCCCACTCAGGTCCGATACGGCGACCTTACGTGACTGCTCTTGATTGTCCAACCGGCGGCGGCCTCTCCCCGTAATGCTCTCCTCGTTCGGCACATCCCTGAATACCACGTTGTATCTGCACGGTGAGGCCGGCGCGGAATGACCCCAGAGACGGGCGAGGCCATGCCGCCTCCCCCCTGCACAATGTACGGAGGCATCGTCGAGGCACGCACCCGCGAGCAGCGCGCAGCGCTACCAGCTGCCGCGGGGCGGCACGTCGTCTCCGCTCGTCCCCAGCAAGACTATCCTACCCAAAGTTTCTTTCCGGTGTGCTTGTTCACTCCCGCCGAACCAAAGTGCGCGCTCGCGAGTCGCTCCGGGAGTGGGCGCGTAGGCGGGACGGGTGGGCACCAGCTGCAAAGGTACCCACGGCGCGTGGCGAGTGCACTCGACCCCCGGTCGATTCCAGCCGGGCGCCTCGCTCGACACCCTGCACCGGAACGCGCTGGCGTATCATTGCTGCTGCGGGACAGCGCCACGGAACCGGGGCAGTACGAGAGTCTCGCACTGGGCGCGGGGTGTACGGCACGACTAGCTGCGGCTGCGGCTGCGGCTGCTGTTCGGCCTGGTCGCTGTTGTGGCCAGGCCAGGCAAGCCTTCCGCGGGGAGGACAGCACCGACGGTGGTTGGCTCGTACCGTCGCCTGGGAACGAATGCCGGCTGCAGGAATCGTGTTGCGGGGTCCCTGCAGCGAGCGGCACAACGCTGCGCGTATGCTCTCTCTGAATCACTGCCCACTGGCAGGCAGTGGGCAGTCAACCGACATGCACGGCGCACGCATTCACGCGACATTCACGGCGGCACGCACAGGATTCAAGTAACGACCGATCAAGTCAGCTGACAGACGGGCCAACACACTTCCATTAAGCAGAGTTGGGCGGCGCAGGTACGCTCTGGCAGCGAGCACGTACACCAAAGCGTAACGTGTGAGTGCCATGGCATGAGTCCCATGGTATCGGTAACGATGAAGCGAGGCCGCGCCGCCACTAGCGCGGCTCCCACTCCACAGTCTAGCTTATCCTCGTGCATTAAACGCACTATGCGTCCCTTGTACCAAAGCCCGTCTTGACGACCCCATCCGCACATAGCGTACCTACCAACCAAACGCATCCTCATAGTACCTGATTGCGTCCCCGCGGACCTTGCCCTCCTCAGTGCCGTACGCGTCGGCCACGGCCGCGCGGATATCGTCAAGCATGGCGCCGGGCCCGCACGCGAGGATCGCGAGGCGCTCAGCGCCGAGCAGCTGCGCGGCGTGGTAGTCAACAAGGGCGCGCATGACCGCGCGGCCAGAGTGCACGCGGAGCGTCGCGCCGTTCTTCCCGGCCTCCTTGGACACGAGGGCCGCGTCCTTGTCCTTGTCGCCTGCGGTGTCCGAGCTCGTGTCGTCGAGGCTCGCAATGTGGCCCGGGAGGCGGTCGATGACGTCGGACGCGGTCGCGCCGTCCTCGCGCGACACGTGCACGTGCACGTCGATGCCGGCCGTGTTGGCCGGCGCGAGCTCGTGGCTGAGCACGTCGGACGCGTACGTCGCGTTGCGCACCGCCCACACGAGGGTGACCTTGCGCGGGTGGCGCGGGGCCCGCGCAAGCTGGTAGACGTAGGGCAGGACCGAGGTGATGCCGCTGCCGCCGGCGACGAGGAGGACGTGCTCGTAGCTCCCGACGGGGTGGACCTGGCCGTACGGGCCTTCGACGAGCACGGTCATCTCGGTGGACGAGCTGCCGGCGGCGGCGATGCGCTTGGCAATCTTGCGCGTGGCGCCGGCCTGGGGCGCGAAGAGGAAGTTGAGCTGTGTCCCCTCGGCCGTGTCCTCGGACGAGGCGAGCGTGAACGGGTGGTTCTCCCACGGCGTGAGCGAGCGCGGCGTGTACAGGAAGTAGTAGGCGCCTGGGGCGGGCTTGGTCTTGATGCTCGACTGGACGGTCAGGCGCACGAGGCTGCCGTCGTCGAGCGAGCCGCTGAGCCGGGCCACAGTGTTCTTCTTGCCGAGGAACGCCTTGTAGGAGAGGGCTCCGATACGGATGTAGCGGACGAGGCGGTCGAACGCCTGGGGGTGTTAGCGGTGCATGGCGGGGGAGCTTACCCAGATGCCGACACAGGCCCAGAGCCACGCGTCGTAGGTGCCCTCCATGACCTTGACGTGGTAGAAGAGGAGGACGAGGGTGGCGGCAGCGAGGACAATGTGCAGGATGAGGAAGACCTCGTACACCTTTGCGCGGATGGGCTTGAAGGACAGGGGGATGAGGAGCGACATGGTAACGGTCGCGAACACGCCCGTGGCCCAGTACTGCTCTGCAAACATGTCGGCCATGGTCCCCTCCTGCTGGATCTCGAACCATGTGTAGGCGGCCGAGTGGATGATGGCCTGGATGGTGGCGACGCGCGCGACCCAGCGGTGGAAGAGGTTGCAGCCGCTGTACGACCAGCCCGTGAGCCAGATGAGGATGTCGTTGCGCCCGGCAAACGCCCACAGCAGGGGCAGGTTCCAGAACGACATGATGCCGGTGCGGTCGGCGACGTAGCGCCACAGCTGCATGTCGCGGCGGCCGGGGTAGCTTTGGTGTGAGCGGTTGTTTTGTGACTCGACCTACAACAGGTTGTCGGTGAACGTGTCGTACGCTGCAAACGTGAAGATGAAGTTGAGCGCGACGTAGACGAACACCTGGGGGGTCAGTGCTGGTCGCGGCATGTGCCTACCCCGATAGCCTGGACGCGCGTGGGTACCGAGAGCCAGCCCCAGCCGACGCTCTGGTTGTGGCGGTAGCCAAAGGCGGCCGGGGTGCCAATGTGCTTCCTGTACCAGGTGTTGAGGCGTGCGCCGATTGACGCGTCGTCAGCCGCCACGGCGGCGTACGCGTCCTCCGGGTCGGCCGCCTGCGCCCTGTGGCTAAAGTAGCCGAGCACGCGGTTGACCATGCCGACGAGGACGATGGCGCCGAGGAGGACGTAGAGCCCCCAGCCAAAGGCGTGGTCGTACACCTCGGTCAGGGGGAAATCCAGCTGGGTGCGGTACGCGTTGTCAAAGTTGAGCTGGGTGCCGATGACGGTCTGGTTCCAGATGATGGCCTGGACGCGCTTGGACTGGACGTCAATCTTGCGGATATCAGAGTAGTTTGTCATGTCGCGGTACACCTGTGGGTCGGGGTTGATCGGGCCCGGGCCATAGATGTACATGTTCGAGTTGAACTGGGCATAGTTTTCCTCAAAGTTGTTCTTGCAGTACGTGTCGAGGCAGTAGACGGCCGAGGTCATCCAGTACTTGGACGCCTGCCGCGCCGCAAAGTAGTCTGCCGTCTCGTTGACGTCGCCAAACTTGAGCTGCTGCAGCATTACCTGGCAGCCGAGGTATCCGATGCCTCTGACCTTTGTGGTGACAATGTTCTCGGCGGCGCGCGCGAGCGGCGCGGCGGCGGCGGCGAGCGCGGCGATGAGGGCGGCGCGCATGGTGGTTGGGGGAGGGGGCCTCGGCTTAGGGGGGAGGGGCAGCGTCTCCACTCCCACCCGTCTTAAATGCCTCGCTGCAGCCGCCAGCAGCCCCCCGGCACCACTCGCAGCAGCCCCCCAGCACCACTCGCAGCGACCCGGCGCCCGCGGCCACCAACCCCCCCAGCGCCAATGGCATGCAGCCCAAACGAACTTTTCTCCCGACTCGACGGGTGCTGCTCTGGCCACATATCCACTGGGTATCAGATACGCACCGTCCCTGACTGGCTGCCACAATTGGGTCGGCCGAAGCGCCAAGCGTGCGGCTGGTCTTAATCTGGCGTCTTGGGCAGGGGGTGCCGGGGGTGCAGCGGCGCAGAAGGATGGCGCTGCGGAGGGTGCAGCTGCAGGGGGGGCCGGGGCGTGCATGCACCAAGCCACCCACTCCACCCACTCGGCCGACTGCGCAGAGATCAACGGCATGCCGGGCCATGTGACCTTTGCGCGAGTGGTGACTCGGTGCGCGTGGTGTGAGGCGTGCTAAGGTCGGCCGATGGCGGGGGGGCGGGGGACGGCACGGCGGTCGGGGTCGAGATGTTTGTGCCGGTCGGGTTGGGCCACGGCGGGTTGGGCCACGGCGGGTTGGGCCACGGCGGGTTGGGCCACGGGTGCTGGTACATACCAGCGGTGGGCTGCTTGCCCAAGTGGTGCGGGGGTGCACGTACATCCCACGGCCAGTCTCCGCCTCGAGCAGTTGTGTGCACGCCTGTGCCAGCGGCGCCGCCACTCGTCAAGATCAGTCGCGGGGTGCAATACGCATGTGGTCCACATTTAAACCCGAAACCTCTGCCCGAAGCACACTCCACCCGTCGGCCAGCGGGAGCGATGTCGCTTCCAGCCAGCGAGGAACAGTTGGCACGCAACAAACTCTCAACTGTCGCAAACTCGCAGTCTTGGCGGTTTATCTGATTGGGACACCACCCGGCTCGGGACCGCGCGCCGAAGCCGACGAGGTCTGGGCCAGGCGGCGCTGCGGCCAGCGCACGCCAGCGCGCGCCGCAGCGCCAGCCGCGGGCAAACACCGTCGGCGACGGCGTCGCCGCTGCGCCGGCACGCGCCGGCACCCTTGCCGGCCCTGCCCTTGCCGGTACCCGAGGCCCCGCGGCGCTGCCGGACGCTGTCGGACGCTGCCGCCCACTACCGTCTACCGTTGCTGAAATAGAACGTGCGCAGCGGGGGCGGGTGCTGCAGCTGACGTGCGAGTGCGTGCGTGATCGTGTCGGCCTAAGTGTGTCGGCCTAGGCGAGACTGGCGGTGGGTGAGTGGTTCGAGCAGGTAAACTGGCATGCGAGCGCTGTACTTGAGTGCCCAGACCACTAGGAGTACCCAGACCTCATAAGGCAGCAGCGCACGCACGAACGACTCTGCCGCTCGTGTCGTCGTGTACGGGCCGCCCGAGCACCTCGAGGAGCCTCGGTCAGCCGAGTCACCGAGGCCGAGCGCAGTCGACCGCCTACAACGCAGTCGACTGACCACGAAGCAGCCGACTGACAAGTTCGATCGCGATATCAGTCCCAGCCGCGGCTCGCATCGCGCACCTCGCTCCTCTTGTATCTCTGCGAGCAGTGTCCCCCGCCACCCATCGCACATGGCCGACACGATCGCGTCGGTCCCGCCCCGCTATCGCACAGCCCGCTCACTGACACGGCTCACTCGCTGCGAACTGCGAGCCCGGGCCGGCATTTAGCAATTTATCAGGCCACGGCCATGTCCGAGGCTGCTTGGGCGGGGCGTGTGGCTTTTCCGAGCGAGGTGGACGACCCGAGTTACTGCCCGTACCCAGTCTGCACGCCTCATGCATGACGCTGTAAACGAGCGCTGTACAAGCCCGCGCGCTGCAGCGACCCCGGCCCACTCACACTCGGTCAAATTCCACTCGGAAGGTTACCACTCCCCCGGGCCACGTCCGACGCGGCGGGCGACCGACCCGGGCGAGACTTCACCTTCGACGGCTACACGGTTCTCATCTCATAACAAGATGTAGAGTGTCGGAGCGTTGCAACAAGAGAGCGAGCACTCTCACCACGCCCACGCCAGCATGACCGGGCCAATACACACGTCGCCGCAACCCGGCCTCGAACGCACCCTCACAATGAGCACGACGACGACCGTCGTGGCCGTCCCCCTCGCCCCCGCCCCCCACACGCACAGGCACCGCACGCCGTCGCCCGTGCCGCCTGTGCCGGCGCCCGACGTCGTGTCCTTCTTCGACCCGGCGTCCGCGGGCGGCGGGGGCCCGCTCGTGCGCATCGCGACGGCGCGGAGCGAGCGGGAATTGGCGAGGGGGAGGCCGCGGGCCGCGAGCGCGGGCAGCGGCGGGCGGACGCGCGGCGTGCTCGGCCTCACGGCTGTGGTGCCGGATGTTGCCGTGGAGGATGGGGAGGGGCGGGGCAAGGCGGAGGAAGCGGGCACGCTCGACGAGAAAAACGTGGCCGACCAGAAGCACGCCGCCGACGGCGGCAGCCCTGACTGCGACGAGTGCGCCAGTGCCACCGACTCCCCCGACCACGTCTACCCAGACGGAGGGTACGGCTGGGTGGTGGTCGTGTGCTGCCTCACGCTGAGCGCGCTCACCAACGGCTGGGGCATGAACTATGGCGTGTGGCAGCAGGTGCGGGGTGTGGCGGCGGGGTATTGGGCCAGCTAACAACGCCGCAGTACTACGCCGAGAGCGAGCAGTACTCGCACGTCGGGAGCTCGGTCGTCAGCCTCGTCGGGAGCGGGCAGGGCTTGGTGGGTTACACTGCCCGTACGACTCGCTGAGCCCAGACCATCAACATGCTGGCGTTTATCGGCGGGCGCGTGGGCGACCAGTTTGGCTTCCACGTGAGTTGCCCCCCCTCCCCTCCTCCCCTCCCGCGGGAGCATCGGCTCGCTGACGCTCCGCCCAGCGCGTCCTCATCATCGGCGCCGCCATCTGCTGGGTGGCCCTCTTCGCCGCGGCCTTCAGCCACAACCTGGCCGCGCTGATCGTGACGCAGGGCCTCCTCCTCGGCGCGGGGCAGGGCATGATCGTCCCGCTGTTCATGAGCCTCCCCTCCCAGTGGTTTTTTAAGCGCCGCGGCCTCGCGTCGGGGATCACGCTCGGCGGCGCCGGGCTGGGGGGCGGCGTGTCGACGCTCGTCGTGAGGCGGCTGCTCTCGGCCGTCGGCGGGCCCAAGACGCTGATGTGGGTCGCCCTGCGCCGGCCTCGTGCCGCTCGCCTCGGGACGTCAGCAAGCTGACGCCCGCAGGATCTACTCATTCATCAACCTGCTCTTCATGGCCCTCGCCATCGCGCTGATCCGAACCCGCCCCCACTCGCCCGAGGCGCAAGCCACCCGCGGGCCATGGATCAACCGCGAGGTGCTGGCCCACTCCGAGTTCTGGGCCATCGCGCTGAGCCTGTTCGTCGGCGTCATCGGGTATGGCGGGCCCTTCGTCTTCCTCCCGCAGTGGATGAGCCTCATCCTGCCCTCCCTCTCCCCGGGGCAGGTCACCGTCCCGCTCACGATCATGGGGTTCACCGTGTGCGTGGGGCGCTCGGGCGTCGGCCTGGTGGCGGATTACATCGGCCCGATGAACACGTACATCCTTGTGCTCGTGCTCTCCGGCGTGACGCAGTACGCGCTCTGGCTGACGGCCAAGACATTCGCCGCGGCGTGCGTCTTCGGGCTCGTGTACGGCCTCATCGCGCCGGGCTACCTCGGCCTCCTGCCCCAGATCGTCGTGACCGTGTTCGGGCCGACCGCGCTCGCGTCCAACGTCGGCCTGCTGCTCCTCTTCGCGGGGCCGGGCATGGTCGTCTCGGCGTCAGTCGGAGGCGCAATGTTCGACGCGACGGGCAGGACGGATATGAAGTGGATGATTGTGACCATGGGCGGACTGCAGATCTTTGCAGGGCTCATGGCGTCGTGGGCGCGGTTCAAGGCGAGCAGGGTGTTGTGGGCAAAGATCTAGCGAGCGCGCGAAGCGTGCGAGTGGTGTGAGAGGGGCCAGGCTGGCGGCACATCCCGCCGTGTAAGCATTATTGTAGCTGTATCATTATCCATGGACAATGTGTGATCGCGAGCGCAGGCGGCGATGGCAGCGAAGGGACATGGTGCCATGCCACCCAAAGTTTAGTCAGTAGTCAGTGAATTGTGCTCCGGTCCGTACTGTGCCACACCCAGCAGTCGTCAGCCTGGGCGGGTGGCAGCTGCACTAGCATTAGCGACGCGGCCTTCCACAGCTTCGCTCCGCTCGGCGCCGACACCGCCTCGCTGGCTGCGCCAGCTCGCGCCGGGTCGTTACACATCATGCATGACTTCCTAAAGCCACACAACCATGATTTTGACTCCCTGTTGATTAAAGCTTGGCAATGATGGCGTCCGTGTACTCCTTGGTACCGGCCTTGCCGCCAAGGTCACCAGTAATGTGCTTGCCCTCGGCAATCGTCGTGAGCGAAGCCTTCTCGATGCGGTCGGCAATGTCAGAGAGACCCATGTGGCGGAGGAGCATAAGAGAAGAGAGGAGGAGCGCAGTGGGGTTGGCAAGACCCTTGCCGGCAATGTCGGGGGCAGAGCCGTGGACCGCCTCGAAGATGGACGCGTCGCGGCCAATGTTGCCCGAGGGGGTGAGGCCGAGACCGCCAATCAGACCAGCCGAAAGGTCGGAAAGAATGTCACCGTAGAGGTTGGGCATGACCATGACGCGGTCATTGTAAGGAGTGGGGTCCTGGGTGATGCGCAGGCAGATGCGGTCGAGGAGGTCCTCGTCGTACGCGACGTTGGGGTACTCCTTGGCGACGGCGCGGCAGGCAGTGAGGAACATGCCGTCCGACATCTTCATAATGTTGGCCTTGTGGACGGCCGTGACCTTGTTACGGCCAGACTCCTGGGCGTAGTGGAAGGCGTAGCGGGCAACACGCTCCGAGGCCTCGTACGTGATGAGCTTGATCGACTGGACGACGCCGGGGACGATAACGTGCTCGATGCCAGAGTACTCTCCCTCAGTGTTCTCACGGATGAGGACGGTGTTGACGTTGTCGTAGGCAGTCTTGTAGCCGGGGATCGAGACGCAGGGACGAACGTTGGCGAAGAGGGAGAAGGTGCGGCGGAGGGTGAGGTTGAGGGAAACGTGGCCCTTGCCGACTGGGGTGTGTTAGTCGAGTGCGAGGCGAAGGGGAGCGCGGGGCATCGCAGCGCCAAGAACTGCGCCGGCCGAGGCCAACACAACCTCCACAACCCCGCCCTTCCCACTCACTAGGGGTAGCAAGAGGACCCTTGAGCGCAACGGTGTTCTTCTTGACCGAGGCGATGGCGTCGTCGGGGATGACAGTCTTGCCGTCCTTGAGGATGGGGGTAACGTCGACCTCCTCCCACTGGATGGGGGCCTTGGCGGCGGTGAAGATGCTCTTGACCGACTCGGCGATCTCGGGGCCGATACCTGGGCAGTGTGAGCTGCTGCAGCACAAATCTTTCGACGACGAGCTGCTCATGACGTACCGTCACCGGGGATCAGAGTGACAGTGTAGTTGCCCTGTGCACGTTAGTGGCTGCGGTCGGGTCGGGGCCGGCGCGAGGCCTCTGCTACTCACGCTGGCGTCCTTCTTGCCGGCAAAGGTCGAGGTGACCGAGGCGTAGCCGCGGGCCGCCTGTGATGTCAGTTGCGGGTCGAGCGAGGCAGCCAAAATATGCCCGCATAAACGTTTGACTTGTACGCACCTGGGCAGAGCGGACCGACGAGGCAATGCTGCGGTTGGCGGCGCGGAGGAACATGGCGACGAGAGTGGGGAGGGGAGGGGAGGGGGGTAGAGGGAGAGTAGTGGATACAGAGAAGTGTCTTGGAGGGAGGAGGAAGGAGGAAAAAGATACAGCGTGGGTGGGTGTGGATTGTCGATGGAGGTGCGGATGATGTGGGTGGGCAGGGAGGGGAGGGGTTGGGTGGCTGCAGCCTACGCCTTCCCTCTGCCCCCCTCCCCTTCCTCCTCCTACCAGCCAGGGTCGACGACCGTGCAAACTACGTCGTGCATTTCTCCCTCCCCTAGTCTTGACGGGGCTAATCGGCCGATTAGACAAATTTTGATCCCGCATCTAAAGCCGACCAAGTGCGTCAATCGGCGAGGCAACTGCCGCACGCTGCCGCCCACGTGAATTGCGGCAATGGCAATGGCACAGGCAGGCAGACGTCGGCGTCGGCGTTGCTGCTTAGGGCCGCGGCGACGCGACGACGACGAGACGCGTCAAAGAGTCACAATGGTCGTCGATGGCCAAACATTACAACTGGCCCATCACTCGCAGCTCCGGCCGGCAGTGCCGATCACCCCTACATAGGTCATACCAGACGTCACATGACCATCGCCCAGATCCGACAAATTCCCTCTCACTGCTGCATGCTTCTACTTGTTCGCCTTGTTCAGTGCGTCCACGACCACCTGGGTCAGCTTGAGGCCAAGCTCCTCCTGGTGGCGCGTAGTGAGCAGCTGCAGGCCAATCGGGATACCGTCCAGACCCTCGGCGTTGTCTGGTCGTCGTCAGTACGGCGCACATACACACCATACTCACAGTCGGCCCACGCGGCCTTCTCAAAGTCGTTGCGCGCCTCAAAGTCCTCGGGCTTGGTATCCGTCTTCTTCGACACGCCAGCGGGGAAGGTCACGCCCGTAAAGTCGGCCACGTTCCACAGGTTGGTGTACCCCGAGTAGTTGGCCTTGTGGTGCGTGTGGGCGGGGTTGGGCAGCGTCGCGGCAATGACGCCGTCAAACGGCCGCCCGGTGCCCGTCTGCTCCTTCGAGCCGGTCCACCCCTCGAGCAGCTTGCGGAGGTACGCGCTGCGGTCGGCCTGCGACTGCCACAGCTGGCCCACGGTCGGCGGGTTGTCCTTGAACTTCTGGTACACGCCCTCGAGAAGCTCAAAGCCCGGGGGCCACGGCTCGGGGTACTCGCCTGCCCGGAGGAGCTGGTACAGGCCATTTGCGCCGTCGGCACCCAGGAGGCGCAAGAGGAGCTGGTTGGCCTGCGCTGCGTCGAACGGCGTGTACTCGATCACCTTGTGCCCTGCGGCCTCGAGGGCGGCCTTGGTCTCGCGCAGCACGCGCTCGACCGAGGGTGTGGGGCGTACCAAGCCGTTGTCGATGATCAGGCCTGGAGTCAGCGGGGACACGTGTAGCACGCACCAAACGCGAGCTTCTCCGGGAGCTCGATCGTGCGCCATGGGATGTTGAACGTGGCCGGGTCAACCTCCCACGGCTTGGAATCGACAACGACCTTGGACCAGAGCGTGAGCGACTCGAGGTCGACCGCCATCGGCCCCGTCGTGCTCTTGACGCTCTCCTGGCCCGGGAGGCCGGCGACCACACCCAGCGAGGTGAACCGACCTCCGGCCGGCTTGAGGCCGTACAGTCCGTTGACGGCAGCTGGGACTCGAATCGAGCCGCCAATGTCGGTGCCGACGCCCAAAGGCGCGCCTCGGAGAGCCAGAAGCGCGCCCTCGCCGCCAGACGAGCCGCCGCTGCCGTAGTCGGTGTTGTACGGGTTCGGCGTGAGGCCCCACACGTTGTTGACAGTCTCAATGGCCAGCATGCCTGCCGTCAGCCGGGAATCTCACCACACCTACCAGTCGGCACGTTGGTCTTGACGTAGAGCACGGCGCCGGCGTTGCGAAGGATCTTGACAAGCTGGGCCTCCTCGTCTTCAGTCTTGGGCTTGTTGGCAAACTTGACGATGCCGATGGTGCTGTCGTACCCGGGCACGTTGAGGCAGTCCTTGATCGAGATCGGGAGGCCGTGGAGCGGGCCCTTGGGCTTGCCGGTCTGGGCGTACTCGTCGTCGATGGCCTTGGCCGCCGCGAGGCCCTTCTCGAAGAAGATCTCAGTCAAGCAGTTTGTGAGCTGATGTGCGATGGCGGCGCGCTTGGAGAAGGCAGTCGTCACCTCGACAGAGGTGTACTTGCGCGCGATAAGGGCCTCGACGAGGCGCGGCGCCGTCGTCTCGGTGATCTCGAGCTCGCGCTCGGTCAGGATGCCGCTCTTGCGCGGCACGTCGAGGACGTTCTTGGGCAGGTTGTCGAGCGTCTCCTTGGGCAGGCGCCACGCGTCGGGGATGAGCGCGTCGCGCGCCGCCTGCTTGGCTGCGGCGACGTCCTCCCACGTCTTGTTGTCGTTGGTCATTGTGAGTGAGGAGGGCACGGGGGGGAAAGGTGGGTGTTGATACTCTACAGCAGGGACTGGGGCAGGGTTATATCAGTTGCGTGCTGCAGCGGCCCTCTCCACTGCTAGACGCCGGCAGGAGCGGGTATCAGACGGCTCGTCTATCGTATACGGTCGTAAGTTAGTCACGTCCCATGACGCCTTCGGTTTTGGCCGGTGGGGTGATGGGGCGGTTTACCCGTGGGCAGGAGAATGACCTTGATCGACACCGGGGTCTGGTCGGAGTCTTAAGCTGCAAGATACGCCGAATGCAGGTGATAGCAGGTGTGCAGGGATTGCTGTATCTACGGCAAAAGGAATGTCGTGCATGCAGGATGATACGCGTCGTGGTTACAGCCGATGGACGCGCGCGCGTCTTTTGAATCAGCGACCCACGGTGGGTCGTCGAGAAACACACCATGTCACCTGGAGTGCGCGGTCGAGGCCTGCTATTGTGTTTTCCAATGCCCCCTTGCGGCCAGGTAAGCGAGCAGTCCCGTGTGCCGTGAACAACCGCACTGCTCCTGACAGAGTTCTGGCCATAGTCGTAATGAGGGACCCTCGACAACGCATTGTGACGCCGGAAAGTGGTGCGCTGCTGGACATGGTGTGTTTCTCCACCACGCGACCCCGAGACCCAGACCCTGTCTTGCCACGTGAGCGCCACTCTGATAAATGGGCCATATCGCCGGTATCTCCAGGGTGAGGGGTCTTTCCTGGCTGGTGTTAAAATCTTCCGCTGTTGTCTGTCGTCCGGATGCGGGGCCGTGAGTGCCGCCAGGAGTGCAGAGTGGAGGTCGCCAGACCACCGCAGCCGGACACAAATAATTTTGAGAATACAGCGCGCAGAGTGCAGTCGTAGTAGTGTGCGCGCGCACGACCGGTCCCAGCTATCAACAGGCCTTACCTCTCAACCCCCCATCCTTCCATCCAACCCATCAAAAACAGCAAAAATGGCCAAGTCATCCAAGTCTGCTGCCCCCAAGGTCGAGAAGGCCGACAAGAAGTCCAAGAAGGTCGAGGCCGTCGCCCCCAAGGTGCGTTGGGCTCGTCGGCGCTCTTCCCGCCCGGCACACACACTAACCCGCCACAGGTCGAGAAGAAGGAGAAGAAGGAGAAGAAGTCCAAGAAGGCGCCTACTCCCCCTCCCGAGTCCGAGTCGTCGTCGTCCGAGTCCGAGTCCGAGTCCGACTCTGACTCTTCCGACGAGGAGGAGGCCAAGCCCGTGAGTAGTGTGACCCAGACAATTGTAGCAGCCATCGCTGACCTTGCCAGGCCGTTGCCGCCAAGAAGGAGGAGTCTTCCGACTCGTCCGACTCGGACTCTGACTCGTCTGACGAGGAGGAGGCCAAGCCCGCCGCCGCCGCCGCCAAGAAGGCCGAGTCTTCCGACTCTGACTCTGACTCCGAGTCCGAGTCCGAGGACAAGAAGGACGGCTCCGACTCTGACTCTGACTCTTCCGACTCGGAGTCTGAGGAGGAGGAGAAGCCCGCCGCCGCCGCCACCAACGGCAAGCGCAAGGCCGAGGACGAGCCCGAGGCCGAGGTCTCGGAGAAGAAGGCCAAGGTCGAGGACTCTGACGCCTCGACCAACGTCTTTGTCGGTGGCCTCTCGTGGAACATTGACAACGACTGGCTCGCTTCCGAGTTCGAGTCGTGCGGCAAGGTTGTCGGCGCCCGCGTCATGATCGACCGCGACTCTGGCCGCTCGCGCGGCTTCGGCTACGTCGAGTTCGAGGACGAGGCCTCGGCCGCCAAGGCCCTCGAGTTTGACGGCAAGGAGATTGACGGCCGCCAGGTCAAGGTCAACTACGCCCAGAAGCGCGAGTCCAACCCCCAGGCCCGCGCCAAGGCGTTCAACGACAAGCTCTCCGAGCCCGCCGCCACCCTCTGGGTCGGCTCGCTCTCGTTCGACATCACCGAGGACGCCGTCTACGAGGCCTTTGGCGAGCACGGTGACGTCCAGTCGGTCCGTCTCCCCACCGACCGCGAGACCGGTGCCCCCAAGGGCTTCGGCTACGTCCAGTTCGCCGAGGTCGAGCAGGCTACTGCCGCCCTCTCTGCCCTCAACGGCCAGGAGCTCGCCGGCCGCAGGCTGCGCATCGACTACGCTCCCCCCAAGCCCGACAACGGCTTTGGCGGTGGTGACCGCAACGGCGGTGGCCGTGGTGGTGGACGCGGCGGCTTTGGTGGCCGCGGCGGTGGCCGTGGCGGCTTTGGCGGTGACCGTGGTGGCCGTGGCCGTGGTGGCTTCGGTGGCCGCGGTGGTGGCGGCCGTGGTGGTGGCCGTGGTGGCTTTGCTCCCCGCGGTGGTGCCCGCACCGGCGGCATTGTTCAGTCGCAGGGCAACAAGGTTTCCTTCGACTAGATACCGAACTATACCTCGATACCCCTCTGTCCTATCTGAATAGACTCATGTATGCATTTGGCTAGCGAAATGTGGTGTGGCGTGGTGTGGGTGGTGCATGTGCAGGTGGAAGGCAATCGCTGCGGAAATTTTGATTCCGGCCCGAGATGGCGATGGAGTGGGTGTTGCCGCCCGGCGGCCCCTCCAGTGACGTCAGCCTCGTCATTGCCATCGGTTGGTGTCTCGACTCCACGGTGGCGCCGAGAGGAACAAGCCAACTAAGTTACCAGCCAGACCCAGACGAGACTGCGGGCGAGACATCATCCTCCTCGACAAGAGAGCAACCACACCACAGACGGCGACGACAGGACACGCACTTTGCAACCACCAACTCCACTTCCCAACTAGACTCCTACACACACAACGCATGGCCCAGCCGTAACATGTCCGCAACGGAAGCACCCCCCGCCCCCGCCGCGGGCGACCCGCCCAGCACGCCCAGCGCACCGCCCCCAACAGTGCCGCCCAAGTCGGGGGCGCGGGACGGGCCCTCGTCCCCAACGGCCAAGGCGACGTCGAGCCCGTCGCGCGCGCCGGCCGCGGCCGACCCCAAGACGCCGCCGCGCAACGAGGCGCGCGACCAGCTGACGCCGCTCAACACGTCGGCCCACAAGAAGCCAGTGACCGAGTTCCCCGAGTTACCGCAGGCGCCGCCCTCGTACCGCCTCGGCAATGGCTACTCTGCCGCCTTCAAGGTGCCGACCGTGGCCGCGTACCACGAGCTGCAGAAGCAGCACGAGGCCGACGCGGACGAGTATGCGCGCATCGTCGAGGCGCGCGCCGCTGAGCTGGGCCGCGCGCACAGCGACGAGTCGGGCCAGGTTAGCGACTCGAAGGCCAGCATCGAGTCGGGGCGCGAGCGCGCGAGCTCGGGCTCGCGCGACTCGTGGATCCGGCGCCGGCGCCGCTCGAGCGTCGGCCCGGTCAGCCCCACGACCGCAAAGCAGGAGAAGGAGCGCCTCATGCACCAGATGAACCAGGCCCATGGTGGGTGTTAGGCTGGGGGTGTGGAGCTGACGGCAGAAAAACCGACCGACAGGCTCAAGCGCGCGCGCAAGGGCGAGCGCCGTGTACGTGATCCTATTACTGGCGGCGAGATTATCGTCAAGGACGCCGACCCGCGCGACTTTGACATCAGCCGCACGGCGACGCGCGGAGGAAACGTCCTGTATAATGCGTACCCGCCTCCCCAGAGCCTCAGCCAGGAGGAGATTGTGCAGCGCTTCCAGCTGCTGCAGTACGCTGCGATCGGCGGCATGTTTGTGCTGTGGCTGTTTGTGGCCTTTGGCAGCGGGTTCCGCGCCTTCTTCTGGCGCTCGGTGGTATGTGGGGCCTTTGGCGCCGCGTTCGTGACTGGTATTTCGGTGCTTGGGCGCGGTATCGACCGCGACCTCGAGAAGGTGCGCGTCGATCTGTCGCGCGCGCGCGGCGAGGCCTTCTCGCCGCCCATGCCTGAGAGTGTCGAGTGGCTCAACGGCCTGATCAAGCTCGTGTGGGGTGTGGTCGACCCGCAAATGTTCGTCCCGCTCGCCGACACGGTCGAGGATATTCTGCAGCAGAGTTTGCCTGGCTTCGTCGACGCCGTGCGCATCACCGACATTGACCAGGGCACCAACCCGCTCCGGCTGACGTCGATCCGCGCCCTGCCCGACATGCACACGGACCACGAGTGGCCCCGCACAGAGTGGATCGACCAGGGCGCAGGCCAGCCCATGAAGGACCCGGCAGGCAAGGAGCTCAAGGAGGACCAGACGGGCGACTACTATAACTTTGAGTGCTCGTTCAGCTACGCTGCGCTGCCTGGCGCTGGGGCGCAGGAGCGCGCAAAGAACATCCACATGCTCATCGAGTTCTTCTTGGGCGTGTACGACTGGTTCCACATCCCCATCCCGATCTGGATCCAGATCGAGGAGATTGTCGGCGTCGTGAGGCTCCGCGTCCAGTTCATCCCCGAGCCGCCGTACGTGCGCCTGGTGACCTTTGCGCTGTGTGGTGTGCCCGCCATCGACGTGTCGGCCGTGCCGCTCTCGCGCCACCTGCCCTCGGTGCTCGACCTGCCCTTCATCTCGTCGTTCGTCAAGTCGGGTATCGCCGCCGGCACATCCGAGCTCTCGGTGCCCAAGAGCATGACGCTCAACCTCAAGGACATGCTCAGCGGCGCCCAGGTCGGCGACACGCGCTCGATCGGCGTGTTCATCGTCAAGATTCACTACTGCGTCGGGCTGTCGGCCCAGGACAGCAACGGCTTGTCGGACCCGTACATTGTGCTGGCGTATGCCAACTACGGCCGCCCCCTGTACTCGACACGTATCATTGTCGAGGACCTCAACCCCGTGTTTGAGGAGACGGCGTTCCTGCCCTTGACGATGGACGAGGTACGCGGCAAGGAGTCGGTCTGCCTCATGCTCTGGGACAGCGACAAGCTCAGCGCCGACGACCTCGTCGGCCGAGTGCAGGTCGAGGTCGAGGAGCTCATGAAGCACCCCAACCAGATGTTTGACCGCGAGGACGGGCTCAAGGGCTTCGAGGACGCAAACGAGATGCCCGGAAAGCTCAACTGGTCGATCGGGTACTTTGAGAAGGCGGCGCTCGACCCGTCGCTCCAGCGCGAGCTGACGCCCGAGGAGGCAAAGGAGAAGGTGGTCGAGCGCACGCCGACATCCAAGGAGATGCACCCGTACGACGCGGCGCCCAACCCGGCCAAGGAGGACCTCCCGCCCCCCGAGCCAGACCTCACAAAGACGCGCCCCGACCCCCACTGGCCGTCGGGCGTGCTCTCCATCGTCCTGCACCAGGTCAACAATCTCGAGCGCCAGCACCTCGAGGGCAAGAGCGGCAAGGAGCGCGAGGGCGAGGCTGGCCAGGACACGGACGACCCGTCCGAGCAGACCGAGAACCTGCCCTCGGGCTACGGCGAGTTTATTGTCAACGACGAGCTCATCTACAAGACGCGTGTCAAGCAGTACGCTATCAACCCGTACTTTGAAGCTGGTACAGAGGTCTTTATCCGCGACTTTACGACGACGGAGGTGCGCGTCGTGATCCGCGACTCGCGCCTGCGTGAGCACGACCCGATCATGGGCGTCGTCAACGTCTTCCTCGCCGACATTTTCGCCGACTGCTCGAGCGTGACGCGCATGTTCCCCATCGAGGAGGGCGTGGGCTTTGGCAAGGCCAACATCTCGTTTGCGTTCCGCGGCATGAAGATGAGCATCCCGCCAGCGATGCGCGGCTGGGACACGGGCACGCTCGTCGTGTCCAACGCGCGGCTCACGATCGACACGGCCAAGTTTGAAAAGCTCGACGTGCGCGAGACGAGCCTCAAGCTCATCACGGCTGAGCTGACCGAGACAATGTCCAAGCGGCAGAGCGCGGTCCAGGGCGGCGACACGGTCGTGTGGGACCTCGAGCAGGTCCACCTGCCCATCTACCACCGGTACCAGGCGAGCGTGATTTTCGAGTTTGGCAACACTGGCCTGCGCAGCCTGTTTGGCCTGCGGCAGCCGGGCGCGTTCAGCGTCTTCTGGCTGCAGGACATTGTCGACGACACGCCGACCGACATTGAGCTGCCCGTCATCGTGTCAAACCACACAAAGTGCCTCAAGTGGAACTATATCAACGACGAGACGCCAAAGCACCACGAGTACGAGGTCATCGGCAAGCTCAAAGTGCGCATGGAGTACAGCTCTGGCCTGGACAACTCGCACGAAAAGCTCAGGCTGGGCCAGAGCCGCCGGCACGCGCTCGAGGCCTGGGACCTCATCGAGGGGCAGGAGATCCAGGCGCAGCGCCAGGCGACGTTTATGGACGACGGCAAGATTGACCGCACAGAGAAGAAGGAGATGAAGCGCGCACACAAGCGCCAGCTCGAGTCGCGCGGTCGCGGCATGGCACAGCTCCGCGCCTACAGGACGGCCAAGTGGATGACAAACGGCATCAAGGACCGCCTGCCGGGCAAGAAGAAGATTCGCGAGCGTGAGTCTCGACGTGGCCTGGCGGCCATGTCCTGGGCTTTGTTAACGACGGCACTGACACACCCCAGCCACTGTATCCACCGAGGCGTGAGACGAGACGTAGTTGGCAGTTAATGCAGGAGGCGACGCCGCACACGCACACACCGCCACCCCTAATTAATCTGTACCCATCATGAATAGTAGTACACGAGATACATGCGGTGGCAGTGACAGTGGCACGGGCATGCACCCACGCCACACTACAAGAGGCAGGTGGCATCTACAGCTCTAGCTCTAGCACTAGGCATCCTGGTAGGCGGGATGCCGGCCGCCGTCGGCCTCGCGCTCGCGCGAACGGTCCCGCGACCCGCGCTCGCGCCGTGATCCCACGAGTGTGCGCGTAGGCTGGTCGCGGTTGGCGTCGTTGCGCTCGTCGCGCTCGTCGCCCGACTCTTCTTCCTCGTCGAGCTGGGTGAGCGCCATGCCCTCCTCCTCGAATGCGTTGAACAGCGTAGAGTTCTGCTGCTGGAACAGTCTGGAGCGGCGGCCGTGCGACGAGCCGTTTTGCGAACCGTCGGGCGCGTACGACGCGGGCGCAGTGCCGTTCGAGCCGTAGTTCCAGATCGGGAGGCCCTGCGATTCCATCGACACGCGGCCAGACATGGACATGCGGGGGTCTGGGCAAGGCGTCAGGCGCGAAACTTGACATAGGGGTGGGCATGCTTGCTGCCACCCCCGCCCACTCACTCATGAAACCAGTCTCGAGGCTGCTCGAGTGGTGGTGCGTCGGCTTCTCGGGCTGACGCGAGATGTTGAGCAGGTACACGCCCATGAAGATGACGAGGAAGCCACAAATCAGCGAGATGGTGTTGACAACGTCGGTCGTGTTGAAGCCCTGGAACAGGATGGCCGACGCCGTGATGGTCGCCGTCGTGAAGAAGACGTAGTAGATCGGGTTGACGACGTTGGTGCTGAACGTGTCGAGCGCCTTGTTGAAGTAGTTCATCTGCACGAGAATGCACCCGACGACCGTAAAGCCGAAAAGGTACGTGCTGACGTGGGTGAGCTGGTTCTTGCCGGCAAAGGTGAGCTTGAGCGCGATGCCAAACGCCTTGATGGCCATGACCGACACCGAGCCCACGAGCGAGCAAATAGATAGATAGACCATTGGGTTCTTTGTCCCGTGTACTGGTGCGACCCGGAAGATCATGTACGTGGAGAAGATGGCCACGAACGTGATGTACGCGAGGAAGGCTGGCAGGTTAGCCGTGAGGGGAGGGAGGGGAGGGGACGTCGGCGCCAAGCCACGTCGTCACCAGATACTTACGAGCCTTGGCAGCGTACTCGAGAATCTTGTCGACAGTCTCGACCTCGGGATCGGACGGGGCGTGCAGCACGATGATCACAGAGCCGATGATGCAGCTCGCGCAGCCGAGCACGCCGAGGCGGCCGAGCTTTTCGTCGAGAAGGAAGGAAGCGAGAATGGCACTGCGGGCGAGCGTCAGTCGACACTCAGAAGCACTTGACCAGGCCACACGCACCCGATAATAACACTCATGGCACCCAGCGGGGTCACGAGGATCGCAGGGGCGAAGGTGTACGCGGCGAAGTTGGCCACTGGCGGGTTAGCTTCATCGCTCAAAGCGGCGTCTCAACACCCACCCTCGCCAATAACCACTGTTCCATGTCAGCTCCTGCCCCGTGCATCCCGCCCTTCCACTCACTGGTAATCATACCAGCCCACCAGATCGGGTTGCGGAGGTACGCAAAGTCCTCAGCTGCGGGGTCAGCGCGGCTCCACCGCCGCGGCCAGAGCCCAGGCCGACGTACACGCGTTCCGAGGGCCCGTTTGCCGCTGGTGCGAGTGGGGGTAGTCTACGGGCGGCTTTCTCGCAGCATCATTGAGCCCCTGCAATGTCAGCGCGCGGGGTGTGGGGGACGCTGGCCCGGCGGGCCGCGCTGGGGCCGGCGCACCTTCTTGGTGATGATGAACGATGTGCTGGGGGGCGTTAGCTGCGGCCCGTTGAGTTTCAGCTGCCACTTACCCGATCAGTCCCGAGCTCGAGAAGGCCAGAGCGAGGCCGATGTACTTGTCCTGCACCATGATGAGCCGAGGGAGGAAGAGTTGGAGGAAGAGGAGGAACAATGTCGTCGCTGCTTGACCGTCAACAACGAGGAGGCCACTGTGCTGTGCGCGTCGTCGTACGGTGCGTGTCCTGCGTGGGTGGGTGATGTGACGGAAGCAAATTTGGGTGGATAAATTGGGGTGGCCAGGCTGGCAGCGGCGGGCGAGTGGGTGGGTCCAACGCGGGTGGGTCCAACCGACGAGATGGGATACTGCTGCGGGAAGTGCAAACGGCTCCAACGACAGACTGGACTCGGACAATGCAATGCAGCTCGCTAAGAGCAGAGAATGCGGCGAACAGGCTGTTGCAGCGAACACAGTGCACACGTCGGCGTCGCTGGTGCAGCCAGCAGGCAGCAGCAACCTTCTGTATGCCGCCACGACGCACCACAAAAATCTCTGCTGTGCCTGGCGGGAACGCGTACCAAACGCAAACGGGAGCCAAGATGGCCAAGTCTTCGTCACCAGGCGGGCAGGCGGGCGGGCTGGTAGCTCAGGCAGGCCAGTCCCGGTCCGAGTCCGTCGGTCATAGCACGGGCTGAACGCGGGCATGATGCGTGCTGCCTGGCTCTGTGTCGGCGTCGCGCCAGTGCCGCTTCACGGAGGTGGCAGGGGATCTCCTTGTGACGTGTTTAACGAACGCAGGCCGTAAGCCGGTGACGTGCGCGCACCGACATGTCGCCTGCCAGCGTCGACAAGAGCATGCAGAGACCACTCGCATGCATGACGATGCATGGCTCGCTGTATAGTTTGACCCGCCGCCTGTGGCATGCCCCATCTCCGGATGCATGCATGCCCGCGTTAGGTTGTAGCACCAGCCCACTGGCCACTGGCACTGCTCGGCCATCCCTTAGCCTCACGTGTCCGGCAAGTCGACCAAAAGTCAGCCGGAGTGCCGTTCGCCGCTGGCCTCTGGCTTGTTTCGCCGTGTCCACGACGCCAACGACGACGACATCTCTTTTGGCCGGACAACAACATCTCCCATCACAACCATCCACCCATGAGCTCGGCTGCACCCTCGTCGGCGTCGCCAGCGCCAGCAGCAGCAGCAGCAGCCCAGCAGCAGCAGCAGGCAACGGTGCAGGTCCAGCCGGCCGACCTGGTCGCTGCGCTGCCTGCGCCCCTGCTCCGCCTGCTCATCCTCTTTGCCGGGCCGACCTCGGCCCTGCGCGCGGCGCTCGAGATCCTCGCGTGGAAGCCAGAGCGCAGGCTCGAGTCGTACCTCGTCCTGCTGGGATGGTGGGCGACGTGCCTCGGCTTCACGTATGCGTTCGCCTTCCTCGTCCCGCCGCTCGTCTTCGCGCCGCTCATCCCGCTGGGAAGGCTGCGCCTCGGCAAGTCGACCGTGCCGCCCCTGCACCCGAGCCCGAACGCGCCGGCGACGAGCGAGACCCTCCTCCTCTCGGTCTCGGACATGTACCGCATCCACGCGCTGCTCCCCCCGAACCCCATCCCGCCGCTCTCGGCAGTGTACGCGCGCTTCCGGCAGCTCGGCGCCCGCCGCCTCATCCGCGGCTTTCTCGTGCTCTGGGGCGTCTGGCTGGGCGTCTGGCACGCCCTTGGCACCCGCGTCCTCCTCGCCCTCGTCGGCACAGTGCTCATCCTTGCGCCGAGCCCGCTCCTCGCACACACGGTGCACCTGCTGTCCAAGAGCCTGGCGGTGCGCCGCACCGTCGCGCTTACGTTCCTCTTCATCTTTGGATCGCCACCGGGCGCAGACTACAAGGCATCGTCGCCGCTCGGGTGGCTGCGCGCCAAGTGGGCCGCGAGCCGTACTCCATCCGACACGCTCATCTTCAACTTGGAGCCCGAGGCCACCGGGGACGACGATGACGACGACTTTGTCGCCCACGGCAGCCCCATCTACTTCAAGTTTGAGGTGTTTGAGAACCAGCGCTGGTGGATGGGCCTCGACTGGACGTCGGCGCTGCTCCCGCAGGAGCGGCCAAGCTGGTGCGACTCGCACCTCCTCCCAGTGTCGCCCCCGGGTTCCTTCGCCCTCCCGCCTCCGAGCTCGATCGACCTGCCAGCCCCGACAAAGTCCGAGCCGCGCGCGCAGGTCCGCCGCACGGCTACGTGGCGCTGGATTGACGACGACTGGGCGGTAGTGCGCAAGGCCTCGGACGGCACCGCGCCACCTGCCGCCGCGGCCCCCGTGCCCCCCATCGTCGAGGAGGAGGCCAAGTCGCCGACAGCGTCTTCCCGCCCATCCTCTGGCCTCTTCTCCACCTCGCCAGACGACAGCCGCTCGCCGTCCATGGCTGAGTCGGCGTTCGCCAAGGGCCTGGGCAGACTCAAGGGCGTATCCGGCCTTCCCGCCGCATCACCCTCGTCCTCGCCCACGAAAACCACCGACATCCGCCGCCTCCGTGCCGGCTCAGAGGCCGCGTCCGAGGCCAGCGTGGCCGACACGGCGGACGGCGCCGGCGCCATCACCGAGACGAACGAGGTGACGGACGCCGACGGCTGGGTGTACGGCGACAACAAGTGGGAGAACATGGGCGCCAAGGGCGGCCTGGGCAAGTTTACGCGCCGGCGCCGCTGGCAGCGCCGCGCAGTGTGCACCGAGACGGTGGCGCGGATACCCGAGCTCGCGCCTGTGCGGAGGCACACGGCCGAGCACAATGCGCCCGACACCAACGTCTCGCCGCCTGGTAGTGGCGCGGCCACCCCGGTCGGGCGCCAGTCGAGCCTCAAGGCTGCGCCCGTTGCGCCTGTGACGGCCGACGCGGTCCTCGACGTCGGCGAGGGGTCGTCGTCGGCGCTGAGCCGCGACGACGCGCTGAGGCAGCGGCTGAAGAAGGCCATGGGGAACGTTGGCGCGTAGGATCTAGACTTGTAGCATATGCGATGAGCTGGGTGTGCGTGGGGCTGTGGGCAGGGGTGTGGGTGCGGGGGGCGAGTGATGAGCGTGTCGGGCCGTGGTGTGAGGCGCGGGCGCCCAAAGCTGCTATCATCAGCACGGAACGGGCGGGCAGTGATGGACACGGATCGACTGAAGGAGTCGCATGCTCAAGATCGTCGGGGCCGTCACGGCGCGTGGCACCTGACCATCCGCAGATCCGCAGATCCGCCGTCCTCCTACGACCCGCGAACTACACCCCCCTGCGTCCCCATTCCCCCAGCTCACCACCCCTCCTACATCCTGCTGCACGCGCTACACCGTTGACCTCTGGCCCCTTCCCCTTACCGTGGCCGTCAATCACAAGGCCTGGCGAGGTCCGATGCCCGCCGCCCACGCCCCGCCAACACCCCCAACGCCGGCCGGCAACGCCGCGCCCGCCGCGCATGCATGTGCCCGACGCCCCATGCATGCACAACCTCGCGCTGTGCGCTCGGCATGCATGCGTCCAAAAATGTTACGTGCTCGCACGCTGAGTCGAACAGCGGTCGGGTCGGAAGCAGTGTGAATCACAACCAGTGAACCACAACGACCAGTGATAACCACCTACACTATACGAGCTGGAGTAACAGTGACTTCCCGGGATCGAACCGGGGACCTACGGATTTTTGGACTGTAAAGTTGCAATCCGCCGCAATCTACCACTGTGCTAAAGCCACTTGGGATGATTTCGGGAGCTTTCGGTCGGGTTTGGGCGGGCCGGGCGGGGGCTGATTGGGCGGTCTGTGAGGCGAGGGAGTGGCACGAGTTCGCGCCGCTGGGTGTGATACCGTGTGCAGGCCGAGCTCCTCGCTGCGAGGTATGTGTGCTGTGCATGCTGGGGAGTCTTCTCTGTGGGAGTCAGTGCGTTGGGGCGTGCAACTGGCGGGCGGAGGGGGGTGTCGCGGGCAGCTGAAGGTGTCGAGGGCGTGTCGGTCAGTGGACTCGTTTGGGCCAGCTCGACCGCTGTCGGCCCAACTTGGTATCCTCGCAGGAGTTGCAGGAACACAGAGTGGGAATCATGCAAAGAAGACGACGCTCTGACTCCCGGGCAGCCTCAGAGGTGGGGAGGTACGACCAGGCAGCCTTCGCAGAGCGCACCTGCCATGCCTCCTGCCACTGACCTCCTCCCCCCTCCCCCCTCCCCCCAGCACCCTCCTTCTTTCGCCAGAGGAAGTAGTGCGTCGCTGTCACCGTACGAGAGCACCCGGCCTGTCTACGTACAGCGCTGCGCCGCCGTACTGCTCGCCGCTGACCGGCCTGGGCCGGCTCAGGCTCTTCGCAAGCTTACCGCGAATCGCCCCGAACCAGTGACGACTAGTACAAGATTACTCATGCAGCATGCAGCAGCGGCCGACTGCGTAGCCAGCGGGGACCCCGAGTCGCGGACGGCGCAGTGGCCGTTGTACAGCGCATGATTCAGCATGGCACACGGCGAGTCCGGTGCCACGGGGCCACGGGCGCTTGCTTGTAGGTGGAGGGCCGGTGGAGGTCGTCAATGTCGACATCGAGGGCTGCTACATCTGCCTTCTTTCCCTCTCTCCCACCTCCCACCTCCCACTCACGACCCGACCGGCGCCGAGCAGCAGCGAGCGACAGGCTAGCATCGCCCACCCCGCAGCGCCACTCCCTTCCCCACCCGCCGCCCCTCCCCACCGCCGCCCACGCCCCCCCCCCCCCCCAATGCCCAAGCCCAAGCCCGAGTGGCTCGCGCTCCTCGAGTCGCAGCTCAAAGAGTTCCCGCGGCAGAACGGTGCGCCGCCCCTCCGCCCCCACTGACCCCAGTGTACACGCTCGCGACGACCGAGCGCGGCGAGCCGCGCGTGCGGCACGTCGTCCACCGCGGAAGTAAGCGCCGCCCCCCTTCCCCTGGCCCAGCTGACGCCGACGCCAGTCTCGCCGTCCGGCCTGCTCCTCAGCACGACCGACACGCGCATGCCCAAGCTCGCGCAGATCGCCGCCTCGCCCGCGGTCGAGGCGGCCTGGCTGTTCCAGAGCTCGCTCGTGCAGTTCCGTATCCGGGGCGACGCGTTCGCCGTCGGGCCCGCGGGCGGGGAGGGCGCCCCCCTCGACCCGGACGCGCCCGAGTCCTCAGGCGCGTGGTGGGCCGACGAGCGCGCGCGCCTCTTCGAGCACGGCATAGGAGACTACCTCCGCGCGACGTTTGCCCGGCCCGCGACGCCCGGTAGTCTGCTGGCCGACGCGCCGCCCCCCGAGACCTGGCCCGCGGCCGTGCCCCCCGAAGCGGTGAGCCCAGCGGTGGTGACGCTGACTGACGCCCTCTAGACCACGCCAGAACAGCACGCGGCCCTCGCGCTCGCGCAGGCCAACTTCGCCGTCCTCGCCATCGTGCCGCGCCGCGTCGAGATCCTCGAGCTGCGCACGGCGCCGCACCGCCGCCGCGAGTGGGTGTTGGGCCAGGACGGGTGGGTGCGGACCGATCTCGTGCCGTAGGACGTGTGCGAGGACAGCTGTAGTCGTGCGCGAGGCGACACCGGCGTAGTTGTTGTGCATGCATTGACTTGTATGCATCTGCGTTACTGTTGCCCATGACGTGAAGCATGGGTTGTTGTTCACTTTCCCAAAGAGTCGATATTGTGTTATGTGCCCGCCGTGTGACGCCAGGAGAAGCAAGCTCAAACGAGCCAGGCCGCGGGATGCGACGCCAGCGGCCATCACAAACACACGCAGCCAGCCCATCCATTACTCTCAACTCCCATCACCTCGCATCCACACAACAACATGCGCACATCACTCTACACTGCGCTCGTCCTCGCCGCGGCCGGGTTCGCGATCGCCCAGGACGCGTCGGCCTCCGAGTCGGCCTCCCCCTCGGACGGGGGCGACGCCGCGTCCAGCGACGCCGGGTTCGACGAGGGCGCGTCGACGAGCGTGTCGCTCGACGCGAGCGCCGTGGCCAACGCCACGGCGGCCGCGGGCAACATCACGCTCGCGCCAGAGGAGACGGTCGTGCCGGCCAACCTCTCGACGGCGCCGGTGCCCTCGGACGCGAGCTTCACCGGCGCGCCGAGCGACGCGCTCAACAGCACGGGCACGGCCGCGACGGCGACTGCGAACGCGACCAACTTTGGCACGGGCGCGAGCTCTATCGCGCCGGCGCCGACCAACGGCACCAAGGGGAGCGACGGCGAGAGGCTCTTCGTCCCCGGCGCGATCGTCGCCGCCGCCGTGTTTGCCGGTATCACCTTCTAGCGAGGGGAGGGGAGGGAGGATGAAGGGAGCGGGGTGGGGGGGCGGATACGCAGGATATTCTATACATGTTAGCTTTGGGCTGCGATGCAGCGATCGTTGTTGGTGGGAAGGGGGTGCAGGAGGGGGAGGTCGCGCGGCGGCGGCGATCGCGCGGCCGAGGTTGCTTGGGCGCGGCGCCCTCCCTCGGCGTGGGGACCACGGCCAGTGCCGGCGTCGGCGTCGGCGTCGCCCACTGCTGTGAGCTCGCGCATGGCAGCAGCTGCATCAGATCATCAGCTCATCAGAGCGCGAACGGCGCCGACGAGTACGCGATGACATGGACATGGGCATCACATCACACCCAGGGCCGCCCTGGATCGCTGCCAGAGCCTGGCCAGCCCTGACTAGCAGCTGACAGCGACTGCGGAGGGCGCGGGCGGCGACGGCGACGGTCGCCTGCCGAGCGGCATGCACTGGCAGAGCAGCACCGCCGACGACGACGGCGCGGCGACGCAGCGCAGCGCGGATGCGACGCCGGCGAGGGGGACACGGCCGCCTGCCGAGTGCGCCGAGCGACGGCCGCTGGAATGTTTGGTCGCCGTCGCCTCACCGCCGTCGTCACGTTTTTCTCCCTGGCCCAGTTCTCACATCGCACTCTTCTCCATCTCGCCACGACGACGACGGCGACGACACCTCTCGCTCGCCTGCATCCCCCCGCCACGCCGTAAGCTGTAGCGACGAGCACTACTCTCCCCCGGCACCTTCCTCGTCGCCTCGGTCACCCCCTTGTCCGCTGCCCCTCCCTCCCCCCCGTCCCCCCCTCCCCCCACACCCACAACATGCGCATCGCCCTCGTCGCGCTCGCGCTCGCCGCGTCGGCCCTCGCGCAGGACAACAACAACAACGGCGGCGGTAACAACAACGGCGGTAACCAGCCTGCGCAGAGCAGCAGCGGCGGCGGTAACAACAACAACAGCCAGCAGCCCTCGCCGACGCCGAACAACGGCGGTAACAACAACAACAACAACAACGGCGGCAACAACTCGCAGAGCAATAGCAACACGCAGGGCAACAACGGCAACTCGCAGAGCGCGGCGCCATCAGGCGGCAACAACGGCGGCAACGGCGGCAACAGCACGAACAACAACGGCGGCAACGGCGGCGGCAACAACACGTCGTCGGGCAACAACAACAACAACGGCAACAACACGGGCCCGCAGTCGACGACGAGCGTCGTCGACCAGTTCACATACAAGATCACGGCCACGGAAACGAACCGCACGCCGGCGCCCAGCGGCATCCCGCAGGCGACGGACGCTGCCGGCGCGCTGGCCGCGCCGGTGCTCGCCGCGGCCGTTGTCGCGGCCGTCGTGGCCGCGCTCTAGCGGCAGCGAGGTAGACAGGACATTGGTTTGTACATGCATATGTGGCGACTAACCGGGGGGGGGGTGCACGGGCGTGGCGTGGCGATGAACGAGTGTAGCGTTGGTGGACGACGACGGCCGTGCGCAGCGCTCGCCCTGGCGACGAGCAGGCCGTCGGCTCGGCCAATGCCGCTGTGTGCGGGCCCCGGGCCGCGTCGCCTCGCCCCGTCCATCATTTGCCGACGTCTCGGTGTCATGCGCACGCCGCGAGGAGCGCAGCAGCGAGGACGAGGGTACCGGCCAGGGTACCAGCGCGGGTGCGGTGGGCGCTTGAGCTCGATGCGCGTGGTGATGGTGCCGAGGATGAGGGAGGGGATGAAGAAGCCGCTGATCTGGAGGCGGGCGGCGAGGAGACGGTCGTAGTGGACACGACGGCGCTCGTGCCCGTCGTCGTGACGGTCGAGAGCGCCGCGGGCGCCGGCACGCCCGTCGTCGGCGTGACGGCGCTCGACGCCGTGGGCTGGGGCAGCGCGTCGGCCGCGAGCCCAGTATCTGCCACGGTGCTCGCCGCCGCGTCGGCCGCAGGCGGGACCGAGAGCGAGAGGGAGAGCACCGCGCCGTCCGTCGCGGCTGGTGTGTCCGTCGCGCCCGCGCCGTCGCCCGCGCCCCCGGCCAAGCTGGAACTGTAGAGCAGCAGGCGCGGGTCGAGCAGGCGGGGGAGGTGGAGCCGCATGGGTGTCGGGCTGGTGTGAGTCGTCGTCGTGTCGCGCCGTCGTTGAGCCGTCGTCGCGCCGTAGCTGTCGTCGCCGCCGTTGTTGTGGCCTATTTGTGCCGGTTGGTATGGTGCGCACCGCCTTATCAAGATTTCGGGCAGCCGGCGGGCAAAGCAACGCAACGCAGCGCATCGCAGCGCCCGACGCAGCACGCAGCGCAGGCCGCCGTGCAGCGCAGGCCGCCGTGCAGCGTTCGGCGCAGTAGGCCTGGGCTCTGCCTAGGGTCGCGCCGGCGGGGGTGGCGGCTGCGGGGGCGGCGGCGCAGGTGACGGGGTGGTGTGTGCTCTCGCCTCGATGGGAGTGGTGTGCGGCCTCCTCACGACAGCTGCCTCGCCCTCCGAAGGCCGTGTTCTACGCCTGACTCGCACCTGGCCGCGTATCTCTCCTCCCTTCCTCGCCCGCCCGCCCCGCGCCCGGCGACAGCGCCGACCCCCGGCCCTCGCGGCCCTCGCCCCCCCTGTGGCGCCGCCGCTGCCACACTATGCAGCGGGCAACTCGGCCGAACTGGATACATCGGCCAGCGATTCATGGTGCTATCAACGCGGCGCGGCGCAGGCGCCGGCGGTGCATCCTCGCGAAGCGCTTGGCCTCGGTGTCTTCTTCCTCCAGGGAGACTGGGCGAGCGTCAGCGAGCGGCGTCGGGTCGGACGTACGCGAAACCCGCGCGGCAATCGCCGTAATCGCCACGAGCCAGGCGCACGCCTCGAGCGCGACGCCCGCCGGGAGGGAGGGCACGGCGGGGTGTGCGCACGTGGCGTTTGTAGCTGCAGCGTAGGCGACGAGCCCTGGCGGCGGCGTCTCGCGGGTCTTGGTCTCGACGACGGCGCTGTCCAGCAGGATGCCGAGCGCGAACGCCAGCGCGGCGAACACGGCCCCGAGGAGGAGCGGCAGGCCGCGCGAGTACGGCGCGTGCCCGTGCGGTGGGTACATTGTGGGGGGTGGGGGGTGAGGCCAGCTCGGGGGGTGGGGGGGGAGGGCTTGCGAGGGGGGGAGGTGAAGTATTATAGCGTGCTGGTGTGCTGCTGGTGCCCAGCCGACCTGGACCAGCGAGCACAGGGCAAGCGGTCACCTGGCGTCATACAGCTGGAAAGCAAAGCGACCCGGCGAGCGTCGCACAGCGGTGGAGTGCTGCTGGGTGCGCGGCGCCGCCGGCGCGACTGGCCTGGGCGTGGCGGTGCGAGTCGCGGCCCACCACGGCTGGCGCTGTCGCTACGGTGCGTGCTCGCCCCGACCCGGGCCGCCTACGCGCAGCAGGCGTGCAGCGGGGGTGTGCATGCACTTGTGCTCGCTGCTCGCTGCTCCAGTTTCAGATGCATCACGAACTGGCTGTATGCATCTGCTTTATTAAACGGCGACAGGCGGCGAGGCCGACGTCATCGGCCTCGCCTCACCTTCCTTGTCTTGTTTGGTTCTCGAATCCCGTCCACCACTAACCCGTCGCCGCGATCAACGCCCGGCGCTGCCCCAGCGCTGCCGTCAGCTCGCCCCGACGCCGCACTCACCTCCCAGCGCGCCGGCCAACGCGAGCGCGCCGACGAGCCACGCCGTCAACTCGAGCATACACGCGGGGGGGAGGTACGCGACGAGCACGCCGTCGACCCGGGCGAAAGTGTGCGCGGTGCGCGCTTCTACGGCTGCGGCGTAGCCCCGCCGGTCGGGCAGCCCGGCCCACGTCACGCCGGCGGCGGCGCGCGCGGCGGCAGAGTACAGGTGGATCGGGGCCAGCGCCGCGGCCAGCGCGAGGAGGAAGAGGGTGAAGGCTGCTGCTGTGTCGGTGAGGGGCACGACTGAGCCCTGCTCGCGGCCCATCGTAGGTGTTGCTGTTGGTGATAGCTGAGGTGTGGTCGGGCATAAATTTGAGGGGCGGGGCGGGGGGGCGAGAGCCAGTCGACGTGGACGGTGGCCCGTCCACGCCGCCCACCGCCGCCGCCGTCGCCGCCATCTAGCCAATCTCCGTGGCCGACGTGTTCCCCGAGCAGAGGTCCCGAGCTGAGGCCCGCCGGCTCGTATCCACTGTCCTGGGCTCTCCTAGCCCCCGTCCCATGGTCCCGCGCCCCCACGCGCCAGCCCACGACAGCTCCAGTCCTTTGCATCCGAGGAACGTCGGCAGCGCCGACGCCTGGCGGTCCCACGTCCTTATCCATCCGCATCCGTGTACTCTCACTCGTGTCTGCCGTCTTTCCCCAACCCCTCGCCACCTCGTCACCCCGTGCCGCGGCTATCGTCAGCGCGCTCCCACACGGGGCATACCTCGAGCCTGCGCCACCTCAAGCCTGCGCGCCCGCCCCCACATTCTCGCGCAGCCAGTCGAGATACGCCTGGTTGCCCGCCACGATCGGCAGCGCAATGATCTCGGGCACGTCGTAAGGGTGCTCCTTGGTCACGAGCTCTTCGAGGGCCGGGAACGCCGCGCGCGTCGTCTTGACCACGAGCACCTCCTCGTCGTCGACGACGACCTCGCCCTTCCAGCGGTACGTCGACTTGACGCCCGGTACGCGGTTCACGCAGGCGGCGACGCGCGCGCCGACGAGCGAGCGCGCGAGCGTGTCGGACGCCGCGGGCGGGGTCGCGATGAGGACCGTGATGAATTCGGACTGCGCGGCGGCGGGGGTGGAGGTGGTCGAGGTCATGGCGCGGGTGGCGGGGCGGTTGAGAGCTGGCGGGGGTCGAATGGCAGGAAGCGGCCGTGATGCGACTACTCTGATGGATATAGGTGCTCTCAAGACCATGGGTTGAGTGTGAGGGCGTAGCGCGCTGCTCGTCGTTGGGCGTCGCGATGGATGTTGTGAGACCGGTTCTCGTCGAGCTCGTCGTCGCATGAGGTCATTGCTGGCCATGATCACGTGACTACTTCAGGAAACGCCACGAGAAATACACGCGACCGCCACACCCATTCACATCCCTCGATCCCTCGCCTCCTAGCTCCTCGCTTCTGCTCCATCCTCCTCAAGCTCGACGCCAAGCACCCACGTCACGAGGAACCGAGCAAGAATAAAAGAACATCCTTCTCTGCATTTAATGGCGCGACGCCGCAACGCACAGACGCTGTCATCACACGAGCGACGTGCCCGCCCAATGCTGCCTCGTCGCCGCCGGAACAAATCTGTGTCCCGGCTACGAGAGCACGGCTGTCGATCACATACACTGGTGTGCGGTGTGTTTGCGGGCGTCGCCGTCCGTTCAGGCAAGCGGCGTACTCTTGGTAGGCGCGCGAGGCGTGCTTGGCGACTAGTGATTCCGACCAAGTGGTCGTGTGAGCACCTCTGGCAGCTCGACTGCTCCTCGCCGCCTTTTAAACTCTTAGCGCTGGTGGGCCCGCAACTAACCCCGCTCTGACACCCCTTACGCAAGGAGCATGCTGCGCGAATGCATCAGTGTGCGATGTGATTGCAAGGTGGACGTACGTGCGCAGTGGCCACCCTCTGCAGGCGACCCCCGGACATCTGCCTCCGACAAGGGGCCGGGGCCGCTCCATGCCGGCATCCTAGCGTGTTTCCCGCTCGAGTGCCGCCGACTGCCGCTGCTGCGCTCACCCTCGCCGCCTGTGCCTCAATAGAGCGAGCGATTGCCCAATTCTCGGGCAGCATGCTGAATTGCTAAATTTTCATGGCGCTATGGACGGGCAAGGCCAGGTCGCGGAATGACTCTAACGCGCTCGTCGTCGGCGGGAGTCGAGCTAAAACGCGTCGACAGCGGGTGAGGTATTCTGGAATACAATGCATTGCGGCGACTTGAGATTGTATGCAGGAGCATGCAGCATCATTCAATCGCACCCCCCCTCCCCCGACCCTCGACGCCTCCTCCCTGCCACTAGGCATGATGTAAACAATCGAATAGACGATCTGCAGCGCAGCGACCACAGCGCCAAAAGGGACAAGGCCCTGTTCCTCAACTGACCGAGGCAGCCAAGATTTTTTGCCATCTGCGGCTGAGGCCCCGGTCGTGTTTTGCTGCTTGCGCTCAGAAAACCCTTTTCTCCGTGGTGCGGCGGCGAGACCCTAGTTTCTGGCCAAGCTCCTCCTACCACGGGCTTGGCTTGGCTCTTCTGGCCGGCCCTCCCCCTCCTCGGCACTCCTCCTCGGCACCGCACCCCCTTGCGGAACAAGTAGACGAGACGAGTACATACGCCCAGCGGGCATGCAGCGCTGCCGCAATCTGAAAATCTTGCGTCAGGAAAGACTCATCCTCGTCAGGGAACGGGGTCATCAGGAGCCACTTACTCCCAACAACAACCGGCTCAAGTGACTCGTAGCGCGGGGCAGCTGGCGGCTGTAGTCACCAAACCCAAACACTGGGCAGGAGCGTTGGTCGTCTGGTTGGCACCACTGCATGAATCACTAGGCTTTTACCAGCCGACCGAGCCGTCATTCAAACGGGTTGTGGATCTACTGTTGGTCTTGTTCATTCACTCCACCTCCACGAGGCCGTCGACAACATGCCAAAGCTGCAAGACAGGCTGGCAGACAAGCTGGGCGAACACCCGGCCGGTGCTCACGTACGTGGAGCGTGTACACGCGCGCGCCAGCGCGTCCACCTACGCGCTGCTCCAGGTAGAGCTTGCTGACCATCGCAGCTTCGCGGGCGAAAGTGGGGCGCTATCCTCGCCTCTGTCATCTTCTCGCTCTTCGTCCTCGCCATCGTCGCCGTGTGGGCGGGTGAGTGGTGTGTCCCGGGAAAACAGCTGACCGCCCAGCCGCGACCGAGGGCTATGAGACTGTGTCGCGCTTCTCGCCAAACTACAACATGACGGACAACGACCACTGGTTCTCAAAGTTCATTCCTGGGCGCACAAGCGGACTATGCGAGCCTGCATTGTGAGTGGCGGACGTGCAGTGAGCACCGAGCTCGAGACGAAGGCTGGCGGGGGAGGGGGGTGCTCCCTCTAGTTCCCGCGAAACCGCATACGTGCGGTTCTATTATCCGCCATTTTGAGCGAGGGGTACGCTTTGGGACGAGACTGTTCCATGGGCCGTCACTCGCGCTTCATACATGTCTCACCAGCATGTCATAAGCCCAACGCCCACGCACGTACTCACACCCCGTAGCATCAACCCAGGCGACTCGTTCTACACCAACAATGGCATCTTCCTGTGGGAGATGGGCCAGGGCTTCAACGTCTCTGGCAACCTTATTGGCAACAACCACACGCAGGTCAACTTCAACGGCACTGCTCAGCAGTACGCCGACAACAAGCTCGACGACTGTGATGTTTCCGGCAGTGAGTCGGGCGCGCGCGCGCGTCGCCAGCCAGCCAGCCAAAATGTGCCAATTAACTCACACCCTGCAGTTTCCGTCGACATGGACCTGTTCGAGGCCTCGATCACGATCCAGATTTACGCGACCTGCATTGACCCCGAGTGGCCGGCCCTCCTGCGCTCCAAGAACACCTACTCGATCGACGACGGCCGCATGGTCGACCCGTCGTACTGGTTCTCGGGGCAGATCATTGTGCCCGAGCGCAACGATAGCACGAGCCTCTACGTGCCTATCAATGACTTGGCGGCCGACCTGTGGCGCCGCCAGCGGGCCATCTACCTCATCTCGGCCCAGACAACGCCCCGTGTCCGCAGCATGCGCATCGTCAACGACAACAACTGCGCCATGCAGCCGCAGGCCAGGCGCGAGTGCTTTGACGCGCCCGTTACGTGGCAGAACCGCTCCCAGGGCTTCTTCCTCTACCCCAACCTGACTGTCGAGAACTTCTCGTACGACAACCAGAGCTGGTGGGACGTCCCCGTCAACAACTTTGTCCAGTCCGTCTTCGCGGCGGCCCGCTACGACTTTGGCTCGAACATGACGAGCAACATGTTTGTCAACGCGACGGCCCGCCAGGCCCTCATCACGCCGCTTGACCCGGCCTCGACTGACAACTCGTCGACGCTTGTGAACGAGCTCACCGGCGCCCAGTCCTTCCTCAGCTCGGGTGTGTTCTTGCCCCCCGCGGTCGGCAAGGTCCGGGCAAGCTACATGTGTCTCGTGCGCCAGATGAAGGCGCCGGCCAACTTTGTCGTCTCGGTCCTCGGTCTCACGTTTGCCCTCTTCGGCGTCGTGTTCGCCGCCGCCGCATTCCTCGCTAAGAACCTCTTCGGCTGGCACATTGGTGGCAAGCCCACGACTGTTGTCGCGCCAATCGCGATCGCGCCCGTCGGCGGCGCTGACGGCGGTGAGGGCGGCCACCACGACAACGAGAAGATCAACCTCGACTCGCCGACGGACCCGACGCACCAGAAGCTCCACTCGGCCCAGAGCTCGGACGACTACAAGGGCCGCTCGCCCACCGACCCGCGCAGCACCACCCCCGCGCCCGCGTACATGGGTACCGCGAACGGCTCTGAGCCGCGCTACGCGCCGCTCCACGACCGCTCGGGCTCGGACCCTGCCGGCCCCGCGTCGGGCATGAGCACACCCACGCCCGGCGGCCTCAAGTCGCGCCTCTCGTCCTTCGGCTCGCTCTCCAAGTTCACCGACAAGCTCCCCTCGGGTCTCGTGGCTGGCGCGCTCGGCGGTGCCGGCCTCGGTGCCGTCGGCGGCGCTGCCCTCGGTGACAAGCTCCCGTCCAACGTCAACGACCTCAAGGGCTCCTTCACCAACGTTTCTGAGCGCCTCGCCGCCAGCGGCGCCGGCACGCCCCTCCGCTCCGTCACCCCCGTCCGTGGCAACTCTGGTATCGGCGGCATCCCGACGATTCCCTCGGGTGCTGGCGGCCTCTCGGGCCCTCCTTCGCGTCTGCCCTCCGGCTCCATGCCCCCGGACGCCGTCGAGGTTCTCAGCAACAAGTCCGCAGGTCTCCCCAACATCAACGTCCCCGGCGGCGGCAACTTTGCCGGCCTCCCCGGCCAGGCGCAGGGCTTCATGTCGAACATCCCCGGCGTCGCCCAGGCCCAGGGCTTTGCCTCCAACATCCCCGGTGCCGGTCAGGCGCAGGGCTTCGCCTCCAGCATTCCCGGTGCTGCCCAGGCGCAGGGCTTCGCGCAGCAGGGCCTCGCGTCCCACCTCCCCGCCGGCCTGCAGCAGCACGCCGGTGTCATTGCCGGTGCCGGTGCCGCGGGCATTGCCGCCGGTGCTGGTCTTCTTGCTGCCGGTGCCGCCAAGCGCGTCAGCGCGTCCTCGCACGATGCTGACCCGGCCGCCAACGCTGCTCCTGTCTCCGGTGACGTCGGCGGTGCTGACCAGGCCTGGACCGATGGCGAGAAGGTCGCCGAGCCCACCGACATTGGCGCTGCTCCCGGCGCTGACGCTCCTGGCGCTGCGCCTGGCGCTGCTCCTGTCGCTGGCGCTGCCGCTGGTGCTGCCACTGGTGCTGCCGCCGGTACTGCCGCCGGTGCTGTCGCTGGCGCTCCCGGTTCTGCTCCTGCCCCCGGTTCCGCTGCTGCCCCCGACACCCTTGCCCCCGCCCCTGCCTCCGCCGACCCCCAGCGCTACTCCGGCCCGATGGGCGTCTGGGCGTACGACAGCATGCCTGCCAGCCCCACCGAGTCCGAGCCTCTCATGTCGCTCGGTGACGTTTCCAACCGTGCCGTCGACCCCGCTGCCGTCGCCGCTCCTTCGGCTGTTGACCCCGCTGCTGCTGGCGTCGCTGGTGCCGCTGCTGCCCCTGGTGCTGGCTTCGACGCCGCTACTGCCCCTGCCTCTGCTCTCCCCCCCGCTGCCCCTACCGCTGCCGACTCGACCCCTGCCAACGTCCTCTCCGGCTCGTCCTTTGCTGCCGGCCCTGACGCCGCTGCCGCTGCCGCCCCCGCCCCCGCTTCGTCCGGCCTCCCCACCGGCGGCCTCCTTGCCGCCGGCGGAGCCGCCGCTGCCGGTGCTGCTGGACTCGGCGCCGCCGCGCTCGCCAAGTCCGAGAACGCTCAGGCCCCCACGGACCAGTTCATCCAGCCCAACGCCGCTGCTGCCCCCGGCCAGGCTGGCTCGTTCGGTAACATCGCCCAGGAGAAGATCGGCGCTGCCGGTGCTTTCGCTACGGACAAGACCGGTGCCATCCCCGGCGCTGGTGACAAGATTGCTGCTGGTACTGCGTTCGCGCAGGAGAAGGTTGGCGGTGCTGGCGCGTTCGCGCAGGGCCACGTCGACTCGGCTTCGACTCTCGCTTCGGACAAGATTGGCGCCGCGGGCACCTTCGCTACCGACAAGGCTGGCGCCATCCCCGGCGTCGGTGACAAGGTTACCGAGGGCACTGCCTTCGCTCAGAACAAGGTTGGCGCCGCCGGCGCCTTTGCTACGGACAAGGCTGGAGTCGCTGGTGACCAGATCGGCGCCGCGACCACGACGGCTACGGACAGTGTTGGCGCCTTCGGCGCCGCCGCCAACGAGAAGATCGCTGCTGGCGTCCCGGCCGCCCCCGCCGCTCAGGCTGGTGGCGTGCCGAAGGCTGCTCTTGCTGCTGGTGCTGCTGGTGTCGCTGGTCTCGCCGGATTCGCGGGCTCCAAGCTCGCGGGCGGCGCCAAGGCCCCCGCCGACGGTGCTGCCCCTGCTGCCGAGACCCCCGCTGCTGCCCCTGCCACCGAGACTCCCGCTGCCGCCCCTGTCGCCGAGACCCCTGTTGCTGCTCCTGCTGAGGCCGCCGCTACCGCTCCTGTCGCTCCTGTTGCTGCCCCTGTCGAGGCTGCTGCCGCTGCTCCCGCCACTGCCACCTCTGCCCCTGCCGCCGCTCCCGTCGCCCAGGCGCCGACTACCGCCGCCGACCAGGCCTCTCCCCCTCCGTCGGCCCAGTTCGTCAGCTCGTTCCCCGAGGCGCCCAAGGACCTCCCCGCCGGCTCGTCGGCTGGCTCTGCCCTCCCCGCCGCTGGTGCTGGCGCTGCCGCCGGCCTCGCCGGTGTCGGAGCTGCCCGCCTCGCCGAGGGCCAGTCCGCTCCTGCTTCGGCTCCCGCTGTCCCTGCTGCTGCCGCCGCCCCTGCCCCCGTCGACGTCTCTGCTGCCGCCGCCCCTGCCCCCGTCGACGTCTCTGCTGCCAACGCCCCGGTCCACGCCAAGGACGTCCAGCTCCCCTCCTCGCCCGTCTCGGTCAAGTCTATCCCCGCGGCCGCGGCCGTCCCCACCACCGTGTCTGACGCCGACGAGAACGTGACCGTCCTCCCGACCACCGTGCTCACCAAGGTGCCCGAGAACGCCGAGGAGCTCCGCGCCGCGCTGGCCGGCAAGCTGCCCCCTGGTGTCGAGATCCCCGACGACATCACTATTCTGCCTACTACCACGGTCGGCGCGCTGCCCAAGTCGGCTGAGGATGCCCTCGCTAGCCACCCAGTGGCGCTGCCCTCGAGCGCCACTGCCATCGCTGGCGCTGGTGCCCCCGAGGCCACGTCGTCTGGCGGCTTCCTTGCCAACCTGCAGGCCACTGCCTCGGACAAGATCCACGGCTTCCAGGAGAAGGGCAAGGCACAGGTCGACTCGCTCGCCGGCAAGTTCCCTGGCGGCCTCGGCTCCAAGGTGACTGACGCGACGACCGCCGGCAACACCAAGCTTGACGGCTTCGTTTCGAGCGCCAACGACCAGGCGAGCAATATCTCGGGCAAGCTTCCCTTCGGCAAGAAGTAATCCCCTCACTGCATAATCATGGACATCACTGAACACTTGCACGCGGCAACGACGCACGCGCTGGCGTACTGCGACCCGCCGCCACCAACGGAACATTGCTGTGGATAGTCTGCCTTTTAATAGATAAATCTACAAATCATTGTGGCTTTGCATGTATCGTATTCGGCTCATTTGTTGCCCGCCGAGCGCAGCGAGGCGTGCGACCTTGACAACCGTTGGATCGAGGCTAGTAAGCGCTGACGGGCATGACTGGCCGCTGATCCTGATTTGACTTCTTGCTCGCTCTCTCCTTGCTCGCTCACTCCTTGCCCGCTCACCGTCCACTCCCGCGTCGGACACGGCCAGTGGCGCTCGAGCGCCTTACAAGGTTGCCTGGGCCGCTCCTTCCAAGACACATACAGCGGGGTCAAGTACACAGCCTAAACAACAGATACATTCCAAATGTCCTTGTCCTAGTTCTCAGAGTTTTCGGATTCCGGGTCGGCAGGCTACAAGAGATAGGCGCCAGCGGCGGCGGCGAAGGCCATGGTGGCAGGGATGCCCATGGCCTCGGCGCCCGACCAGCCTCCACGCCGGCAGGTGATGGTGCCGGTGCACGTCGAGCCAGCGGGACACGAGTAGATCGAGTCTGGCGGTCAGCGGGGCCGAGCGTTAGACGACTCACCAGGGCAGCAGACGTATCCGACCTTGGCGCACTTGGACTTGTCGTTGGGGCACTCGACGTAGCCGGGGTCGCAGCGGTCCTTGGAGAGCTGGCGCTCGTAGACGTCTGGCGTGGCGTCGCGGGCGGCGACGTGCGCGTCGCCCAGCGGCTCGGCCGCGACGAGCTCGCGCGCGGCGACGGGGTGCGCGGCGGCCAGGGGCTCGGCCGCGACGTCGGGCGTGGCGACAGCGAGCGCGGAGGCGGCGAGGGCAGCGGTGAGGAGCGACCTGAAGAGCATGGTGATTTGCTTGGGTTGGGGAAGAGGTGCCACTCGGGGCTGGCTTTTATGCTGAGGCGAGGGGACGCGTCGCGTCTCCCCCTTCGCAGAGGCCCCCCTCCCGCCTCGTTCGGGGTTCAACCCCAAACGCACAGCCGTGCCGGTGCCGGGAAACACATACCAGCACAGCGAGCACCGGAGCCACCGCCACCGTGTCTCAAGCTGCCTCGACAGGACGCGGCCGAGTTGGAACCGTTAGAAACACGGCGGTCTGATTAGCCCTAGTGCCTCGCGGTTCCGCCCCGACACGGCCAATGGCCTACCTAGCTTTCGTGTGCTGGGCGAGGAGCCCTGAGCAAACACTGCTGCACGCACTGGATCGATTGCGGATCGGGATGCGAGATGGACGCGACGAGCCGCGGAGCGGGCAAGGGACGCCGATAGCCGCGTGGAATGCCACACTGGCGCGCCACTTGACACACGTGACTGTGTCCTTATTGTTTTGCACTGCCCACCGGTGCACCGCTGCAGTGGCAGGAGAGTACACAGCCTAGGTGGGTTGAACACTAAACACGACGCGCGCGCACAGCCCAGCCCAGCCAGTCGAGCGCGTCGTAGCCAGGCCGGACCGGCGAATAGCCCACCCACACAGCTTGCTTGCCCTCACACAGCTTGTCAATCCGCTTTTATGCATGTTACAGTCTATGGATGCTTTTATATTATGCCGATTTACAGTGTTCCTAACTATACCACATCACCAGTGGGGGGCGTTGATGAACAGGCCCATGAGGCAGCCGGCGGCGGTGCCGGCAATCGGGACTGTGAGGACCCAGCCAAGGACGATCCAGCCGAACGCGCGCCAGTTGACAGCCTTGGGGCCGCCCGAGATGAGACCAACACCCGCAGTGGCGCCAGCAAGGCACATGGTCGACGAGACGGGGATGGCGTACTGGGAAGCGAGGAGGACGGTGAGCGAGGCGCCGAACTGCATCGAGAAGCCACGCGAGGGCGAGTGGAGAGTGAGGCGGTTGCCGAGGGCAGCCATGATGTTGTAGCCGTACGTGGCAAGACCGATGACGATGAAGGCGGCGCCGAAGACGAGAATCCAGGTAGGCGTGGGCGTGTCCTTGCCGAGGTGGGTGCCCTCGGACCAGATGTAGTAGATGGCCGAGAAGGGGCCGACGGCGTTGGACACGTCGTTGGCGCCGTGGGCAAACGAGTTGACACAGGCAGTGAGGACCTGGAGGTAGGTGTAGAGGTGCTCAGTGTCGTTGTCGTACTGGTGAGAGATCTCGTGCATCTCCTTGAGGCGGGCGGCCTGGTCGGCGTCCTTCATCTGGGCGGCGTGGACGTCGTAGCTCGAGCCGGCGGCGAGGATCTTGGGGACACGCTTGGCGAGGATGATGAGGTTGCGGGGGAGGATCCAGGGGCCGACAATCTCGTCGCTCTTGTCAACCTCGGCGAGGGGCACATCCTTGTTGGCGGCGGGGGCAGCGGCGGGGGCCGAGGGGCCGGCCTCGAGGTCCTTCTCCTTGTTGTTGCCCGAGGCCGACTCGTCGTTGGAGCACGTGTCCGAGACAGTGTTGGCCGCAATCTCGGCAACAGCCATGGGCTGGTGGACGTGGTCACCGTGGGCAGGGGTCTCGTCCTCGGCAGTACGGCCGTGGACACGGTAGTCGGCGACGGCCGAGACACCCTCAAGCGGCTCAGGGGCGGGGCGCTTCCAGAGCAGAGGGCCCCAGAAGATGTGGTAGGGGCGGAGGGTGTAGTCCTGACGGATGACCTTGGCGTAGACGTAGGGGAGCCAGAAGACGATCGAGATGATGGCGCCGACGAGGGCGGTGAGGACAATGGCGAGCGCGATGGTGGTCTGCGAAAGCTTGTCAAGCTTGAGCGACGGCGAGCCCTTGTACACGATCGACATGGTGAGGACGGCGAAGACGGTGAAGAAGTAGATGGGCGAGAGGAGCATGGCCTTCTTGACCGAGTCCTTGCGCACGAGCACGGCGTACTTGGTGATCAGGTAGATGATACCACCAAAGCCGGCCGAGATGGCGGGGGCGATACCCATGCCGGCGAAGATGGTCGCGAGACCCTTTCCGCCGTTCCAGCCCCACTGGACACCCGAAGGTCCCGAGACGGCGACACCGACACCGGCGAGGGCCGAGACGATCGAGTAAGTGGTAGACACGGGCCACGAGTTCTTGGTCGCAATCATGAGCCAGGTAGCCGAGGCCGCCAGGGCACACGTGAAGGCGAGCATCTCGATACCGGCGTTCTCGCGGAACATGGCGAGCTGGATAATGCCGTTCTTGATAGTGCCCGTCACCTTGGCGCCGACGAGCACGGCTCCCAGGAACTCGCATACCGCGGCAAGCAAGCATGCCTGACGCATGGTAAGCGAGCGGGCGGCGACCGAGGTCGCAAACGAGCTGGCGGGGTATCAGCTCGGATCTCATGTCACACACGTTCGTGGTGGTCGTGTGAGCGGTGACAACACCAGTGCTCGTGTGACCACCCCCGCCGATCGTGACGCCACACGTCACTAGCCGACCCCGCACTACTCACTTTGCCACATCGTTGGCACCGATGTTGTACGCGTCGAGCGCGGCGAACAGGAGGCCAATGGCGAAGATGTAGTCGTACTGGTGAAGCTTGGGCATCTTGTCCAGTGCGTTTTCGTTCAGTGGGGTGAGTAGAGGCAGCGCTCAACCGTTAAGTAGTTGGAGCGGGGGGTGGTGTGCGCCGATGTCACCGCTCACACGACCACATCGAGAAAAAACTGTATGGCCGGCGTCCTCACCAGTTTACCCAGCTCCGGATGGACCTTTGACGACAGACGAGCGCACGTTCTTGAACATGTCTGGGAAGCAGCAAACCACATTCGTCGCCAAGCGGCTGTTTGGTCGCTTCAGGTCTTGGCAGGGGGAGCGTGGGGTGCCACTTGGAGGGGACGGGGGTTGTTGAGCGGATGCGCCGGGTCAAAAGTTTAAACGTCTCTCTATCTACGCTGGTCCTGGTGCTGGGCGCGGCGCCGCCCATCCCTGGCCGTGGAGTCTCGACCCCCGCGCCGTCCGCCGACTCGGACCGCAAAGCGCGTCGTACGCGGGGTCCATGGGGTTGGTACGGATCGTTACGGAACGGATCGAGACGTCAGTCGTTGTTGTGGAGCCAAAGCCGCACCTCCACCACGCGCTCCACTCCGTTGCACGTTGCACACCACCACCACTCCACACACCGACAAGATCTTGATAACTAGCAATGCATAGGCTCCAGTAGCTCCAGTTGATGAGCTATTCTGGCATGCACGTGCCGAGTGCCTGCTGCAGATCATATCTCATGACGCCAGCGGCAACGGCGTTTGTGAGGTTGCGGGAAGCCCAGACCTGTCCAACTGTGGAGTGCACTGACTGATAGCTAACTCGGCCAGCACTAACCGTTGCCTCAACAACGCAGCGCTCCGACGACGGTGGTGACCGCCCTAGCAATCTTGATGAACGCCGCGCACGTTCACGATCGGCTTCCCCGACGACACCGGTCTCCTCGTGATCAACACGCTTCATGACGACGTGGGAGCCCGACTTCGACTTCATCCCGTGCAGATTTTCCAGCACTTCACATCGTCGCACCCGTCCTTACACCGGTCAAGCAAGGATTTTCAGTCACACCCACGTCGTCCCATCGCAACGGCGAGTACAACGCAGCCACGGCGACGGGACCGGTGAAGACGGAGAGGGTACTAGGCCAAGGCGCTGCCGCTGCCCTTTGCCTCCACCGTATGTGGGAGTCGACGCCGAGGGCACAGACTTCGACGACCCCGAGGCCGCGGTCGACTGGACACAACTTCCGGCGGTAGCACAGTCCTGCGGCGTCGCGGCGCTCACCCGTCGGCACCCGCGTTGGGCAACAGTGTGGCGACGCCGATCCACGCCGTCGGCGGCGGACGCCGCGTGCTGCCAGTCGGCGGACGCCGTGACGGCCCCTTCCGACTGACACAAGGTTGTGGTGTGGACAAGCTCCCGACAAGCTGACGACGCCTGACGCGGCGTACGCCCTTGCCAGTGCACACGCGATCGTAACCGTCCTGCCCAAGCCAGACGGACGTGCACGAGAGTTTCGGGGACCCCGCACGAATCTCCAGCATTCCGGAGCTCCGGTCACACGACCATACTACAAAGTTATTCATTGTCCTGGGCGCTACCGACATCTACGAGGGAGGCGGGCGTGTGAAGGAGGGTTGAAGCATGGGCGAGCAAGCTTATAAGCCCATGGCGCCGAGGGGAACGTACTCCTCGGCGCGCTTGAAGCCCATCGCACCGAGAGGAACGTACTCCTCGCGGGCGGCGACGTTGCGCTTCTTGGTGCACTTCTTGGGGGGCTTCTCGGTGTGCAGCGAGGTGCTTCCGCCGGGACCGCCCTTGCCGCCAGCGCCGCCGTTGCCCCCGTTTCCGCCGTTGGTGCCGTTGCCTCCGGCGCCACCACTGCCCCCGGCGCCGCCATCGCCAGCAGAGCCGCCGTTGGTTCCATTGCCACCAGCGCCGCCGTCACCCCCGGCGCCGCCATTGCCACCGTTACCAGCGCCGGTGCCGTTGCCTCCAGCGCCGCCGTTTCCGCCGTCGCCGCCCTTGCCTCCCGCTCCACCGTTGCTAGCAGGGCCGCCGTTGCCACCGTTGCCAGCAGCACCGCCGTTACCACCATTGCCGCCGGCGCCGGCGTCGCCTCCGTTGCCTCCGTTGCCTCCGTTACCCCCGTTGCCGCCGTTTCCACCAGAGCCACCAGAGCCACCGTTGCCCGCGTCACCACCATTGCCGCCGTCACCGCCCTTGCCGCCATCACCGCCCTTACCTCCGTCTCCGCCCTTGCCACCGTCACCACCCTTGCCACCATCGCCACCCTTGCCACCATCGCCACCCTTGCCGCCACCAGGGGTGGAAGGAGAGGGGGTAGCAGGCGAAGGAGACTGGGGAGAGGGAGAAGCAGACTGAGGGGAGGGGGAAGGAGACTGAGGAGAGGGGGTGGGAGACTGGGGAGCGGGTGAAGAGGTCTGGGGAGTGGGAGAGGGAGACTGGGGAGTGGGCGAAGGCGACTGGGGAGTGGGCGTCGGGGACTGGGGAGAAGATGAAGGCGACTGGGATGACTTGGAGTCGTCACAGAACGGAAGGTTTGGGTCGGGCTTGGGGTTGTCTTCGGTGTGAATCACGGCGTTGCTGTAGGGGTTTTCTTTCGCGGTGTCAGTGTGCCGTGTCACCAGCTCTCCGCTTGCAACTCACTGCACGTAGAGAAGGACGGGCAGCAGAAGTAGGAGCCAGTGCACCTAGTCCACCAGGGGCATGTGATCCACCCAGACTCGACGGTGCCGTCCCTCACCTGGCAGCACACTTCGTCGGCCATGGCGCAGGTCTTGCCGTCGGCGCAGAGGGCTGCCGTGCCGTCGGGGCAGCCGTAGATGTTAAACTTGTCGTCGTGAATGTCGAGCATCGGCCTTCCGCCCTTGAGGGCGCGGCGGCCGGCACCGACAGTGGCGATGTTGCGCTTGCCAAGGAATGCAGTGGCCTCGGGGAGGTCGCGCTTGACCTGACACGTCGCAGTCGGCTTGGGGGCAGGTAGAGTCTCTCCAGTGTAGAAGATGGGAGGGTTCCAGTAGCCAGGGCCGCCTGCGGCGTCAGCGGGGTTCCTGCGCCACGCACTCACGGCACTTGGAGCCTACCGGGCAGCAGCCCCACCTGTCGTTGTCTCCCAGAGAGCAGTACTGGCCCTTCTTGCAGGATCCGAACTTCTTGGTGCCGAAAGGCGTCTTGATGTAGTCTTGCGGTGAGACCTCGCAGCAAACGCCTCCCTCGTGCATGCAGGTGACGCCGTCGCCACACAGGTCCATGCGGACGGGGCAGCCGTTGGCCCTGATGGGCTCGCGCTTGTTGAGAGTCAAGGTGGACTCGTCCGCAAAGGGCTGGAGCTCAGCGTACGCTGGGTGGGCCGTGGCGCTGACGCCGCCGGCCGCGACGCCGAGGGCGACGACAAGTCTGAGGAGCATATGTAAAAGAGTGTGGGTGGGTAATGAGCGTGGAGGTCGTGGTCGTTACAGTACAGAGGAGATGGACTAGGAGACGTTTCTGCTGCATCTCGCCCAGTCTTTATAGACGACAGAACCACCCCGCGTTGGGGATGTTTAGGTGCCACTTCTCCCGTCAGCGTGCACGCGGCTTCGTGTCGGACGGCGCGTCGTGCCACTGGGCAGCACGCGCAACGCGTCTCCCGTCATCCCGAGTCCCAAGTCATGGGCAATAGGACCAGCTGCGGCCGCGGGACGTGCATGTACACCGCTCGGCGATACCGTCTAGCACGCTGCCGCTGTAAGAACGCCGACCGCCCTGGGGCCACTAGCGCGCTGGCATCCCGAACCCGGTGCATGCTGATGGGCTAGAAGCGGCAGCGGCGGACGCGTACCGTGTCGTGGTGACAGCATTGCTCTCAACACGCAGGCGGCGGATGGGGGACGAGGTCGAAGACTTGTCCGTCGGAGGATATGACAGGCGCGCGGAAACGGGATTCCAGCGACGCGTCCATTGGAACTGCGGCTAATGGTCTCAAGTGACGCTATTTCTATGAAACCCGATCTGGTGCAGTTTGAGCTGTGTCCAGTGTCCGCCGGCATTCAAAGGTTGTAACGTTTCTGGTCCGTTGGGCGTTCTGTTTCAGGCAGCTAGCAACTGGCAAGGCCCTACTGGTGACGGACGCCGGCGAGGTTATTCGGCGGACAGTCGCCCGCCCCGCTGTGGGATGTGCTGCGTGGCCCGGCTACATCGCCCTCACAACCCAAACACGAGCGCAAAGCCACACCGCACTGTGCCTCGACCGCAGTGGGGCGCTTGACGCGTCTGACAGTCAGGTCAGCGACGCGAACGTGTTTGAGGACGTGTCGACGCGTTTCTTCTGGGCAGGCTTGCGCCACAGTAGTGTTCTATCAGGAACCGGTGTGCTGTCCACGCGGCTTGGTCCATGTCCCAGATACATCACTGCATGGGGAGGGCACGGGGAAGGAGGATAATGGGTCTTGGCAAAGGGAGCCAACCCCAAGTGAGCCGTGTACACGATGCGCTGAGGTACAGAGGTCGCGGCCGGTCGACGGGCCTCCTCGTCTGCACTGCTACCTTGCCTCCCGCCTCCTATGAGCGCGACGATGTGCGACCAAGTCATGCTCTCTCAGCACTGTCGCCACGCAACCCTATCTCCAAGCGCAGGCATACGTCTTCCACCACACAACTATGCATACCACGACTGCTGCGGCGATAGGAAGAGATGCGGGCGAGGTAGCTCACTCCGGAGCCCCCGTGGGGCCCCGATACGGCCAATACAGCCAATGCCCATGTGCTACAAGTCCGTGCTCCAACCGAGAAATGCATCTCGAGTCGACATCAACAGCGATCACGCACCGAGTACGTCCTCGCAGCAAAACCCACCAGCGAAGGGGCTATAAAGGAGACCGGATGCCCGAGGAAGCAGCAAAGGAACGCCCCAAATGACACAAACGACATCAGCTCCCCGCCGCCTGGCGCACGACTCGGAGGAGTACAAGGCAGCACTAGCCAGCTCGCTCCGCTGGGACGCAGACAGGAAGGAGCCATACCTCCAGCTGCCCAACTTCCCACACATCCGCCTCGCTCCCTTCCGCGAAGGCATCGAGGATGATATGGTAAGCCGAGGGCCAAACGCGTCTGACACGGCCCAGGTAACGCTCTTCAACCACCCCGAGGTCGGGAAGCGGCTGTACTCGCTCCCATACCCGTGAGTCTCCCAGAAGGCCTCCCTCTCCCCCGGTACTGATGTGTCCAGAATGCCCAGGTCATTCGCCGAATCGTGGGTCGAGAAGGACCTGCCAAAGCACAAGGCCATCATCTCGGCTATCGCCGAGCACGCCGTGTCCTTGGAAGCCGACGAGCCCATCTCGCCGAAGCCCAACGCGCCGCTGCTCAACGGCTCGCCGTTCAAGTCGGTGTGGGACACGGAACAGGGGCGTATCATCGCAGACATCAAGTACGCGATCGACACGGAGAACGCAGACGGGAGCAACAAGACCGAGGACGAGGCGTACGCCGTCCCGCGCGCCCAGCAGAAGTACGAGCTCGGCTACGTGCTCGAGCCAGCCGCGTGGGGTAAGGGCCTCGCGACTGAGATTGTCGGCGCGATCGTATACGGCTACGGCGACGTGTGGGTGCGGCCTGGGACGTTGTCCGCGTACGCCGAGACGGACAATGCCGGCAGCGGGCGCGTGTTGGTCAAGAACGGCCTGCAGAAGATCAAGGAGATTTCTGAGAAGTGGCCAGAGCACAAGGGCGGTGAGGTCCATCATGCCGGGTACTATGAGCGGAGGGTGTGATGTACATGGTCGCGTGTAGGCGGGGGTTCGGACACTCGCAACGCCGGTGGTGGCCGGACACACCGTGATAACCCGCGACGCCGGACATGGTCGTGGGCACTGACTGGTTTGATTCGACCGGACCATGCACGTCGAGAGTGCGAGACAGCCCTTGCCGGCGGGTTGTGGGCGCACGGGTTTATCGGCATCCTAGCTCGGCAGGGTGACCGAACCCGACTGATCGACGGCATGAGCTCTTGATAGGCTGGCCGGAACCTGCGTCGCGGCCAGCTCAGGTGTGTGGTGGTGGCGTCGAGCAGCTGCTGGGCCAGGCGTTTGTCTGGGAAGCACGGCATCTCGCATCGGCTCCCGAGTCGACAGACGGCCGAGTTTGCAGGCGGCCGACTGTGTTGGCTTGTGCGTTGTGGAGCTCGGGAAGCGGCAGAGGCAGATCTGCCCCGCCTGCCTGGCACTACAGCTCCTCCTCACCCCTCCCCTGCATCAGACTCCTGTGCATCACATGTAGTCTGTTTTGTTTTTGGAATCGACAGTCGCCGAGCGCAGTCACGGGGATGATGCCTGTCCGGACTCTCGCTGCGAGGTGTATTCTAAAATTTTGATTTCATTAGGAACATGAATAGTCGAGCACGTGTGAGCACGCGCCGAGTGGCGGGCTGCCCACTGCCGCCTTCGCGAGGGCAGCTGTCTCTTGGCCTTCTCAGGCGTTCAGGAGGGCATCTCAGGCAGCAGGAGCCAGCAGGGAGCAGCAGCAGCGCGTATCCAGGCCGCCGATTATATTCAGGACTGGCAAGAGCACGCGCCCGGATCATCACTCGGCCCAACAGCCTCGCCCAATAGTCCGCCTCGCTCGCTGCCCTTTGCCGCCGGATCTCTCCCGGCGCCGGCCCATGATGCTTGTTGGCCATGGAGAATTGTTGTGATGCAAGTCGTGCTCGCGTCGCGGGATACGGTCGGCGGCGACGGATGGGTCGAGTCGCGCTGCAGTGTTCTTGCATGCATTGTCCGCCATCTCTCTTCACGTCAGCCACACACATCCCCGACTCTCAATTGACGGACTTTCGGCATCGCGGCTAGTCGGAGGTCGCGCGCGCTTACCTGCCCACCACAACTCCACCAGGCATCACATCATCGCCCATAAACCTTCTCCGCCGCATCCACCGCCATGCTCCGCTACCTGTCGCCGTCGCGTGCAGGGCCATCAAGACCCCGGAGTGACGACCCACAGCTCGCACTCCATGTGCCAAACTATGGCGTTGTCTTCCTCCCGCAGCCCGAGCGGGCCGAGGACGACGACCCGACGTCCGAGGAGGTCGGCGACCACAAGCCTCGGCACGACCACATGCTCCACGGCGAGCTCGAGGTGACCCTCACCGCGCCCAAGCGTGCCAAGGCCATCCGTGTCGGACTGCGCTCGACGCTCAAGCTCGACCTCGGGCCAGGCCGCCGTGCTGAGGAGACGATCCTCTTCGAGCGCAGCGTCGAGATCCTCTCATCGACAGCTGACGGCGTGTGGCTCGCAGCCGGAACGCAGAGGTAAGCGAGAAGACGTGGGCATAGCTGACCTGCAGGTTCGACTACACCCTCATCCTCCCGTCCAACCTGGCGCCGCACGACCAGCACTCGAACGGCATCGTCTACCACGACCTGTACGCCGTGGTGGAGGGTCTCCCGAGCCCCGACGAGTGGAAGATCCGCTCGCAGGGATCGTCGAGCTCGCTCTTCAACCTGAGGGGCAAGCGGTCACCCAGTGCGGCAAACTCCAAGTCGGCGTCGCGTGCCGTGTCCCCGAACAGAAGAGGGGTGAACGCGTCGCGTCCGGCGTCGGGCGCGTCGACACCTCTGACACCCGGCGCGCCGGCGCACCCCGCCGCGCTTTCGGCTGCGCTCTCCAACCTCGCGGTCAGTGGCAACGGCACGCCATCAAGCACCGGCGCGACAGGTGGAAGTGGCAGTGGAGGCGCGGGCACGGGCGTGAGCACGCACTCGCGCCCGAGCCCGCCGCATCTCAGCCGCACCCCCTCGCGGCTGGGCAGCCCGACGGAGCCCATGTCTTCGGCCGCAGCCGCGCTCCTCGCACCCACGCCGCCGCCTCGACTCGACCGCGCACCGAGCTACGACGACAGCCAGCGCCCCAAGGAGGCGGCCAACGGCGAATGGCTCCAGGGCACGTTCAAGGCCAAGCGCAGCGTCATGCTCATCTACAACCCCAACCCTGGAGACGGGGCCAACGAGCTGCATGACCGTGCGAGCGGGTACGTGCCCGGGCTTGGTGTCTGGGAGCTGGTCCTCGTGTCGGATGTGGTAAGTGGTTCGGGATGTTGGGTGGGCCGCTCGCTGACGCCCGCCAGTGGACCATCTGCGCGCTGCTGCAGATCAAGGTCAACCTCGCGTCGCTCATGCCCTCGACGACGGTCTTCGCCGTCCGCGTCCTCCTCGCCCAGACACACTCGATCACCTCGCCGCGCGACCCAGACGCCCAGAAGCTGACGGGCACCAAACACTTTGTCATCCTTGAGCAGGGCAAGCGCCCGCCCGCGGGCCACCTCCACCCGGACAAGCACTACGTCGCACTGTGGCGCGGCCAGGCGGCAGGCGGCAAGGACAAGGCGGACGGCGAGAGCGGCGGCGAGATCAAGATCGACACCAAGGCGCGCCTGCCCAACGACAATGTGTCGCGCCCGTCGACGCTGCCAGGTGTCGTGACACCCATCAACGTCAGCCACGCGCTCGTGCTCGAGGTCTTCTTCTCGGTGTATGGCGAAGACGACAAGGGGCAGCCGATGAAGGTACCCGGTCCGGGCGGTCTGCGCATGCTGCGCGTCTCGCGCCCGGTCGTGCTCCCAAGTGTGAGTGCAGCTCCCAGTCGCGATCCACCCAGCTGACACCCCAGTGCGCTCTCATCCCCGAGGTCACCATGCTGCCGACGTACGAGTCGATCGCAAGTGACAAGGAGTACCTCGCGCCGTCGCGCGACGCGGCGCTGCCGTCCGGCGGGCCAGAGTGGCGCATCTGCGCGTGCGGCCTCAAGCTCGAGGAGCTCGAGTCGCGTATGCGCGAGGCGGCGCGAGACGAGCAGAGCCCGAGTCTGGCGGGCATCGCGGCGGCGGCGGCGGCCGACGACAAGGCTGAGCGCGAGCGAGGCCGCATGAGGGACCGGGCGTGAAGCGAGGCGAGATTGACGACGGGGTACGACGGACATTGCCTAGAACCTACATAGACTACATGCACCACTGTAATAGTTTGCCTGTTGCCGGACGAACGCCGCCGGCGTCCACCGCCGCGTCAGATAACCCGTCAGTCAGCTGGGTCGCTCGCTAAATGCGGCGTCGGCAGCACGTCATGCACGCTCCGATTATATACCTCGCTTTCATCGCGGCCAGTCGGGGCCGACAAGCATCTCTCATTCGCCGATGTGCAGATTCGGCCTCTGAAACGCCCACTGAAGCAACCTTGGCCTGCTCGTCAACTTCGGTACTGACTTCGCTTGGTTGTGTCGCCACTTGACGGCCGACTATAGCGGGGTTACCGAGGCGTGCTGGCGCGACTCGCGTGGGAGCAGTGCGGAGCGCCGGAGCGCCAGGCCATGTGTGCATGCATGGGCCTGCCTGGACCCGGGAAGCGCAGGAAGCGCTGCCCGCCTGCATAGCCCGCACATCCCGGGCACTGCAGGCTTGCGGCGCGAGCGCCGCGCCCGCCGAGGGTGCGCCGACAGATAACGAGGTTACCGAGCCGCTTGGCCTTTGCACGACGCCTGCCCACGTGAGTATCGGCCGACGAACCCTCGCGTGTGGTTTGCCAGGCGCGTTTTTATCTGATAATTTTGGACACCCTGCTTCACCAAACGGCGCACAGGCATTTCACTGCGCACCATGGTGTTTTCCGAGCTGCGCCGACCTCCGACCTGCGTTCGCTAGTGGGTATGCCAAGGCGAGGTAGGGAAAAGTTTGCCTGCCTTCCGGCGAGCGAGGCTATAAAGCTCGCGATGGGATCTTGGCAGCTGATCACAAACACACCACCATGTCCAAAGTCTTGCCGATCCAGGCCTTGCACAACACCGCCGGCGACCTGACCGCCACGCCGGTCCTCCCCGCCGGCTCGCAGACGCCCACCGACGTCGAGGGCGGCGCCGAGACCAAGCGCGAGCACGAGGCCGACAATGCCTCCCTCGCGTCCGCCGAGATCGAGCAGGGTCTCGGTGTGACCAAAATCGAGGCGCTGTGTAAGTCGTCCTTCCCCGCCCGCGCTGACATCCAGACCTCGTGTTCGGCAAGGGATGGAAGCTCCTCCTCCTCTGGTTCTCGGTCGGCCTCATCGCGTTCGCCTACTCGCTCTCCCAGTCCACCACCTATGTCTGTGAGTAGCGGCCGAGGCGGCGAGGCAAGCCAGTCCTAACCTTGCAGATGCCCAGTTCGCCACCTCGTCGTTCGGCCAGCACACGCTCGTCGGCACCATCGCCGTCGTGACCGGCATCATGGCTGGCGTGTGCCAGCCGTTCATTGCCAAGATGGCCGACCTGTTCTCGCGCCCCATCGCGCTCAGCATCAGCGTCTTCTGCTACACGCTCGGCTACATCATCATCGCGTCGGCGAGCAACATCAAGGCCGTCGTCGCGGGCCAGGTCATTGCGCAGCTGGGCCAGACGGGCATCTACCAGATCCAGGGCATCCTCATCGCCGATATCACCAACCTCAAGTGGCGCGGCTTCGTCAACGGTCTCTACTCGCTTCCCTTCATCCTCAACGCCTTCATCGCCGGCTACATCACCAGCGGCATCGGCGCCCTCTCGCAGGATGGTTGGCGCTGGGGCTACGGCATGTTCTGCATCATGATCCCCGTCTGTCTCATGCCCTCGCTCTTTGTCCTCTTCTGGGGCGACCGCCGCGCCAAGAAGCTCGGAGGTGAGTTGGGAAGCGTGTCGAAGGCAAAGCAGTAGCTCACGCACCCCCAGCCCTCTCCCTCGCGTCTTCGACCCACGCCCGCAGGCAGCTCATCGAGGCCCGTGAGCCCGTCCACCGTACCCTCGTTCAGAACATTATTCACCACCTCAACCTCATTGACGCCATCGGACTCCTCGTGCTCGGCTTTGCCTTTGCCTGTCTCCTCGCCCCGGCCACCCTGTCTACGAGTGCCAAGGGCGGCTACTCCAACCGTGAGTGAAACGCAGTCTCCTGTCTTCGCCCCCCGCTCACATCCCCGTAGCCTCGCTCATCGCCATGTACTGCGTCGGCGCCGTCCTCTTCGCTGCCTTCATGGTCTGGGAGTTCAAGTACGCCGCGCACCCGATCATGCCCCGCCGCGTCATGAACCGCACCTTCGTGAGTGGCGCCAGCTTCAGCCCCACCTAACCCACCAGATCTGCTGCATCGTCATCGACTTCCTCTACTTCTTCACCGGCTACCTCACCGACGCCTACTACATGTCGTTCGTTTACATCATCAAGCCCGAGTGGTCGGACAGGAACTACACCTACTTTGGCAACACGCTCACCGTCGGCCTGTGCCTCTTCGCCGTCGTCGGTGGCGCGATCCAGCGCTACACCAAGCGCTACAAGGCGCTCCAGATCACTGGCCTCGTCCTCCGCGTCCTCGGCGAGGGCATCACCTTCATGGCCGTCAACGGCAACCAGAAGGACGTGACCCTCGTCATGGGCCGTGTCCTCATCTCGATGGGCGGCGGCATCACCGTCACCTCGACCGGCGTCGCGTCGGCCGGCTCGGTGCCGCACGCCGACATGGCGCTCGCCATGGCCATCCTCTCGCTCTGGACCCAGCTCGGCGGCTCGGTCGCGTCGGCCATCTCGGCCGCCGTCTGGGACCGCAACGTGCCGCGCAACCTCGAGAAGTACATTGGCGACCAGTACAACGCGACGCAGCGCGCTGAGATCTTCGGCTCGATCCTCGTCGCCCGCACCACCGAGCCCCACGACCTCGTCAACCGCGCCTACACCGAGGCCATCCGCCCGCTGTACATTGCTGCGCTGTGCACGTGCTTCCTCGCCCTCGTCGCCGGCTTCATGACCCGCGAGTTCCACCTCGGCGACGCGCACAACATCGTCGAGCAGAACAAGGAGATCAAGATGCGCTCCAAGGAGGAGACGACCGACGAGGCCATCCAGGCGCGCGTCGCCCAGGTCGAGGCCAAGATTGAGAGCCAGATCGAGAAGGGCCACTAGCCCGATTTATACTAGATTACATGCAGGGTTAATGTTAATATGCTTCAAAGCTCGCTCGCTGCTCTCTCCCACACCCGGCCCTGTGGCTCTCTCACACGGCGAGTCGCGACGCTATCGCCTTGCGTGCTTCAGAGCTTTGCGTGCCCGGCGTCCAGCTCGACGACCTGGTCGGTGCCGGGGTACGTGGGGAGGTTGAGCTCGTACTTTGCCGCGAGGGCGCTGTGGCGTCTGTCAGCCAGCCCGTGCGTGCGGCCACATGTTTACACTCACTCTGGAACAAAGCGACCGCCCAAATAGTGCCGGCCCTTGAACTCGCGGACGCCCTCCTTCGGCGCCGTGAGGCTGACGAGAACCTCGGGGTCAAGCGTGGCCACGGTGCGGCCCTTGCTGTCGGGCGCGGCCGGGTCCGCCGCATACAGGGGCTGGCGGCCGGCCTCAACGCCCCACCCGGACGGAATGTCGACGCTGACGATGGGCGTCGGCGCGGCGGCGAGCAAGTCGAGCACGCGGTCGAACGGCGCGCGCACCGGCGGCTGGAAGCTGAACCCTGCCGTCAGGCCTATCCCTCCTCACTCTACGCACCGAAGATCGCGTCGAGCACCACGTCGGCCTGGGCGAGCGCCTGGCCAAAGTCGGCGTCGGGCCCGAGCACCTCGATGTCGAGGTTGCGCGCCTGGCGCACGAGGCGGCTATACAGCTCCTTTGCCCCCGGCTTGGGGTAGTAGATCGTCGGGGTGTACGCAAAGTGGTGCAGGTGGCGCGCGGCGACGAGCCCGTCCCCGCCCTGGTTGCCCGGCCCGCAGCAGACGAGTACGCGGCGGTGCGTGGTCGGCGCGTACGCCTTTGCCAGCGCCTGCGCGCACGAGAGGCCCGCGAGCTCCATCAGCTGGGGGTTAGCGACGCCGCGGCGGGCGACTCACCTGGTCGAGGCTGAACGCCCCGGACGCAGACATGAGCTCGTCGTCGATGTGCTGCGCGAGCTTTTGGCCGATGTATCGGATGCTCATGGTGTGGGTGGATGCGAGAGCTCGCGACGTCATTGAATGGCCTTGTGCGGGCGATGCCGAGGCACGGCACGTGACTGGGCCGTGTCGGAGTTCGGCAGAGCGCCGAAACTGAGCGGTGTACTCGCCATCGACAAGTGACCTAGAGATAGCAGTTGACACGGCCCACTTGGAGCACATACATGCACCTGAGATAAACCTGCCAAAGGGAACGGATATCGCAGTGCTCGGGCCTCGCCTGGAAAACGTGGTGGCATTCTCTGCGTCCAGTGCAGATCAGTGGCAGGTGGCTCCGCCACGTCGGAAATCGGTATCTCTCTTTCCCAACATCCACCTTCCAGTCCCCAAACTTATGTCAACAGACTGCGCACCGGTTACTTATGCAAGCCATTGGCGGTGGCGCCAAGCCATGCACAATTTAACAAGCAGCGGCTATCGACGGCAACGCGCAACACGGCACATGACTGCTAACCTGTTTCATCCCCACGTCTACAAACACACGACCCTACACCCGCTCGACCCGCACGACCTCCTCCTTCTCGTCGACCGGGACCTTGACATCGCGCTGGCGGAGCTCCTCGGCCTCGACACGTCGCTTCATCTCCTCGTGAGCGAGGCGGCGCGCGTCCTTGCGGGGGTAGTCGTACAGGATCGTGACCTCCTCGAGGGGCAGGCCGCGCGTGTCGATCATGTTGAAGTAGAAGTAGATGACGTAGAGGATGTTGATGCCGATGTAGACAATGTAGTACTTCCACTTGATGGCGTCGAGCGCGATGGGGTTGACAAACTGGTTGAACGAGTTGGCGAGCACCTGGCAGAAGGTGAAGAGAGCGAGGCCCTTGGTCCTCACACGGAACTGAGAGTTTGTCAGCTCTTCTACTCTCTTTCGCGCGATGCATCGGACTTACACCGAGGATCTCAGTGGGGTAAGCAAACTGGAGGATCTGCCATGCAATGTCGTAGAAGCCGTAGAAGATGAAGAGGAAGGGGACGGTCGCGAGGCCGTAGTTCTTGTTGTTGACACGGTCTTTTTGGAAGGTGGCGGAACAGCCCGCCACAATCGCGAGACACGAGATCATTCCGGCGTGGGACGTGAAGAAGGCGTAGCGGCGGTTCATCTTGCCCATCTGCGAAGCGGCAATCTGGCAGACGACAAAGTTCCACATGGCGAGGCCGGCGTTGAGGGCGCAGGTCTGGACGGGCGAGTCGATGCCGACCGAGACGAGCACGGGTGTGAGGTAGTAGGCGATGAGTGCGTTACCCATCCAGTTGGTACCGAACGCGATGAGCACGACCATGAGGGTGCGGCGGCGGGCGGCAGGGGTGCGGATGAGGTCGAGGTACGAGGTCTGCTTCTCGTCGCCCTCGGACTCAATGGCGACGACAATCTCGTTGTACTCGAGCTGCACCATGGGGTCGTCCTTGTCGCCGTTGGCGTGGTACTTTGCGAGCGTGTCGAGCGCGACGTCGGCCTGGCCAATGCCGACGAGGTAGCGGGGCGACTCGGGGGCGAGGTAGACGATGAGGATGACGAGGAAGGGGACAAAGGCCTGGAAGATGCACGGCAGACGCCAGCCCCACTCGCCGGGGATGTAGAGGCCGGCCAAGCACAGGAGCGACGAGATGGTCGAGCCGATAAAGTACCAGCCGTAGTAGCTCGCTGCCATCCTCTCGCGGAGGCGGGGGTGGACGATCTCGTTGAGGAGGGGCGCGGCGCAGACCTTGGTCATGGCGCCGCCGGCGCCGAGCATGGCGCGGCCGCCGATGAACTGGCCCGTGTTCTTTGCGAGGCCGTTGAGGAGCGCGCCAGCGACGATGAGCGTCGCGCCGACCCAGATGGCGGGGCGGCGGCCGAAGCGCTGCGAGATCCACGACGAGACGAACACGGTGACGAGGGCGGGGAAGAAGAGGGACGCGGCGATGAGGCCGAGCCACGGGCCCTTGGGGTTGTTGAAGTAGACCTTCCACTGGGGCACGCCCTGGAGCGCCGAGAGGAGCGACTGGTCGTAGCCGATGTAGAAGACGCACAGGCAGCACCCGATGCAGTGGAGCACGTTGGCGCGCATGCCCTTGTCGCGCCACCACGACGGGTGCGTGTTGTCTTGCGCGTCAGTACGGGGCGGACGCTAGCCACTAGCCCACTCACTAGGAACTTCGAGGAGGTGGTTGCCCATGGCTGTCGGTGTGGGGTGGGGTGTGGGGCAGGTGCGGGGGGCGATGGGTGGGAATCCTCCCCGCAGCGCGCGCTCTTATACTCGCCGGGAGTGCTAGCGGACGCCTGTCCGCTCGCCCCGCACGCACCAAGGACGCCGAGTCGTAGTGGTGGAGCTACATTCCGGACCGATATGGCCAGTGCACGCGGCGCCAGCCGCGAGCCGCGCGCCACGACCGAGGTGCGCCACGAGTCGGCTCGTCCAGTCGGGCCGGTAGTGCTTGGCAAGGTACGCGCTGGTGGAGGGGTGGGGCGCTTGCCGACCGCCAGCAGGAGCCCAGTCCGGCGGTCAAACACCAAGGTCCGTGTGATATCCGCGGAACCTTGCAGGAGAGCGAGGCAGGCCCGTGTAGTAAGGGGGTGAATAGCCGTAGTAAGGGGGTGAATGGCCGGTGGGTTGTGGGTCCCCGCCCCTGGCCGCCAATTGCCGCTGTGTCCTGTCACATGACGGCTTGGCGACCCTGCCGACGCCTTGTCGGTTGCGCGTCACGGCTTCACGCAAAGTGCGTGTGACCGAGGGTTTCGCCTGTTGCGAGCGAGCGATTAGACAGGTGGTGCACATCAAGGAGCCAGTTCTCCCCGCCGCCCGACTATCTCCATCCCGGTCCGAGATCCCGTAGCTGCCACTCACGTCAGGGCTGTGACACACCGTCGTCCACTGGCAGCGAGGCGGGTGTGCTATACGATACCCGTGCAGCCAAGATATCTCAGCCAAGATATCCTGGCGTAAGGCTGATTACGAGGGCAGATACGAGGCGCTAGCGCAGGCAGGCCGGTCCGGAGATAGGTAGTGCATCTGTGGCGCTGTGGACGAATACGACGAACACTGGCGCGGCGTCGATCGCCACGAAAGCCACAAAGCACAGTGGGCTGGAGGGGTGCCAGTGCATCGCAGTACGGCCACCCCGACCCCCATCTAACCTCGCTTGGCTGGCCTGACCGGTCCGGAGCCTAGCTACACGGAGCAGGTGCCAACGTGCCACCACTAATGCCGCCGGACAATATTATCTGCAACCCTCGCCCTCAGGGTGGGCGACCACAGCCGGCGGCGACGCGACCCCGTGTGCGCGGACTTGCTGTCGCTACGCTACGACAGCAGCGTACGGTGCTATGCGGCGATCTCGCCGAACCCCCGTGCTCGTAGCGATGCAGATGGCCACCTCGGACCGTCCGCCGGTGCTGATGTGGCACGGGATGCCCAGAAGATCGAGCCAGGGTGCGCTCGATCCGCAGTCGCGTCCTGCTCGTGCCGACATGGCACTGCCAAGCGAGCTGGTCGGTGCAGCGAGCACTCGGACCGCCCGCCGGTGACTGGGGAGGTGGCGCCAGGCCAAGCTCGCAGGGCTAGACGTCATTCGTGGCCGTGGCGGGATGATCCGAGAGCCGAGGAGGTGGCAGCTGCCAAGCAAGCACTTGCCCTCTATGCCGAGATCGAGATCGAGAGCTTCCGGACCGTCCACCGGGTCGCTGGACGCGCCCAGGTGTCAGAGGCACGGTTCAGTTGATGAGTTTGGCGTGGGCGACGGCCCAGCGACACGTGTCCGGCCGAGGGTGCTAGCCAGCCGTCGACAGCCGCCAACGCGCGTCTCGGAACTACTAGGCCGCGCGTAGTTCTCCCTCCTTGAGCACCGGACCGACCCCGAAGGGAAGACCATTGGCCGTGAGGCATATTCACGGTGCGATCGACCCCGTGCCAGTCCACCTGGCGAGTGTCGACGCCGAGGTGTCTCCAAGGCGGTCCGGTGGTCCATAGCGGTGTGGCGACGAACACGCCGGTCCGTTGTCCGGCCCTCGAGGCTGAGGCAACACGTGGAGGACGTGGCAGCGAGCGACCGTCCCCTCCGCCGTGATGGAAATTTGCTGCTGTCTCATATCTCGCCGGCTGCGGGCGGGCCTGGGTTATCCGTGTATGTCAGCACATCACTCGCCCCGTGCTATCGCGGTGCGGGTCTGTACGTTGCCCTCTGCCCTATCGGCGCTGCAAGAGGGCGGCGGCACGAGCACGCCCCTCTCGCTGGCGGGTTTGTGAGGTCGCTCGCTCCCTAGCTTCCACGCCGCAGCTGGCGGATATCTCGCCCGCTGCGCGTGGATCTGCGTGATCGCGGTCTGCGTCTGCGTTATCGCGGTGTGCGCCTGCGTGGCATCGGCCTGTGTGGTATCGCTTGGTGTGGGTGGGTCAAAGCTCACGCTGCTCGTGAGTTTTATGTCGCCCCGCCCCGGCTTTCGGATTCCGCGCTGTCCCTATCGGCGGCGCTGGCGCTGCTGTGGTATATCCCGGACTCGCCTCCTGTCGCTGTGCGTTGTGGGTGTGGGCGCAGTGCTTGCATGTCGCTTGATCTTGGCCGCGGAATGGGGAGCGAGCGACAGCGGCGAGGCGCAACGAGGTGTCCACACCCAGCGTCCACACCTTCCCCGCCAAGTCAGTCCCGCCCACGCACCCACACGTCAGAGCCGGCTATCGCGATAGCCCAGAACACGGCATGATCGACAGGCAACGCGTTCCTCGCGCGCGACAAGCCTCGAACCGCGGGCCACGGGGGGTGATATCACCCCGGGCGCCGACGTTGACGTTCTTGGCGCTGCGCGATTGGAAGTAGGGCGATAACGTCAGTCGGACGGGCGTGAGAAGTGAGCACACACGTCGGCGGCGGCAGGCGGGGCGATAGTGCCTGCGCTGCCTCTGGCGCGACGCGTCTGGACGCGCTGAGGCTGGGCTCTGCCAGGGGAGCACCCGTGGGCTTGCGGCGGTGGCGTGGGCTGTCTCGGGGAACGTGGATGTGCTGTGGGCGGGCCCCCAGAATGGCGGAGCTGGTGCTGGCGCTGGAACGGAGCTGGGCTGGAGCTGCTCAGTCCCGCGCACGGTCGTCGATCACAATGCACGTTTCTGCCTGTTGAATGCGTTCCCGAAGGCGTCGGTGTAGGCTGAATGATTGTGCTGACCCGGAGTGGATTGTCTCCGCGATTGGGAAGAGCAAATCCTAATCCGATTTCCATTCCACACGGATGCAGCCGGCCGCGACTCGCGATTCGTCGGTGCCTCGCGGAAAGGTTGCTAGCCACGCGCTGCTATCCGGCCCCTGCCGATTCACTTATTCCAACATTGACTGGTGCTTTGGAATGCTGCCAGAGCCCAGAGCCGCAACGTGCCAAGGATAGGTACACGTTTGGGGAAGCGGGAGCGAGTGGGCGAGGGGGGACTCTGGGGCCCACGGGTGGCGACTGGACTGATACATGCACGGGTAGTCACGCGTACGTCTACGCACGACGCCGTGACTGCTTTGGGGGGCGAGTCGTGAATAGTCGAAATAGACATGCCGACTCGGTGGCAGCCCTGCCCTACTCTATCTGACATTCCGAGTCGCACTTGATGCATGTGCGCAGTGCAGCAGTGCGCAGCGCAGTACGCCGATGGGCTGATGCATGCTGACTGAACCGCGGCCGCTATGCGCCGGGTGCGGCGGCGAGCGGCGCCGGAAGACCGGATAGCAGCATGGGCCAGTATCGGGTCGACCCAGGCGAGTCAAGCGGGCGGGGAAGGGGGGTGTCCGGCGTCGGAGTGGCCGGAGGTGGGCGACGAGGCGACGAGCCCTCTTGCTCTCTTGAATCGCTTGCAATGCTTTGGCCGTCTTGTCTCGGCTGTCGGCGCCCACTGGGCTGGCTGGCTTGGCTGCCACCTGACCACCGACGCGTGACAGGGGCTGGGTGGTGCAGTGGTGCTCTGCACAACCCGTGCGTGCGTTGTTGCATAAGGGGGGTGGTGCAGTGGTGCATTGTCGCCGTCGCCTCTGCCTATGCATGCCCAGTCAGGCGCGTCAGGGAAGGAAGGCTCAAGTTTTTTTTGAAGGTGGATTCGGCCAGACCCGACAGACGTCATTGTCGCTACTACGAATGTCAGGAGCCGCCGCCGTCCTCTGCACGCGCGCCGCCCGCCCTCCGCCGCCGCCGCCACCGCCGCCGCCGCAAGCCCACCAAAGTGGAGTTCCAAATTACTTGCTGGCTGGCTTGTGCCGAGTCGGATAGAGCACTCTGTCAGCCCCGTGCGCCGTGCCGCCGCCACCCCATGCAAGACGGCCAAGACGGGCCCTGGACAAAGAGTTTGGGAACCGTGATTGTGCAGCACACAGCGCCAGTCTTGGCCGACCGAACCGAACGAACGACAAACGCGACAAGAGGGTCAAGCACCAGAGACAAGTCACCGGGAAGGAAGCCTGCCCCACCCCACCCCGCCGCCGCCATCCACTTTGACATTGGATCCATCTACTCCATCTCTCTCTCTCTCTCCACCTCGACGACAACGACAAAGACCTTGTCGGATTGACAAGAAACAGCAGCAGCACTTCTCTCGCCTGCCCCCACACTCTCTGCGACTCCTGGCTTATTTTTGGTCCTCGTATCGGCATTCCACCCAACCCAACCTAGTCGCGTACAATCAACTACGCAACGACGACACACGACGCCATTCGACCCCCCGACGGACCCGCAGACTGCCCGCCTACAGCCCACACGACAACTGTGCCACGGCCTACGGATCCCCTCACCCTCGCCTACCACTACACCCCCGTCTCGCCCCCCCGCGCCGCCACTCATCACAGCCGCGTGTACGGCCGAGACCCGGACCCGACCTGCTACAGTCCAGCCCGTACGACGACCTCGATCCTCGCGCGATCGTACCTCGTCGCCCGTCAAGGCCAACGCCGACGCCGACCGACCTGACCTCTGCTCGTCCGCGGCTCTAACTGCTCCTTCTTAAGCACAGTGGCCCCAGATCGACAAGGCAATTCCCCCCCTCGTGCTTCCCCGTGGCTTGCGTGCGTCCTTGTCCTAGTACAACACCCCAAACGGCCTACGCGTACACGACTCAGACCCCCCGCCCACATTGCAACTCTTCGGCTACTCCACCACACTACAAACAACAACAGCTTTTCCCACCAACCGCGGTCGCCCCTTCCTCCCCTTTTCCCACAATGCCCTCGCTCTTTTCGACGCGCCGCGCAGAGTCGCCGGCTCCGGGATCGCGCATCACACGGGAAAGACGCGCCTCAAGACGTGAATCTAGCACGAGTGTAGACACGGTCGACTTTCAAGGCCGCCTCCGCAACCTCCTCGGCGAGGGAGGCAGCAAGAACCTGTTCCGCAAGCGCTCGAGCGACCTCTTGCGCGCGTCTTCTCCATCGGGAACCAGCGCCCGCTCAATGTCGCGCGGCAGCACACATACCGCAGTCTTCTCAGAAACAGACATGGAGGCTTCCGACGCAGAGACCGACGAGGCGGTGGCGACCCCACCAGGTGGTGCGGGGCAGACCACGACCCGCATCAAGATTCCCCTGTCACAGGACCCAGAGGAGGCCATGGCAGCCGCTTTTGTGATGGGCCCCGGGTCGCTCGCACCGTTCTTGGAACCCGAAGCCCCCGCACGGGCGTCGACCGACGAGCACAATGACACGACAAAGGAGCGGGTAGACGAGCCGGCACCAGCAGTGCGCCCAGCCTACGCGGCTTCCATCATCTCTCAGGACGGACGGCGGCCATCAACGGCCACCACGGCCTCGTTCACCTCGGCATCGGACAGCCTGCCACGGCACCCTTCCAAGGCGTCGCTCGTGTTACAGTCTGCGCCGATGCCTCTGCCAATCGCAAACCTTCCGACCCTCACGCCCGTTTCCACACAACCGCCAGAATGGGGCACTCTTGCTCGCGAAGGCGGCCCCAAGTCGCCTGCTCTGTCACGCGCAAACTCTCGTTCTTCGCTTCATGGCGTCTTCCCCTTCTTCACCCCCGTCGTCGCGAGCCCGACTACGAGCCGCCCGACACCCAGCCGCGAACTGACCGACAAGGAGATCCGAAAAGCAACCCGCGCAATGGTGAGTCAGTGGACCCGACCTAGCCAGGGACGACCGACGCGACGGTCGCGTCCTATGCATGCATCGCTGACACCCCTTCTAGCCTGTCATGACGCGTATGCCTACGCAGCGCGGCAATGACGATGACGAGGACGACGGTGGCGAAGCCGAGGACGACGACGACGACGCAGACGCCTCCTCGTCACAGGAGAGTCCCCCCCTTCCAGCCCAGGAAGACGACCACCTCGCCTTTACAACCAAGGGCAAGGCACCAGCAGCCGGGACCATGACCCCAGTTGCCGAAGGTACGTCTAGGCCATCTGTTTGTGCTAACAGGGTATCAGAGGCGCCTGGTTCCTCGACGCCATCGAGCCTTGCCGATCGCCAGCACACGCAGGCGCTGGCAGCAGTGGAACAGATTCGCGCCGCCGCTGCCTCGTCCAACCTTGTTCTCGGATCCACCTCTGCAAAGTCTGTGTGGAACCTCGCAACGCCCCGGCCCGACTACTCGGCCTCGGCTGGCGAGTGGGCCACGTTTACCGAGTCGCCCTTGAAGACGGCGACCATCGCCGCCGCCAACGCTCGCGCTCCGGGCTACTTTGACTCGTTTGTCGCGTCGAGCGGCCGGACCCCAACCGAGTCGGCGGTCGAGGCAACCCCTCGTGCGTCGGACCTCTTGCGGCCCGTGACCACCCCTCGCAAGCGAAGCGGCAGCGGCCAAGTCCGACCTGCTCGCTCAGACCCCGCGCTCCGCTCGAGCCCCGTCGAGGAGGAGGACAGCGAGAGCTCGTCGTCGGACGTGACCTCTGATGACGAGGCCTCGGGCTCTGGCTCTGGCTCATCCACTGCTGCCCACTCGTCGTCGGCCGCTACTGCGACCACCCCTGCCACGTCTACCTCGACCCGGCCTTCATTCTACACGCGCCCGTCGCAGTCCATGGTCAACCTGTCTCGCCCGCAGGCGGCGAGCGCGCGGCCAGAATCGAGTGTCGGCGATGAGGAGGAGGAGGCTGCCGACGCCTCGGTGACGTCGTCACCACCAGAGTCGGTCATCTACACGCCTCCCACGCCGAACGCTCCTCTCCGCGGCCAGTCTGCGCCTCCTCCGCTCAAGCGCAGACTGTCTCTGGAGGATGTGCCCCCACCAAAGTACCAGCCCATGGCCTTTTACGACGGACCGGTCCCCAAGCCCCGCGAGGAGGAAGGCCGCGAGCGCCTGCCTCCGTACTGGTGCGGCGTGCACATCGAGGGCACGTTGGCACGCAAGATGGAGTTCAACGCCCCGGGCGTTCAGGCCAAGGACCGGTCGTGGAAGAAGCACTACTTTGTGCTGCACGGCACGGCGCTTTACGTGTACAAATTTGACCCGACAAAGGTGCCTCTGCGTTCGGGCGAGGTCTACCTGACGGCTTCAAACGACGAGGTCGAGTCGCACCTCCACGTGCACCTTCCGCCTGACCGCGTGCTTCAGGAGCGCCGGGCGTCGATGAGCACGACGTCGCCGACGACTACGGCGTCGGCTGCTCGCGCTGCGAGCCCAGCTGGCCGCCGCAACGCAAGCATCGATTCGTCGCTCTCGCGCTCTATGCAGGCCCGCCGCCTCACGAACGGCTCGACGACCCACCCTCGCGAGTCCGAGTCTGGCCCCGACGCAAAGGACCTTCACCTCTTCACGCACAAGTCTCGCCGCCAGTCGTCTGGAGCCGAGTCTGTGGCGTCGTCGACGGCGTCTGCGCCGATCGCGGCGCACCTGCCGTTTGCGCACAACCAGCTGGTGCACGTGTACTCACTGCACAATGCCGAGAGTGGTCTTGCTGCCGACTACAAGAAGCGGCTGCACTGCGTGCGCGTACGTTCCGAGGGCCAGCAGTTTATGCTGCAGACCGAGTCGGCTCGCCAGTGCGTGCAGTGGATCGAGGCGTTCCAGGCGGCGACAAACGTTGCGATGGACCTGGATGTGCGGCCGATGCCGGTTCAGCAGACGCTGCCGCGCCGCCGTCGTCGCAGGAACCCGGCTGCTGCGGCAGCGGCCGCGGCTGCTGCCGGCGTCAACGGTGGCCGTGTGCCCGAGCCCGACACTCCGGAAGGCAACGCGGCACTTGTTGCCGCTGCCGAGCGGCGCGACCGCGACCGCGACCGCATGCTTGCTGAGGACCAGGCTGCGCACCACGCGAACACGGCGATTATGTCGTAGGCGAGGGCTGGGGGGGTGGGGAGTGGGTGTGTGAGAGAAGACGAGGGAAGCGGCGACGCCGTCCAGAGATAAGGGCGACGTCTTGGGCGCCGCCACTGGGGCTCGAGCCCGATGGTGCGACATGTCGCCGTCGTTGGCGATATCAGCTGCGAGCGGCGCGCATCGCACGCATGTGCTACTACTACTACTATACTTCATTGCCACTATAGGTACACTTGTATTCATGCACTAGACATCATCGTATCGAGAGGGACCGGGGGGGCTGGGCTGAGGCAGGGCTGGAGGCGGGCAGATGATACAGTGGGCTGGGCTGGGCTGGGCTGGGCGCAGGGGACGGGCATCGCACCGCCTACAGGCGCTTGAGGCGCGAGTTTGGCTTGAGGTACTTTTTAAACTTGCGGTCGTCGTTTCCAAAGAAGACGGCCCACCACCCCCAGCCAGAGAGCACGGCGTTGCCCAAACTCGTGATGGTGGCGAGCGCGCCGAGGGGCGCGTTCCAGCTAACGACGGCGGCGATGCTCCCGAGGATAGCCCAGACGACGATGGTGCTCTGCCGCCCGGGCGCGACGCCGGGCGCGTAGGACGGCACGACGACGAAGAGCGAGACCAGCGCGAGCGCGACGAGCCCGAGGCCGAGGAGGCGGAGGCTAAACGCCTCGAGGTGGGTGAGTGCGTCGTAGTGCCCGCGGTCGTAGCTGGGGATCGGGCCGGACGAGGCGGGGTTGTTGGAGAGGGGCGCCTGGAGGGCCGAGGGGTTGAGGGGGGACGGCGCGGCCGACGGCCCGGCGAGGAAGAGGACGAGGCGCGGCATCGTGAGGAGGGGGAGGGCGCAGAGCGCGAACCTGGCGGCGGTCAGCTTGCTCGTCGCCTGAGAGAGCGGAGAGAGTAGCAGCGCACGCACCAGCCAGCCGCAAAAAGCCCGTACACGCTCGCGGCGTCCATCGCCCCCTCGCCGGGCCGGACGCGCGCCTTGGCCGCGTCCTCGGCCGCGCGGTACCCCTGCGTGAGGGAGGGCGAGGGAGCCGGGTGGTCGGGGTACGGTGGGGGGAGGGACGTGGTGGAGCCTGAGGCGGCGGCGGCGCCAAGCGGGCGGAGCTCGATGTTGTCGCGCTTACCCATGTTGGTAAGGAGTGTGAGGTGGTGAGGAGTGGACGTGGAGGGCGATGGGCGATAAATCGTCGACAGGCGCGATCGACGAGCAAGCGGCGAGGTGGGAGGCGAGACGTCACGCCACGTGGGCCACGTGGCGCCCACCGCCGCACCAGCAGCGTCACTGCCCGCCCGGCTCATCACAGCCATCGACGTTGGACGCTCGACGCTCGCTCTGCTCATCACACCCACCATGACGACAATAGCGGGTCCCTCGTCGCACACGCCAGCGGGCCCCTCGACCCACCCGCCCGGCCCCTCGACGCACACCCCCGCGGCCCTCGCGGCGCGCCTGCGCGCGCTCGCCGCGCCCGTCGACGAAGCGCGCGTCCGCGCCGAAGTCGCAGCGTACCTCGACACCGCGTACCCCGACCTCGCGGCGCTGACCGGCACGCCGCCGCCCCCAGCAGAGAAGAAGCACCGGCGCGGCGGGGGCGGGTCGTACTCCTCCCGGCCTTCGCGGCCCGGCACGCCCGTCCCGCCCACGCCCGCCGCCCGCCGCACGCTCGACGAGGACATGGCGCACTGGGCCGCGGCTGGGCGCTCGGCCTCCGACGCCCTCGCTGCTGCCGAGGCTGCGCTCCCCCAGGCGCTGGGGGCTGCCCGGGCCGCGCTGGCCGCGCTGCAGGGCGCGGCGCAGGACGCCGCGCTGGCGCGCTACCGCCTCAGCGACGAGAGCGCGGCGCTGCTCGCCCAGCTGAGCAGCGCGGCGCCGCTCGAGGACGACGAGGGCCCGCGCGGTGCGACGCTGCTCGAGCAGGTCGAGGGCATGCAGGACGGACTGGGGCGCACGCGCGCCGCGCTGGCGTGGAGCCGGGTCCTCGAGCGCATCTTGCTTCTCCGGGACGCCGTGCTCGACCCCGCGCACCACGCCCCATCGGCCCTCGCCGCGCTGCCGCACTACCGCGCGCTCTCTGACGCCATCGCGCACGTCGAGAAGACGCTGCCTCCCGGCCTCGCGCTGCTCTCCACGCTGGCCGAGGTGCGCGCCGACGCGTGGGCCGGCCTCAAGCGCGCGCTGTCCGACACGCTGCTCGCCGCCGCTGAGCCGCTCGGCTGGCCCCGCCGCGTAGACTACCCCGCCGTGCCGGCCGACAAGCGGCGCGCCTTCGAGCGCGCGTACACCGAGCTCCTGCACCTCCAGGCCGAGGGCGAGCGCCTGCACGCGACCCTGCCCTCCCCGCCCGACTGGACGCGCGGCGACGGCCTCTACCCCGTCCAGGCGCTCACAGAGCCCATTACCCTCCGGTTCAAGTACCACTTCCAGGGGTCGCGCTCGACCAACCGCGTCGACAAGCCAGAGTGGGCGTTTGCGAACATCCAGGACGCGGTGTACGAGCACGCCGGGTTTATTGCAGACTACCTCCAGCCGCTGACGGCGCGGGCGTACCCCGCCGTAGAGGTCAAGTCCGAGCTGACAATGCTGCTGTTCCCCACGCTGCTGGCCTTCCTCCGGACCCGCATCCCGCACCTCCTCACCCACCCCGCGCTCCTCGCCCACACAGTGTACCAGACGGTCATGTTCGACGACGCGGTGAGAGAGAACGGCTTCGAGCTGGCCCGGACCAGCGTGTACGCCGGCGCTGAGGCCGAGTGGGAGGGGCTCGCGGGTGTGATTCTCCGAGAGCACGACTGGTTCGAGCAGTGGCTCGAGGGCGAGCGCAAGTGTGAGTGTGCGAGTTGGAGGCCGCACTGACGACACAGTCGCAGAGACATCCCTCAACGACATCATCTCGGCGCCGACAGCGTGGACGATCGCCGACGCCGACGCTGACGACGACGACACGGACGATACTGACGCCCTCCCGTCCACCGAGTCCGCACGCCAAGTCCGCGCCCTCATCGAGGGCATCACGGACCGGTACGCGCCGCTCCCGGCGCAGGAATACCGCGTCGCCTTCCTCCGCACGATCCAGCTCCCGACCCTCGCGGCCTACCACTCGCGCGTGGCCGGCTCGCTCGACGCGTTCGAGACGCTCAGCTCGGCGTTTGTACGCGCCGTCCCCGGCGCGCTCGGCGCTAGACCCACCCCCGACTCGCGCGTTACGGCCGGCACGGCCGGCCTCGAGCGGCTCATCAAGGCCCACGTCAGCGCCGAGTTCCTCGCCGCAGCCCTGCGCTCGTGGTCCAACGACGTGCTCTTTGCCGAGATGTCGGCCGACCTCGCCGGCGACGACGCCGCGCCCTCGGTATGGGACCCGACGCTGCAGCGCTACGCCGACCTGCGCGCGCGCGCCGAGGACATGATGGTGCGCCTCATCACCTCCGAGGTCGAGTCAGACCTCAAGCAGCACCTCACGCGGCGGTGGGACGTCGGCGCCGACGGCGCGTCCGACGACGCTGGGCCTGACGCGTCCCTCGTCGCCGCGCTGGCGGGGTACTCTGGCCTGCTGGCCGCCCTCGTGCGCGTGCTCCCCCGCACGGCCGCCGCGCGCGTGTACCGCCGCGTGTCGGCCCACCTCGTCAACCACATTGCCCAGCGCGCAGTCTACGCCGGCTGGTCAAAGTTCACCGCGGCGGGCGGGCGCGCGCTCCTGTCCGAGGTCGACGACTGGCGCCAGGCGGCGGCGGTGGGCGTAGTGCGCGCCAGCCCCCCGATCCCCGCCGACGCGCCGTGGGCCCGGCTGCACGAAATGGCCGCGGTGCTCGCGCTGCCGTCCGAGTCGGAGGCGGCCGATGCGGATACCCCGACCTTTGCGCAGGCCATGGCCGCGGCGTGGAGCGGCGGCGCCGCGCTCGACAGCCTGCGCGAGCGCACCGGCGTGCACGAGCTGAGCGGGGACGAGCTGCAGGCTGTGCTGCGGCGCCGGCTCGAATGCTGGAGATGAGCAAGGTGTGATGCATGACATGGTGCAGTGCTGGTGTCTACTAATGATTCTAACCCCCCACGACTAGTCCCTCGACGTCCCCATGGCTGCCGTCAGCGTCGCCCAGCTCCCCACTCACGAAAGATGAACGGCGGCGCGTCCTTGTCCTCCTCGGGGTCCCCCTTGCCCTCAGTGCACTCGGCCTCGCGGTCAAGCAGCACCTGGACCGAAGCGTAGCGCTCGTACCTGCTCCGCGCGAGGGCAGCGAGCCTGCGCGCGGCCGCAGCTGCCGCGGCGTCGACCAGCCCCCGCGCGCCCAGCGTCCCAAGCGCGCGCGCGAGCCGCTCGGCGTGCCCCAGCGCGCCGTACTCGCCCCCGCTCCCCACGCCCGCGCCCAGCGCGCCCTCGGCAGCCACGAAGCGCTCCCAGGCCGCACCGTACAGGTATCGCACAGGGGTGCGCGCCCTCCCCGGACTCGACGTGCGCAGCGCGAGGTCGAGGTCGATGTCGTCGGGGGCGGCGGCGTACAGCGCCCGCAGGCTCGCGCCGAGGGCCGCGCCCAGGCGCGAGGGCAGCGTGCTGCTCGTGACGCGCTGCACGTCGGCGTAGTTGCGCGGCAAGGGCTGCGGCGCCGCGGGGCTCGGGTCGCCGTCGAGCGCCGGGTCGACGTCACCCTCGATGCCGGGCTCGGCATCCGGCTCGTCCTCGTCCTTGTCCTCGTCGCCGGCGCCGGCCGCGGCACCCCGCCTCCCCGCCTCCTTCCGCGGCCACGCCCAGTCGGACACCTCGCGCGCCTCGCCCTCCCACCCCATCTCGGCCGCGATAATCTCCTCCATAACCGCGTCGAGGCGGTCCCACGCGTCGACGACCTCGTACGTGATGAAGAAGAGGAGCGCGGCATTGTGCCCCTGCCCCTCGGCCGACGCGAGTCCGCTGCCCGTCGCGGCGCGGTACAGCCCCTCGCGGTCCTGCAGCGTACGCAGCGCGTGCTTGTACCTCCCCGCGAGCGGCGTGCCGCGCACCCTCCCCGACGAGGTCCACCGCGCCCGTGGGGCGATCCACCGCCCGTCGGGCTCGACGTCGGCGAGCAGCTTGTCGAGCTGTTCCTCGCGGTACAGCAGCGCGATGCGTGCGTCGCGGGCCTTGAGGCGCGCCGCAGCGACCTGGGCCTGGGCCGCGGCAACGGCGGCAGCCGACTTGTTGAGCGCCTCGGGGTCGGAATTCGGACCACCCCGACTGCGCTTGATGGACGCTACGAGCGAGGCGACGGCCGGGTCGATGTATGCACATCCGGCAGTGTGGTTGGCGGCTGATTGCTTCGGGCTGCAGGCTGCCGTGGCAGTGGAGGGTGGGTGGTCGCTGCCGCCAGCATCCGCCGCTAATGTGGCGGCGGAGGTTGAAGCTGCATTGCTGTTTACCACTGCGCCCTCCACCGCATTCTGGGTTGAATTGAGCGTGGCGCCACGGTGGCCTGTAGTCGTGCCAGCGCGAATGCTCGCGGACACCGAGTCCACCCCACCTCCCTCGTTGTGCGGCCCATACCCGAGGACAGCCCACGCCTTTCCCGGCTCGGCACCCAGGACCTCGTACTCAAACTTGTCGTGGGTTACGAGATCGTGCTCGGCCTTGTGGGCGGCGAGCATAATCTCACTTTTCGACACCCAGGCGTTGGCCTTGGCGAGCTCGCCTGATGCCTCCTTGATGCGCTGCCTCGCCTGCGGGCGATCTGCGGGAAGCCCCAACGCCAGGATGCGTGCGGCCGAACGGAGCCCATTCTCCATCGCTTCGAACATGTCCTTGTCGGGAGCTGATAGCGATGCCGGAGGATGCTGGACGTCCCCGATATACGCTCTCAACTTGTTGAAAGGCCAAATGTCGTCTGCCGGTCTACCAGCCATCGCATCCAGTCGGTCCTTGGCGGCAACCGCGTCCTTCCGCGGATCGTGGTAGGTCCATTGCGGCTGGTGGATCTCGGGGGGTCTGCCGAGCACACCGGGCTTATTCAAGCCCACAAACTTCCCCTCGCACGCTTCTTGCTGCTTCAGCTGGCCCTGGCCGTGCAGGAAGGAACGAAGGCGCACCAGGCGCACGTCGAACAATGTCCTCGCGCTCGCGGCAACATGATCCGGTACAGTGTCGCCGAGGCCGAGCACGACACGCTCGAGGACCTCTGCAAGACGCACGATCCGTACGATCCCATCACTGCTGTCGAGGAGCGTTACCTCCTCGTCTGCTGAGGGAGTACAAGCCCGGTCAAACTGCGTAAACGCCGCACAGAGAGCCTCTCGGAATCTGACGAGGCGGCGCCACGCGCTGGCTTCTCTAGGGCTGCGGGCGAGGGACAGACCGTGCTTCGCGCGGCCGAGGTCGTCTTCTGATTCGATCCGATGGTGTGGAAGGCTCCAGGCGAGGGCTGGTTGGGCACATTGCTTTGTAGTGTCCCAATCGCGAGGCCAATCGCAGATGGGGTTGTCGTTGAGTACACCGTCGGCTGGTCGATAGTCGTCTCCCCTTCGAGTCAATCTGTCCAAGAGGTGAAGTGACTTGTCCAGCTCCGCAATGGGCTGTGCCGTCATGGACTGCTCTCTCGCAAAATCGCCCAGCATCCGCGCCGCCAAGCTCGTTTCCTGCAAAATGCCTCCCGCATCGGACATGTAACGCGACGTGCCACATAGGTGACACTGTCCGGTGCTGGCGGGAACCTCAAACGGAGCAGAGCCACAATTTCCCTCTCGTCTCATTCGCAACCAGCCGGCTTGGCGGAAGAGGTACCGGGTCTGAGCATGCTGAAGTGCGAACCGTGCACGACCGAGTGCCCGTCGAGCGGCGCGAATGCCAGACACCTGGGTCGTATGACGGGTGTGGTTCATGACGAAGAAGTGGCGCCATTGATTGGTGAACACCCCCCGCATGGTGAGTGCCTGCTTGTACTGAGCTTGGTTCAGATCGACCGTCCGAAACTTTGATGATCGACCTCCACGGGGTCGAAGGGCGCTGCCCCCAAGCTTGGCCGGAGTCCCAGCAGCATACTGGGCAACAGTGTGCTCGGACAACAGTACTAGGTCTTTGGCTTGGCGCAGCTCGGCAAGAGCCATCCAAACCAAGTGCCGGGCACCGACAATGTCATGAGCCCTTCTTCGCCAGTTCCCCTTATAGATACCCTCGTTTGTGTAGAAGTGGTGCCCGTCGATCGTGGGAGTGACGAATGAGGTGCCGTCTGATAGTGGCAGGTTCGAGCCAATCCAAAGCTCGTACTTCCCGGTGCAGACTTCGGGCTCGGGGTCTGCCAACACATCCACGTACCATACTACCCAGTCGCGCATGGTTCTAAAGTCGGGCGTGGTCGCCAACCTGGCCAGTTGAATCAAGGGTTGGCCGACCTGGTCGACAAACCCCATACGTGTGAATCGAGCGTCTGGATGCGGCGGATCCCGAATCGAGCCAGACCGCTCAAGCTGAATGAGCGTGAGGTGCCACAAGTGGTATCGCAGCTCTGCAGATGTTTTAAACTTGTTCACCTTGACCTCAAGTTCAGGGAGGCTCGCGTACAAGCCTCCAATCCCTGCCGCATGGAGTGCCCTCGAGTTGCACAAGTCGTCGAAGAGTTGGCCGCCTTGTCCTCGGAATCGCTCCCAAAGAGTGCCGTACATCATGTGGACCACGGGAGGGAACGGCCGATAGCGAATGCCCCTGGAGTTCCCATCTTCGACAGACAGGAAGCTTCTGTCACCGGCACAGATAGATAGAGCTTCTACGAGAGCCTCGTGCAGCCCCTTCTCCTCGCGAGTGGTCGCGCGCTCGAGAGTTTCCTCCGCCTCGGCCAAGATTCGCGGCAGGACCCACTGTCCACGAGCTGCTGTGCTCTTCTTGCGGGGAACGCACCAGTCGCCCGGTTCACGGGGATTGGAGCAATAATCACCCCACACTGCCGAACTGTTGGGACTGTTGGCGAACAACACTTGCCACGCGAACGGCTCGTTCCAGCGCTGGAAGACGATGTTGGGAGACGCTAATCGGCGATCGACGTTTCCCCATGCTTTAAGCAGGCGGTCGTTGACGAGGCACTCCCACTGGTCACTGAGTCGTGCAAAGTTTGCAGCTCGTCGAGCAGACGCCTGTCTCAAAAACTCGAGGGCGTGCGATTGATACGGCTGGTCGAGACCGGGTTCGATGTCGCCCAAGTACGGGTCGAGTCGAGAGGGAAAGTCGGTCGTTGCTCCTGGGTTATAGTAGGTGCCGTCTAACGGATCAAAGTCGCCCCGGTCTGCACTGGCGAGCAGAGACGCCTGGGCCACGAAGACACTGTGGCGGGGGGATAGTCTCCTGCCGCGGTTTCGAGGGGTATACAAGTCTCGACCGAAGGCTCTCATGTGATCTGCCTCAAGTCGGGACTTTGCGTCGAAAAACAGTGTTCTCTGTTCCTCCAGTTTTTTACCTGAAATGTACACGGTCTCATGAGCCAGTCCATGCTCGACCATGTTGGCTAGAATAGTCCAAAGCTCGATCTGCTTTTCGGCAGCCTCTGCCTCGCTGTCTTTGCCTTGGTTTCGCAGTCCCTCAGCCTCACGTCGGTGAGACCTTATCGCGGCGTATACTTCGTGCGCATGGCGGTCCGGCCCACAGTTCTCAACGGGTTTGCAATCCTTGAAGAAACCGAACCGGTGTGGGTCGCGTACCTTGCGAATGCAAGGCTCAGCCTCTGCGACGGGTTCGCCAGTGCCAATGCCATCGAAGATGCGGCAAATGCGATCGTACTGTGCAAATCGCCACCGGGCAACGTCTTTGAAGGACATTGCCAGCAAGGACATTGCCACCCGATAGCCGTCCCCACCGAGAGGGGGTCGGGCCAAGTGAACTGTGGCAGCAAACACCCTGCCGGCATGGGCCTTAGTTGCACTCAGGGCTGGGCCCTCGAGCCGGAACGAGTTGTCTGGTTCAGCATCCGAAGGTGCAGTCTCTGTGATAGTTGTGTTGGAGGCGGAGGCCCCAGTCTCTTCCAAGAACAGCTGCTCAACCAACAGGCGATAGTAGTCGTAGCGGTCGAGGGCGCTGGCGACGGACGGAAGTGTAGCGCTGGTTCTCCACATCCTCTGATGAGCGAGTTCATCTGCCCTTGCCCTCTCGTACGCCGCCTTCGCCTGGTTCATTAGGCGGATGGCGTCATCCCCATCGAGAGGGAGGTATGCCACCGACTTGTCGAGGGGGAATTGTACGCCGTCTGCCGTCAGTTGGCCCATGGCGGTGGCCAACACGCTGTCTCCAGCACGCCACGCGTGCACAACGCCCCTGCCCGCGGCCTTGATTTCAACACTTGTTCCGGCCAGGTCGACGACCTGGAGGATGGCGATTGCGAACTCGAGGCGGTCTCTAGCGCGGTCGAATTCGGCATCGACGTTCAGGTCCGAGTAGGGCGACAAGCCTGCCGGCGACCTGACGAGGTTCTCGTGCAGGATAAACCGGGCCGCGGCAACGCGGTGTGCCTCACGCACGTCGGCGACGAGCCGCTCCGCTTCGAACAGCGAGCGGCGGCACATGCTCGCGCGGACGGCCTCCCCGTCGGGGGCGAGGACGTACGGCGGCCCGGGGAAGGTAGCTCTGTCTTCCCTACTCATGCTGTCGACGTCGAAGACGGCCTGGGCCCGCAGCCAGGCGCAGTCAGCCTGGGCCGGCCGGGCCCCACGACACGGGCCAGGCAGTGGGGTCATGGCGCGGTGGGCGGCGAGCAGGCGCTCAGCCCACAGCAGGTCGTCCTTCGCGCGGAGGAGACCGGCGCGCGCAATGCCCCGGTATCGCGCGGCGATAGCGTCGTTCGCAGGGGGGCCGAGGTCGGAGAACTTATGGATGAAGGCGGCGCCGGGCGCGAGCTCGGGTACGAGCTCGGTGCGGGGGGCAGGCGCGGCTGGGGGTGAGCGAGGGGGAGAGCGAGGGGGTGAGTGAGGGGGTGAGCGAGGGGGGGGGAGGGGGGGGGGGGGCGGGCGGAGGGTGAGGGGGGAGGGGTGCGGTCGGACTCACGGCACTGGCCCTGCGGCTCCTCGACTATGCGGGCGCGGGTGGCCACCCCATGGTCAGACGTGTCTGCCGCGTAGAGGAGGAAGACGAGGAGGAGGGGCGCGATCCAGAGCACAAAGGGGGGAAGGCGAGGGCATGGTCGGAGCTGGTCACTCCGGGCGTGGTGGGGAGGCATCGGCCGGGGCGTGGTCGCGGTTGCTCGGCTGAGAGGGTCGAGGCGGCGTGGTCGAGAGTGCAAGAGAGAGTGGGAGAGAGGGGGGAGAGAGAGCGAGAAAGCGAGAGAGAGGGAGAGAGAGGGAGAGAGAGGGAGAGAGACCGAGGCACCATTGCAGTGCAGGATACAGTTTGTGGGATGCCAAGACGGCCAGGCTGAAACGCGACCGACATGGACGCACGACGTCATGCGTTTGTGGCACCAGTCGGCCCACCGGATTGACGATCACTTCCACTGCCACATTATCTGCATCCGAACCCGACGGCGCCGAGGTGCCGCCGGCACTCTCAGCATTCACAACCCCCCTACCTCGAGGCCAAGCTGCACCGCGCCGAAGCGGTTCCGTATAATAACCAATGATACATTATGACCTGAATGGGAACTCTATAGCTACTGACGGCGCCGCCACTGCTCTCCTCCACTCTCATCACATGCACGCCCGCACCACATTTATGCCCAGCGGCCAAGAAGGGCCATGAGGCCCGCGCCGAGGCAGATGCACAGGAAGACGTAGGTGAGCTTGCCGTCCGAGCTCTTCATCATTCTGGGGTTGAGGAGGATCTCGTGGGCGAGGAGCTCGACGAGGCCCGTGTACAGCAGGATGCCGGCGGAGATGGCGTCGAGGATGCCCGAGACAATGTTGGCGGCGACGCCATTGCCGTTGTACGTCTGGCGGATGCCGAGGCCGACGGCGATGCCGACGGGGGTGCAGATGGCGTAGATTGCCGCGGCGGCGTAGCGCGCCCATCCGAGCTTCTTCGGCAGCGAGAGGGCCGAGAGCCGCGAGCCGAGACCGAGGCCCTCGAAGGTCTGGTGGAAGACGATGACGACAAACAGCACGATAAACCCGTCCGACACGGCCAGCGTGAGGCCGATGACGACCGAGTGGAGCATGACGCCGAACTCGAGCACCGCGACGGCGATGAGCTGGGCGGTAGCCTCAGCGCTGGACGGGTCGTGCTCGAGGATGTCCGAGTGGGACGAGGCCGACTCAACGTCCTTGCGGTGCTTCTCCTCGGCGAGGTGGGCGTCGTCGGCGTGCGTGTGCGAGCGCGACGGGTGCACGTGCATGCCCGACTCTGGCCCGCTCGTGTCGACGTCGAGGGGCGGGTCGTGCTGGTGCGAGTGGGCGTGTGCGTCGGTAGCGTCCTCCGCATGCGAGGAGTAGGCCATGCCGAGGCGGAGGAGCTTCTTCGTGCCGAGGCGGTACGCGGCGACCTCGGCAAAGAACATGAAGAGGACGGCGATCATGGCGATGGCCGGGGCGAACGTGTAGTCCTGCCACGCGCCCTTGAGGCACTCGCTGCCGAGCGACTCGAAGGCGGGCGCGAGGAGGTGGATGAAGGCGGTGGCGATGATGACGCCCGAGCCGAAGAACTTTGCGAACTCGAACGCCCAGCGCGGGACGAAGGAGGCGTTGCGCAGGAAGATGGGGAGGAACGTGCCGAAGAGGGATGTGGCCTGGGGGGGGGGTTAGTCATGGTGGGGGGTGGGGGGTGGGGGTTGGCGGGGCCTCGGGGCGTCGGACGCAGCGATACACCCAGCCAGCAGCTGCACAGCTGCACACGCGGCCATCACTCGGCCGCAGACGCAGTGAGTGGGCGCGATCGCCGCGGCGGCCCCACTGGCTCGCGGCCAGCCGCGCGCCCGTGATCACAACTCACAAGGATGATAAAGATCGAGCCGATACGCAGGCCCCAGTGCGTCTCGCTGAAAGAAGCCGCGCAGGGGTCTTCAGGCGCCGCGTCGTCGAGCTGTGCGACGGCCGCGGCGTGGAGTGCGGCCCAGGCTGGTGATGACATTGTGGGGGGGTGGGGGGTTGTCGGGGGGGAGTGTGTGGTGGAGGAGTGTCGGCTGAGTGATGGCCTCAAGATTTCGCGGTGCCGTTGTTGCGCTGGTCGCTCGCTGCTGCTGGTCTTGGCAAGGCCCGAAATACGTCTTGGCAGTTAAGTAGTGACGAGGGAGTCGCAAAGAGAGCAGGAGCGCGCCGAACTAGTTGCGACGCTGCCGCGAGCACCGACTCACCACCACCGACACCTCCGACCGTCGGGGTCGTCACTTTGAAAACGGGGACCCGACCGGTCGTCGGTGCCACACTCCCACCCGCCACGCAGCCAATCAGCGCGGGCTGGTGCCACCAGCCGCCGGTGCACCGCGCTCGCCGTGGCTATATTAGGAGACGGGGGAGAGAGACGAGGACGTGACGGTGAGCGCGAGGGCGGCGGTGGACGCCAAAGAGGTCGTCGCACCCGGCTCGCTGGGCTGGGCAGCGACGACAACAGCAAGACGAGGACTGGCCGATCTGCGCAGCGCACTCGCGCACCCACTCACGCCCCCACCGCTCACTGACCTCGTCTGTCACCGCCGTGTCGGGCCGCGGGCCGCTCCGGCCACCACGAGGACCATTCGCCGTATGGCGTCCACTAACCAGACCACAAGCCTAGCCACCAGCCACCAGCCCACCACCACCGCACCACCTCTTGTCAATCGCACGACACGACACGCGCCACACACCCGCACCACGCGCCGCGTGCCACGCTCGTCGTACTCGCGTACTCGCGTACCAACCCCCCAGGCACACCACCCACGCATGCTCGCTGCGCTCGCACCCAGTCGTGCCAAACCATAACATGTCCGCGCTATTGTACATCAACCGAGCCATGCTTCCAAACCACACGAGACTCGAGACCGCGACCGTGCTTGTATGTGTATCGCGCAGGAGGGCCGTCGACGGCGACAGGCAGTGACCAAAACAATGAAGAAAAACAGAGATGACCGAGATTGTCCAGTTGTACACATGCGACCAGAGGCCGGCCACGCCGCGCCTAGCGGCGGTCGAGGCGCTCCTCGAGCAAGCGGATGCGGTCGCGCAGATCGTCCACCTCGCGCCGCTCGGCGCTGCCCGCGCGGTCGACCTCGTAGCGCACCATCTCCTTGAGGCTCTCGGCCGACTGCTGCAGCGTCGCAAGCAGGTTGCCGGCCTGGGCAGCCGTCGCCTTGAAATCGGCAGTAGCCGCCATCTGCGCAGCGTACGCCGACTCGCCACGGTGGATCATGTCCTGCAGCGAGTAGCGCAGGTTGTCGACACTGCCGAGCAGGTCGTACAGCTGGCTGAATGGCGCAAGGAACTGCTCGCGGTGGTGCGTGTGCGTCGTCTGGTGCTGAGGCGGCGAGGGGGATGCAGAGTAGCCGCCGTTGCCACGGTGGTGGCCGTTTGACGCGCGCGGTGGTGGCGGGACAGCCGAGCTGGGGCCAGGGGGAGGAGGACCACGAGCGTGCGGCGAAGGAGGGTACGCCGAAGGGTGTCCGGAAATGCCAGTGACCGAAAAGGTGCGGCGGTCGGCTGTGGACGGCTGCGGCTGCGGTCGTGCCGACCTGGGACCGCCCATGTCGAGGCTGATCTCAGGGTAGCGCGTGTCTGATGCGCGGTGCGTGGATCCTGTAGCAGAGGGCGGGCCGCCAGGGGGACCGGGGTGAACGGTTGCCTGGTAGTAGGGCTGCTGCTGACGAGCAAAGTTGTTCTCCTCGGGGCGGCCAGAACGCGTGTGGCTGACGGGGGCGGTTCGGGGGTCGGCAAGGTGGTGGTGGTGCTGCTGGTGGCCATAGTGTGAGTGCATGGGCGGCAGGATGTGCTGCGGCATGGCAGTCTGCGACCCAGACGGAGGCTCGCGTGGTGACTGCTGCTGGCTCGCAAGGCCCTGGTTCAGAGGCGCGCTCTTGGAACCGGGGACAACGTCCTTGTCGCTGTTGGACGTGACAATGCTCATGCGCTCGACCTTATCCCGAGTCTTTTCGCGACGAACACCGACGCTGCGCTTCTCCGTCTCCTTGGGCGTCCACCCCTTGAAGGTGAGCTCGCGGGGTGTCGTCGGCTGGCTGGCCGCCATCTCCTTGCGTCGTTGGGCAATCAGTGCTTGCTGCTGCTCCTTGATGCTGATGGTGTCGCGGACCTGGCAACCGTGTTAGTACCAAGGCAACCCGACGCCATCACCCACAGTCTTGAGCTGCTCCTCGTCAATGCTCTTGAAGTCAAAGCCCATTACCACGGGCGAAGGGATGGCACGATCCGTCCCGTCCTCGCGGCGGGCTTCGCGCGAGGCAGCGAACCCAATGGGCTTGATAGGCGCGAGTCCTGGCGGGCGGCTCTTGCCAGTCGACTGCGATTCGCCCGAGGCCGATGGCCCAGAGCCGAGCTTTGAGGGCGAGTCGCCGCTGAGGCGGCCTGAGCCGCGGGCATGGGTACGGCTCCGCTTGTCTGGGCGCTTGTCGTCGTCGTCGGGGCTGGATGATCGTTCGCGGTTGACAATGATGGTAATGTCATGGTAGGGCGATGACGACGAGGACATTGATGCGCCACGAGGGTCGGCAACGCAGGAGGTGAAGGAGTGGGCAAGGCGAAAGCGAAAAAGGGATGTGTCGGTGCGTTTGGTGATGGCGATGTGTGAACGAGAAGGAGGGGGGAGGTGTCAGTGCGTGTGCTGCTGGTGCTGCTGCGGCAAGGGCGGGAAGGATTCTTGGGTGTGGTACTGTGGGTGACTTGCCCAAGGTTTGAGCTAGGTCGGAATGATGCTAGCTCCAATGTCGTTGACATTGGGCGGAAAATAGCAGCTAGCAGCTCTGGCGACACGAGCGACCGCGTTGGTTGGCGGATGGCTTCGCTTGTCTCAGATCTGGACCAAGGACCCGAGTCGACCGCGGTCGCGACCCATTGACCAGCAGCCACCACCAAGGCTTAGCCGCCCCCTTGCGACACGTGCCATCCACCCCGTCCCATGCCCCAAATCACCCCAGCAATTGAATGCGCGGATGCACTGCCAGACGACTCACAGGTCTTCTCTCTCGCGTGCCTTGCCCTTTCGGCGGTCGTCACGGTCATCGGTGGCGCGAGCGGACGGCGACCTGCTTCCCACGGGCGGCGTGGCGTTGGGTGGTGGGTCACGGAGCGAAGAGGTCCTGTAGGTGGGTGAGTGTTCGGGGGGCGGCCAGTGGTGGGCGTGTCCGGTTGGCGTGTACGCAGCCGGGGGGCGGGTCGCGTCGTGCGGTGCGCGGTCGTTGTCGTGGTGGCCAAGGTCGACGTGGAGAGAATCAGGCGATGTCGACGAGCGGGGCGGGGTTGAAGGGCGGCGACGATGCGGCGGCGGGGGCGAGATGCGGAGCGGGGCGTGGGAAGGTGCAGGCGGCGCCGAGACCCGGTGAGTTACCCGATCAATGGGTGAGATGGAGGACCGCGCATAGTCGTTTGGTCCGTGCGTGGCCGAGGTCATGGCGTCGTGCAACGACAATTGGCGGCGGAGCGAGTGGATGGAGTGATGATGATGATGATGAAGAGAGGACGACGACGACGACGTTGAGGGATGCGACAATGATGGCCAGACAGGGTAAGCGAGGAATGGAATAGACCGGCAGGTGGGGAAAAGTGCATTGTTTCGATGTCGGGAACCGGTGCGGGTCCGTGTCAGTGACGAGGCGTCGGCGGCGTTCGGCGTGCGGGGGCGGCAGAGGGCGGCGGCGGGGGCCGTGTGTATATGGGACCGAAGAGTGGATCAATGGCGTAGAGGCGTCAGGCGTCAGCACGATCGCAACGACGACGACGACAACAACAAGCAAGAAGGGGGTGGATGGATGGATGGATGTCCCCCGTGTGTGATTCCAAAAGACACACGAGTGACGAGGAATAAGCCATGCGTGTGACCACCACAACAACAACAACGACCCCATCCACACGAAAGGTGTGCTCGAGCAAAAAGACTCACGGGTGCATGGCCGAGGCATAGTCGAAGCGGTTGCGCATGGGGCTGATGGCCGTCATGATGGACTTTGACTTGTGGTCGTGGTCGTGGTTGCGTGACGGTGATGGCAGAGGACGAGGACGAGTGGGTGACGGCGTAAACAAAGGATGCACGACTGTCTGTGCGTTTCGACTTTGATTCGAGGTGGATGCGAGCAGCGAGGAATTCTTCTTTGACAAAGTGCGTGCGTCGTCGGTCGTCGTCAAAGCTTTGATGTTCGATGCGTCCGTCGATGAGCAAGAGGGAGACGAGGAGGGTGACTCTTGCAGGTTGAGACGCACGGGGAAAAAGGGAGTAACGGCGGGGCGGGGCGGGGGGGACAAGCAAGGAAGGGAAGGCAGGTGTACGACGACAGTCCTAGTGGTGCGCGTGTCGGTCGTCTAGCGTTGGTCGGTCACCTAGTCGCGTCTGGTCTACGTGTCGAGGCAGAGGTGATCGCAAAAGCAGACAGGGATGATCAAGATTGTCGATGCAGCGTTGCACGCGTTTCAAAGTGGTGGGGCCGAGGGGGGAAGGCGGAGCGGCGGCGGCGGTGGGCGGCGTCGAGGTTGGTGGATGCAGTGGCCGAGTTGCGGGCACAAGGCGGAGGAGCGTGAGAGTGTGAGAGAGTTGCGTTGCCCTCGTCGGCGCGGCCCAGAGTGTGTAAATGTGTGGTAATGAAAAAAAGTGTAGATGAGGTGAGATGTGGGTGTCTGTGGATGTGGAGTGGTGTGCTGAGTGAGTGAGTGAGTGGGTGCAGAGAGGGGTAAGGCTGGCTTCCCGGTCAGTGCCCCCTGGCAAGAGGTTGTGTTCTGTGCGTGCGCGTTGCTCGTGTCGTCTGGCCACGCCGCCCGCCGCTGCCGCCTCCGCCTCCGCCGCCGCCGCCTCTGCCGCAGATGGGCTTGAGATGAGACGAGTCGGGTCGGGCGGTACCTTCCTTCTCTCTCTCTGTGCGTGCGTGCTTGCGGCTTGCGGCTTGCGGGCTTGGGCACTGCACGCAGCACCACTAAGGTTCGGTTCGTCACTTTAATCGCACCCTTAGTTTGTGTCTCTGGCAGGCCCGGTTGGCCAACTGGCCAAACTGGCCCAACTCACCGCAGCTGCGACCTGAGACATTCGCCGAACCCGTCAACGTCAGGCTGCACGTCGAGCACTACGCCGCTGGCTGGCTGGAATCGCCCAATCGCCCCGTGACCCTTAACTGCAGCCATTGGAGCGCAACGAGCCCAACTTGTAGCTCACACATTGTGTCGCGGCGGGCGGGCCGCTAGCCGTGTTGAGCGCAGCGACTCCCACTCCAAAGCCCCTGGCCCTCTTGGACTGCCCCCCCCACCCCTGGCCCCTCACCTCAATCTGACCTGCTCCAAGTAGTAAATCAGTATCACGTCGGACCCGCCCGCCCGCTGCCCCGCCCCCCTCCGACCCTACAAGTCTGCAGCCGCACGCAGCCGCACACAGCCGCAAAATAAGCAGCCGTGGCCGATCCTCTACCTGAGCCCAGGCCCGGCGCGGTACGGTGGCCGGCACACGCGCCGGCTCAGACCGCTGGTGCACTCTGCACGCCGAGGCGAGGCGAGGTTGAATTGGAGCAAGCAGACCCGAGGGCATGCGGGCAGCGCAGCGGCGACCACGACGATCCAGTACCCATTGGGCACGGCACGCTTACGTTGTGGCCCGGGTGGCCTGTTGCCTTTGCTCGCCCGCGCTGCACGGTGTGAAACGAGCGGCCCTGAGCCCGGGCGGGCGGGTCGTATGCCGTCAGCAAATCGACCCGTGAGTGCACCACCCCCCCGTGAGCTCAGCCAGCGAGCAGGCCCAGCCCAGCCCATGGCTAATGAAGGAACCGGACGTTTTGGGCGCTGGCCACGCCCGCCAGCAGTGCGCAGGCGGGCGGGCGGTGAGGCAGGCCGGCTGGGCACCAACACACCACCACGAGACCTTCTCGAAACCGAACACGCCCCGTGACCTCTTGTGGAGCAGAGCGAAATCTCGCAGGCCGACGAGGTTTACGCGGCGCGAGTGACTGACCGAGCGACTGTCCCGACGGACATGATTCATGTCCTTGACGCTCGCGATCGGCACACACAGACAGCGTCGATCATCATGCAATTTCTGCGTCTGTGTGCGTGTGTGTGCGCGAGATCTTGCGCCAGCCAGCACCACCCGCTAAGTTGAGTTTGGTGCGCCACGGAACCGTACGGTGCGTCGTGGCTCAGGAGTGCGCGAGACGAGGCGCTCAGGTATGCTATTCCCGCAGAGGGTCGTCGCGTCGGTGTTCGGTGCACTCTAGCCCCGAGCCCTGGACCCGACGTGCCCAGCCCTTGGCCGCAGTAGAGTTAACAGTACATCTAACTTGGTCTATAGAGTGGTTATTATGAGGCTGTAAGGGCTGCTACGTCTTGGGAGAGGGCGACTACTCCTTGGCTGTAGCCTTGCTCTCCTGCTCCTTCTCAGCGCCGGCGCCGGCGGCCGCCTCGACATCGCCCTTGGCCTCGGCCGCCCGCGCCTTGGCCGCCTCGTCCTGTGCCTTGGTCTCGGCCGCGTCGGGCAGCTTGTCGTTCTTCATGATGAGCGCCGACGCGATGCCCAGCACGGCGAGCGGCACGCCGATAATGTACACGATGGCCAGCGTCTTCTGGTACTCTACGAGCACGGGCACGCGGAGCGGCTCGGGCAGCTGGGTCCACACGGCCGTCGCGTCGTTGACGACGGCGCGCAGGAGCCCCTCGGGCAGCTGCGGGACGTGCGCGTGCAGGTTGCGCTGGATCATGTTCTCGAACACGGAGCCGCCGAGCGAGATGCCGATGATTCGCCCGGCGAACCCGATGAACGTGCACATGCCCATGCCAGCCGAGATGTACTGGGGCTCGGTCTTGAGCTCGATCTGGACGCCGAGCATCGAGTTCTGCAGCGCGAGGCCGATGCCGACGCCCAGGAGCACCTGGTAGCCGTAGAGGCGCGAGACCGGGTCGCCGTAGCGCTGCATGTAGAGCAGGCCAGATCCGATGGCGAGGAACGCGGGGCCAGCGACGACAATGTACTTGAAGTACCTGATCTTGGGGATGACGCGCGACGACAGGATGAGGAAGAAGATCTGCACCATGATGAGGGGGAGGAGCCGCACGCCGGCGTCGGTCGCGCTGAAGCGGTACACGGCCTGGAGGTTGATCGAGAGGTAGTAGACGACGATCATGAAGACGGCAAAGAGCATGAACAGGGTGATGCTCGCGCCGAAGACTGTGCGGCGGAAGATGAGGTGGATCTTGAACATCTGGCGCTCGGGGCCGAGCCACCACTCCCACAGGAAGAAGACGACGGGCAGCACGCCCATGAGCACGAGGCAGGCAATGACGGACCCGTCGTTCCAGCGCTTGGTGACGCCGCCCCACTGGAGCGCGAGGATGAGGCTCACGGCCCAGCCCATGCTGATGGCCGCGCCGACCCAGTCGCACTTGAGCACCTGGAGGACCATGCCTCGGTGGAAGCCCTTCCAGCTGTCGCGCCGGCCGAGCGGCGGCTTCATGGGCAGGAAGACGGCGAGCTGGGCGAGGGCAAGGCCGCCGAGGGGGAGGTTGATGTAGAAGCACCAGCGCCACGACACGTGGTCTGCGAACGCGCCGCCGACGAGCGGGCCGAGGACGGACGCGATGGCAAACGAGACGCCGATGAGCGCGAGGTGCTGTGGGCGCTTGTGCAGGGGTGAAATGTCGCTGATGACGATGATGCCGCCCGAGAAGATGCCGGCGGCGCCGGCGCCGGCGATGGCGCGACCGAGGATGAGCACCTCCATCGACGGCGCGACGCCGCAGACGAGCGAGCCGACCTCGAAGATGAAGACGGCGAAGAGGATGACGACTTTTGACGGGAAGATCTCGAGCCACTGCGAGTAGATGAGGTTGAAGCCGAGGAGGGGGAGGCTGGGAGCGAGCGTCAGCGAGCGGGCGTGCGCGGCGGGGAGACTACACTCACAAGAAGCCGCTCGCGAGCCAGCTGAGCTGCGTGAGCGAGTTGAACTCTGCCGTGATGGCCGGGATGGCCGTGGCGACGATGAGCTGGTCGAGCGCGAACAGAAAGATGGACATGAGGATTCCGCTGAAGATGGCCCAGAAGCGCCACGGCGGCAGGTCGGCAGTGACGAGGTGGTTGTTTGCTGGCGCGGGCGCGAGGGGGGTCCCGCTGCCGCTCTTGGTGTGCACCGAGGCTGCGGGGGACGCGGGCGAGCTGGCGCGGCTCGCGCCGCTCTTCAGCTCAGTCTTGGACCCGGGGTCCATCGTGGCCGTGCGGTCGCTGTGCGCGTCGGCCATGTGGGGTGGAAGGAGTGTGATGTGTTGTTAGTCGGCGAGGGCTGGCGGGTGGCGGTAGTTTGCCTCGTTAGTCTGCGATAAATATGCCCCCTCCGCCTCGCGCGACCGCCCCGTCTTATACTCCCACTCACCTCGGGCACAGCACGCAGATTATCTCCCCGAGAGGAGCCGGCACGACTCGCGTTCGGCAGCGCAGCGCAGCACGTCGGAGGCCGAGTGCCGAGTCGAGTCGGAGCGCAGAGCGGTGTGGCGTGTGTGTGGAAACGCTGATAACCGCCCGATCGCGCCGGCGCCGTTGCCCTCGCCCCCTTGCCCCCTTGCCCGCAGCCCGCTGCGCTCCACCTCGCCAGCGCTCGCTTCCCGCCCCCGGCTCTGCCGCAGGCTCAGGCGGCGCTGCTGCGCGCTGCGCTCGGTCCGGCCGCGCGCGCGTCGCGGCACGGCGCGGCGCGGCGGCATGAGAAAGTGCGCGGCGCAGCTGCAAGCGAAATCTATTGCCCGGAATAGCAGCGCCAGGCCGAGGGGAGGTGGCCCCACCGGGTGCAGACGCCTCGGCCACCGAGGCTGGCCACGTGGCGACACCCGCACGTGACCTCGGCGACGAAAACACACTGTTGCCCGTACCGCATCACATTGCGGCGCGATAGTGCGTTATCGACGCGCGGCTGGAACACCTGGGCCAGGCTCGGCCCATGTTTTGTGCGTTTCGCACCGTCCCAGAGGACCTCCAGAGGCGACTTGCGGGGCGATGCGTGTCGCTCCCTGCTGGGTCGACGCACGAGGCCTGCTTGGTGAGCCCGCCCTTGGTGAGCTGCTGCTTGGGTGAGCTGCCGCTTGGGTGAGCTGCCGCAGCCGCCTGGGCCCCACCTCGGCGCTCGGCGACGCGAACGGCTGGTCGCGGCTCCAACTGCGCGCGACTGCCTCGGCGAGGAGGACCGACGGCCAGTGTGCACCCCGGCCTCACCGGACGCTTGCGCGGTGCCTCCTGTCTCCTGCCCCGGTGAGCCTGCTGGCCCTACACTCGTCGGCTTGCACTTCTCTCTGACGCTGACCACGCTGACCCTCTCTGCGAGTTCGCTGTGGCGCTGACCCGCTCACCCATTACTGCCAGCCCCACACCCACACCCACGCTACACTTAACGAACGTTGCATCAATGTTCTGAATGTTCTGGTTAAACTACTACTGCTACTACTTCTTCCTCCGACTGCTAGAGTCCGTGGGCGCCGAAGCGCCCGTTGGTGCCAACGCCGCCGACACCGCTCACACCGCTTACCACACCTGGCAAGTGCCGTGCTGGTAGTGGCCGCCGTAGGGGTCGCAGATCGAGTTCCAGCATCCGCCTCCGGGGAGGGGGCCGGGGCCGACGCCGCCACCGCCGCCGCCGACAACAACACCGCCGCCGCCACCACCGCCGGGGCCGGGGTTGGGGTTGCCGCCGCCGGGTCCGGGGTTGGGGTTGGGACCGCCGGCCGGGTCGTTGGGGTCGGGGTTGCCGCCGCCAGGCACCTGGGGGAGGGCGTCGCGCTTGTGTCCCCAGCCGGGGCCGACAGGCGACCACGTGTAGGGGATGTAGCAGAAGTACTTCTTCCAGCAGCAGATCTTCTCCCAGAAGTCCTTCTTGCAGTGATGGCAGCTGGCGCAGGGCTTGCCGATGAGCTTGCACTTCCACCAGCGGGCGCTGAGGTGGCCCACGTCGTTGGGTGACGTGCCGGTGCCCGGGGAGAAGTCACGGGGGTGGCGCTTGGTCGCGACGGCCGCAGGCTTCTCGTCACCCTTGACGGGCGCGGGCGCGGTGCGGCCCACGGCGTCCTTGACGGCGCCGTCGAGCGTCCAGTACTTGTTGGTCTTGGGGTCGACGGCGTACCAGTTGCCGGCGCCGTCTCCGGCGACGCTGACCTCGCCGAGCTTGTCGAGCGCGGACTGGGACGTGACCGAGCCCTGGAGCGAGGGCGCGCCCTGCGCGAGCACGGCGAGGGGGGCGGCCACGAGGGCGACGATGAGGGAGGTGAGGCGCATGGGGGGTGGGGGGGGGGCGTGGGGGGGAAGTTGTCGGATGGGACAGAGTTGGGCGGCTGGAGCTCCTCCTTTTATAATGTTGCTCGTCGCTCGTCGCTCGTCGATCCACAACACCACACCAGACCCCACCCCACCCCTCCCAAACGAGCGAGCAGGGACCCCCCTCTCGTAAGCAATCTTCGGGACGGTAGCGAGTGAAACGCGCCCGCCGCCGCCCCAAGCGGCAGGTCGAGCGTCAGCTCCCTTCCTTCCGAGTTTCAAGCTCGCGATAGCGGCATTCAATAACGGGTGGCCGCACGTCACACGCCCGGGGGGTGGGACGCGGCGGCCGTGTGTTGGTGCGCCGGGCGAGGCAGGTACGCGCTCGGTGCCTCCCGCGTCTCGGCATGCTCTTATCGCGGGCTCCCAGCGGGCTCCCAGGCGGGCTCTAGGCATGTGGAGACAGTCGCCCACTCGAGCACTCCGCCACAACCCGCTTCCAGATCAATCCGCGGGCAACGACGTAAGGCGGGACGCGTGAAACGCTTCCACCGTGGCTGGTCGCGGGGGCATCTGCGCGGTCTGTGGGGTGTGCCGCTGCCGCCCGCTGCACGCGTCATGGGCCGACAAGCTTAAGTGTGTTAGGGGTGCGGCGGAGCGGTGTTCACGCGTGTCGTGTTCGTACAAGTCTGGGGGATCGGCGGCGTCGGCGAGGCGTCGGTGCCGGCGCACGCAGTGATAGCGACGGCGCGTCGGGGGATCGCTGCCAGTGTGCTCGCATCCATGCACTGAACGCTGCAGCCATCCCGAGCCCCAACCCCCTCCCCCCCACCCCCCATCAAGCTAGCGCTCGCGCATCAGTTGGCCCAGTGCAGCATTTGCGACCATGACCGCCGTCGCTGCCAAGCGCACACCTGCCGTCATCCGCGCCCTGCCTCCTTCGAAGCGCACCTTTCCAGCCCTTCCAGCGCACCTTCCATTTCCACGGCGCCACTGCTTCCACCCCCCCAGATCCACCCCGGACCGCTTCAACCCGCCGACCCACTCCCTTGGGCAATGTTTGTGCATCCGCAACTCTGCCCATGCTGTCATACCCGTACCGTTCCCCTGGTAGCCCGCGCCGGAAATCAACAGGTGACACCCAATTGCCACGTGTCGCCACATCCCGCGGTTACCCGCCACTACCCACTTCCCTCCCATTGAACTATATCGACCTAATCTCGCTTTACGTATCCAAACATTGCTCTTGGTTGAATTACATGCCGTATTCGGATGGAGCATGGGATGGGGGCAGAGGCACCGAGCGCGCATCAACATGGCTCCGAGGCCGCGGCGGCATACCAGCTGACGCTGGCAGCGGGATCCCTCGTCGATGCCCACTTCCCACATCGGTCCCTGCGCGCGATGGCGGAAGGGGGACGCTCGCGGCCGCAGCCAGCGTCGCCTTGGCATGAGCATGCGCTGCTTGCGAGGCCGCGCGGTATGCCGCATACGGTACCGGCTGCTGCTGCTGGCCACCGGCGCCGCCAATGGAGGCGGGGCGTGCCCCAGCCGCCCCAGCCACTGGACGCTGCGCCGCGGGTGTCGTCGTCCGTGTCGGCTCATCCGCGTCCGTGTCAGACTTTAGGTTTTCAGCCGCGTTCATTTGTGGCAGACGGAAATGACCCACCTCGACAGTTACGGCGCGGGCAACACTTGTCACAGCACTAGCGGCTCGACTCGGAGGTAGGGGCTTGGATATCGCGTAGTCGATGATGTGCGGCGGCTGGGACCGGGGCGAGTATGTGGAGCGAGGCGAGTGCACAATGGCCGGTGGGTGGGGCAGCGAAGGGTCGGTCTGAGCGAGGTATGACGCCGATCGACCGGCAGTCTCGGTCGTCGGTTGGGCAGGTGATGGTTTCGAAGGTGACGGATGGAAAACGGTCCCTGCCGCCGACCCTCGGGACATGGAATGCACAGAGGGTGCTCGAGTTGGGGCTTGTGTCGGTGCTCGTGATGGCGCTCGAGATGGCGCTCGAGTCGGCGCTCGAGTTGGCGCTTGCGATGGCGCTCGTGTTGGCGCTCGGGTAGGCGGCCGCGTACCCACTGGCGTCCTCGTCGCAGTAGACTACGAAGACATGAGCGACCGCGCTCCTCAAAGTGCACGCAGCCACGTCCAGAATGACGGCTTGCGCGAGTCACCCACCGGCGGCTGTACCATTATCTGGGGTTAGTAACCTGCGACACTAGTGAGTCACTCACTGTCGGCGCCTCGCTCGCCATCCGGGGCGACGACTCGGCCGGGTCCGTGTCTGCCGCCCGGTGTGACTGGCGCTGCACGTACTCGTCCTCGTGGACGGTGGAGAGGCGGGGGCGTGACCCCACCTCTGAGCGGAGGGGCGAGGGCATGTTGGGCTGCAGGTCAGCTGCAGCAGGCCAGGGGTACGCACATGCGGCCGAGCCTTTGGCGGCTTGGGCGGGTCATAGCTTCGCGAGGGGTACGCTCCGGGCAGCTGGGTCCGCGGGTCGTAGGCCGGCTCGTCGGTCTCGTCGATCTTGTGCAGCGCGGGGTCGAGGTCGGCGTTGTCGCGGATCGCGCCGGCGATGCGCTCCCTCGTGGCTGAGCGTGCCGATTTGGCGCGGGACACGCCGCTGCCGACGCTGGACGCGGGGAGGGGCACGAGCGCGGGGTTGAACGTGCTGTTCCGGCGCTGGACGGGGTCGGGGGCGCTGGTGCTGTGGTCCCTCGCGCGCGAGGGCACAGACGACGCCGGCTGGCTCGGCACAAAGAGCGGGTACCGCGAGTCGAGGTTGGACGCAGTGTCGCGGTGCAGGTGGGGGTGGAGGCTGGGGTGGTCGAGGCGGTGGGACTGGAGCGTGCTTTCGGGCTGGCTGGCGCTGCGGGCGTGGGTGGGTGGGGCGGGAGTCGCGGTGCCCCCAGGAGCAGGCCACGCCTCGTCGAACTGCGCCGCGCTGGCCGACGCGGCGCGGCGGTGCGGTGCGCGTGAGCTGTGGGAGGCGGAGCACGCAAGCTCGGTGTCGAGGAGTTGGGTGGCGCGGGATGCGGAACGCTCAACCTCTGTACCGAGGAGCTTGGTGGCAGAGCGCCCAAGATCGGTATCGAGGAGCTTGGTGGCAGAGCGCGCCAGCTCAGTGTCCAAGAGCTTGGATGCAGCCCGCGCCAGCCCAGCGTCCAGGAGCTTGCTCGCGCGCGGGTCGTTGACCAGCTGGTCGAGGTAGGCCTCGGCAGCGCCCGGGCGCGGGGCGCGCTCCGGGATCGGCGCGATGATGGCGCTGCTCCCCCGCGACGGGGCGGTGGGGAGGCGCGATGGCGGCGGCGGGACGTCGGGGGGCAGTGAGATGCCTGCTGGGAGGGCGGGGGGCGGGGGCACGCGCTCCGAGCTGGGCCGGGTGGAGGGGTACTGCGGCTCCGCGGTGCGCGTTGAAGGCTGGGCAGTGGTCTGCGGGGCGTGTGCGTACTGCGCCACTGTGGGCCGCTGGGCGGGCTGCACGCCCGGCGCGTACTGCGTTGGCGGCTGGTAGTAATCGAGGTTCTGACCATACTGCGCCTGCGCATGCACCGGCACCTGGGGCGGCTGCTGGCTTACCTGCCACTGCTGCTGGATGCCCGGGTGCTGGACCTGCGCCTGGTACTCCTGCGCGACCGTCGGCCGCTGTGGCACCTGCGAGAGTGGCACCGCAGCCTTCGGCTCGACGGCCCACACGCGCACCGGAGCGCTCTTCGCCGGCCCGAGCCACCACTCTGCCTCTTGCCACGCCTGGCGTCAGCCCCGTCGCCACACACTACGCACCTCTGCCCGGCCCTCAGCCTTGCCCTCTGCGCGCGCGTCGCGCATCCTCAGCTCCTCGTGGTACTTGTTCAACCTGTCGCGGGCCTCGTCAAACGCGCGCGTCGCGCGCCGGCGCTCCTCGTCCGTCTTCCTGCCCTCGTCCCGCGCCTTGCGGAGCGCGCGCACCGCGTTAGCGAGCTCAGCCTTGGCGCACCGCGCCTCGTCCCCCCTGCTCCTCGAGGCGCGCTCCGCCTCCCCGCGCAGCAGCTGCTCGGCCACGAGGCGCGCCTGCGTGTCCCGCAGCTTCTTCTCCGCGCGGTCCAGCCGCGCCGCGGCGTCGGCGAGCTCGGCCTCGTCGGCGCGCCGCTGCACGATCTCGAGCACGTCCCGCACTGCGTCGTCCGTGAGCCGCTCGCGGTGGTTGTACATGTTCTCCGGGCTGGCGTGAGCGATCCCCCCAGGAGGCAGACCTACACTGTACCCGGCCAGCCGGGGAGGGTCGGGACGGGGGACGGCGCGCCGAGGTCGACGCCGGGCCCGTTGGTGACGCCCTGCGAGTCGAGCTCGTACGCCGCACCGTCGTAGAACCCCTCCTCGCCCTCGCCGCGGTCGACGTCGGTCCCGCCCGTGCGGGAGCGGATCATGCTGATGCTGTCGGACGGGTAGATGGACTGCGGGCGGGAGAGGCCGCGGAGCGCGAGTGCGGGCGTGCGGAACGGCGAGCCGAGGAGTGGCAGCGGGCTCTTGTCGCTGACGAGTGCGTTCAGGCGGGTGCTGAGGGCGGCGGTGCTGGGAGTCAGCGTGGGTAGTGGGAGAGGTAGGAGGGGGGAGATGAGTTGTGGGGGACATGGCGGTCGCGCGGGGTTAAGAGGAGGTGGCCGAGGTGGGAAGGAAGCGAAGCATGCCGAAGACGAAGACTTACTCGAGCGTGTTGTCGGCGATCTCTCGGGGCCGAGCGCTATTGTCGTCGCGCGTCTCCATTGTGCGTGTAAGTGGCAAGAGACAAGAAGGTGACGGGGGTTGATCGTTGGCAGAGTCTGGCTTGGGGGTTATGAGCTGCGACGACGCGCTGGGGACATGAGTGATGCAAAGGGGGCTTCGAGTCGGACAATGACTGCCAGCGAGCGACCGACATTGACGCGAGCGACGAACAATGCACAACGTCCAAAGGATGCCCCGTCACCGCCGCCGCCGCACAAACGCGACACGGCACAGGCCGCTTCGAGCGTGACACCCCACTCGTAGACGATCAGTGCGTCGGATCGCCACTCTCGCATCGGCACAATCTCTTTTGCAGCCACACGCACACAATGCATAATGACCGCCGACACACGTCGGACCACGCGACTACTCTACGCTGGATGAAATGCTTTTGTCACACTAGTACCGCCGCCCAGGTGGGCCATACCCCCTCGGCGGGGCGCGGGGCGGAGGGGCGCGGCCGTAGCCCTGCGGCGCGGCGTGCGCCTGCGGGGGTGGGCCGCTGTGGCCCCCGGCGCCGCTGGGCGAAATGTTGTCAAACAGGCCAATGATGTCGTCGGCACGGAAGGTGGCGCCGTCGAACGCACGCGCCGGGGGCAGCTGGCCGAGGAACCACGACACGGGCTTCGGCAGGCCGTTGCGGTCAAACTGCGCGTACGCGGCGGCGGCGGGTGGCGCCGCCGCAGGAGGGGGCACAGGCGCGCGCGCGCCGACAGCTCCGGGACCGTACCGCGGCGGCGGGACTGGCGACCGGTCTCTCGGGGCCGCGGGCGAGAACCGCCCGCCGGGCTGAGCTCGTGGCGGCGACACTCCGCGCTGGCGCTTGAAGCCGTCCAGCCGGCTCGGGGATCTTGGTGGCGAGCGGTCACGCTTGTTCAGCGGCAGGTGGGGTGGCGGCTGCCTTCCTGGTGGCGGCGAAGCAACGCGGCCACGGTTGGGAGGGAATGGCGGCATGGCCGCAGCTGGGCCGGGGGGAGGAGGAGCCGCAGCGGGAGCCGTGGGGGCCTTGGGCGCTTGTGGTGGCTGCGCATGCGCGCGGCCAGCACCAAGATCACGCAGGGCAATCTCATCCACCCCGTCGTACGTGTACCGCTGCGCAAAGCGCTTGAGCGGCACGTCCTTGGGGAAAGTCTCGGCCCAGCGCATCTCGAGCTTGTGCACAGCCGTCAAGTCGCCGTACATGTATTCGAACTTGGACCACATCTCCCACAGCGGCCGTGCGCTGTCGGCAGGGATCTTGAGTGCCGAGCGCTCGAACAGCGCCCGCGCGTTCGTATCGTCATTGATGGACAGCAGGAACTGGAGGTACTTCATAACAAAGTCGACCTCTTCGGAAAAGTGCTTGAGGCCCAACTCGAAGATGCGCACGGCGACGGCCGAGTCCTTGTTCGAGTAGTACTCCATCAGAGCCGACGCCTCAAAGATGTGCCAGGTGACCCAGGGCGACTTGCGCGCCTTGCCGAACACGCCACGAGCCGCCTTGAGACCCTCGGCGCGGCGCGCAAATCGCATGTACATGACCCAGGCGATGCCGGCGGCCGTCCGGGCGGCGTCGACGTCGTGCTTGCGGCGCTGGGCCACGGCCTTGCCGCGCTCCTCGCGCTCGCGAACCAGACGCGCGACATCGCTCTCCTCGCCGTCGATCTCCAGGTCGTGCTGCGCCGTGATAGGGACCTCGGGACCACGGGCAATCTCAACCTCGCGCTCGACCTGTTTTGTCAAGTCGTCAATCTCGACGTTGACGCGGCCGATCAGCTGGTCAAAGATCTTGTGGCAGTCGGCGTAATTCCTGTTGTCCTCCTCCTTCTCCGCGAGCGCGAACGTGAGGAGGAAGCTCTTCGGCACGGCGGCGACGCCGGCCTTGAGGAACGCGACCCCCTCGTCGTTGCGGTCCGCGGCAAAGTGGTAGGTCGCGGCGTAGTGCCATAACTCGGCAGAGTGGCGCATCTGAGCCATGCACTTCTTCAGGGTGTAGCTCGTGCGCAAGACGACGAGGTTCGGGTCGTCGCTGGCGAGGGGGTTGCTCTCCTCCCACTTGACATACTCGCGCCAGGCGGCGACAACGCGGCGGTAGTTGGGGGAGAAGTCGGGGTGAGGGGGCAGAATGGGCTGGGGGATCGGGTCGGTGATGAGGCGCAGCTCACGCAGGGCCTTACGCGCCGTCATGTACGCTGGCGACCTGTCGGCAAGGAACTTCTTGGCCGTCATCTTGTTCTGGGCGCTCTCAAACACATCGTACGCCTTCCAAAGCGCCTCGACATTGTTGAGTGGGATGGCCACAGCGCGGTGGCAGACCTTGCGGAGGTTGTCGATGTTCTGCTGAATCTCCCACGGGTTCTTGGTCTTGGAGTCGCCCAGGTACTGGATGTACTCCTGCCAGATTTCGCCCGACTCGCGGTCAATGCCGCACTCCTTGAGCGCATACTCGTAGGCCTGAACGACAGTCTCGCGGGCCTTTTCGCCCTCTGACCCGTCGCTGGGGTTCTGGCGGCGAATGTAGTGGAGGTAGGCCTCTGCGCGGGTTAGCGTTGCCTGGCACAGGGAACCCACTCCAGATGTTGACATCAGCTGCAGCCATCAGTGTCGTAGAGCTGCGGAGCGCGCGGCCAAAGAGCTCCTCGACCTGGGTGAAGTTGGACAGGGCCAGCTCGAGGTTGATGAGCGCCAGGAGCGGCTGCGCGGCAGTCGGGTTGTCCACAGCAAGCACCTCGTACCATGCACGCGCATCGACAATCTCGGTGTGCTGCACGGCCCAGTTGAAGAGGGTCAGGATCAGGGACGAGTCGGCCGGGTCTGGCGTCAGCAATCTGCGATGTATCAGCTGCGCACCTTGTCTGTACTGGAGCACGAGGCCAGGGTTCGCGGCGACACTAGGCGAGGCCGATGACAAGCCGTCGGGCAGCTCGGCCTTGAGCTCGGCCTCGGGAATCTCGGCGTGGCCGTTAGTGGGCTGGTGGTGCTCTGTCGGGGGTAATGGGTCGACCGAAATACCGGCGGGCACGGCGTCGGCGGGGAGGATAATGTCGGTGCCGGGGATGGCGACGGCCTCCTCGACAGCATCCGCCGCGTCGGCCGAGGTCTCTAATGCGGCATCGGGCGCGGCCTCGGCAGCAGCAGCAGCCGTCGCGGCGACCACGACGGCCGCCTCCTCCGGGTCCGCAGGGACCGAGGGGTCGTATCCTTGTGGAATCGATGGGTCGTACGCGCCAAGCTCGGGCGGGGCGTTGGCCTCGGCCTCGGCAGCAGCAGCCGCTGCCGCTGCAGCCGCCGCCGCCGCCTCGGCCGGGTCAGTCGGCATGGATGGGTCGTATCCCTGCGGTTCTGGCTCGTCCTCTTGCGCCGGGGCCGGCTCGGTCTGGGGCACCGACGGGACATATCCTCCTTGCAGTTGTGGCGCGTCGAGTGTTTGCGGCTCTGATGGGTCGTAGTGCGTCTGCTCTGGCTGATGCGACTGGGGCACCGAGGGGTCATACGCCGGCGCGTCTTGTGGCACCGAGGGGTCGTACACTGGCTGCTGCTGCTGCTCGTGCTCCTCACTCTCCTCCGTGTGCTCAGGTGCAGCGGCAGCGGAAACGTCAGCAGCCCCAGCCCCAGCCCCGGCCGACGCCGCGGCGGGATCAACTAGCTCGCCCTCATTGTGCAACTCGGCGTGGTCTGCGGCAGGGGCAGGGGCAGGTTCTGCCATGTCTAGTGTCGGGGATCAGGCGCGGAGAGGAGACGGAACAGACGTCGTGGGGTGGGCTGCAGCAGGACAAGGGGGTGCCGGTGCTCTGTGGGGTCGTGTGGGTGAGGTGAGCAGTTATCCATCCACTGTGGGGAGGGTTGTGGGTGGGGGGGAGGGGGAGGGGATGGGGGGAAAGAGGACTGAGTTGAGCTCGTTTTGTCTCAGCGCCGTCATCGAGAAGGTCACTGATCATTAAACAAGGCCTTGTGGAAGGCTGATAGGTTTGCACCCGGGCACGTGGGTGGGCAGAGGATGACTTTCAAGTCCACGTCATACTCCACGTGTTTGACCACGTGGCTGCACTAGCCTTCTTATCGGTGAATGCTCTGTCAGTTTTGGCAGAAGTCTTGGAAAAACTTGGCGGCCAGGCAGGCGCAGGCAGGCGCACGAAGGTGGAGACTGGCGCAGGCCGACGGCGCCGACAAAGCCATAACACAGCCATGTTTCCCCTAATAGACCATTTTCAAGTGGCAAACCAGGGCGAGTAATGCCAAGGGCAAAGTGGCCCAGCATCGCGTCACCTGCTGCCTGCAGCCAGGAAGAAGTCCGGCCGAGTGTACCCTGTGAATGGTCGACGGCCAGCGTGTTATCGCCGCCCTGGGCCGTCGTTCCGAGGGAAGGGAAGGCAGGCAAGCACCTCGGCCACGAAACGACAAGCGCCGTCTCGTCTCGTGCCGCAGTGCGCCGAAGAAATTGGTAGCAACTCACGCGACGTCGACATGTTGCTTTGCATTTCTTCACCACGAGCCTCGTCATTCGCGCTATAAGTGGGCGAGGGGGCACGCTTGCGAACAGCCCACCGACCACCGACCTACACACTTAAGCACACGGCGGTCGAGCCAGTCGCCGCTGTTGCTCACACACACACACCGCTCCACAACACACCCTCACCCACCCCCACCTCCACCCCCGCACGATGAAGGAGATCCCGGCCGCAGACAAGACGCTGGCCACGATCGGCGCCATCCTCTGGTCGATCCAGGTCGCGCCGCAGATATGGAAGAGCCACCGCGAGAAGAGCACCGAGGGGCTGTCGCCGATTCTCATGTTGTGAGTGGCGTGGCGTGGGGCGGAGCGCCGCGCCTGGCGGGAAACATCGGCAAGTGCAGCGCTCACACCCCAGCGTGTGGGGCATGGCCACCATCTTCCAGGGCTCGTACCTCGTATCGCAGCGCAGCTCGATTCCACTGCAGGTGAGTTGAGTTATGTTGGCGAGAGGCGACGCGAGAGAGGCGACGGGAGCGAGGGCGACGGGAGCGAGGGCGACGGGAGCGAGGGCGACCATCACAAGTTCGGATCGCACCTACCAAAGCTGGGCCGTTCCCACAATCCCCGTCGCCCAATGCATTCCCCACACCCAGCCCGCCCCGAGCACACGCTAACCCCGCAGATCCAACCGCAGTGCTTCGGCTTCCTGTGCGTAATCAGCTGGGCCCAGTGCCTGCGATACGGGAGCCGCTGGTCGCTGCGGCGCGTCTTCCTCGCCATGGCCGTCTTCTACGCCTTCTTCGTCGGCTTCCAAGTCGGCAGCGTGTACGCGCTCTGGGCCGGGCAGCGCGCGGGGCGGTACTGGCCCGGCGAGATGTACGGGTGGATCACGAGCGCGCTGCTCGTCATCGGCCTCTTGCCCGAGTACTACGAGATCTGGAAGCACAAGGAGGTCGTCGGCATCTCGCTGCTCTTCATGGCCGTCGATATTGCGGGCGGCGTCTTCTCTGGCGTGTCCCTCTTCTTCAGGAAGGACTTCGACAAGGTCGCCTTCATCCAGTACTTCCTCGTCGTGCTCCTCGACGGCGCGATCATCGTGCTCGCCGCCATCCTTAACCCGATCGCGCGCAGGCGCAGGGCCCGCGAGGCCGCCATGGCTGAGGGTAATGCCGACGAGGAGGCCGCCGGCGTCGACCAGCGAGACCCGGAGGCCAGGCCCGACGGCTCAGAGTCGAGCACGGTCGCAGACGACGACGAGGCCCAGGCAAAGACAAAGGCCCTCGACGACTCGTACAGCCGCACGCCGACCGTCGTGCCCATCACCGAAGCCGACGAGAAGCAGTAGCACCGGCCCTACACACATAGACGACTCCAGCAGCACGGCGCCCGCGCCCACCCATCCGGAATCTGGCATTATAATCATTCACCATCTACAATAGAAGCTACTATGCATTTCTTGAATCACAGCCAAGCAGATTCCATCTTACAGTCGTACAGCTGGCGCCGCAGGCGCGCCGACAGTCGATACAGTGGCCACCGTCGTCTAGTCGCTCTCCCGTCGCCTATCGCCTCATCGTCTATGACGCGTAGAACTCTGCACCGAGTCAGCAATGTGCAACAAATAGCACCTCAACTCCGACTCACTCTTGTTGATCTGGTGGATCAACATGTTCAGGTTGAACGCCGCATTGCCGTCAAACAGGTCCAGCCGCACATTGTTGTCAAACTGCGCCTGCAGCAGGTCCTCCATGCGCATCTCCTCCTTGCCAATGACCGTCGACGCGCCGGGGTGCGTCATCTCGAGCGTGAACACGCCCACCGCGTTCGACGAGATGAACACGTGCAGCTTGTCAAACTGTCGGGGCGAGTGCTGGTTGACAGACAGCAAGATACCGCGCTCGTACAAGTCGTGAGCAGTGTACTTGAACGACCCAAACTTGGACTTCTTGCCACTGCCGCGCTGGTGCCAGTACTGTTTGGACATGAAAGGCGCCTTCTTCTTCCTGCAGGGTATGTCAGCCTAAGCTCGGTAACATCCCGACGCCACCCACTGTTGCAACGCGGACATGGCCGAGTCAATATAGTCGTGGTAGCTCTGGATCTGCTCCTCAAACTTCTGCCGCTTCTCCGATAACTGCTGGTGCGCTTCGTACATGGCCCGCAGGTCGACCTTGCGCTTCTGTCGCAGTCGGTGCTTCTCCTTGATGTCTGAAGCAATCGACACGAGCAAGCCACCAAAGTGGTCCTCGCGGGAGAGTCGGCCGGCCTCAACCAGCGCCATGCAGAACTCGATGGCGCGCGACTTGACCTCGTGGAACGGAAGGCTGTGGGGTCAGCTGAGGGAAACGCCACGACGCCGCGTCCGCCACCGCCACGGTTCCAGCCAACCGGCGCCACAATGGCCAGAACTCACGATCGGATGCTCTCCATCTGGTACTCGGTTTCGGCCGGGGTCGGTGGCAGGTTGTGCTTGGCAAGACGAGCCTGCTCAAGTGCAATGTCGCGATGCACCTCGTAGACCCAGCGCTGCTCATCCTCCTCGGTTGGGTGCGCCAACAGCACCTTGTAGAGATCGGTGCCCGTCTGGACACGGAGGACAGCCAGTACATGGCGTTTCGCCTGCACTTCGAGTTCACGTAGATGGGCCTGCCTTGGGTCGTTCGTCTGTAACTGCGCAAGCCGGTTCGTGAGGCGGACCCGCACAGTGTTCTTTCCGCGGTCGTAGTCTAGAGGGGGTCCCTCGAGCTCGCTGAGCACGTCGACAATGGGATCACCAGGCTTGCCAGCAGTCAGGGCGGGCTGGTTGCGCATGAGAATACCCAGCAGCCCGTAGATGTCCGTCCGGGTGATGGAAATTGGCGTCGCCTCGGATGTCGACTCGAGCATCTCATGGACGTGGAAGTCGACCTCGGCGACGTCGAGAATCCAGTCACCCATTCTTTGGCCAGCAGCGCTGATGTACTCGTAAAGCGGCACACGAACGAGCCGGTCTCGGTCGTTGCGGCTAAAGTCCTGGGTAGCGATGTGCTGCAGGAGATTGGCGATCTGCTGCAAGTTGCGGCGCTGGACAGGGTTGACGTCTTCGGCAATATCGTACGTCTCCGGAGCGCCAATCGCCGGCATGATGAAAGGCAGGATGACACACCTCGCCACGATGGGCCAGAGCTCAAAGTCGGAGCGGTCCTGGAATCGGACGCGGAGAGCCAGCAGCGCCTCTCGGGCCATCAGGCGGACAGTGTATGGCAACTGGTCCGTTGAGCGCATGATCGTAGTGAGAAGATCATCCGTGAGGGCGCGAAGCTCCTGCAGGTCTGGGCCGTCAGCATGAGTTGGAGCTCAGCCACGTACGTTGAATGTACAGCGTACGGCTGTCGCTGTGCGTCTGGAGAATCTGGTCGGCGTCAAGGTCGCGGGGTAATGCGCTTCGGATGCCGGTGAGACTCTCCTCGGCGTTGATGAGGCGGTTGTAGATCTGAGAGTCAACAGCCATAAGGGGTTTAAACTTACATCCACCGGGTCAGTGCTCAGGTCCAACTCCTCGGCCTGAACGATCCGCACCACATGGGCGCCTAATACGTTCTGAAGGTAGGGCGTGAGGGTCGGCTTGACGTACTGGGTCGCAACGTTGGTGATGGCAAAGCGCATGTCGAGGAGCTCGTCCAGCGACCGCGAGCGCAGGATCTGCTCGTGGATCGAGATCTGGAGGAGCTTGTGGAACAGATACTGCGCGCGCTCGTCGTGGCCGAAGCCGAACAGGATCAGAGTCACGCCTTCGACGATGCGGCGGTCGGCGTCGGCATCGGGGTCCGCCACAAGCTTGTGCAGCAGCCGCGTGAGGTACTTTGGCTGCGTCTGAAGAGTGAAGAACAGGTGTTCGTAGAGCTCGAGCTTGCGCTGGCTCGTCCGGTCGAGATGCACTCCAGTGAATGGGTCGCCTCCTCCGGGGGGCTGGAAGGACTCATCGCCTGGGGTAACACCATGGCGCCGCTTGGCACGAACAAGGTCTTCGAACGACATCTTGTTCTTGAGGATGAGGGCGATCTTTGTGTCGAGCTCCGAGACCTCGGTCTCAAGCACCTGGTTGGTGCGCAGAAGCTCGACCACATCCTTGCGGTACGTGTCGATTCTCAACTGGTCGCGGAAGTCGCTCTCCGTGTCGTCCAGAAGGTGCATGTAGTGCTGGATAGTCGGAACGTCGACGCCCGAGCCGGTGACGAGGCGTGCATACAGCTGGCGCTGTTGTCGGCCACGCCACAGCGCCTGAATCTTGACGACCTTGTCGACGTTGCGGTGAATGTACGACGTGCGGATCCAGAGGCGGCGACGGGCGAGGAATCCTCGGATAAGCGACTGCAGGAAGACCAGCGCGCCCTGCGTGTGCGGGTCGACAAGGTAGTCGCGCCACTCGCGGTACTCCTGCCTGGCAAGGTAGCCTCGGGCGACAGCCTGGAAGCCAATGACGTCGGGTTGCACAAACTCGAGCTTCTTCTTCTGCTCGACAGTGTGCTTCTTGGCGAGCCTGGTCCGGAGGAAAGCTTGGAGGCCGCCAACAGAGCCCGTAACTTCGACTTTCGCCAGGGCCTTCTGCATGTTGCGGTGCTGCTGCTGAGCGAGGCGCCCACGGGCCAGAGCCTGGAAGGAGGACACAGACGTGGTGACCTTGGCAACTGTCTTGGCGATGGCCTGCTTGCGGCGGCGAGCAAGCACCCCCCGAGCCTGCGACTGGATAGCAACCACGTAATCGGCGGCGTTATCCAGCTTCTCCTCGCGCGCCTTGTGCTGTCGGCGAACGAGGGCGGCACGGAGGTGGCTCTGCAGAGCAGTGAACGTCGCAGTATGGGCCTGCACAACCTTCTGCTGCTTCGCGATGGCTTGGCGGGTGAGCCGACCACGAAGAGCAGCCTGGACGGAGGCGATCGACTTGACAACAACAGGCTGGGCAAGGGCCTTGCGATCCTGCTGTCGATTTCTCCGCGCCAGGCGACCACGGCATGTGGCCTGGAGGCCGACAATGGCACGGTGAGAGCGGTCGAGCTCATTCGCAACGACCGAGCGCCTCATGCGGGCGAGCATGCCTCGCGCCTGAGCCTGAATGCCAATGACGGCACCCTGCGAACCACGGACCTGAGCAACGTGCTGCTGCCAGTGCTTGCTGGTGAGGTGCGCACGAGCGGCAGCCTGGAGGGAGGTGGCCCATCCGCCAAGCTTAGCGTGGCCCTTCTTCTCAGCGACAAGGGCTTTGCGGCTAGCAGCTCCACGGGCTTGGGACTGGAGGCGGGTGATGATTGGCACCGCCAGCTTGATCTGCGCTTTGACACGCGACATGCGCTGGCGAGCCAAAACGCCACGGAGGTGATGCTGGAGCGCAGTGATGGAGTCCTCACACTCAAGCAGCTCGCGATCGCGTTCTGGAAGTCAGCGCTGACTTTCAACCAAAACTCACTCTCATCCTCGGTCTCTTCCTCCTCTTCGGGCTCCCAAGCAGCCTCCTTGGCGAGCGTCTGCTGGACTTGCTGGAAGTTGGGCATGGCAACACCTTGGATGTCCTTCTGGGTAGCGGCGAGCTGCTCGTCGGTGAAGTCAAACTGGCCGACGAGGTTGTTCATGCGCTCCGCACGGCCCAGTCGAGCCAGGAGATGGCTGAGGACGTGGATGCAGAAGATGACCTTGGGAACATTCTTCTTGTTATACAGGTCGGTAAGCTCGAAGATGAAGGTCTCGGGCATGCCGACGTTGCGAACAAAGTTGAGGAAGTAGTTGATGTTGTCACTCTGGCGGTATCGGTGCTTGGCCTCTGTCCAGATGCGGCGGACGACATGCTCGCCCTCGTACACACGTGCCAGCTTGGCAAGAACAACGCCGTCTCGGAGGCCCTCCTCCAGCTCGGTGACGCCGAATTGAAGCTCCTCGTCGAGGCATCCTTCGATCCACTGCTGGGCCTCGCCGACGTGACAGAGGTAGTTGTACGCCGCAAGTTCGTGGCGCTGTCTGTCCATGTTGGCCAAGCGACGAGATGGAAGCGGCGCAGGAGCCATCTTCGCCGAAGAGGCGGCGAGGGGAAGTCGCGACGGCTTGACTTTGTCGTTGCCCTCCGTGTTGCGGGAGGAAGCGCCGATGGCGTTCATGAGACCCTTCATCTCCTCGCCTGCAACCTCAACTCTTGTCGTCGCAAAAGTGTTGAGTAAGCCAGTCTTAGGAGTGTGTGGGACCGACGACAGGCGCTTGCTCGGGGTAGACGGAGCACGTGGTGTGGGGGGTGTGGCAGCGTTGTGGGTCGCCGACGGGGAAAGCGGAGCCAGAGGGCGGGATGAGGCCAGTGTCTTCACAGGCGTCGCCACGGCCTTGCCAGGAGTCGGTTGCTGCTCAAGAGCCGGGCTGCTGGTGCGTGGTGGCGTGTTCTCCTCGGTGCTTGGAGGCATTGTGGCAGCCTTGCTCAGAGACAGCTTGCGGTTCTTGGCCGAGATGACCCTCTGCTGGCTGACGCGGCGGTTGTCGCCCTCCCACCCTTGGTCGCCCGAGACGATTCGGGGCAAGTGCTTGCCCAGGCGACGGCGGTCGCTGCTGAGAGATGGGACACGCCCACGCGGGGCTGGTGTTGAAGAGGCATCACCAGTCGCAAAGCGAGAGGCCAACGAGCTAACAGTTCCCTTGGGAGGGCCGGTTGGGGCGCGGTAGGTTAAGCCGGCAAACTTGGGCTTGGACGTAGAGTTGCTCTCAGGGTTGGAACTGGGGCCGGGCTTGGAGGGGGAGAACACATCGCCGCCGAAAGGAGGAGGCTTGGGGGTGCGAGGTGTCGCAGAAGGCGCGGTGGTGGTCTTGGCCAAGAGCTTGGACGGAGACTCTACTGAGGCGGAGGAATCCTTCAAGTCCTGCGAAGCAACCTTGCGGAGAACAGGCGGCGTCCCCTCCTGCGTGGGAGCAGCAGGCTTGATCGACTCGCGAGACTCAGTCTTCCTTAGTGTCGTCCACTCTGGAGCAGACGTCGTCGACACGGGCGGCTGTTTGACAGAGTCCCTTGATTCCACCTTCCTCAATCCCCCTTGGGCCGACTGGTTCCACTCCTTTGAGGCCACCTTGCGAATGACCGGGCTCGTGTACTCCTCCGACGAACGCTTGGACAGCTTCGATGGGGTGAACTCTTGCGAGGTTCGCTTGGACAGGCTCGAAGGGGTGAACTCTTGAGACGCCCGCTTGCTGAGACTTGAGGGCTCGATCTTGAACTGTGGGTCCGTCAAGACGTCAGCAGGGCGCGGGGCGGGCCGCAGGCGCTCGCCAAACGGCGACGAGCGGGGCGACTCTGCCGCCCCAGGGGTCTTGGTCGGGGTGGCGGTTGAGTTGTTGGGAAGTGCCTTTGTCGGTGTTGACGGGGAGGACGGAAGTGCCTTTGCCCTCTCAAAAGTCTGGGAGCGTCGGGTGACAAGGTTCTTTGGTGAGGGCACCGCGGCGATGGAAGTGTCTTTGAGTGAATCGGCCAGCTGGCTAACTTGAGAGTCGACAACCGGCTCCGCAGCCGGCACGGGTGATGGCGCCTCGGCGGCGACCGGCTCGGCCTTGACACCGGTGAAGTCACCAGCCTTCTTCCTCGCCTCGAGGCGTCGGAGGGCGTTGTTGCGCGCCTCGGCCAGTGTATCGGCAGCGGACCTGCCACGAAGGGAACCGACAGTAGACGAGGTACCGGTGAGATTGGGCGAGATATCACGGAAAGACGAGATGGACGGAGGCCGGGCTCTGGGGAAACGGTCGAGGACGGCCTCTGTCGATGTGGGCTCAGCAGCCGGAGCCGCGGGAGTCGGGGCCGCAACCGGCTCCGCCGTGACAGACGCAGGGCGAGTGTGAGGGAATGGCCGTTCAGTGTCCGCAGGGCTTGGAGCTGAAGGCTGGCTCGTAAGCGCGTTCGCCTCAGGACCAGCCAAAGACGACAGTGACGACTTGGTCTTCAACGTGCCCTCCTCAGTTGGTAAATGCTTGGACCACCGGTCCAGAACCGAGCCCTTGCGCGACAGGCGAGGAACAGCTGGAGAAAAGTCGGCAGCTGGGGCGTTGGACGCTGGCGCAGGCCGTGATGAGATGGACGAGATGGACTCGCTGGGTAAGAGCATGCTCCGCGGGCGGCCAAGGGCGGGGCTTCCAGGGTTCTGTACGTCGGCCGCCACCGCCGCCGCCGTTTCGATCTTGGCCTCCCACTGGCCTCGCACAAGGTCGACAGATTTGCCGCGCGCAGAGTGACCCATGCCGGCGATACGCGCGCCCGAGCCCGAGCGACGGAGGCCGGACACGCCGTTGTTTTCGCGGATCGAGTTGATACGCGAGCTGCTGCTGCCGGCGTCGGCAGCGGGCGAGCCGGCACCACCCTTGCCAATCAAGCGGGTCTGATAAGAGTATATGGAGGCCGAGGCCGAGATGTCGCTCTTCTGCGGGGAAGAGTTGTCGGGGTCCGCCATGGCCGTGTGTGTCCGAGGGTCCGGGCGATGTTTGTTTGTTGTTGTTGCTGGCCGGTGAGTGTCGATGGTCGGTGGTTGTCGGAAGGGCTGGTCTTTAAGGGCTGAGGGTCATTTGCGCTATCGTGTGTGCGCGTTGCGAGAGCCGCTGTACAGTGTCGAGTGTGGGTGTGGGAGAAGTCGAGGGGTGAGAGTTGTTGATGTTGACGACTAAGGGTTGGTCTGGCCGGCTGTGGCTTCATTGTCTCTCCACTCTGCCGTCGCCCCCCGTCCCCCTTGTTTTTACTTCCGTACCAAGACGCGTTACAAGGCGCGCAAGAAATCAATCGCGGGTGGCCATGCTTTAAATGTCACCCCCTCTTTTACCACGTGCGCTCACCCTGCATTTGCCACCAGAAGCGGGAGCAAACCTCCACTTGAGATTTTGAGATGAGAGAGACTGAAGCTCTGTGTGGGTGGTCGACCGACACAAGCCAGACCCAGCTGTTGACCTTCTCTCCAGCATACCCCTTCTCATCCTAGTCGACACTCAAGATGGGAAAGCACGACAAGAAGTCGGGCAAGGGCCGTCTTGACAAGTTCTACAGGCTTGCCAAGGAGCAGGGCTACCGTGCCCGTTCGGCCTTGTGAGTGCCTCGACGCTTCCTCCTCCTCGTACATCGCACTAACAACCCCCAGCAAGCTCGTTCACTTAAATCGCAAGTACGACCTTCTCTCAAAATCAAAATGTACTATCGATCTCTGTGCTGCCCCCGGTGGTTGGCTCCAGGTCGCCGAAAAGTACATGCCCAAGGGCAGTCTGATCATCGGTGTCGACTTGGTGCCCATCAAGCCGCTCCCCCACGTTATCACCTTCCAGGCCGATATCACCACCCCCGCCTGTCGCAACGAGCTCAGGCAGCACATGCATGACTGGAAGGCCGACCTCGTGCTCCATGACGGTGCGCCCAACGTCGGTGCCGCATGGATCCAGGACGCCTTCACCCAGAACGAACTTGTGCTCCAGTCGCTCAAGCTCGCTACCGAGTTCCTCATCAAGGGCGGTAACTTTGTCACCAAGGTTTTCCGTTCCAAAGACTACAACAGTCTGATGTGGGTCTTTGGCCAGTTGTTCCGTCAGGTCGAGGCTACCAAGCCCCCTTCGTCGCGGTAGGTTTAGCTATGTTCGTTGCTCCCAAAACCTAACCCTCTCAGTAACGTCTCCGCCGAGATCTTCGTCGTGTGTCGCGACTTCATTGCGCCCAAGTACATCGACCCCAAGTTCCTTGACCCCAAGCACGTCTTCAAGGACCTCGCTGCCTTGCCCGAGTCGATCACCGAGCCTGAGGCCGGCAAGCCGGGCGTCGCCGCCACCCAGGAGTCGCTGGTGTCGTCTGCCAACCTCATTGCCCGTCTCGCTGCCAGCAACAACCACGCGCACGCCAACGTGTACAACCCCGAGAAGAAGCGTCGTGCCCGTGATGGTTACGAAGACGGCGACTACACTCTGTTCCACAAGGCTCCCGTGTCTGCGTTCATCAAGGGTGACGGCGTCGCCATCCTCGGTACCATGAACGAGATCGTGTTCGAGACTGAGGAGGAGAAGGAGTGGCTCAAGTCCCGCCACACTACGCCCGACGTTCTCGCCAACTTTGCGGATCTCAAGGTTCTCGGCAAGCGTGAATTCAAGGAGCTCATGAAGTGGCGCCTTGCTATCCGTCTTGAAATCGGTCTCGACGTCAAGGCCGACGCCAATGCGGACGCAACCGAGGAGGTTGAGGTGGAGCCCATGGACGAGGAGGAGCAGATTACCGAGGAGGTGAGATGAGAGCGAGTAGGGCCAATCTAACAATCGCAGCTCAAGAAGCTTCACGAGGAGAGGCTGTCCAAGCAGAAGCGCGAGAAGAAGCGGAAGAACGAGATCAAGACGCGCACTATTCAGAAGCTCCAGCTTGGTATGACTGCACCGACCGACCTCGACATGGAAGACCGTGCGCTTGCCGGTGAGGACGAGATCTTCGACCTCGGCGAGGGCGAGCGAGAGCTTCGCGGCAGGGGCAACCTTCACGACACAATCCTCGACGCCGACGGCTTGTCCGACGAGGAGGAGGAGACTGCTGCCGCTCCTGTTGAGGAGAGCGACGACGAGGTCTACTCGTCGGACGAGGAGCGCGAGCTGCGTGCGCAGGCCCTTGAAGGCGAGCTCGACGGCTTGTATGACGACTACAAGGAGCGCATGGCTGAGCGTGACGCCAAGTGGAAGGTCAAGCAGCAGCGACTCAAAGATGCCAACTACGGATCGTGGCACGGCATCAACGAGGGCGAGGAGAGCGACGACGGTGTCGACAAGGGCTACCGTGACCAGATGGTCCGCCGTTTCCCTCGCCGCGGAGACGATGAGGAGGACGAGGGCGAGGAGAGCGAGGATGGTGGCTGGGATCTCATCGCCGCTCAAAAGGCCAAGATTGGCGAGGAGGTCGACAGCGACGACTCGGACGAGGAGGGCGAGGCCGGACCATCGACCAAGGCTCCTAAGAAGAAGGCTGCGATCAGGATCCGCGACGACGCCCCCGCCCCCGCCCAGCCCAAGAAGCTGGTGACGACACTGGCCGAGTCCCAGAAGCGCGCGGCGATGAGCCGCAACGCTCAGGTCTGGTTTGACCAATCCGTCTTCAAGGGTGTTGGAGACCTCGATGCCCTTGCTGCCCTTGATGGCGACGACGAGAGCGAGGACGGCGACGATGAGAGCGGAGATGATGACGAGTCGGACGCCGAGATGGACGAGGACGAGGAGTCGGATGTCGACATGGACTCCTCGCTCGAGTCCACACTTGACGACAAGGAGGACGAGGACGAAGACGACTTCGAGATCGTGCCCCAGGAGAAGGACGAGGAACCTGAATGGGATGTCGAGAACGAGGACCAGGACGAGGTGCTCCAGAAGCAGATCAAGTGTGAGTAGCTGATACATACGCCAATTGCAAGTAGCTGACGCACTCCAGCCAAGGGTCTGCTCACTGCCGAGGCCGTCTCGATTGCCCACCGCCTTGCCAACCGCCAAACGACGGCCGACAAGCTTATCGACGAGGGCTTCAACCGGCTGTCCACGCACAACAAGGACGGCCTTCCCAGCTGGTTCCTGGACGACGAGTCCAAGTTCTACCGCCCCAACATTCCGATCACCAAGGAGGCCGTCGACGCGCTCAAGGAGCGCCAGCGTGCCCTCGACGCACGACCCATCAAGAAGGTCGCCGAGGCCAAGTGGCGCAAGAAGCTCAAGGCGCACCAGCGTCTCGAGCGCGCCAAGAAGCGTGCCGACGGTGTGATGGAGACCGAGGACCTGAACGACGGCGAAAAGGCGCGCCAGGTCTCCAAGCTGCTTCGTCGTGCTGCCGCAGGCGAGAAGCACAAGGAGCGCAAGGTCGTTGTTGCCCGTGCGTCCAACAAGGGTATCCAGGGCCGACCAAAGGGCGTCAAGGGCAAGTACAAGATGGTGGACGCCCGTATGCGCAAGGAGGTGCGCGCGCTCAAGCGCGTCAAGAAGGCCGAGAAGAAGAAGAGGAGGTAGTGGTCGGGTCGTCTCATCATTTACAGTTCCTTCCGCCTCTAGCACTGCAGCACTCTTTGTACTATCATGCATCATGGTGTAGACTTCAAGAAGAACATGGGTTTGATTGGTTTGTGGGGTTTGTTTGGGAGAGTACAACATGCTGTCTAGTGGGAACGCTACAACCAAAAAAAACGAAACGTTTAGAAACCAAACGAGAGCTGAGAGCGAGTGAAGATGGGTGGCTTCCACTTGAGGGCCGTAGGGTCGATAGTGGTGCGCGCCTTGCCCTTTGTCTTCTGGTGCTGCTCGAGCACGGCGTCGGTGAGGTGGATAATGTGGTTACCCTTGTAGTACTTGATCATCTGGAGCGCCTGGCACCTGGGTTGGGTTAGCTGAGGTTTCCTTGCAGACGACAGCTACTCACGTGTGCATAATGTCGCCGTGGGTGATGGCCGTGCGCTGGGCAATCTCGTCGAGGCTGATCTCGTCCTCGGACTCGAGGAGGAGCTCGACAATCTTCTCCTGCCAGTACGCGCGGTAACCCAGAAGACCGAGATCGGACAAGGGCTTTTCGGGCGAGCCAGTCTTGCCCTCGACCTTGGAGAGTTCGTAGCTGAACTCGATGAGGAGTCGACCATATCCTTTACGCTGGTACTGCGGCAGGGTGAGAATACAGGCGACGTTGTATCCCTCGGCCGATTCCTTCTCCTTCGAGAAGTAGCCGATCAGGTGGTCGCCGTACTCGTCCTTGACCGTCATGCAGTAGTACATGAACGGGTCGACGTCGTAGTAGAGCGTCTTGTGGTCGAGGAAGCACTTGCTCAACAGACAGAGGTTGCGGCACCAGGTGCGTTGTCTCCGGCCGTCAATCTCGAAGAAGGAGATGTCGCCATGTCGGTAGATCTCGTTGCCAGGTGGGTGCTGCAGCGTGCACTTGGTTCGGTGGCGCGCGAGCTGCGTGGGGGACGGGTAGAAGAGGAGGCAGAACTCGCAGATGTAGAGCTTGGGCAGGTGCGCGTACTCTTGCGGGTAGGGCGAGAAGTACCACGCCTCAACTTCAGCCTTGCCGATTTGGAGCTTGTTGAGGTTCTTGACTCGAGAAATCTCGCTGTGGCTCTGCGTCATGGATCCCGACGTTCTCAACTTCTCGATCTCTTGCTTCTTGCTGAAGACGCGGGGTCCGGTCTGCGGGTCGCTGGGTGCCAACGCCTCATCGCCGCCTTCGCCGTCGCCGGGTGACATGGTGACGTCGCCATCGGCATCCACATCGCTCTCGCCGTCCGCCTCGGGGTCGTCGCTTTCCTCCTCCTCGACGGCAACCGCTCCCTTGCCCTTCTTCTTCTTTGATGGGGCCTTGCCGACCTGAGATGCGGCTTTCGTGGCGGCCTTCTTGAGGAGCGATTTTGGTGGCCCGCCCTTGGTAGGTCGTCCAGGGGATGCAGACCCCGAGGCCGCCTTTCCTGGCGTGACCTTGCCCGAGCTCTTCTTCTTGCCCTCGTCTTTCGGCTTGGGCCACTCCATCTCCTTGTCGGTGAGCAGACGACTGCCGCCAACCCATTCGTCGAGACGCTTGTTGAACTCGACATAGTGGACGTAGTACTCGGTGTCGTCGCGCGGGTCGGGCTGCGGGTCACCAGGCTTTGGCTTTGGTGCGAAAGCGGAGACTGGCTTTGGTCGTGTTGACAGAATCTCGGCCTTGCGGTGCTCCTCTGAACCATTGGGAAGTGGCTTGACCACAAAGATCTTGACACCGGGCGTCACGTCCTGGGCTCGTGTGAGCTACATGCACGGCTACAGTGAACCCCTAGTCACTTACAGACAGGGAATAGCTGCCTCCTGGTGCGACAGTTGGGCCGGGCGAGCCTTCGCTGCCGGCCCGACCGTTTTTGGATGTCGGAGTGGAGGGTGCCATTGTCTTGTTGATTCAATGGATTGGGCGGGAGGAAGCAATTCGGCTCGGGCAAGTCCGTGTGCGCACGGTGAATTCGCCACCTAATGTATCGCGTGCTAGAGATGGATTTTGACGGTCGGTCAAGTCGGATCTGGTAGCTGGCGTGCAGAGCTGTCGATGCGCGCGGTTTCTGGGGTATACTTGTATAAGAGATTGATGAGAAAAAGACTTGTGAAGAAGGAGGAGATGTTGAAAGGTCGCTGTGAAAACTGACTGTTGCTGGTGAGACGGACGTCGTGTTCAAGACGGAACCAAAATTGGCGAGCCATTCAAAGGCTCCGTGCACACATGGAATGGGGTGGGGTCCCCGCAGATTGTCCAGCGCGCTCGCTCGCCGTCGTCAAGTGCCACCCACTGTGCTCTGGGCGTGTCACCCACCTGGACACTGGCTCATCCACCTCCCATCCTCCACCACGCCGCCCGCCTTGACCTTTGTTGTCGCTCATACCACCTAGAATTTCGGGACACACCACTCGACAAGTATACTTTGCACGACTACGCGCCAAGACGCGTAAATGACACGGTCGGCACCGTCACTGCGCACAGCTCGGCCCACTCGGTGAAACGCGCACGGCTGGCATCAACCACACTCGCCGCAGCGACGCGACGCTGCGTCACGGCGTCTTAGCATTGGCATCCTCACGATAACTCGTCGCCATGTTCTCCATCGCCTCGCCGACAACAGCAGCGTTTGACCCAGAGGACCCGCACCTCGAAGTCATCGTCACGCCGTCGGCGTCGGCCTTCTACGCCGGCGAGACGTTCTCCGCCGTCATTACGCTTCGCAACACGCGCATTCCAATCCACACAGCAGCACCAAATGTTGCAGACACGACCGACGGCGTCAGCGCGACGGGGTTAGACCTGCTGTCGGGGGCCAAGGCGCCGTCATCGACGATATCGCTCAACTCGCCAGCCTCAGCGGTGACGCCGACGATCGCCAGCCCTGATCTGAGCTCGTCGCCTGGCGGCTCGATATGGCGCGGCGAGCACACGCGTCGGTCATCTCTGAACAAGCACACTCGACGGTCCCAGAGCCTGGCGCTGGGTAAGGGGGTCATCAGCCCCCAGGAGATGGTGTGGGCTCTGGGCGGGGCGGGCGAACCATCAAGCAGGTCACCAGAGCCAGCCGACGACACACCGCCCTCGCCGCTGCCTCCCGCACTGCCCGCCCGAAGATCACCGGGCATCCCGGTCTCCCATCCCCACGCGCGCAAAATTTCCGTCGCGAGCACGGCGTTCATGGCATCGCCCGAGCCGGACATGGGAAGATTCGCAACACCGCCGCCGACAGCAGGGATCACTGACGGAGACGGTGCCGGCCCACGGAGCGATGTTTCTGCGCCGCCCACCCCTCAGACTCCGACCATCGCCGTTGACGATGCCAGTGCACTGGCGGAAGTGGCCGGACCGTCGCGGAACGGGTCTTCACGGGTATCTCCATCCCCTTCTCCCTCCTTACCTGACGTGGCCGAGGAACCTCACGTGCCGAACCGCCAGCGGCTGCGAATCGTGCCGCCGCCGCCCAACGGCCGCGTGCCAAGTCCAACTTCGTCCGCGTCGGATGCTGGCAGCGACTCGGCAGGCCGGCGACCTCTGTCGGCGCGGCGCGTGCATTCGCGATCGCCGACATATCACGAGCCTGGCGGATTGCTATCTCCACCACCACAGCACCCGTCAGCTCGACTACGACCACCCGTGCAGATCGGCGTGACAAATGTGCTCTGGGGCTACACGCGCCTGGTCGCACGCTTCGCTCCCTCGCACCAACACATTCCACCGGACCCATTGTTGCCACTGCGTGCAAAGCTGCTGCATCAGCCTATTGGGTCCGGATCTCTAACTTCGTCGGATGCCTCTCGCCCTGCTGGATCGCGGTGGACGCTCAACTTCGGCACGGGAACTATAGGCCAGGCTACGCAGCCAAGTTTGACGGGGAGTCTGTTTGGCCTCGCAAAGGGGCTAGTGCTGGGTGGCGCGGGTGGAAGTTTGGAGGAGGAGCGCAAGAGAGTATGGAACACGCAGGACCTGCCAGTTTTGGAAACGACACGAAGCCTAATGGGTGTCGACATCAAGCTTGCGGAGGGAGAGAGCCGAGACTGTAAGTGGAAGACCCAGCCGTTGCTAATGTCAGTCGTCTACACGTTGCCGCTACCCGTGAACCTGCCACCAGCGTTCAAAGGCAAGGCGATCCGGTTCTCGTACGACCTTGTCGTCTCGCTCAACGTCGCGCTGCCGGGAGGACGCAAGCAACGCGCCAAAGAGATCACGATCCCGATTCGGGTGTGGCCTCATGTCACGCTCGGTCAACCATTGAGGGCATATGACGTCCTCCAGCCTGTGATCCAGAATACGGAGACGGGCACTGTGGTTGAGCAGCAACGAGCAACGTCATCGGTGCCCCGCGCGATACGGCCAGAGATTGTGCACGAGCCGCCACGACAGAAAGCCGACTCTTTGGGGGCTTACGCACAGCGATTGCTACGGACGCTGGAGCCGACTGCCGACGGCGTACCACGCGTTCCGCCGTCTCCCAGCAAGGCGTTCTCGCCTCTCGAGCCGTTATCGCCCACACGTGGTCCAGGGTTGAAGAGCCCGGGCCTCCCACGGACGCCATCAAACTCGCACTTCCTCCTGGCGCCTAATGCCAGCCCGATGAGCCAGCGACGGGCACGTGCGACGAGCTTTGTCGCTGGGGATGATGAACTGGTCGAGGAGGGGCAGCGGTCTGGCGAGGCTGTCGAGATATTGTCGCGGCATTCCCCGAAGGGTGGGTTTGACTAGTGCTGCGAAAGCTAACCCTCCAGCGTCATATGATATTCGGCAGGAAGGCGAAGTGGTCGCCGTGCTTACGTTGATCAAGACGACGTACCGGCTGGGCGAGACAGTTCTTGGCGTGGTGACGTTCAACAACGAGTCCAACCGGCGAGTGCTCAAGTGTTCGGCTTTTCTCGAGACGCACGAGGTTGTGCCAGAGTCGCTGCTTCCACCGTCGGCTAGCCACGCGGGGAAAGCACGGTCGCCAGAGCTACGCCGCATGCACGCAGACAGCCAGTCGGGGTACGCGCTGCATACTTCGCGGATCAGCTTTACGCTCGACATCCCCTCGGACGCGACACCCGCATTCGGTGTTGCAGCCGGCGGCGAGGGCCGGCCAGGCGGTGTTGAATGGCGCGTGCGACTGGCGTTCCTCGTCTCGTCGCCGCCTTCACCGAAGGGCAACGGACACGCACGACGGTCGAGTGTCGGCGGGCGCAAGAGCGCCGACGCGCGGCGCAGTTCCAGCCCCGAGAAGCGCAAGAGCGAGGACAAGCGCCGGCCGGCCACGTCGTCGATCAGCCTCCTCCCCGTAGCCACTGGCGACGGCGACAACCAGCCGTTTGTCGCGTCGGCGGGCCTGGCGCCGCTGTTTGCGCCAGGCGGTACGACCAACCCCGAGCTGTGGGCCGAGACGCGGGCCGAGACGGTCGAGTGCGAGGTGCCGGTGCAGGTGCTCGCGGGGAGCACGGCGTTTGTGGTGCGCCCGAGCGTGTACACGGTGTAGTGGGTAGCAGCGGTGGTAGCGGCATGCAGCGGGCATCAGGCAGTCGCAGCAAGGCGATCTAGCTCAGTCATAGCGCGACGAATGCATTCGTCGCGACGGTTACAAACGGGTACAAGCTACAACGGGGCGGCACAGCCTGTGGGTGTCAGCTTTCTGCCCAGCACAAAGGAGAGCAGGAAGGGGTGGGAGATCAGAGAACCTGGAAACAGCATAGCGCACGGCATAGCCGCGAGCTAATGCAGATGGCACTTCCTATTTTACACAGATGATTTCTTCATTCTCGGGGCGGGGGGAGGGGCGGGCCGGGCCGGGCGGGCGCAGCCCATGGGTGGGCGGGCGTGGGGGTGCTCGCCTGTACGCGTTGGGGCGCGAGGCAGGGCGCGAACGGAACGCAGGGACAACAGAAAGATACTCACAGTGTGTGCTGGTCTGCGCAACCCAGGGTGATGATGATCAGTGATGATCAAAAGCAAAGTCGCGCCCGCCGACTTTATTTTGCCAGTGATGGTGCGAGCGCGGGGCCGACCGGGCCGCCACAGCGATAACGCCGCAGTAAATGCCTGATTAGGATTGGCATTAGGAAGGGGATCGTAATGGCCCAGGGTGAGGATTAGGCAGCCAGATCCGCAGACCTCCACTTTCGATGTCCACCCGGCCGCATGCGGCGCGCACCGCCAGCCGCGCGGTCAATCGGGAACGGGTCAAGAGCAAGGGGGTGACGCGCCGACGGTCTATGCTTGCAGCGTGGGCAGCGGCGCCTGCTGTGGCACGTACCGAGCCCAGCGCTCCCGCTGGCATGTGGGTGGGAGGGGGTGGGTGTATCGGCGACGACGCCGCGGTGGACTGGACGTGCGGCGGCTCACGGTCTAAACATAACTGCGCCGTCATGTGGCCGCGTGTCCGGCCCGTGGCACGCGTGCCTCGTCGAGTCAAGCGCGCAACTCTATCTGACTCATGGCCTAAAACAGTTTGGGCAGCGATGCCGGTAGCGTCGGGACGACGCGACGGCCTCGTGCCGCGGGGCACTGTG